>NC_135714.1:17583029-18320355 GCF_964656455.1 Halichoerus grypus
AAACCTAATTACATCCCAGTGGCCCCACCTCAAATACCTTTACATGGGGTTGGGGGATGAAGGGGGGCAGGGGGCAGTGGGGGTGTGTGGTTAGGGCTTCAACATAGGAATGAGGGAGAGGGGATGCAAACATTCAGTCAGTAACAGAATATAAGCTTGACAGCAGGGATTTTTGTCTCTTTTTGTTCACTGATGGAGTCCTCACATCTAGAATAGTGCCTGGCATATAATAATCACTCAGAAAATATTAAATAAGAACAGGAGAAATTGTAATGTAACTGCTGAGCTAAAATACAATGGCCATCACCAAATCACAGAAGTGTCACAGAAGTGACAATATATGGGATCAGATTTTTATTCTCCAAGCATCATAGGGAGTTTATCAAGACTATCAGTTAGGATGCTGGCTTTTATGCTGCTAACAGAGACCCAAGTAAACTGCGGTTTAAGCCAGAGGGCCAAAAATCATGAGGTAGATAGAGGTATGTTTCTCTCTTGCATAATAATTCAAACTGGTATAGCAGTTCCATTCTGCTAAGTCCTTTTGGAATGTAACGCCCATGAGCGTTCCCTGGCCTCTGGTCCAGGGTGGCTTCCTTTCCTTGTCTCCAACACGGAGAAGGGGAGGGGGAAAGGGACGGAGCTGCTGCTTCCATTTCAGGGCACCCCTGCAAGTTATATCCAGTTACACCCATCAAGGGCACACCTAGAAGCTTTGCTCATATCCCATTGACTAGAAATGAATCATATGGTTGCATCCAGCTATAACTTAGAACAGAAAATGTAGTCTCTCTTTTGAGATGTAAATCTGGGCTTTTATTATGATAGAAGAGGTGAGTAGATCTGGGGGAGAACGAGCAGTTTATGCCACAGCATGCAGTTTAAAATGACCATGTAGAATTAAGATATACATTGTATAATTAGTTATTACACTTGATCTTAGCCAAAAGGCCGAGAAGCGATGTATAATTAGTTATTAAAGCTGGATTACGCACAGAGTTTCACTGTACTATTTTCTCTACCAATGTTTATGTTTGGAAATTTCATAGTTAGGAGTTCTAAAAATTAATTGCATCAGCATATATTATGGGATTTTGTTGGAGTTTGAGTTAAGAAGGAGGATTTGTCAAGGTTCAGTAAGAAAACAGTAACAAACAGAGGCTTAAAAGTGCCTGCACATGGGGCACCTGGGGGGCTCAGTTGGTTAAGCATCAGCCTTCGGCTCAGGTCATGATCCCGGGGTCTTGTGATCGAGCCCCACTTCAGGCTCCCTGCTCAGGGGAAGCCTGCTTCACCCTCTCCCTGCCCCCCGCTTGTGCTTTCTCTCTCTCAAATAAAGAAAAAAGTCTTAAAAAAAAAAAAAAAAAAAAGTGCTTGCTTGTAGGGGCTTTCCCTCTCTTGCTGCACTTGGAGACACGGGGATGAACCTGAGCTAGGCTCCCAAAGGGTGAAAGTCCATACAGTTAACCTTAAGAATAAAACTGTCAGTTATTTTACCAACAAATAAAAATGGGTTTATTCAGGAATAGTGGAGAATTGCAATTCAAGATAAGCAAGCTATGGCAAAATTATAGGCAAGTTCGACAAAAAAGAAGAAAAGAGAGGAACAGTATTTTATGGAGAAGAAAGAGGAAATTGGGAAGGGTGTTTGAAACAAAAGTGCATTGGAGAAAAGCAAGAGTTTAAAATGACAAGAGTTTCTCCTTGGCTGAGTTGCAGGGGTAGTCGATTTCTTGTAGGAGATGCAATATGCTCCTTTTCCCCATTGGGACCTGTGATTGACAATTGTTCCTTCAGTTGACATCAAGTGGTATGGCTTCCCTTGTCACCTCCCAACTCCACTTTAGTGAGGTTTTCCTCAATTAATTTTCACAATATGGAGGAGAACAGAGGTACCTCACTGACAGCTTGTCACCCACCAGATGTGTGAGTGAGGCCATTCTAGATCACCCAGCTGAATCCGCAATACTAGCCAATCAGAGACCCATGACAGACACCATCAGAGAGAAGCTGAACTAGCCTCGATGTCATCCGAGGATAGAAAGTGGTTAGGATAGATGGGGCTTTGCAAGATGCCTGAGAAGTCAGACAACCTACGTGGTACTGACTAAGCGTCAGCTGAGGCAGCCACCAACAAAAAGCGGAAACAAACCAAAAACTGATCTCATAATTCTTTGAGATTCCTCAATCTCTCTGTTACTCTGGTGGCTCCCCGGAGGACCCAAGTATCTGGAGTGAGGATTCTCTTTCTAAAAGATAGTTTTTGATTCAGGCTCTTGCGAGCAATGCCCATCCCATCCCAGTTGTGCTCCAGGGGCCTGCCAGGGGCCACCACACGAGCCTGCTGTTCCCGTTGGTTCTGCTCCAACCTCCAGAAAAGGAAAGTGGTTGCTTCCGGTCATTGTTTTTAAAGACCATCGTATACAACTTCATACATCTGGAATTTCGTTTTGCAATTACCCCTCTGCTCTTGCAAGTTTTAAACTCATTCCTAACCTGAGGTCTAAAAAGGGTACCTGCCCTCATGCAAATGAGATGTTTGCATGTAGGATCCTACAGGGAGCATCACTTCTCAGAGAACAACTCATTAGCTCTGAGGGCTAATGCAAACTCTCCCACTCAGAAGCTTTGAAACCTTAGCAACTTGAGGAAACTGAGGCCCATTTCCTTCGTGTATGCAGTGAGGATAATAATAAGGCCTCTAAAAGCAGCCCTAGTGAAAAATGCATCAAAACATAAGTGAAAGTGATCTTTAACTATAGGCATAAGGTTTTTTTCAAGTTCTTATTTCTCCTTAAGCTTAATGGTTGTAGGGATTGAGGGACAATTTTCCTTAAGTTCTAGAAAATTCTTTCTGGCCTCAATATGCTGGTGATAAAATGAGGGCTGCATTCAGAGTTTCACACTGTGTTCTTCTGACTCTGCATCCACCCATGATTATAAGACCTCCAGTTCCCCTTATTGAATATTGTATTCTTTCTTATAAACTCTTGGGGGTTCTCAGAGGTTTTTCCCTGGGTGCTTACCATTTTAGTCCTTTCAGGTACAAGGTGGCTTTTGCCATGGTTATTACTCTCTAATAATCTGCAAGGACTCAAGCTCACAAAGCCATCGCCACAATTAGGGACACCTGTCTAGGAAAACTACAATGGCTCAAAACAAACATGGAAGATGTTGCTGATCCACAGTTTCTGTTCCTGCCCTTCGGTCCTGCTTCCACATTCTTATCATCAGCCCAGCATTTCTTCTGTTTGGAAATTAGTCCTAATTTTTTTTCCTCTACACCTAGTATACATTATTGTCTCAAGACATCCATCTTAGCTGAGAGCGCTGTCAGCTGTCATCCCCATAGTGAGGGGCAGATAGCCTCTCACCACCTTCATGCTACACTCAGCTCTGTGGGTCCTGGCGCCAGGCCTCTGGTGCTCCCACTTCTTAGTAAGGATTTGATGCACTTACCCTTCTGACTCCTTTGTAGCCCTTTCTTCAGAACACTCACACATGAGTCCATGACACTGGGCTGGGAGATAACTTAAGAGAAAGACATTGTACCCCAAATCTCCTTCCTCTCTGATTCTGAGGCTTTGTTCTTGAATCAAGCTAGTATTTCTCACTTCTTCCTCCCCTCATCAAAATTCTGCATAGGAATATGCTTCTGCCTGTCATGCCAATGGACTCACCCCATCATTCCCTGTGCCCAGGCGCTTATGGAGTCTAGGAAGGACACAGCCTTGGCCAAATCTAAAGCAATCACCACACTTTTTTTGGGGGGGGGTTCCGTCTCACTTTCATTACATGAAAGATGAAATTCCATGGATTTGTGAACTAGTTAAACCTTTTAGGCTAGTCGACTTTGTCATTTGCCAATACCCATGGATTACTACTAGGTAAGGAATGAACACAATTGGGATTTGGTAGAGCTACCAGGTAAACTCTGAACTTGACAAATGTCCCCATGTAATCATCTTTCATGGGAGAGAAAATAAGAATATTGTCATTAGCTGTATGCTCTCTTTTCTCATAATATTTCTTGCCTCTTTTCTTCTTGATTCTCTGTCTTATTTCTGAATCTTAATAAACTCAAAATAGACTGTTTACTGCTTAAAATTTCTTTGTTTTATGCCTTGAGATATACCAAAGAAAAAAACATTACCAGTCAATCAAACATACCAAGTCTTTGCTATAAAAAGGAGAGAAAAATATTCAGGGTGTTCCAGGCATAAAACTATTCCAATTTTTAATCCTACTTTACAGAAATTGGAGACTTGGCTCTAAATTTAGCTGGATCTGACCTGCTTCACCTAGACTCACTTACCATTAACAACGAGAAAGAATTTTAAAGCTTCCCAATCCCTGTCAGTTCCTGTTATTAATAAAAAAGCATTTCCTTAATCCTTCACCCAAGAGCAGTTTCATTATAGTTTCAAAGTTTGTGGGGAGAATTCCGCTCAAAATGTTATCATTTTTAAAGAAAATTTGATTTTAAAAGAAATGGAAATTAAGCAGTTTGATAATACTGTGCTTATGAACTATTCACTTTTTTAAAAGAAAATTCAAAGGGACAGTATGTTCATCTCATGAATGTGTCCTAAAAATTGTAACTGTTTCTTTAAAGTCTTGTGGCATAGCAGGTGGCCAGGAAGTCATCTTTATTAAATTTAAAAGCTTTTGACCTTGAGTCACCAGCCTTTCAATTTTCCTTTGGGGGAAGGAAAGAGTTAATTTATATTCGTCCTTTTTTTTTTTTTTTTCATGAAGGAGAGACTCTAGGTTCTGAATCTCTGAGCTCAATGCCAAGGCTGCACAAAATAATGAGAACCGTATTACAGATCATTTCATCAACATCTCAGAGGGCTTCATACCTGTTAAAATACTACCGTACCCTTCCTCTGTAGATAAGTATGCGGTTTGGTGTGAGAGCAAGAAATTAAATCTCTCTGCAAATGCCTTTTGCTATTTGTTTAACTCTGTCTTAATTTCTTGGCAATCCTTTCGGTACCACAAATTAAGAGGCTGGATCCTCAGGCACTTAGCTGCTCTGGCCATGCCACTCCAAGTAGAGAGAGTTTCTTGGCACATTAGCTAAAGGACGGCATGGCAGGGGCACCTGGGTGGCTCAGTTGGTTAAGTGCCTGCCTTCAGCTTGGGTCATGATCCCAGTGTCCTGGGATCGAGCCCCGCATTGGGCTCCCTGCTCAGCGGGGAGCCTGCTTCTCCCTCTCCCTCTGCTGCTCCCCTGCTTGTGCTCTCCAGCTCTCTCTCTGTTAAATAAATGAATAAAATCTTTAAAAAAAAAAGAAAAGAGAAAAGAAAAAGAAAGCAAGAAAGGTATGGCAGAGCCCCCATGAGCAACTTAGGGGACTGTCTCCCCTGAGCCTCTTTTGACCAAGATTTGGTCCTCGGGCAGTATGTATTTCACTCATATCACTTTGATAAGTAAATCTTCATCCTTTGAGGGGAGGGACCGAGCACAGGAGATGGGGCAAATTCAATGTGAACCAAGGGTTCAGGGTAGCCTGATGCAGGGTACTTTTAGTAATAGGACTACATTGGCAAGAGCTGGTTCCCAAGGAGAGATCTGTGTTGAGGAAATATTATTGTAAATAAGTCCAATTCCTACAGTGATCATAAAAAAGGATAACAGATATTTGGAGATATAAGTTGTAATACTTTTTTACATCATTCTGTTTTATAATCATAACTCCATATTTGAAACCAGAGTTTCTCAGAGGTCTGTACCTAGGCATCTCAAGGCCAACTTTCATTCTAAGCCTGGTAATTGTATGAGATCATATGCAGTATGAACCTTAGCCCTAAATGTATTTCCCTATCTCTGAGTCCACTCAAATACTCATTTTAACCTTTACTATGATATTCTTATTTGCCTTGAATGATCTTAGAATGAGGGAAGTTGGCATGTACCTAAAGAAAGAGGACATAGCTGAATAAATAAGCTGGGTCAGACACTGCAGAAGGAGTAGGGGCCACAAAGAGCAATGAGACACTGTCTCTGTTCTAGAAGAACTTACAGGCTAATGAAAGAAGAACAGTAACAGAGAAGCATCATTTCACTACAATATGGCAAGTGCTATGGAGAGATATGCCCCAGATACAATGAGGGCTCAACATCAGAGCATTTAGTCCATCCTAGAAGTCCAAGATAGATCTCGTGGAACAGATAATGTCTAAACTAAGTCTTAAAATCTCAAGTAGGGGAGGAACACTTCCACTGCAGAATAAGGACCTCCAAAACTCCGTGCCTCCATAAAGGCAATGAGAAAATGGATGAACTATTTTCAAAAGCAACTTTTTCAGAATGCTGGAAGTTAACCAAAGGCTTATAACAATATGAGGAGAGGGCACCTGGGTGGCTCAGTTGGTTAAGCATCTGCCTTCAGCTCGGGTCATGATCCCGGAGTCCCGGGATTGAGTCCCACATCAGGCTCCCTGCTCAGCGGGGAGTCTTCTTCTCCCTCTGACCCTATTGTCTCTTGTGCTTTCTCTCTCTCTCTCTCAAATAAATAAAATAAAATCTTTAAAAAAAAACAATATGAGGAGTGTTTATTAAGTAAAAACAGCTTTATCACAGTAAGAAAAGTGAGATTTGCTTTGCTTTGACTTACATTATTCCCATACTCCTCTTCCAAGCTTTGCAGTAGCCTTGAAAACTAGCATTGTCACAACCACGATAGCTGTGAAAACCAGCAGTCTAGCAGACATTGGAGGGGACAGAATGGATTTGAAGCACTGCAAAAAGCCCAATCCCCAGAGAACTGTCACCATTTAACCTCTCTGGTGCTCCCTGTAAATGCCCCAGTCACAGGACTTGTCCTCCGGTAACCTGACTCGGCTCTGACTCCACGGGAAAATTCTTAACCCCAGGGCATTTGTCAAAAGTAATCAGCAGCAATTGTTTAATATCATAGCTGCCTGAGCTGGGGATACAAATTGGGACATTAGAGGCTTCTCAAAAACCTTAAACGAAAATCCTAGGGAATGAAATATCTACGGAGGGTTTTGAAAATCTCTGGCATATTCCTGGGGATCTAGAAGGCCATGGGCCTGCCAAGAAAGATCTGAGAAGACCCTAAGCTTTCACCCCTGGCTAACCTTGAGGCTCTTTGCAAGTAGTAAGAAAAAGATACAGTGGAGTTGTAAATTGTCAAAGTGTTGAAGGAACGCCACAACAAACTATACAGAGTCCCTGGGCAACAATTAACGACTTACTGCTCAAGGCATTTAAGGGAATTTCTTTCCAATCATTAGCTGACCACTAAGCTAACTGAGCAGAGACTTCAGTGACCACACACAACATAGGATATAGATAAAATTAGTTCAGAAAGTCATTAAACAAACAACAAACAACGGAACAACAAACTCTAGGTCGGGGGGAGGATCTGATTTCCAAAGTTGCTGTTAAGAAGATAACTAAAAAAAAAAAATACATAAGAGAATAATCACAAGGAAATTAAAAGTGGAACACTAGAAAATATCTAACACAACAGAAGGTAGTAATGGAGAAATAGAGAAACAAAAAAACAAATCATATAGAAAAGAAGTAGCAAAACGAGAGATGTAAATTCTATCTTATCAGGAACTACATTAAAAGTAAGTAGAATAAACACTCCAATCAAAAAGCAGTTTGGCAGAATGGCTACAAAGACATGATCCAGCTATTGACCCTACAAGAGACACATATTAGATTCAAAGATACAAATAGATTGAAAGTAAAAGAACAGCATGTAAACAATAACCAGAAGAGAGTCCAACAACAACACTAGTATCAGACAAAATAGTCTTTAAGATAAAAGTTGTTTCAGGGCACCTGGGTGACTCAGTCAGTTAAGTGTCTGTCTGCCTTCGGCTCAGGTCATGATCTCATGGTCCTGGGATTAAGCCCCACATCAGGCTCCATGCTCAGCGGGGGGTCTGCTTGTCCCTCTCCCTCTGCCCCTCTCCCCACTGATGCGCGCTTTCTCTCTCTCTCTCTCTCTGTCTCTCAAATAAATAAAATCTTTTAAAAAATTATTTCTAGAGGGGCACCTGGGTGGCTCAGTTGGTTAAGCCACCTGACCAGCCTTCAGCTCAGGTCATGTTCCCAGGGTCCTGGGATCGAGCCCCACATCAGGCTCCATGTTCAGTGGGGAGTCTGCTTCTCCCTCTTCCTCAGCTGCTCCCCTTGCTTGTGCACTTGCTCTCTCTCTGTGTCAAATAAATAAATAAAATCTTTTTAAAAAATTGTTTCTAGAGACAAAGAATAGGTTATAATGATAAAAAAGATCAATCCTTTGGGAAGCTAAAATAATTGTAACACGAACCTTTTGTTCCCTCTTCATTCAGTTCCACAGCAGGAAAAAAAAAAAAAAAAGATATATAAAGGAAAAATACACACATATACCCCACATGTATACTAAGTGTGGAATAAAATAAAAATATTCACGTAAAGAAAAAATCTGATTAAAAGTGTTATTGGTGGAGAGTAGAAGGACTGGCTTACTGTATGAGCTTGACTCCATATACTCTGAAATTCTAAGAGCCAAATCATGCCTTTGGCTAGAGATTTACTTTATTCACCCTTGAGGGGAGGAAGAAACACACACAAACACACAAACATGCACAGACATAACATATGCACACACAGACATGACTAGCTCAGGTCCAAATTCTTACTTTATGCCTATCAAGTGTCCATAGAGTTAAATGAACCTTCGAACCTTCGGGCAAGCTCAGGCTCTTATTCCCTGAAGAGGCTGTTCAGCGATGTTGTGCTGACCTTCAGAAGAAAAGCCTAGAAAGAGGTCCATGGAAAGCAACATCAGAAAACCATGTCATTTCACAAATGCTTTAAAGTATGTCTCAAGAAATCCTAACTCACTCAGAAATTCTAGTTGATTCAGTGCATAAATATAATTTTACACGATTTTACAACGAACATAAAGGTGATTTCTTTGTAATTTTGTTTTTCAATAAAATTTGATTCCGTGAAAAAAGAAAACCCATGGAATGAAACATTGTCAGGAAAATTACTGATAGGTCTTGTTTTTGCTGTTAATTATCCTAATTAATCTGGGCTCTCCTAGACCTGTCTTCTGGTTCTGTCATTAATCAGTGATTTAACCTTATGCAAGTCATTCTTTCTCTTTTCCTAACTAATGATGAAGTTGAACTAGAAAGCCTTCAAAGTTTCCTTTCAGCTCTAATAATATTTGTGTTTCTGAAGTATGGATTAAAGTTTAGTTATCATCTACTTACATGTTAAATTTCCCTTGTCTCATCATAGTAGCTGCAGTAACAAAATCACTAATAAGCTAAACATTACAGAAAATGTTTCAGTTAAGTTCAGGAAGGGAGGTAAGTGGGGAATTAATATCTTAGTTGATTAAGTATGGGTTTCACAATTGCCTATTTTTCGATTATTGCCAAAAAGTCCAAGGTATAGTGCCCAGTTATAGCCAAATTGCCTTCAAGACCACTTTTGGAACTTTAGAAGGTTTAATAAGTACTTTATTCTTCAAGTTTTAAACTGCTTGCTTCAGAAATTTTTTTTTAAGATTTTATTTATTTATTTGACAGAGAGAGACATAGCGAGAGAGGGAACACAAGCAGGGGGAGTAGGAGAGGGAGAAGCAGGCTTCCCCGTGGTGCAGGGAGCGCGATGTGGGGCTCAATCCCAGGACACTGGGATCACGACCTGAGCCGAAGGCAGACGCTTAACGACTGAGCCACCCAGGCGCCCCCAGAAATTTTTATAGAATAACTAATAGAAATGGGTTTTCAAAGAAAAGTAGGTTTATTTCTCTAAGTCTAAAACTGCTCTGCATATATTTCTTAGCCCTGTGGAGCCCATGGAGATGTATGCCATGTTGTACAAGACTCCTAGATTATATAACCCTGTTTCTGAGCACACTCACCACACCATAAATACTCTGCAATAGATGTGTGAGAAATATTATCTCCATTAAGTTATTCAGTTGGAGGTTATACTTTCATTGCTATGCAAATATGTTTAAACAATGACCTATTTGCAAATATGTATGTCTGTAGCCACAAGAGTAGATGATACCAATATTACATTTCCTCCGACTTCAGCCAAGCATAAATGCAACAAATGGGTTTATTGCTCCACTGTGTTCAGATCAAATCAGAGATTTAAATTTGAATAGTTCTAAATAGCTCTCTACACTCAGGTAGCACTCCCTTGACCATCTCCCAATATGCACGTTTCCTAATATAGAACACTGTTCCTGAGGGCAAATTCATCTCCTCAATTTTCTAGAAGCTACAGAAAAGCTCAGTATAGGCACAGGCTCAGACCTTCCCTTAGAAATGGTAAACACCACAAACAATGAAAATCATCCATTTCCTTGAAAAATTAAAATACAATTTGGCATGCATACTTTCTCTGGGCACAACCTTTCCTTAGTAACACACCTGGTGGTTGACTAGTTATTTATTTGAATCATTTAGGAGCTATCTGAAGACACATGAGCTTAAATCACATCTTTAAACAAAGCAAAATAGATTTAGACTTCCACAAACATCTGTTAATTTTTCATACACACTGAATCCATTAAGATAATTCACCTTATGGACTAACTCACAACAAGAAGCTCCTTCCACAACACTGAAGAAAGGAACATTCAGTTATGCAAATGATTTCCATTTAAACTCTGCTCAGTGAACAACAGAAAGGGTAAGTGATTCAAACTGTATGCTAATCACCTTCACATCTACAGAGCTCTAGGAAAGCCAAGGCCAGCAAGGTCAAAATTTCAGCAAGATTCTAGAATTACAATATCCTGAGGATGGAAGACTTGTCAGATCATCCATATGACGGAGAACCAATCTGGGCTACTAGGGGTTTCCTCTACTTGAATCTACTTCATGGGTGACTTTTTCCTCTGCTGACATATTAGAATGATTTGGGATAATGAAATAATACCTGGTGATCTTCCTCTGAACTATTCAACTTGGACCAAATTAAAAAGTGGTTGTAATTACCTTGCAACTGTGGCTAAAGCCACCATGGGTCCTTGGTAACTGAGGGGGAGATAGGGCTGCCACTACTTGGCAGCAGCCCCAAGAAACTCTTAGTAGGGAGAAATCCCTCCTAACTTCTCATGAGATTTGAGAGTCCATTGAGCATGACCAAGAAGAGTCTGCAGCTGAAAACTCTGGCCGGGGGTCACACCGTATTTAGGACACCTGCAAGGGTCTGGTGTGCTTAGAGTAGCAAATTCTGGCACAGAGGTGTCCTTCAGATATCTCAAAGACTGGTTTCAATGCATTTACCCCCCAAAAAAGTGGGGGGGGGATTTCTATCATTCCTTCGCGTTCCTATGGGCTTTCTATTTAGCATAGCTTTTAAGTATTGAGAATTTACTTCTGGGCTAGACACTGTACTAAACAGTATGTAATTTCACCTAATCCTCAGGACAATATTATAAGATAGGAAATGTTATATTCATTCTACATTTGAAGAATCTTTGGGTCAGGGAGTTTAAATTATTTATACCAAAAGCAAGGACAGAGCTAGGATCTGAACCCTGGTCTGAATGACTTCCAAAGGCCATGCTGATAACAATATGCTTCTCTATGCTCTGCATAGTGTGAGTTATGATCACCCTGACCTCCAAGGCCACAGGGTTCTTTCCTCCACCTCTACGTGTGATTTGAAGTGTCAGCCTAGAGTTCAAAACTCACGTGCCTGGATCTTTCCTCAAAAGATTCTAATTCCATGGGTCTGGGAGCCACACAGGTACAGTTTTTAGAAGTTCCCCAATTGATTCTGATGCACACTTTCCATCAAGAACCACTGATCACATGACTTAGTGATTCTATAACATGAAAATCCATATATGCATTCTCAGACATTCTTGGTGATAGACAAGAATTTTTTTTAAATTATTCTCAAAGTTAATTCTGGATCTGGATAACCAAGCCCTGCCAGCACACTTTATTCCTCTCTGTTTGTTTCAGTTTTGTACTTGTAATCCCTCATTTATTCACTCAACATGTAAGTTCCTAATATGTATCATTCGGGGCACACTGGTAAATAAGATGATAAGCGCATTTCCTCATTTACAAAATAGTGTTAAAAATAGTGACAACCTCACTGGGTTGCTGTGAAATCCAATGCAATAATATATAAAGTGCTTCGGAAAGGGTCTAGCATATAGTAAGCACTCGGTGAATGTTACGTATGGACGTTGTCACTGCTCTTTTTTATTTTTTCAAGTAAACAAAAAATTTTAATTTCACATAGTGCTAAGTGCTATGAACAAAACTAAAGCAAGGTAAAGTGATAAATAGAAGCAGGTGATGGGTGTAAGATGAAGGTGTTAATTGGTGGTCTGGGAGATGTTCTTCATTTCAGTGATATTTAATAAGTGGCCTAAGGGAAGTGATGGAGCCAGCCACACGGCCATGTAGAGAAGAACATTCTAGGTCAAGGAAAGGGCCAGTGCAAACCTTCTTAGATAGAAATTAACTAATTTGTTCATATTCTTGCACTCATTTAGCTACAGGTGGTCATGTAAGAGACAGAATATAGCTGTCAATGGAATGTTTCTCAAAAGGCTGAAGATCTTGTTATGGGATGAATTATACCCCACCTCTATTCATAGGTTGAAGTCCTAAGCCCCAGGACCTCAGAATGTGACTGTGTTTGAAGACAGGGTCTTTACAGAGATAATTAAGTTAAAATGAGGTCATTAGGATGGGTCCTCCTGCAATATGACTGGAGATTTGGACACAGACATGTACAGAGGGAAGACAACATGAAGACACAGGGAGGAAATAGCCATCTATAAGCCAAAGAGAGTGGCCCACAACAGAGCTTCCCCCATGGACCTCAGAAGAAACCAACCCTGCCAACACTTTGATCTCAGACTTTCAGCCTTCACAATTGTAAGAAAACTAATTTCTGCTGTTTAAGACACCCAGTCTGTGGTACTTTGTGAGGGTGGTCCTAGCAAACTAGGACCTCATTCTCAAGAATAAAAGAGAATTTTTCCCTTCAGATGGATCTATTTATTATTCAAATTTAAAAGTTCATTCTGAAAAGATTTTAATCTATTCAAAAGGATAATAAGTGTTAATTCAGATTAGGTCTCCCAGGACTTTTGCCAAGTGGGTTGGTCAAATAGGAAGCAGTCCAAAAGCAAACTAGTTCTCTAGGAGGGTATCTGGACTAGTTGTAGCTCAGCTCACATCTTCCACATCCTCCTGACCAACACAGGATTGGTGGCTTTTCTCATGAATGGATTTAATGGCAGGAATTAAGAATCTGGGGGAAAGTACAGAACAGTCATCTGGTAAACTACCAAGCACTTTAGTTCTCTTTACCAACATGGGGTCCCAAGTCTTCTGCTTGGGGGCAACATACTTAAAGTCAGACCATGTCTGAGTCTAGCCTCCAGATTGTGTGCTCAGTAGGAATTACCCAGGAATTATATCCAAGAATAAGAGGTAACAGGGTTGTAAAGAAGAGGAGCTTGGTGACTAGACTGATCTTTTACCCTTAGAAGTTCCTGGCCAGCCAGAGAGAGCTGGGGCTGAGAAAACTGAGCCATGTTGTGTTCATCAGGCTTGGAGGGACAAAAGTAGGAACAGGAAAAGGAGTAAGAGATGACAATGGTTGGGAGGTAGGGATCAGCAGAGGGAAGCGAGGACCAAAGCCAGACCTAAAGCCTCCATCACAGAAGGTCTGCATGGGTATCCCTTTAAAGGATGAGAAAGCGTACTCTATTGCATGGAAGATGAGTGCTTAAAGGGGGTGAACTACCCCTGAAAATAGACACATTGGAGGGCAAAGACTTGACTGCAATTGAATGAAAGTGGTGCTTTCAATAGGAAGGAAAAAAAAAAAAAAAAAAACATTTTCACTGAGAATAAGATGTGCCAGCAGGCAATGTTGCCATGACATTTCAAAGTGCTGGTTGCACCAGAATCTTGGCTGTAAATTGAAGTGGAGCCATAATCAGGTGGCATTCAAACTCAGGCATGTTATAATTAAGTAATTTTTTTGAACCAATGGTTTTATTAAGTTTCTCTCCACAAAAGCCAGCACTTCTCTTTAATTTCTACCGCATTCATGGTATTTAGTTCCTGCTTGAGATTTCCTAATAGGCTAAATATGCAGCTTCCTTTACTTGTTTATAAATGATAATACAATGATTTAAGCTATTGGAAGTGTATCACTTACTAAAATACAGTCAAACTTCTTTAAGTGAATTGGTTGCACATAAGGAAAAATTATAATTTCAGCACCACATACATGCTATGAAGACAACATAATTAGTTAAAGGGATGGAAAATAACTCAGGGATTATTACTTGCTTCTCTGAGACAAGGACATTTGAGCAAGGACTAGAATGGTGAGAAGAAAGCAGCCATGATAAGATCCAGAAGGAGCTGGACGCGCAAAGGCCCTAAGGTAGGAATGAACCTGACATAATTGAGTGACGATAACAAGAGCAGTAAGATTAAAATGTAGTGTGTGAGGGGGGCAAAGAGGGGAGATGAGATTGGAGAGTCAGGCAGGGTAAAGATTATGTAAGACCCCATGGGGTAAAGTAAGGAATCTGGAGTTTATTCTAGTTGCAATCAGAGACTCTTAAAGACCTTTAGCAGAAGAGTGATATTATCTGATTTATTTTTCCCAAAGATCCAGGGGCTTCTCTGAGGAGGAATGCAAAGGAAAAAATAAGATCATCTAGGAGGCAATTTCAAACCAAATGATGAAGGTGGCTTATTTACAGTTTGGTTAGTGGTGATGGTGAAGTAAATTGTTGATTGATAGATTGATTGATTGGATTGATTAAGGGGTGTGAGGAAAAGAAAAATTACAGAAGAGTCAAAGAGGGATCCTAGGTGTAGGGTCTGAGGACAGTGATGCCATTTATAGAGATGGGAAATCTTGGGGAAGAATAAATATGATAGGAGGGATTATCAATATTTCTGCTTTGTTCGTGTTAAGTTTGGGATACCAGATAGGCCTCTTCATAGAGATATTGAGTAGCAGCTAAATATATGAACCTTGGGCTCAGGTTAGAGTATTGAAATAAATCTATAGGTTTGGGTTCCACTATCATAAATATGGCACACTTTAGAGGCATAATGTAGATGAGATCAGGTAGGGTGTGATTTAGGGAGCTGAGAGAAGAAGCTCTGAGTCACTCCTACATTTGGAGATCTGGTGAAGGGATGAAGCCAGCGAGGAAGGTGGAGAAGAAATGACCAATATAGTAGGAAGAAAACCAAAGAAAAGGGCATGGTTAACCATTACAAATGATGCTAGGAATTCAAATTAAATAAGAACAAAGAATTGACCATTGGGTTTGGAATTAATGGGAGTGGAAGGAGGTGGAGAATTGAATTGAACTGCTCATTTTCAACCACAGTTACTGGTGGAAGGAGTACTGGGGTGGGGGAGAATTTCTCTCTCCTGGTTTCTGCTGGCATTCAAAGGGGCTCCTTCCACCTCAACACAAACCCTCCAAATTCCTTGAAGGGAGAGAGAGGGTTTATGCAGGGACGTTGATGGCAAGGTGTAGAAGTAGCATAGTATATGTCACTTTTCACCCACATTTTCTTGGCCAGAACTCAGTCATATGGCTCCACTAATATAGTGGGAGAATGAGCAATATGATCTTCCAATGTAGTCAGCAGGAAAATGAACTGGGTTTGATACATACCTATCATTTTCACTGCAAATGTCCTTACTTAATGGTTTCCAAATATGCATTTTATTCTTCCTCACACACATAGAACATGCTCACCCCTTCCCCAGGGAGGCAACCCAGAGATCTGATCTACACTGAAACTACTTCCAAGTTCAGGATTTCTAGGTGACCTTTCCATTTCTGGATGGGGCTTTCATTGTACAATAGTCTATAAGCTAAAAAGACAAGTTACCTTCCTCTACTTCCACAGGTAGACACTTCCAGTCAGAAGAAGGAAAATTGGGAGATGCTTAGTAGCCACTAGTCTTTAGCAATTCTGAAATACCACTGGACCGACTTTGTGAAGGTCTGCCATGAAAGAAGGGAGAGCTCCTTGAATAGACTCCAATTCTGTTCTCTGAAGTAGAAACTCATTTGCCCTTTGTTCTTCATAATTCTGGATTTCACTTGAGTATATTCTTTCCAATTTTTTAACCCATGTTGGCCACATCTAATGTGGGTGTTGAAGAGTGTGCTCTTGTCGAGAACTGCACAGTTCACGTGGCCCACGTCCTGCATGAGGGCTGTTGTAAGATTCCCTGAACAGTTAGGTTTTCTTTTAGGCAAGGCTCAAGAACCCTTTGGCAGCAAACTCCCTCAAATAATCATTATGCTTCTGAGTTCCTTGCTTCTAGAAAGATCCATGAGCTGTTAACTATATTCAAGGTTATTTTGTAGATTTAGACCACAGATTTCTCTATTTCTTTACTTCCTCACCCCAGGCCTGCCTCTCTCTCTACCTTGAGACTGTAAAGCTTGAGTAGACAGGCCATTTCTTTGACTCAAAGCTGATCTCTGCCTTAAAGCTGAGTCACTCCATTCAACCAAGAAGTCTCACTGTGTCTTCGTCTCTCAAAGCCTTTTAAAATCTCAACTCTTCCTTTGAGTCTACAGGCAGTTGATTTTTCCAATTCGGTAGGACCCTGACTTTGTAGACCTTATTCCCTTTCATTTTTGTATGCAACAGCCCAATTCTTTCCTGAGCTCATCTCTTTTTGGCACCACATTTTATTGATTATAAGATGCCCATTCAGTTCTCATATTAATCTCTTTGAGACTGGTTACATTTCATAACTGATGCAATAAGTCATTACGGGAGAGCTTAATTGAGTTTATTTTTCCCTGAGTAGCACAAAAAATAAAGGTGTGTCTTACAATCTATAACAAAACATAGTCTATGAACTATAGAAATAACTTACAAAATGTAGTTAATAACAACCAACATAAATAAGCCTAGTAACATTACCTTTCAATCCCTCCTTTAAGAACTGTACACTCAGCATATAGGTAGCTCTCTAAGTGACCAGAGATACCAGTTTTACCAGTTTTACCATCACATATGTGGCTCTCCCACCATCTGGATTTCTATTCTTGTTTTCTCAACACTTGCCACTCAACTCAAAAAGCAAATATCCTGGTATCACTCCCTGGGCGGGCACGGTATTTTTCCCTGCCGTCTCTGCGAAAAAGCTATACACATGCTTGCACACTTTGTTCTGACCTTTTGCTCCTCCCTTCCCATGAGGACAGCATGTCGCAAGTAAATCTGACCCTTCGGTCTAAGTCCCAAGATAAGACATACAGGGCAGAGCTGAGCACATGAAAAATACCATGAAATCCAAAAGATACTAAGTTTAGGTGATTTTTAGAGATGATTTCTATTAACCATTCAACGAACAAACACTCTTTGTTTTATACAAACTGCATCACAGAATATTAAAAAAAGAAAGCTACAAACTCATTTTATGAGTTTGTTTAATGTAACATTGATATCAAAACTAGAGAAGAACAGCACAAGAAAAAAACATTTAAGCCAATCTCACTTAAAAATATAGAGTCAAAATTTTAAACATATACAAGTACAATAAATTTAGTAGTCTGTTAAAAGTATAATAACTAAAATGGGTTAATCCCAGGAAAGCAAAGATAATTTTACATTAGAAAATCTATTACTATAATACTAGAATAACATATGAAGGGAAAAAACATATAATTATCTCAATCAATGAAGAATCACTAAATCCTACTTCTGAAACTAATATTACCCTATATGTTAACTAGAATTTAAATAAAAGCTTGAAAAAAATGAAAAATCACCTGACAAAAACAATTTCATGAAGAAAACCTCTAAACAAAGAAATAAGGAAAATATTTTTCTTAATAAAAATTATATATGAAAAGAACCACACTAAGTCTCTTTCCTTACAACCAAACATTAAAGGAATTTCTTAGAACAAAAGTGCAAAACAAGTATACAACTAAGATCATTTACATTCAGCAACGTACCAAGCCCTAGCCAAGATAAAAAAAATAGGATATAAGAATTGAGAATAGAGGGGGTGGAGCAAGATGGCAGAGGAGTAGGAGACCTGGATTTCGTCTCCTCTCAGGAATTCAGCTGGATAGGGATCAAACCATTCTGAACACCTACAAACTCAACAAGAGATCGAAGAAAAGAATAGCAACAACTCTCTGAACAGAAAAGCGACCACTTTCTGGAAGGTAGGACGTGCGGAGAAGTGAATCCGAGGCGATATTCGGGAGGATAGACGGCGGGGGAGGGGCCTCCATCGGCCGCTTCTGGCAAGTGATAGAGCCACGGAGCACAAAATCGGAACTTTTAGAAGTCTGCTCCGCTGAGGGACGTCACTCTGGTGGCGAAGTGGGGGGTGGAACCCTCGCGGGACAGTGTGGTCTCAGGACCCTCGGGGTCACAGAAAGACCGGGGGTGCCTGAGTGCGGCAGAGCTCCCAGGGATCGGAGCAGGGAAGCCGGCTGCAGAGACGGAGCCCAGGCGCGGGCTCTCAGCTCGGGGTTGCCATAAACCGTGATCCGCGGCACAGTCGGGCCACTGCTCCTCCAGCAGGGACCCAACAAGCGGCAGATCCGGGGAGACTCACCTTCTTCCCCCGGGAGAAGAGGTGCGGGAGTGCACCGCGGGGATCTGCTGGGTTTGGAGACTCCACCCGGGGTCGGGTGCCAGATAGAAAGGCACGGTCACAGGCCGGGTCAGCACGGAGTGTGGCCGGAGACCGGGGAGACGGGAGTGACTGACTGCTTTTCTCTGGGGGCTCGCTGAGGAGCGGGGCCCGAGTTCTCGGCTCCTCCGGGGCGGAGACTGGGAGGCCGCCATTTTCACTCTCCGCCTCCAAAGCTGTACGGAAAGCTTGCAGGGAACAAAAGCTCCCGAGAGCAAACCCGAGCAGATTACTTAGCCCAGACCGGGCAAGGGCGGCGCAATTCCGCCTCTGGCAAAGACATTTGGGAACCACGGCAACAGGCCCCTCCCCCAGAAGATCAGCGAGAACAGCCAGCCAAGACCAAGTTTACCGATCAGTGAGAACGGCAGAACTCCAGCGCTAGGGGAATACTGCACATAGAATTCATGGCTTTTTTACCATGATTCTTTAGTCTTTCAAAGTTAATTATTTTTTTAACTGTCTTTTTTTCTTTTTTCTTTTTTTTTGAATTTTTCTTTTTCCTTTTTCAACCAACATCTTATCAATCCCTTTTTTAAAAAAACATTTTTATTTTTCATTTTTAGAGTCATATTCTATCCCTTCATAGTAGTTACCCGTATTTTTGGCATATATATATAAGTTGTTCTCTCTTTAAAATTTTGAGATAGTTTCTTCTAACAGAACAAAATATACTCTAAATCTCTAGTGTATGGTTTTTTTCTACTCCCCTGCCTGATCACATTCTCTCCCTTTTTTCTTTTTTTTTTTAAATCCTCTTCTTTCTTTTTTCACACAACTTATCAATTCCTTTTATAAAATTTTTTATAATTTCCATCTTTACAGTCATATTCCATCCCTTCATCATATCAACCCTTATTTTTGTACATATATAAGTTTTTCTTTCTTTAAAATTTTGGGAGGCACTTTCTTTTAACAGACCAAAATACACCCAAAATCTAGTGTGTGGCACTGATCTATAAACCAGCCTGATCATATTTGATCACATTCTGTTTTTGTTTTGTTTTGTTTTGTTCTGTTTTTGTTTGTTTTTCTCTTTCTCTTTCTCTTTTTCTTTTTTCTTTTTTTCTTTCTTTTTCTTTTTTCTCTCTTTCCCTTTCTTTTCCCACTGCTTCAGGTCTTTTCTGATTTGTTTAGAGTATATTTTCTGGGGACATTGTTACCCTGCTAGCATTTTGTTCTCTCATTAATCTATTCTCCTCTGCACAAAATGACAAGACGGAAAAAATCACCTCAACAAAAAGAACAAGAGGTAGTACCGACTGCCAGGGACCTACTCAGTACGGACATTAGTACAATGTCAGATCTAGAGTTCAGAATCATCACTTTAAAGATACTAGCTGGGCTTGAAAAAAGCATGGAAGTTATTAGAGAAACCCTTTCTGGAGAAGTAAAAGAACTAAAATCTAACCAAGTAGAAATCAAAAAGGCTATTAATGAGGTGCAATCAAACATGGGGGTGCTAACTGCTAGGATAAATGAGGCAGAAGAGAGAATCAGTGAGATAGAAGACCAAATGATGGAAAATAAAGAAGCTGAGAAAAAGAGAGATAAACAACTACTGAATCACGAGGGCAGAATTCGAAAGATAAGCGATACCATAAGACGAAACAACATCAGAATAATTGGGATCCCAGAAGAAGAAGAAAGAGACAGAGGGGCAGAAGGTATAATGGAGCAAATTATAGCAGAGAACTTCCCTAATTTGGGGAAGGAAACAGGCATCAAAATCCAGGAAGCACAGAGAACCCCTCTCAAAATCAATAAAAATAGGTCAACACCCCGACATCTAATAGTAAAACTTACGAGTCTCAGAGACAAAGAGAAAATCCTGAAAGCAGCTCGGGAGAAGAGATATGTAACCTACAATGGTAGAAACATTAGATTGGCAACAGACTTATCCACAGAGACCTGGCAGGCCAGAAAGGACTGGCAGGACATATTCAGAGCACTAAATGAGAAAAATATGCAGCCAAGAATACTATATCCAGCTAGGCTGTCATTAAAAATTGAAGGAGAGATAAAAAGCTTCCAGGACAAACAAAAACTAAAGGAATTTGCAAACACAAAACCAGCCCAACAAGGAATCTTGAAAGGGGTCCTCTAAGCAAAGAGAGAGCCTAAAAGCAACATAGACTAGAAAGGAACACAAACAATATACAGTAACAGTCACTTTACAGGCAATACAATGGCACTAAATTCCTCTCTTTCAATAGTTACCCTGAATGTAAATGGGCTAAATGCCCCAATCAAAAGACACAGGCTATCAAATTGGATTAAAAAACAAGACCCATCGATATGCTGTCTGCAAGAGACTCATTTTAGACCCAAAGACACCCCCAGATTGAAAGTGAGGGGGTGGAAAACCATTTACCATGCTAATGGACACCAAAAGAAAGCTGGGGTGGCAATCCCTATATCAGACCAAAGACTATAATAAGAGATGAGGAAGGACACTATATCCTATTTAAAGGGTCTATCCAGCAAGAAGATCTAACAATTGTAAATATCTATGCCCCTAACATGGGAGCAGCCAATTATATAAGGCAATTAATAACAAAAGCAAAGGGCGCCTGGGTGGCTCAGTCGTTAAGCGTCTGCCTTCGGCTCAGGTCATGATCCCAGGGTCCTGGGATCGAGTCCCACATCGGGCTCCCTGCTCTGCAGGAAGCCTGCTTCTCCCTCTCCCACTCCCCCTGCTTGTGTTCCTGCTCTCGCTATGTCTCTCTCTGTCAAATAAATAAATAAAATCTTTAAAAAAAAAAAAAAAAAAATAACAAAAGCAAAGAAACACATCGACAACAATACAATAATAGTGGGGGACTTTAACACCCCCCTCACTGAAATGAACAGATCGTCTAAGCAAAAGATCAACAAGGCAATAAAGACTTTAAATGACACACTGGACCAAATGGACTTCACAGACATATTCAGAACATTCCATCCCAAAGCAACGGAATACACATTCTTCTCTAGCACCCATGGAACATTCTCCAGAATAGATCACATCCTAGGTCATAAATCAGGTCTCAACCGGTACCAAAAGATTGGGATCATTCCCTGCATATTTTCAGACCACAATGCTTTGAAACTAGAACTCAATCACAAGAGGAAAGTCGGAAAGAACTCAAATACATGGAGGCTAAAGAGCATCCTACTGAAGAATGAGTGGGTCAACCAGGAAATTAAAGAAGAATTAAAAAAATTCATGGAAACCAATGAAAATGAAAACACAACTATTCAAAATCTTTGGGATACAGCAAAGGCAGTCCTAAGAGGAAAGTATATAGCAATACAAGCCTTTCTCAAGAAACAAGAAAGGTCTCAAGTACACAACCTAACCCTACACCTAAAGGAGCTGAAGAAAGAACAGCAAATAAAGCCTAAACCCAGCAGGAGAAGAGAAATAATAAAGATCAGAGCAGAAGTCAATGAAATAGAAACCAAAAGAACAGTAGAACAGATCAACGAAACTAGGAGCTGGTTCTTTGAAAGAATTAACAAGATTGATAAACCCCTTGCCAGACTTATCAAAAAGAAAAGAGAAATGACCCAAATCAACAAAATCATGAATGAAAGAGGAGAAATCACAACCAACACCAAAGAAATACAAACAATCATAAGAACATATTATGAGCAACTCTATGCCAGCAAATTAGATAACCTGGAAGAAATGGATGCATTCCTAGAGATGTATCAACTACCAAAACTGAACCAGGAAGAAATAGAAAACCTGAACAGACCTTATAACCACTAAGGAAATTGAAGCAGTCATCAATAATCTCCCAAAACACAAAAGCCCAGGGCCAGATGGCTTCCCAGGGGAATTCTACCAAACATTTCAAGAAGAATTAATACCTACTCTTCTGAAACTGTTCCAAAAAATAGAAATGGAAGGAAAACTTCCAAACTCGTTTTATGAGGCCACCATTACCTTGATCCCAAAACCAGACAAAGACCCCATCAAAAAGGAGAATTACAGACCAATATCCCTGATGAACATGGATGCAAAAATTCTCACCAAAATACTAGCCAATAGGATCCAACAGTACATTAAAAGGATTATTCACCACGACCAAGTGGGATTTATCCCTGGGCTGCAAGGTTGCTTCAACATCCGCAAATCAATCAACGTGATACAATACATGAACAAAAGAAAGAACAAGAATCATATGATCCTCTCAATAGATGCAGAAAAAGCATTTGACAAAGTACAGCATCCTTTCTTGATCAAAACTCTTCAGAGTATAGGGATAGAGGGTACATACCTCAATATCATAAAAGCCATCTATGAAAAACCTACAGCGAATATCATTCTCAATGGGGAGAAACTGAGAGCTTTCCCCCTAAGGTCAGGAACGCGGCAGGGATGTCCACTATCACCACTGCTATTCAACATAGTATTGGAAGTCCTAGCCACAGCAATCAGACAACAAAAAGAAATCAAAGGCATCCGAATCGGCAAAGAAGAAGTCAAACTCTCACTCTTTGCAGATGATATGATACTTTATGTGGAAAATCCCAAAGACTCCACCCCAAAACTGCTAGAACTCATACAGGAATTCAGTCAAGTGGTAGGATATAAAATCAATGCACAAAAGTCAGTGGCATTCCTATACACCAACAACAAGTCAGAAGAAAGAGAAATTAAGGAGTCGATCCCATTTACAATTGCACCCAAAACCATAAGATACCTAGGAATAAATCTAACCAAAGAGGCAAAGGATCTGTACTCAGAAAACTATAAAATACTCATGAAAGAAATTGAGGAAGACACAAAGAAATGGAAAAACGTTCCATGCTCATGGATTGGAAGAACAAATATTTTGAAGATGTCAATGCTACCTAGAGCAATCTACACATTCAATGCAATCCCCATCAAAATACCATCCACTTTTTTCAAAGAAATGGAACAAATAATCCTAAAATTTGTATGGAACCAGAAAAGACCCCGCATAGCCAGAGGAATGTTGAAAAAGAAAAGCAAAGCTGGTGGCATCACAATTCCGGACTTCCAGCTCTACTACAAAGCTGTCATCATCAAGACAGTATGGTACTGGCACAAAAACAGGCACATAGATCAATGGAACAGAATAGAGAGCCCAGAAATGGACCCTCAACTATATGGTCAACTAATCTTTGACAAAGCAGGAAAGAATGTCCAATGGAAAAAAGACAGTCTCTTCAACAAATGGTGTTGGGAAAATTGGACAGCCACATGCAGAAGAATGAAACTGGACCATTTCCTTACACCACACACAAAAATAGACTCCAAATGGTTGAAAGACCTCAATGTGAGACAGGAGTCCATCAAAATCCTAAAGGAGAACACAGGCAGCAACCTCTTTGACCTCAGCCGCAGCAACTTCTTCCTAGAAACATCGCCAAAGGCAAGGGAAGCAAGGGCAAAAATGAACTATTGGGATTTCATCAAGATAAAAAGCTTTTGCAAAGCAAAGGAAACAGTCAACAAAACCAAAAGACAACTGACAGAATGGGAGAAGATATTTGCAAATGACATATCAGATAAAGGGCTAGTATCCAAAATCTATAAAGAACTCACCAAACTCAACACCAAAAGAACAAAGAATCCAATCAAGAAATGGGCAGAAGACATGAACAGACATTTTTCCAAAGAAGACATCCAAATGGCCAACAGACACATGAAAAAGTGTTCAATATCGCTCGGCATCAGGGAAATCCAAATCAAAACCTCAATGAGATACCACCTCACACCAGTCAGAATGGCTAAAATTAACAAGTCAGGAAATGACAGATGTTGGCGGGGATGCGGAGAAAGGGGAACCCTCCTACACTGTTGGTGGGAATGCAAGCTGGTGCAGCCACTCTGGAAAACAGTGTGGAGGTTCCTCAAAAAGTTGAAAATAGAGCTACCATATGATCCAGCAATTGCACTACTGGGTATTTACCCCAAAGATACAAAAGTAGGGATCCGAAAGGGTACGTGCACCCCGATGTTTATAGCAGCAATGTCCACAATAGCCAAACTGTGGAAAGAGCCAAGATGTCCATCAACAGATGAATGGATAAAGAAGATGTGGTATATATATACAATGGAATATTATGCAGCCATCAAAAGGAATGAGATCTTGCCATTTGCAATGACATGGATGGAACTGGAGGGTATTATGCTGAGCGAAATAAGTCAAACAGAGAAAGACATGTATCATATGACCTCACTGATATGAGGAATTCTTAATCTCAGGAAACAAACTGAGGGTTGCTGGAGTGGGGGGTGGGGTGGGAGGGATGGGGTGACTGGGTGATGGACACTGGGGAGGGTATGTGCTCTGGTAAGCGCTGTGAATTGTGCAAGACTCTTGAATCTCAGATCTGTACCTCTGAAACAAATAATGCAATATATGTTAAGAAAGAAAAAAAGAAGAAGAAGAATGTAGCAGGAGGGGAAGAATGAAGGGGGGGAAATTGGAGGGGGAGAAGAATCATGAGAGACAATGGACTCTGAAAAACAAACTGAGGGTTCTAGAGGGGAGGGGGGTGGGAGGATGGGTTAGCCTGGTGATGGGTATTGAGGAGGGCACGTTCTGCATGGAGCACTGGGTGTTATGCACAAACAATGAATCATGGAACACTATATCTAAAACTAATGATGTAATGTATGGGGATTAACATAACAATAAAAAATAAAAAAAAAAAAAAAGAATTGAGAATAGAAATTATGTCCCGATTTGCAAACAATATAATTATAAGAATTCCTAGATGATCTGCCAACAAATTATCAAAACAACTAAGGTAATTCAGCAAAGTTTCTAGATGAACTTCAGCAAGAAAAATGAGCAGCCTTCCTTACATGGTTAATAATCAATTAGAAAATGTGATAGAAAAATGCATGAAATATTTTGAAATATTTGAAATATATGAAATAATATCAACAAAAAATTTAAGGTATGAGGAATAAATTTAACAAAAGATTTTCAAGACCTTGATGAAGAGAATTATAAACCATTACTGAAGGGGGAACAATTCAAAGAAGCAGCTGCCCCAAATAAGTGAAGACATATACTGTGTCCATGAATAGGAAGAATCGATATCTTAAAATGTCAATTTGCCCCCAAATCATTTATTGAATACAAAGCCGTTTCAATCAACATTTCACAGGGTTTTGATTTGTTGCTTTGTAGCATTATGCTTTTGTGGAATATGGCCAGCCAAGTGTAAATCTCATGTGGAAGATAAAAGATATTGGAAGAAGATAAGAGAGTTGCTCTATCTGATATCAGGAATCATTACTAAGTTATAGTAACTGACACAGTCTGCTATCTGCACAGGAATAGATGGAGAGGCCACCAGACAGGAATAAAAAGCACAGAAACAAACCCTTGTCTATATGACAACCGGACAGGGTATTAGTTTTCTATCACTGCTATAACAAATCACCACAAACTTGATGGCTTAAACGACACACATGTATTTATGTTACAACTCAATAGTTCAGAAATCCAACATGGGTCTCATTGGACCAATAGAAATGCATCAGCAGGACTATGTTTCTGGCATCTCTAATCAGCTTTGTCTTTTCCCACTTCTCGAAGCCGCCTCCATTCCTTGACTTGTTGCCCCCATCTTCATCTTCAAAGCCAGCAACGTTGCATCTCTCACCATTCTTGGAGTCATAGCTCCTTCTGCCTTCCTCTTCCACTTTTGAGGATGCTGGTGATTACATTGGGTAATCTAGGATAATCGCCATATCTTAAAGGCAGCTGATTAGCAACCTTAATTCCGTCTGCAACACCAATTCCCTTTGGCCATGTTACCTCACGTATTTCCATGTCCTGATGATTAGGATGTGGACCTCTTTGGAGGGCTGTTATTCTACCTACCACAGACAGCATTAAAAAAAATCAGTGGGTACCAGATGCACCCAGGTTTGGTGAAGCCTGAAGCTTACTTAGAACAGGTGCTCTGTTTAAGAAAAAGAATACAAAAATATTTTTGAAAGATTTATAGAAATAATATGACTATGTGACCGCAGTACTAAAACTCTTGCTGGGGTCTTAGAAGGGTCTGGTAACAGTGAAGATACCTAAAGCTTATGTTGCATTTGCTTTGTAGTAATTCTGCCCCTGAGCAAAAGCTGACTATTTAATATAAGTAAGCTGGAATCCTTTGTTAGATATGTGGACAAAGATAAAAATAAATGCCTTACATTACCTCTACCAAAAAAAAAAAAAAAAAATCCCAGTAGAATAAAAAGTTAAATACAAAAACAAAACTTCAAAACATTTAGATGAAAATATAGACAAATATTTTTATAACTTTGGGCTAGAGAGGGATTTCTAAAGAAAAAATGGGGATTTTAACTACATGAAAATTTAAATCTGGTATCAAAACTTGAGACTCTCTGGTTTCCCTTTGACTCCCACTCAGCTGTGTCTGCATTCAGTCCTTGTTTCCCCCACCCCTAGTCTGACTTCTCTGTTGCTGCAGGAGTGGGAGGATTATGTGGCATGCTGTCCTGCGAGAAGTAATAACTTCAGGGTTGGCTGTACAATAAAAACAGATGGCCCCTTGCATAGAGATGGACGGCATGTAGTTTGGTGTAACACTGTCCAACATCCTCTCGGATGGAAGGAGCTCAAAATCTAACTGTGTAATCACTGACTGCTGGACCGTGTCCGCTCCATGCAGCATATTCTCCATGAAAGAATTGCCTTGGCTGGTCTTGTGATAATCTTCCTATGATATTTTTCCTTAGGGAAGAAAGGGGTTTGGATGAGTATTGGAAAGCAGGGATATTCGGAATTAGAGGGAAAAATCAGTGTGGGAGAAAAGATGCCCATCGCCATCGATCTTTTCCATCAGGCTGCTCTACACTAAGAATTTTCTATAACGACTTTCTGTTCAAATTTAAGCTCCTGTTTATAAACAGAAATCAAGTTAAAATATAAAAATTAGTATCCAAAGATTCACACATTTCAAGTCTTGTAAGAAATGCTGGAGCCAGATTTCAAGCCTGTGGAGGCATCTGAGTGCTAATGTTTAACCAAGTCCTGCTTCCTGGTCTTTGGCTCCTCTTCTGCTCCAGGGACAAAATCTTTAACACCTGCAGTCACCTTTTCAGCCATGCCTGTGCTGTTCTAAATCCTGAGATGGCACAGAGGAAAAGCACTGAAGAATGGTCCCCAATATTCCTTTGGCTGCCATTGCTTCCGAGTGCCAAAGGGAGCCAGGGAGCCCGAAGGCTGTCACACTCTCTTGAAAAGAAATAGCATGTCTAGTGCCTCCAATATCTCCTGCTTTCAGCCAATTCCTTTGGCGGACAGCACGAGTGCTGCTGTCACTTGAATTTCTCTGCCGGAAGCAAGGAAAGGGCCAACTAGGTTTTCTTGAAACCACGTCCTTGCACAAACACTGCCCCATCTCCGTGCTTCCGCCATTGGATCTGATAGCTGCTCAAGCCACAATGGCCAGCCCCAATTTGGTTAGGTTGTTTTGTCATTCCTTTAGCTCTCACCACATGGGGAGGAAGTAGGAGTTAAGGAGGAAAGGACATGCATCTGGTATATTCTGCTACTTTTTCTTTTCTCCAGGGTTTTCTCTCTCTTTCTTGGTTCAGGAAACCAGTGCTAAAACCAGCGGGAAGTGCGTCAATATCTCCGCAGGAGCACTTCCTGCCATGTTCTTCTCATGCCAATTATTATGTGCTGAGAACAGTTATCTCATTTCCCCCCTCGTTTTCCCTTTCTTTCTTTCTTTTTTAAAGATTTATTTATTCATTTGAGAGAGGTGGGAAGGGGCAGAGAGAGAGAGAGAGAATCCCCAACCAGACTCCCTGCTGAGTGCAGAGCCAGATGCCAGGGCTCCATCCCAGGACCCTGAGATCATGACCTGAGCCGAAGGCAGAGGCTTAACAAACTGAGCCACCCAAGTGCTCCTTGTTTTCCCTTTCTTATAGTGTATAAACCCCACAGCATCACTTCATTCATCCAACAAATACATCTTAAGCAACCTGCCAGGGCTTTGCACTAGCTACAAGAGATACAAAGGCAGATAGAATATGGTTTCCTGCCCAGTGGGAGCCTCTGATTCATGAACAGGACAGTGCAGAAACACTAAGGGTAGAATGCTAGGTAGGCTGTGTGTGGGAGCACAGAGGTGGGACACCCAGCCCAGCCTGGAGGGATCAGAAAGAACTTCCTAGAGAAGGTGACATCTCAGCTAGGTCTTATGTGAGTCAGAGACACCCAGCTAAGAGGGGAAGAGGGACAGGAACAGACCAGGCAGAGGGAATGATATGCACTAAGGCAGGGCTTCTCAGTCTTGGAACTACCAGCATGTAGGGCCAGATAATTCTCTCCTGCAGGGGAGGAGGGCTGTCCCATGCATTGCCCAGTGTTTAACAGCATCCCCGCTTTCTGTTCCTTAGATGACAAAAGCGTCCCCTTCCTCAGTTGTGGCCATCTTAAATATCTCTGGACATTGTCAGATTTTACCCCTAGGGGACAAAACTGCCCCTCTTTGAGAACCGCTGTGCTAAGCACAGAAGACTAGAAGCAGGTTGGCATAGATACGGTGTAAATCATGAGACAGAGAGCAACTAGTGTTGGAGGTAGAGAAGTAAGCAAAACCCAGATCTCCCAAGGCTTTTCAACTTTAGGAAAAGTTTCCTTTTTTATGGAAATAGTGATAATTTCTCCAGAGGAAGGTGATGAGGGCTAAGTCAGATCACATATGTAAAGAATGTAGCACAGAGCTTGCGACACATAAAAAGAGATTTGTCCCCTCTCTTCTGCTCAGTCCCACTGTCTGGTATGGGAGTTAGGGGGATGCAAGGGAGGGCAGTCCAAGGGCAGAATGAGTGGTAGGCAGGCCCCCTAAGGCAGGAACAAGGAAGCCAGAGGCAGAGCTGATGAATGCAGAGCTGGACCTGCTCCCACCTGGCAAACAGAAGCTTGAAATCCTCTGCGACTTTGCCTTTACCCACTTCTGAGCTTATCTTTCCAGAACACCTGGCTCACATGTGTCAGACACACTTCTTTGTCTAATGTTAATCTCAACCCAGCAAACAGCTACCCTGTTCCTTATATAGACATACTAGGTCATGGACAAGGTGGGCGGGGCGGGTAGACACCATAATAAATAGAAAATCTGGCCTTCGGGACCTCCGTGTAAAGGGTGAGGAAAATAGCACCCCTGCTCCTCCCTCTCTCTAAGCCAACAAGTTCAAGTCCTAGCCCAGGCATCAGTGCCTCTCAGAAGCCGGTGCTGGTGGCCTCCCAGTACCCATCGGGGCTTGAGCTTCACTTCTCCAAGCGACTCATCGCATCTATACCGCCCCTCTATCGCAGCCATCGGCATGCTGCATTATAACTGATTTGTTGGTTTGCTTGTTCACTAACCAATGACTTAAGCAACTTGAAGGCAAGCATCCTCTATTGAATTAACATGATTGACTGAATTAACATGCCTAGATACACAGCCCCAGGACAGCATTTCAACCGCCTGAATGTGAGCAAGCCGAGACACTTGCCTCTCCCCACGCCAATGCTGGCGTGTGAATTACACCGTAGCTAGCACGCACCTTGTTTTCAGTTCTGTGTCTCAGATTTTCTGCCCTCCCATCTTCGTTTCCTAGGGCTGCCGTTAGCACGCCATAAAATTAAAACAATCCTGGTGACTTAAATCAACAGAAATGGATCCTCTCACAACTCCAGAGGCCAGAAGTCTGAAATCAGTATCACAGGCCCCAAATCAAAGTGTTGGCAGGGCCATGATCCATTCAGAGGCTCTAGAGGAGATTCTTCCAGATTCTGATGGTTGTGGGCATTTCTGGGCATTTTGTGGCGGCCTGACCTCAATCTCCACCTCCGTGGTCACACTGCTTCTTTCTGTGTCCGTCCTCTGTGTGTCTATTCTAAGGACACTTGTCATTAGATTTAAGACCTGGATAATCTAGGATAATCCCTTGATCTCAAAATCCTTAACTTAATTACATCTGCAAAGACCTTTTCCAAAAAGGGACACATTTGTGTATTCTGGGGATTAGTCACGGACATGTCTTTTTGGAGGCCACCAGTCAAGCCACTATCCCATCTTTCAACCAAGATGCATTGTTTAGAAACCCAACCGGGTATGGTTCCTTCCTCCAAGATTTTAGCCTGTTGGAATCCAGCTGTATTATAGTTAGAATTAAACAGAGAATGTGGGTTCTTTTGAGCTCTACCTAGTTATAGTAGGTAACATGTGTTGTTTAGAAGTATTTTTCTTTCCTCCAGCATGTTGCAATAGAAAGGCCTCTGTGTTCAGCGTTGAGCATGGGAAGATAGAGTCCCAGGTTTGCACCTTGAAAACAAGTTAGCTGGAGTTTCCTTATTTGTAATCGAGGGCCTTGGACAAGTTCATGGGTTTCTTTACCTCATTACCCATATCTTCTTTCATTTACTCTTCATAAAAAGCCTTCAAGGTGGAAACGATTGCAATACTGATTCTTAGAAATCAGGAAATTGTGGTTTAATATGATTAAGCAATTTGCCCATTATCATAACGTGAGTCAGTCTAAGGACTGGTCTGACTTCAAAATTTCTCCTTCCCCCTAAACCATGTTACCCATCTCTTCCACCATATCTGGGACAGGAAGCTCTCCATTTTATCCTAAATAACTCAAATACAGGATTTCATCAGCGATCCAGATTCAAAATACCACACACACACATTCTCTATTCACAAAAGATTCTCTAAATAATTGAAAATCAGTTTTCACCTGCTTGACACTAAGTGCTGACAGGGCCCTGAACCGGGGCCTATGTCAGCATTCTTCAGAGGCTTTGCTGGTATTTGATAACTGCTTGTAGTGAAACAAACTCACTGTCTAGCAGGCTAGGTTTGAGATAAAAGTTTCTACAAAGCCAAAATCTCTTCTCCTGGATTGTCAACCCAACCTCAACAAGGTAGTGACCCTGTTATGACTATTTTCTCATCAGTGCTGGCTTTTAGCCTGATTTTTTTGGCAGACAAATAGCCAACTTAGTTGAAGCCCAAACCTGTAGCGGGAAAAGAAAGAGGAGGGCAATAAAAACTGTAGACTGAAAAGGAAGCCGTCCTCATCCGGTCAACAGGCTTTTCCTCCAAGGAACATATATTTTGAAATATTTGGTCCTCCATATTGCATTTGCAAAGTAATAGTCCATCCTATGTTTTTGTTAATTGTAGGCCCAGGTACCAATCAGAGATTCTGGTTAGAAGTGTATTAGCATTTTCATTCTGAGTGACTGTACTTAGATGAAAAGCTCCAACTCCTAGCAGCAAGACCTCATACTGTCCTAGGTCTTAACATCTGATGTTGAGGATGAGAAAATCAGAATACTGGGGAGTGGGAAGGGGTTGGTGAGGTGAGGAAGGGGTAGGAAGAGGACACCTTGCATTCCCTCTAGAGGCTGGAGTGGTGACCCCTCACCTCTGGGGCTCACAGACAGAAAACCACCGTACTGAGCAGAGCGGACGTCATCCTGGAGCAGGGCCCATACTAATGGCTCATGCTGACTGCAGGATTTATGAGCTCTCAGGAGGAAGCTTGTGACCACCCGAAGGCAAAGCTACTCTGTCGCAAAGCTACACGTTACCCCTTCAGTTTTCTCAAGAGTCAGATGAGGCCAAGGTTATGGGACCAACCTACAGATAGATCATTTAGCTTTGACTTCACCCATGACCACAGGTTCACCCTTAGTGTCCCAGATCAGGCACCTGGGATCGCCCAGCTGCCTCTCCACAATGACCATAACTGCACCTAAACATACATGGCGCACTCCCTCCCTGCTTCAAGTCTTTGCTTAACTAGCACCTTCTCAATAGCACGTGTGCCAATCACACTATTTTAAATGACTATCCCCCACCAAGGCACACCTGATGTTTCTTATTAGCCTTTTTCTTTCTTTTTTTTTAAAAAAGATTTTATTTATTCATTTGAGAGAGAGAGAGACAGAGAGAGCACAAGCAGGGGGAGGGGCAGAGGGAGAAGGAGAAGCAGACTCCCCGCTGAGCAGGGAGCCAGATGCAGGACTCAATCCCAGGACCTGGAGATCATGACCTGAGCTGAAGGCAGACGCTTAACCATCTGAGCCACCCAGGCGCCCCAAGCCTTTTTCTTTATTTATAGTAATGGCCAGCTTCTAATAAGCCCTATAGTACTTATATGTCCTATCTCTTTTCTATTTTCTATCTCCCCTGGTAGAATACAAGATCCATAAGATCCATGAGGACAGGGATCTTTGTTAGTTTCATTCATGATGGAATCCAAACACTTACCACAGTGTCTAGCACATTGTGAGCTCTCAGTAAAATCTCATTCTATCACTTTGGTTTTCCTAGCTTCTTATGCCGCCTCAGGAAATCTAACTCAGATGAACTCCATCAACTCTTCCAACTTAGATCAAGTAAGTAGGATATGTAGCCAAAATAGTATATCAAGATCTGAGTTGTGAGATGCTCAGCTTACCCCTGGCCTAACCAACTGATTCTCCTTGACCAAAGGACTTAAACATTCTCAAGCATAAAACTTGACTGTTGAATCCATCGCTTATTTTCTTTGATGTTATACAAGATATTTACTCATTCATTCATACATTCAATGTTCACAGCGTTGGTCTATGTTTATGTACTGACATTAATGCCAGGATAAAATAATTTAATATACAAAACCAAAATATACTGTGTAAATTATCCCCAAGACCTGCAATATATTCAATGACATGTAATACATTTTCTTGCATAGTCAATAGAAACTGGGTAACTGTACATCTTGCTACCTGTGAATCATAGTGATAAACTATCAGGCAAAAGACAGATATACCAATTCAGATCAATAGAGCTTAATGTGGCTGCAAACTTATTAAAGGTCATGCCACCACTGCCTTTCTAGTGAAGGATGAATTGCCTAAGGAATATTAATACATTTCCAAAGTGAAAAATCTTATATAAGGCCAGACCTAACTGAGACATACATAATTCCTTTTACAATTCAGATTTTCAAATACATACATGGGACAAAAAATTTTGAGGGACGCTATTCAACAGGCAGTGGCCTCAGTTCTTGTTGCTAGCATTCCGTTAGTGACAGTATCATCAACATGAGTCCAAAGAATGGAGCTCTGTTTTGATCTTTGGGGAAATCCAATTCTAATACCACAAAAATGAATTACTCTTTCCTTTTAACCATTACCGTTACCATTCCATCATGGTAAATGCTCTATCTTTGGTTTGATGTGATTAAATTATAATCCCTTGTTTTGTTATTACTCTCACCCTTCTCAAATTGGATTTTTCTAAAGGACTCATTCTTTGAGCAATGCTAGCCACGGAGATGTTGCTTGGTGCACAGTCTTACGAAAGCTGCTCCTTTCAGCACTCAGATGACATACGGTTGCGTGGACAAGATTGCAGAGGCAAATGAGAGTCTGCAGGCTTAGAGGGAAAGGCATTTAATTATAGTTTGAGTTCCGAGCCTGAATTTCTTGGGGCACATCCAAGGTTTCTACCTCAGTGTGGGCATCTACAAAATAGGTAAAGCACGGCTCATCATTTATCTTCTCACAAGAAAATTATCACCCACATCTATTCCTACTCAGGAACTCTGGCTCTGGCAAGGCAAGTGAGATGGGACAACGATCTGTAAAACACGGTGTGAGAGCTGGTGGTGAAATTGGCCAAATTAAACCATCATGATTATTAAATACAGAGAAAAGGCAATAGAAGAAGACAAGAATAGTACCGTGCACCGTTTATCGAGCGCGTGGCAGATGTCAGGACTTCTGCAGGTGGCTTTATGTCCCTCATGGTAAATCATCCCTGCCATCTTGGAAAGTAAGTGTTCTTATTCCCATCTTTTCACACATAGGAACCCATGGAGATTTATAGACATCAGATAGTTTGGCCAAGGGCCCACATAAAACAAGTAGCAGAGCCTGCAATTAAATTAACTCCAGCTTCACCTCTGATGCCTAGAAACAAGCTCTAGCTATGTAATTGTCATGGGATGCAGAAGAATTGAGGGGGAAGAGGTGGGCTTTCCTATACTTTACAGGTATCTCAACATCTCCAGTGATGGGGAGTGTGTGTGTCCATCTGTCTGTTTGTAAAATGCCGACTCACATGCTCCTTTCTTCTCCTTTATTTCCTAAATCACAGCAAATCTTTAGCCATCTTTGGGATGTTCCACAAAACAGCATGACTGAGTCCAATGGCCTTGCTCTGTCACTGCTGGTACCCGCTTATGTTGTATATGTGACAGGGATTATCACTACCCTTCTGTGTCACTATTCCAGAGTCTCTGGTAGCCCTAACTCTCCAAAAGCAATGGAAACAGCCATGTTTGAGGCCCTTGTGTCCATATCTGATTTTTTAACTCTAGTGAGAATTTTCCATTGGAGAATGAACAATTTTACAGCTAAACCACCTGTCCACTCAACACACTGCACTCCTTGCTATCTCTAGGACTTGGTCCATGCTGTTTTCTCTACTTTAATGTCTTTCCCTTCTATGTCTGGTGCAATTGTATCGGTGGTGTTCATTCTTCATGGCCCAGGTGGAATATCACAGTTTCTAGAAAGCTTTCTCTAAAACTTCCAGACAAAATTAATCTCTATTCTGTGTTTCTACTCATATTTTACACTTTACTGTGGACATTTAGCATCTATTTGAATAGAATCAGTTGTGTTCATCTCCCCTATTGTACCTCATCCCTCTATTCCCTGCATCCCATGCTTGGAACATAACAGCAGTTCAAAACCCATTCACTGGGTTGTGTTGACAAATGAGCTCCTCTTTGCAAATTTTTAGAAATTGGAAAGATGGCATGTCGAGGATCATCCTGGATACACCAAAAATGTACTCCCTTGGGAAGTAAATGCTAAATTATATTTAACTTTCAACTTCTGTGTAAGGATTTTCTGGAGATAAAATTCATTCTGAAAAGACCGAAGAAAGAAACAGACGACTGAGTTGGGTGGGGGCACGAGCAGAGGGAAAGCAGTGAGGCAAAGATGGACGCCCCTTGGAAGCATGTTTGCTTGGGACCATAGTTCCTATTTGTAGCCTTGACTCCACTCCACAAAAAGAGATACCACTCTTAAAAAGAATCCTCTGATGCAAGAAGTATGATCCCTCTTTGATAACAAAGAACTGAGTCTCAGAAAATTGCTCAAAGGTCACATTGAAGATCATATAATTGGTTGGAGGCTGAGATGAAACTAGGACCTAGGTAGGGTTCTTTAGGGTTTGGCTTTGTTTTGTTTTGTTTTATTCCACTCTCTACTCTTTGCCTTACAGCATATACTGTGTCAGTCAACAACTTTCAATTGGCACTTGTCCTCAGCTCACTCTTTCCCTTGGTTATCCCTTTTTGTCACTTTTTTCCAATTCCCTGTACTTTTCTCCCTAAAATCCCTGCACAGACTCTTTTAGATTGTCACTGTGAAGAAAGAGCCCTGTAAACAATGCCAGGTGCTCTGCCTCGCCTTAAATCATTAAACCCCAAGTCTGCAGCAGGAAAGTGACTATTGGCAGCAAATTGGTCTTTTCAGATACACCTGTTCATACAGAGAACTGTCACTCCTGGGAGAACCATCCTAAAATATTGACTGTTCTACTTTCAGAGTTCTCCAAGGTACTGCCATTTAATGCACTTGGGGAAAAAATGGTTCTGTTTGCTAATAGTATTTCATGTCTTCTGCTCTATAGCTGCCCAAATTTCAAGTCAACAGAAGTATATTGAACATCTAATACAGGTCATGCCCTGTTCTGAACACTGCAGATTCTCCGAGTTAAATGAAACATGGTCCCTGCCATCACGGCGGTCTTAAGAATAGTGAGTTGTAATACAATAACCAGGTAGAATACAGTAGGGTGAAGTTATGCATCACAAACTGAGCAGAATGGTCCCACAACCAATTTATGGCTTCCTTTGGCCCTTTCAAAGCCACCAACCTGTCCAGGCACCCATCTGCCTTTTCCTAGGCAACATTCATTCCTTTCTATTGTCCACAACAGTTCATACCTTCACCACCCCTCACCGCTCTCCTACCTAACACCTTGATCTTTACTCTTAGCCAAAACTTTGTCACCTCTTAGAGAAAGTTTAAGAAGTCCCTTCATTTTCTGAGCACTGTTGCCCCATCTACTGTAGCAGCACGGGCTTATCTGCACCTGCTTCCCTCTTTGTGCCTTGTTCTCCCATCTCCGTGGAAGTGATGTTTCTACTCCCACTGGCGCCCCATATCCTCTTGCTTCTCCAAGACCTCACAACACCACATAGCCTCTACCCGTGCTGTCTGGCCAATATTTTCCACCATCCCTGTTTGGACAGATATACAAGTCTCTCTCATTTTCCTGGTGTCCAAGTCCAAAACCTAGTAGTCATCCTTGACTCTTCTCCCTTCCGACGCATCTAATCAGTCACCACATGTAGAGATTCAAACTCCTAAAGGCCTCTTTCATCCACCCCGGTCTGTACTCAAGCCACTGCCTCAGTTTGAGCCAGAATCCTTTCTTACAATGGTCATTCCAGTAGCTTCCTGACTAGTTCTCTCTTCTTCTATTCTATGTTCTCTCCAATCTAATGGATGCCATGCTTCCAGAGAGCCTTCTAATATCTGCAACTAACCATGCTCCTACTCTGCTTAGTATCTTTTCATGGCTCCCTCTTGCCTGTGGAGTAAAATTAGACTCACTTACATAATGCACAATGCTTTCCTGGATCTGCCACCTACCTACCTGGCCAGTCATTCTGCCTCTCCCACTGGCACTCCAGCCTTCTTAATTCCTCCCACGTCTTTATCCTCTTGTTCATGTTCCCCCTCTGCCTAAAACACATCGCCCCTTCCATAGTCTAGCCTTGACAAGTCCTTTTCCTTCACTGATCCTTCAGGAAGATTCCCCAGACTTCTGTTGGGTCCCTCCCATGTCCTCACACACACACACACACACACACTGACGGTGTGGCCAGTAATGTCAAATGTTTAGAGAAACCAGAAAAGGAGAGTCATTTTACCTGCTAAAATATTGTTGGTTTTAGGGACTTTATCTAAGCTGATTTATCTAAACAGCCCATGTATTATTTGGGGCTCTGCTTCTTTGAAAAGCAAGTGCTAAATTATTACAACCTCACTCATTTTCCTTTTTTGATATGAAACTCCTGTTTTTATAGAACCTAATTTTCATGTCAGGATGAACTGCTTCAGAAATTCCAGTTGCAAAGCCTAGCAGATGCAGACGGCTCTGGGAAAAGAACAGTCAGAGGCAGTTAATCACGAGTGCCTGCTTTTCAGTAAGCAAAGCCAGATGCTACCGTTGTAGGTCAGTGACAGGTAAACTGCAAATAAAATAAATTATCACATAGGCCACATCACATGTCAAAGCTTTTATTGAGGTTGAGGTTCTTCATTCTTTAGGAGAAAACATGTGCTTGTTTTCCATCAGGAGTGAATGAAGACATCCCTCCGCCATCTGGATCATAAAAAAGATCACCCAATTATACACAATCAGTCCACTGGTAGCCCCCGTCGTGCGGACAGGTTCTGACTGTTACAGAGATGAGTCAACGATGGGGCCCTGTTTAGCTTGTGGCCTTGGGAAGCCTTTTGCCTGGGTTTAAGCCCTGGCTTGGCCACTTAGTGCCTGCATGGCTTGAGTGTGTTCCTTGACCCCTCAGTGCTCCAGTCTGCTCCTCTACAAGAGAGGATTAATAAAGATAATAAAATTTACCTCACGGAACTGCTGCAAAGATTAAACAACATAGGAAAAATTCCCGACAGCCGTTTACCTCCAATAAGTGGCATTAACAGTTATCTTGGTGTTAAATGACAAAGTCTAACAGAATCCATTCAGAGGGAAATGCTCTTCTTCCACGTGTTTTGCTCACATTTCACTCCCTCTCCTAAACTTTACCTTTAACCATCGTTCTTTTGATAGCACAGTGCAGCTGTGTTTGGGACCATGGCTGAAAAAAGGTTTGGACTGATGCAGACAATTTTACCGTCAAGATCTTAATTCCAATATTTTTGCAATGATTTCAATTTCAAGAGGGAAATCTCAAGTCCCTGACTCTATATTTCAGGAAAAGATCCCTGCCCAAGATTAGTTTGCTCCCTCAGTCTTCCTCTTACAAGGTGGCTTGGTCAAGAGCACACTGATGGGGATGCCTGGGTGGCTCAGTCGTTAAGTGTCGGCCTTCGGCTCAGGTCATGATCCCAGGGTCCTGGGATCAAGTCCCGCGTCGGGCTCCCTGCTCAGCGGGAAGCCTGCTTCTCTGTCTGCCTGTCACTCTCCCCTGCTTGTGCTCTCTCTCTCTGACAAATAAATAAATAAAATCTTAAAAAAAAAAAAAAAAAGAGCACACTGATGTTTCATGCCACCATACTGGGCACTTAGGTCACAGAGGAATCCCTCTACAAAAATTCATGTTGCCCAGCCTGCAACTAAAGAAAAATGCCCATGGTGATTAACATAACATAATAAAAAAAAAAAGAAAGAAAGAAAAATGCCCAATACTTGCCAGATATAGAGGTCAGCAGAACTTACCCTGGTGCTTTCTTTAAAAACTTCATTGTGGCCCTCAGTATCTAAAGCAAAATTTTAAGTTCATCAAAACTGCAGAAGATATTCCAAAGTAATGGTTTTAAAAACTACTCTGGTATTTATTTTGATCTGATCACTTCAAAAAAGGAAGGGAGGGAGGGAGGGAGGGAGGGAGGGAAGGAAGGAAGGAAGGAAGGAAGGGAGGAAGGAAGGAAGGAAGGAAATGGAGAGAGAGAGGGTGGGAGGGAAAAAGGACAGAAGAAGGAGGAGGAGATTATTTCAACTTTTTGTTTTATAAAATCTCACTTTTGGGCGCCTGGGTGGCTCAGTCATTAAGCGTCTGCCTTTGGCTCAGGTCATGATCCCAGGGTCCTGGGATCAAGTGCCACGTCAGGAGTCTGCTTCTCCCTCTCCCTCTGCTGCTCCTTCTGCTTCTGCTCTCTTGCTTTCAAATAAATAAATAAAATCTTCAAGAAAATAAAATCTCACTTTTTCCTTATTTACATATCAATGCAAAAATCTATCACTAATTAAAATATATGGACAAGGGGCGCCTGGGTGGCACAGTTGGTTAAGCGACTGCCTTCACTCAGGTCATGATCCTGGAGTCCTGGGATCAAGTCCAGCATCGGGCTCCCTGCTTGGCGGGGAGTCTGCTTCTCCCTCTGACCCTCCCCCCTCTCGTGCTCTCTCTCTCTCTTTCTCATTCTCTCTCTCTCAAATAAATAAATAAAATCTTTAAAAAAAATAAATTATATGGACAAATATGGACAGATGTAGTCTGAGCTATGGATGAAGAAACAGATATAGATATATACTGTGTACACACACACACACAAATATAGTATTTAAAATAGGACGAAATCAGAGGAAACATTTTCTAGTTTCTTTTTGCAAGGATCTGAATGGCTTTCAAGCATGTACAATCCATTGTGTTACACTGTGTTTTGTATCTCCTGCTCTTTCATTTTTCTCAAATTTGTTTCATGATATTTCCCTGAGAAAGAGTAGCCTAGGAGTTCATGAATTAAAGGAAAATTGTCAAAAGGGTGAGCAATGTCTTGTGTAGGAACCAGGGACTGGGTTCAATGCCTCCCAATTGACGTTAATGTAAGGGATCCTGCTGTTCTCCCCGCTTCACAGATACAAACGAAGAGACAGCTAGGCAGAGGCACTTTCCCCTTCACAGAACTGCCTCACCTTCCTAGAGTCTTCAGTTCTATCCTGTAGGTCTATTTCTCTGTCTCTCACATGCAAGAGTGTACACACACACACACACACACACACACACACACACTTGATTCTAGGCTTAGATTTCCTCATTCATCCAACAAATATATATTGAACACCTGCTCTGCTTCAGTCTCCATTCCAGACATGAGGGATACAAGAAGCCTACAGGAAGCTTGCACTTTGCATGGGTAACAGACATTAAAGAAATATATCAAACAAAAAATCATTGATTACAGTCATAATGAATGCTAGAGTAGAACATAGAGTATGAAACGACAGCTCCTAACATGGGGATCTGACCCAAAATGGAAAAAAAGCATACTAAAAATATCATTTTTATTAAGAACATATTGCACTGCTCCCTCTGTGGGAAGATCCACTCGCTTCTTGAGGGTGTGGACTAGCCTCCCCACTCCCACCGGCTTTCTCACTGAAGCAATTGTACCTTTTTGCTCCATGATACCTTGTCCCCATACCAGACCTAAGGTTACAGAAATCTCAAAGCTTCTCAGGGTTCAACAGGTGCCTGGATTCTGATTGTCGTGATGCACCCTCCTATGCTAGTTTTTTAACATATGTATGCTGTAGCTTCAATTTTTAACCTATGGATGTGTCTTTAGATGTGACATTCTATGTCAGGCATCTTTCTTTCTCTTGATGACTCTGATTTGTTGAATACACACTATAAAAATTGACATAGGAGGGTTCTTCTGTATTCGTTTTCTCAATCACAAAATGTATATTGACACTGACCCTGTGCCAGGCATTGTGTTACCCACTGAATACACAGCTGGGAACAGAACAGGCATGACCCCAGACCTCATGGAGCTTACACATTAGGCTGATTCTTTGTTGCTGTATGATTCCTCAAATACTCCCTAAAATGTTTTAAAAAAGGTTTAGGACTGTCAAAGATGCAGATGCTGCCGAAAATAACATCTCTGGCCCTGTAGAATTTAAGTTCTTATGAGGGAGACAAGACCTAGCACACCAAACAATACATGAGATTATATTGTTGAAAAAGGAAATGGATATAGATTCAAGTGTCCAGGGGAGACTTCTCTGAAGAGATGAGGTTTGAAAAGTGCCTTGAAGAAAAAATAATCTTGGTTAAGTAACGAGAAGAGAGGAGGTCATCCAGGGTGGAAATGACAGAGGACCATCTAAAAAGGTTGGACAGAAGACAGCAAAGAGACAGGGTTATCTAGAATGCAAGCTGACAAAAAAAAAAAAAAAAAAAAAGGAAGGTGGGTGTTAAGTGCTCAGATAAGTTCTTGAGAATTGTTTTGACAGATAACATGAAGCTTTTCTTTTCCTGGTAAGTAAGGAGCTCTTGGATCCCCTTCTAGTCATGTTTATGCTGCAAAAATTATTTTTGAAAATGTATTTGGATTTTAAGGACAAAGAACTAAAAGGCAGGGAGACAGATGAGAACATTGTTGATTTGATTTAGGTGTGATGATACCTGTACAAGCGTGTACCCAATGGGACTGGAAGCAATGAATCCAAGAGATAATATATAAATAAGCCTGTGCTGCAGTCTGAATGGAAGGGCTAAGGGAATGATGGACAGGAATAGGCCAGGGAATGTGGGAGGTGAGGGAGTGAAAGACAGACATGAATGGATAGCAAAAGAATCTTGGTTAACTTGGGGTTTATTGAATTTTATTTGGTGGTGGAGTTTTGCATGAAAATGTCCTGTGTTTGTTTAAAACCATGGGCCTGGTGCCTGGGTCAGAAGTTTAGCCTAGAAATCAGGAGGTCATTGGAGCAGGAGGGATGTACAATTCTGAAAACAGATGAGCTCTATGGATGGAGGGATGTAGAGACAAACCCAAACTTTCAGAAGCCAAAAAAAAAAAGTTAGCAGTAACTATCTACTAGAAATAAGAAAACAGAATAATTAGCCTTCAGATGATAAGAATGTCTATGCCATTGACATCAGACATTTATTATGCTTAACAAATTTCTTGGGAAAATGTAAATGCTAATTTAGAAAAGAAAAAAGCCCTCTTCATTCAGTTGCCCTCATTCTAATTTTGTGGTTTCTAGAGAGGTCAACACTATTGGCTTGGAAGAGGCCAGCTTCCATAATTACCTGACAAATGCTAATGATTTGTGGGAAAATGGTAAACTCCCCATAAAGACAATGAGAAGATGGAAGCTAATTTATTTCCAGTAGCTTCATAAATCATAAGAAAACTTGAAAGATTTAATTAAGAACAGAAATGGCCCCCAGACAATTTAGTAAAGGTAGTTTTTTTTCCCCCAGATTCTTGTCACTGTTAGCTCAAGGCCCCCTATATTAAAAGCTTTAGTGACAGATAACAAGCTTTTATTTCCAAGACTCTTGCAAACGATTTGTGATCTTGTCATTGAGTATGTTCCACATATACCAACGTATTTGCCAGTGAACTCTCATGACCTCTCTTCCTAATCACACAGAAGAAACCCACAAAAGTTTTTAAATTTTAAATTGCAATTTCACTTTTAAAAATACCAGAGAGTGAAGGTATAATTGGAAAGACAGAATCCATGCGATAACTTCTGAATGCAGACACCAGTTCCGATACTCAGAACTTTTAAAAAACCAAAACATGTTCCAAGTGTTAGTATTCAGTCTTAGTCTGGCTGCCTTGAGTGAAGCATATTTCAGTCCATACTAGGTCCGCTTTCAGGAAGTTATTCCCAATTGGAATATTAACCATTGTATTGCTAGTTCCTTATCTTTAAGTGTCTCTCTCACTAGGCAATTTAGGAAGAAACAATACCTTACAGTTTTAAAGTCTCACTCCATCATCTTGGTCTGACAAGCTCTTACTTAGTTCCAAAGTCCTTTTCCTTCTGAAATCATTCATTCATTTGCTAAGAAGAAGAAGGAGGAGGAGGAAGAGGAGAAAAAGAAGGGGCGCCCGGTTGGCTCAGTTGGGAGCACATCTGACTCTTGATCTTGAGTTTGAGCCCCAAGTTGGGCATAGAGATTACTTAAGAAAAAATAAAATCATTAATTCATCCATTCCACAACCATCTAATGATAAGTGCTGGGTGGATAGATATGAACAAGACAGAAGAGGTCCTTGATCTTACAAAGCTTACACCTGCGAGTGTGTATGTGTGTGTGCATGCACGTGTGTGTGTGTGTGTGTGTGTGTGTGTGTGTGTGTGTGTGGAGGGCCAGGATGTGGGAGGATTGGGAGGAAAAGACAAACAAAAGAGAGGCCAGGACAATTTCAAATATTGGTAAGTGCTGCGAAGAAGGAAATAAGGAGTGAGTTGCTAGAGGGTGAGGAGGGGACTTCTGAGCTCAGGTCTGCAAGAAAACAAGGAGCCATCCAAGGGGGTATCTGGGGAGAGTGAGTTCCATGCAGAACGTCTGAGGTGAGAGCAAGCCGGACACATATAGAAACAGAAGGAAGGTTGAGATACACACAACAGTGTTAGTATAACTTGCAGTCCCTACGATGGTGCACTGTTGTACCTTTCATAGTTATTACAGTGTGGAGCCCAGAGGAAAGGGGAAGGTGATGCAGAAGGTATGGGATCATGTTGGGTCTTATAGGTCTTAGGGACTGGGTTTCATTTTAAGCATAACAGGAAGCCCCTGAAGGGCTTCAGACAGTAGAACATGATTTGCTCTGTATTTTTTAAAACCCTACTTACTGCTGTGCAGAGAATGCAATGTAGGGTGGCAAGAACAGAAGCGGGGAGACCAGTGCAACCAGTTGCTGAAGAGGACCCGGGGAAAGTGGACGGCAGCCTGAATTTGGGAGAAAACAGTGTGGTTGGAGGTGAACCGGCAGGTTTAAGATGCAATTTAGGGGAAGGGTTTGCCTGGACCAGCGGATGGACTGAAGGTGGGAGATCAAGGAAAGGGCCAATTCATGGATGATGCCTATGTTTTTGGCTTCAGCAGCTGGGAACACTAGGAGGAATGGAATCGTTTGGGGGAGTTGGAGCAGGAAACCAGGAGATCACCCCCAAATCTTTTCTTACTGGTTTTCTTACCTTAAACACAACTCATTGCTGTGTGTGCCATGTTTTATTGTAAATTGTGTTTTAACAGATTTTGAGTCCCTGGAAACGGTCCTGTTTTATTCATATCCCAGATACTACCAAAGTGTCTGGCACATAGTAGGTGCTCAAAATATGCTTATTCAATAATCCATGAATCGAAGTAAAATGCTTCAAGTCCAATTGCTTGTCTCTTTGGAAAAGCAGTGTTTGCATAATTGAATATTTCCTTTTACTTTGACTTATGAACTATTTTATTCACACTGAAAATGCATACCATATAATAAAAAAGAGCTATGACTGTGATTTAGATGTGCCATAATTAAAAGGAGCCCCTATTTATATGTAAAGCAGGTCATACTTTATGTAGAGAAGAAATCACATAAGTTGTTTATAAACAAGAAATCATTGCAGTCCCTACAGGGCTTGGGTTAGTCCCTCTGGATTTAGTAGGCTTTCAATACATATTTATTTAATAAATGGAATTGAAAGTAACAGAGTATTTTACCTAAAAGCCTTCATTGGTCTGTAAAAATTATATATGAGCAGAGTCCTTCAGAATAAACTATTAAAATCTTGGGAGGGTTTAAATTTGCTATCCTGGAAAAGGGAGCCATTTATATTTAAAGGCCAGAGTAAGGAATCAAACTGGCACTTTTCATGCGAATTGACCCCTGGAGATTATACCCTCTGGGGCTGCACAGCATGCTAGCTCAGTATCGTGTTAGCTGCGTGTAACTTACTGTTTTTGTTGTAGCTGCTTCCCTATATTTCCCACTTATAGGAAAATGAAATGTTTAAACCACAGAATCCCAGGTGGTTCAGCTGACAGGTGTAAGAAGCAATGCGGTACAGAAATAAAACATCGTCAGTTTTTGATTAATGGGAGGAGAAGTTTTGATATAGCATGCAGGCTTGAGGTTTTTTCCTTTCCTAAGCCAGAGTGTTCTATAAAACCTCCACTTACACAACCACTATCAAAAAGCATGGAGAAAAATCATTCTCTGGGTACAGTAAGGAATGCATTGGAAAAAGTCCTGGTCTTCCTTCAGCGTAGCTAATACATAAGAAATTATAGAAACACAAGAGCTCAGATGGAGGAATGGGGCTGATGAGGACTCCGTGGTGTATAGCTAGAAACTGAAGCCACTGCAAGGCTTGAATTCTGCATTTTTTGTCTAGCAGGACCTGCCCAATCTGTCATGGGGTGTTTGGGTGGGGGGGGTGTGGAGGGACACAGGAAAGGATGCCAAGAAAGAACAGCAAAAATAAACAAAAGTATTATTTAACGGATCTTTTAGTAAGCAATCTCTGCGGCTCACACATCACCACAAGTTTGTATTTGTTGGCCCTAAGTCCACAGTCATCTCACGAGGCAGATCTGTTAACCCCACTTTTATTTTTTTTTAAATTTTTTAAAAGATTTTATTTATTTATTTGAGAAAGAGAACAGGAGTGGGGGGCCAGGGGGGAGAGCAGAGAGAGAGGGAGAAGCAGACTCCCCATTTAGCAGGGAGCCTGATGCGGGGGGCTTCATCTCAGGACCCTGAGATCATGACCTGAGCCGAAGGCAGACGCTTAATGACTGAGCCACCCAGGTGCCCCATGTTACCTCCACTTTTAGCAGAAGAAACGGCAATTCAAAAATGATAGAGAAACTTACTCAAAGCAATATTTCCAGTAAGGAACAGGCCAGAATCCAAACCCAGCTACAGTGGATCTAAAACACCGCCCTGAACTAGGGAGTGATGCAGAAAAAGGTGACATTGGAGGGCCAAGGCATGAAGCAGAAGAGCTACATCTGTGACCAGGTCCTAAGGAGCAAGCCTTGCTCTAACCCTAAAAGTATTCTGTACTGAGAATGAGTCCTTCATCTTGGATAGAGTACTCACTGTCTTTCGCAAATTTATTTAGTAAATGTAGCTTCTAATTATAGTTTCAGTTCTTCTCAACTAATCCTTGCTATCTTCAAAACGTACTGAGAATGAGTCCTTCATCTTGGATAGAGTACTCACTGTCTTTTGCAAATTTATTTAGTAAATGTAGCTTCCAAGTATAGTTTCAGTTCTTCTCAACTAATCCGTGCTATCTTCAAAACGTACCAAGTAACCCCCCATTTGGGGTATTATTGAGGAAATGGACCTCAAATGAACTAACCCATCTCATCATGGTGGTCAGGGTTTGCATCCCAGAGGTGCAAACCAGGTAAGCAGAACGCCCCAAGGTGTTACCTGAATAGGGACCTGAGTGTGCCCCATGACAGAACAGGTGGAAATGTTCTTCAGTCTCCCCCCAAAACCCTTAAATGTCTGCCGCGTTTAGCAGTATGTATACATGTTTGCACCAAAATAGTTTCAGTGGGGTTGCATTTTGTAAATATATCTCTGGCCCATTTTCCAGGTGCCCTGCGATTGTAAGCTACGCGGACATCATGAGATTCAGCATTGATTGTAGTTCAACTGCCATACTTTCCCAAGCCCTTTTAGCTCTTAGGCTTTATGATCAACAATGACCAATTCTGTGTCCAGTAACTTTCTAGGTACACTGGGGTTGATGGTGAGCTCTTCTTAGAGGCACAATCCTGTTAGTCAATTTCAAAGATAAGAGAAAGGATGAAGAAAAACTCAATTCTTTGAAAACAAGAATGAAATACAGGAGTTCACAGAAGGGAAGGAAGGAGTTGAAATTAGCAAGGAAGAAAGGATTTGTAAAGCAGTAAAGATGCTCTTGTCTGTGACAGATGTGTAGGGATGGGTGATGTCACCGGGATATCGACGCTTACTGAGCAGCTACTATGTATCCAGCAACCTTCTGGACACTGCATGTAGTTTCTCATAGGTAAATCTCGCCCATGTTACAGATGATGACGTGGACGTTGCGAGAGAATATATTACCTTGGCCAATGGTCATATGACAAATAAAAGGCACTCAAATATTCAAACTCAGATCTGAATATGTCAAGATTCTGTGCCGTTCCCAGTATGCCAGAAGAGGGACCATGATTTCACGCTGGGGTTATAACCCGGAGGTTTTCAGGTATGCCAGACTTTGCAATGTGTCCTTTGCCAGGAAAGTCTTCTTCCTCCTTTTCCCTTGGTTAATGCCTAACTTGTCCTTCAAGTTTCCGTTAAAAATCAACTCCTCAAGAAGTGAAGCATGGAAAAAGGGGGGAGAGTCAGAAGATCCCCCTGAACCTCCAAAGTGGATGAATCCCCCAGTCTCACAGCCACCCGCGCCTTCACACCTGTATTAGGATTAGGCTTAGCTCAAAGTTCTGATCTTTGACTCCTTGGTCTTGGAGATCTGCCTCTTCTCTCACCCCTCAGTTTTCCATGTGAGGATGCAAAGGCCATGTGAAAAATGAGGTGGGGCAGAGAAGGCGGCATCCCAGATCCAAGTTTTGCTACAGGACTGTTTCACCTTGTCTGCCAGGGATTTCAACAGGAAGTTTGAGGGAAAGGTTTGGTGCTACGGTCTTGCTAAGTAGCTTCTTAGAACCACTGTTCAGTTTTCCCATTTGGGGTGCAGAACATTACCGTACCTCCCATGACCTAACTCTGGCATTCAGGAGTTAAAGCTGCAGGAAGGGGGCCTCCCGGAGCACAGCTCCATTCCTCCTTCTCTGCTTACCCCTGGCTAGCCTCTGTCCATCCCTCTCACAGGACTTTGCTGAAATCAACAACAAACACACACACCCACATTCTGAACATGTTCATTTCTCCCCAAGCTGCAGGCTTACTTAGCATGTGTTTGGTTTTCAGAGGTGTCTCAGGTTGAAAGTCACACTGCCTCTTTGGCCACAACTTTCCAGCCTATGAACCTGTGTCTTTGCCACTTACCACCTAACGGGCAAGCCGGTACCACATTTTTAGGTTAAGTCCCGGAACACAGTTGAAAGGGTGAAATTCTACATGAGATGTATGTTGGCGGTGGGGGGGAGGAGGGTGAAGTACAATGGAAATCGATTAAACCAAGTTTCTTACCTCCAATCTGTTATAAATTATTGGGAATCACTTCAGTTTAAAGTGCTTTGTGCGGGGCGCCTGGGTGGCTTAGCCGTTAGGCGTCTGCCTTCGGCTCAGGTCACGATCCCCAGGTCCTGGGGTCAAGCCCCGCATTGGGCTCTCTTCTCAGCGGTGAGTCTGCTTCTCCCTTAGTGCTGCTCTCTCTCTCTCTCTCTCTCAAAAAAGTAAATAAAATCTTAAAAAAATAATAAATAAACTGCTTTGTGCAATATAGTCCTCGAGAATGATGAAAACCTCAATTCAGCGTGTTTTTTCATGATCTTCCAACATTACATCTTACTATCAAAAGTCTCTCCATACATTGCCTGTATTTTCCCCACACTGCCGTAGATTGCAAACACCTAGTTCTTTTCCTGCTAACAACTCACAGCAACCCCTGGCAGATGAGGCTGTGAAAGGTGTTCATTCCAGGGTGCTGCCCTAACTCCTGGGGTTCACAGCTCCAACCCGGGCTCTTCTGCAGTGCCCTCCCAAGCCCTCCACTTAACCTGTATCTGAAGCCTTGAGTTTAAAGCCAAATTAGTTAAAACTCTTAACTTTTCACTCGGCCCTTGGAAGTGGCCTTGGGTCTTTATGAACGTGTGTGTATATTTCTCTGTTCTTCTAACGGAAAGTGACAATATCCTTGTATGTGTGTGTCTATGTATTTGTTGACAGAAATGAATGAACCTCTCATCTCTTAGTTACAGTCTGGATGCCAAAGGAACAGACTTTAAGATCCCACCTATTTCCTCTCCTACCAGACAATGCAGGTTGACTTTTCCTTTTCGTGGGTGGGTAGGGAGGTAGATGGATAATTGATAGATGGAATTGATAGAATCATGGATGGGTGAGAAAGAGAGAGAGGCATGTGTGTGTGGCTGATCTGACAGACTCGAAATCTAGGTTTGGGTCATCCTGAATGAAAACCTATTTTGGTGCTCCTCAGGCTCCTGAGCATGTTCCTTCTCTCACCGCGCACTCTCTTTGAGCCGTGTACTCTTGTCTGCTTTCTTTCCTTCACTTCAAAGCGGTAGGCAGCGGTAGCAGCCCCTCTGGAAACCTTGGCCTGCTGTTTCATGGACTAATTTATCCTGTCTTCTGCTTTTGACCCCAGCTGCGTCCCCCACCTTGTGCGCTCTGACTCACCGGCCATAGCAGCAAAGGCCCAGGGCATTCTGTGAAGCTTTCTTTCTTTCAGAAGGCCACGCCGGGCTCCTGAGTTCACGGAGGGGGTGTCTCAGCTTTGGCGAGCGCTGCAGTTAGCAAACCACAGATACCAGCTGACCAACGAGGGTTCTGTGCAAAGCCTGCCCTATTCGGCCCTTCCCACCACCAAACGCGTTCCATCACTGCAAAAAAAAAACCACCAAGCAGAGGTCCTGATGCTCTTGGGCCTCTGCATTCCTGAGTCAGCAAAGGGAAAATATGCTGAACAACCAGCTAAGGTCCCTGACCCCAGAGCCAATTCCAGAACTCCGTTCCTCACAGGACTTGATGCTACATCAATTAAAGATTTATTCCTATTGACAAGCACCTTAGTGAGAACTAAATTAGATCAGCTTCTTCATTTTTTTTTTTTAAAGATTTTATTTATTTATTTGAGAGAGAGAGAATGAGAGAGACAGCACATGAGAGGGGGGAGGGTCAGAGGGAGAAGCAGACTCCCTGCCGAGCAGGGAGCCCGATGTGGGACTCGATCCAGGGACTCCAGGATCATGACCTGAGCCGAAGGCAGTCGCTTAACCAACTGAGCCACCCAGGCGCCCTAGATCAGCTTCTTCTTAACACGTAGCTATTCTCATTGTCAGGGAAGCAAGAAATATTAAGAGGGAGAGAGAAAAAAGAACGACTGAGGGATAGAGGATACGTGAGGAAGAAAGCTGGAGAAGTCCTGGGTAAGACTAAAACGGTGACTGATCAGGGTATGTGGAAAATAGGAACCTAGACCACTTTAGTCTGGGTGCAAAGGCTCTAACCCTTGGAGAGGTAAAGAAAGAGAGAGAGAGAGAGAGAGAGAGAGAGAGGAGATAGTGTCCTTTCACTACCCATAAAGTGTGTGGGAGGGGTGGTTCAAAATCAAATAAACCTCATTTCTCATTTCTCGTTTTTTCTATTCAGGTTCTCCTTCCCACACTCCCCTCAGGCCCCTGCGGCCCCTCCTGACATTCCTCCACCATCCCAGACGAGTCACCTGCGTGTGCAACAGAGCAGACTTCTTTATGCCACTCCACCTCAGAAAGTTCCCTAAGCCCCTCTCCTGACTTCCTTCTCTCTCTCTGACTTATCGCCAGCTAGCATGTTTTACACACTTTGCTAACGGATAAACACACGTCCATCTGTTTTGTTTCCACTGTAGCTAGAGAAGGGCCTGCGGGGCTAGAGCAGACCCCCACTCAGTGTTTGCTGCCACTGTGCATGAATGAATGAACAAATGAGAGCCTGGCTACCCATGGAGATGTTTCAAGATCTGACCTATTCTCTCTCCCTTCAGACACTGTGGTTTGACTTTTCTTTTTTATGTTCTTTTTTTATGTTCATCAGAGCACAAGTCCACATCCTGGTCACCTATTGCTAAAACCAAAGGAGGGGTCACTTTCAGGAGAATCTCAAAGTTAAACAAGCCACACCAAGTGAAGGGAAGGTTGTATCTAATGTTTTTTTTTGTTTTGTTTTGTTTTTGTCTTAGTAGGCTCCATGCCCAGCATGAAGCCCAATGCAGGGCTTGAACTCATAACCCTGAGATCAAGACCTGGGCTGAAGAGTCAGTTGCTTGGGAGCCTGGGTGGCTCAGCTGGTTAAGCATCTGCCTTTGGCTCAGGTCATGACCCCAGGGTCCTGGGATCGAGTCCTGCGTTGGTCTCCCTGCTCAGCAGAGAGCCTGCTTTTCCTTCTGCCTCTGCCGCTCCCCCTGCTTGTGCTCTCTCTCTCACTCTCTCTCTCTGACAAATAAATAAATAAAATCTTAAATCAGCTGCTTAACCAACTGAGCCACCCAGACGCCCCCTCCCCAATATTTCTTTAGCTTAAAGAAGAGCCTATTTCCCTGTGTGCAGCGTGCGCTCACGTGTAGGTGTGTTAAGCAAACCTGTAACTACAGCAGGAAGCCTGCTAAGAATAAATGTCCAGCTTTCCAAAACCTGGCTGTGAACCCAGTGCCCAGGAAGGTGGATTAGACCACTTATACCATTCTTTTCATGGGAAAAGACATCCTCATTTCCAAACAAGGTCACGAAATACATTTTGAAGTAAAATTGGCTTATAATTTGGGACTTGCCTAGAATACTAGATTTAAAATGTGTAACCCAAGGCCAATAAATCGCAGATCATACCGGCAAAAACATGTTCTGACAAGTATACTGGGCAATTTGTGAACGGTTTACACTGGTTGTGTTGAAATCTGGGCAGAAGGGATGGCTAGCTGCTTGTGTTACCCAACGAGTAGTACGAGCTTCAGCAATAGCAGCTATATTTTAAGAATGACAAAGGCCAAAGGCTGTGGTTAATGTCTGATGTGGAAAATCTAAGACACTACAGTGGTGGATTTAGAAACTGCTCTTTATAAGGATTTTAGACTATTGCCCCTTTGAGTTACGTAGATGTAAGTAGGTATTTTTCTTCTAAGCTTTCAGTGTCTTTTTTGGCCCTAAATGCAATCTCCTGCGAATCTGCGTGCATTTCTGAAGGAACTCCATGCCAAGGGCCTCTGGGGATGCCCAATCCCTCTTTCCACGTGTGTCAGTTACATTAAAGGGCAAGTGTCTTCTCCACAGTCTCCGAGGCTTCGGCCATAATAAACACATCGGATATTGCCCTTGCACCCCTGTCCTGGAGGTCGAGGTACCCACACTGGGAATGAGCAGGCGCAGAACAAGAATCAGTAGTTTGACTATGAGCTGACCTCCTTTCTCACTCCTCCTTCCTGCAAATACAGTTTTACTTAACATAAATCGGATTGACCTATAAATCGTGTTCTCCCTCTTTATTATTTTCCACTGAATAATATCACTTTTAAGATGTACATAGTTGCTGTGTGTAGCACCATGATTATTGCTTCTTAATGCTAAATAAGTCTTTGTGTGCACCTGTCTCATTTTACTTACTCTTCCCCCAGCAAAGGTTTCCTCCAGTTTCTCACTACTGCAAACAGTGATGCAAACAGGGATCCTTAGACATGCTGAAGAGGAGTCTAAGAGCAAGAACAGGGTTGTGGGAGTGTTAGGGGATACACATGTATCATTTCATCTGTACTGCCCGCTTTCTCTCCCCCAAGTTTCTACTAGTTTATACTTTCTCCAGCAGAATATGAGAATTCCCCATTTCATTCCCATTTCATTCACCAGTACTTGCTACTTTTCCTCATTACCAATCTCAGAAGTATAAAGGATTGTTATCAGTCTTGTATTACCAATCTGAAGAGTATAAAGGATTAGATCATTACTGTTTTAATTTACACTTCTCTGATTATTAGCGAGTGTAAGAATCTCTGATACTTAAAAGCATTCAGGTTCCCGTGTTTGCGAATTGCCAATTCACATCTGTTCATTATTTTCTACTTTGTTTTGTTTTAATTGCAGATCAACAGACATTTCTATTATGTCCTAGATAATAATCCTTGGCTTTTAATGTTGCAAATACAGTTCCCGGTTCCCAATTTGTAAGTTGTTTTGTTACCTTCACTGTCCTTTATTGCCAAAAATCTTTAATTTTGTTGTAGTCATTATCCGATTATCCAACCCACTCTTTTTTTGAGATCTTAAAAAAACTTTTTAAATTTTTTTATTATTTAATTTTTTTTTTAGAGAGAGAGAGCATGAGTGGCAAGGGGCAGAGGGAGAGAGAGAGAGAATCTTAAGCAGGTTCCATGTCCAACCACAACCCTGAGATCATGACCTGATCTGAAATCAAGCGTTGGATGCTTAACCGAATGAGCCACCCAGGTGCTCCCCCCGTTTGTTTGTTTTTTTTTTACATTTATACATTTACTTCATGGAAACATGTCCACAACATATTGTTAAAGGAAAAACAATGAGTTCTAAATTAGCAGGTATACTATGATCCTACTTATATACAGTGATTCACATTAGTAACAAGTATGCCCCCTCATTGGTTTCAGTACAGAGTAAAGCCATATTTTTTTTTTACTGTTCAAATGATAATAACCCAGATCCTATTTTGCTCAATTTAACAGAAGATATCACTTTCTTTCTTGGCTCCCCTGTCCCAAGATCCCTCAATGTCAGTTTTTGTGATCTTTTCATAGAACCTACTCTTGGTTTTGTTGATTTTTTTTCCTGTTTTTCTATTCTCTATTTCATTTATATCTGCTTTAATCTTTATTATTTTCTTCCTTCTGCTAACTTTGCTCAACCCACATTTGACTTCTAGGGCGTGTGCCTTAGTGTTTTGTCTAAAAAGTCACATTTTTAAAGTTTAGCTTTCTAATTGGTGTAAACACCAATTTTTTTCTCACATAAAAAGCAAATGTCTTCAACAACAGCAACTAAAAAGTCCTTCCTTTCCCCGTGATTTGTGGTGCAATTTGTATCATTTAATCAGGAGTAGATTCTGAGTTCTTCCTTATATTTCATTGGCCCTTTTGAATTCATGTATTCTATTATCCATTAATTAAACAGATACTTACTGAGCACCTGCTATGACTGAGACATTATTTTACGTGCTGGGAAAACAGACAAATTTCCTGACTACCCCAGAGCTTACCTTAGGGTAGTAATGTAGAGCCTTCAAGGTCACTTAAAGAACTTTGGCATTTACTAAAATAACAATAACGGCCGGCACATATATTTTGCATTACTGTGCACCAGGCAATGTTCCAAGGGCATTATACATATTAATTTACCTGATCCTCTCAACCACCCTGTGATAGACTTACTACTATTATTCCCCACCTTACCAATAAAGAAGCCACAGCACAAATGGCTTAAGTAACTTGCCTAGGGGCATACTACGGGAGGGTGACAAAGCCAGAATTCAAACCCAAACAGACTGATTCTGGAGACTGTTCTCTAACACACTGCCCTGTACTGTCCCAAACTGGGATGGGAACCCACTGTGTGAATACCATGAATGATCCAGATACTAGGTTTACTTAGGCTACTGTGTGGAAAGTAGGCTGTAGGTGGGCAAGAGTAGAAAAAGGAGACCGGGGGTGCCTGGGTGGCTCAGTTGTTGAGCAGCTGCCTTCGGCTCAGGTCATGATCCCAGGGTCCTGGGATCGAGCCCCGCGTCGGGCTCCCTGCTCGGCGGGAAGCCTGCTTCTCCCTCTCCCACTCCCCCTGCTTGTGTTCCCTCTCTCGCTGTGTCTCTCTCTGTCAAATAAATAAATAAAACCTTTAAAAAATAAATAAATAAATAAAAAATAAAAAACAAATAAAAAAACAACAAAAAAAACCCTTTATTGTCACATTGCGTTTTTACAGTTTGTGTTTTATGAGCATTCAGCAATGCTAAAAATTTTCTATGTATATTTTGTATTTGTATTTCTGTATAAGTCTATTATCCTGAGCATATTAATTATGTTATTCTAATCTTTTTTTTTTTTTTTTAAGTTTATTTATTTTTAAAGATTTTATTTATTTGCCAGACAGAGAGAGAGAAAGCAAGAGTGCAGAAGCAGGGGGAGCAGCAGGAAGAGGGAGAAGCAGGCTCCCCGCCGAGCAGGGAGCCCAATGTGGGGCTCGATCCCAGAACCCTGGGATCATGACCTGAGCCGAAGGCAGACGATTAACCGACTGAGCCACCTAGGTGTCCCAATGTTATTCTAATCTTCTATTACACTTAATTTATGTCTGTTTGCTAAGTTTCCAAAAAACGTGTGCTAAAACACTACCCCACTGTCTTCTTATAAGCAGTGTAGTTGGACTCAGCCCCTCTGCCTGGTTCTAATGTTGGATGCTCCTAAATAGGCTAAATGTCAGCACCATTTGAACAAGACTGCATGAAGCCTGGCCAAGGCTGAGCTGGATCTGTGGGTTTGGGGCCTCACTGTGGCTCAGGCGTAAACAACAAACCACCAATGAAAAAAAGAGTACAAATTAAGAAGATTCCCCAACCTCTTTCCCATGTGTATTACTCTGTACTCTTCCTTATATCGCCCAGGAGATTCTTACAGTTTGACGTGAGCCTCTCGGTTCCCAGTACAATGTATGTTCCACAAGGCTAACGTTCAGTGGGTCACAGTTAAATGCCAATAAGCATAGAAAGGCCTAAAAGGTGATTAAACAAAGTACTGAATAGTACCTCCTCACCTCTGTAGGATCCCCAGATCTGAGATCAGGGGAGGAAACCAGCGGTGCAGGCAGGTTTACCATTTTGCCAGCTATGACATTCAGGAAGTCTTTGTTCCTTTTCACCCACTTTAATGTAACAGGTGTCTCTATCACAATACCATGATGCTTCTCTGCCCTGGGCCCTTGCTCCAATACTTAGCCCCCTTGGTATTCTTTGCATCATAATTCTCTCTACTGGCTTCATCTCTTCAACCTAAAAGCACGCTCAGTATCCTTCTACCCACCTTTTGTTTCTTTCCTTTCCTCTGGGACTTCACTAAGTTATTTTTGAAAGACTGTCTCTACCAGATCACTCCTAGCACCCTAGTGCCAGAGAATGGGGCAAAGACAAAGCAAAGATGGAATCACCTTGGAATATGGCATTTCAATAGTCCAGGTGGAAATGGAAGTGAGTTTGGACAGATGTGGAGTAGAGTCAAGGAAAAGACAGGCAGGAGAAAGTGCTTAGGCAAAGTAGAAAATATATAAAGTACTTATTCCAGAAAGTTAGTAGAAAGTTAAAGAAAGTTAATAGGATTGTTCAGCAGTGCTGTGTATCCACTTGAGTTTGATGAACAGGATTTATCAATATATCTGCCCCATTGTGTGATCTCCTCTAACAAATCTCAGATGCATGGATACTGCCAATCATGAAATTAGTAAAGGGTTTGTGAATCCCTGAGGTGCTAGCCATCTTCTCTAGATTGATCTTCTTAAATCAGTGTTGGGTTTACTTGACTTCTCTGCAGTAATATGTGCAGTGGCTATCCATTGCCTACATAATAAAATTTAAGGGGGCGCCTGGGTGGCTCAGGTCATAATCCCGGGGTCACAGGATGGAGCCCCGCATCGGGCTCCCTCATCAGCAGGGAGTCTGCTTCTCCTGCTCCCTCTACCCCTTCTCCCTGCTCATGCTCTCTCTCAAATAAATAAAATCTTAAAAATAAATAAATAAATAAAATTTAAATATTTCTTAGGAAGGCATTCAAGGTCTCTCCATAATCTGGCCCGAATCAAACTTCTCAGCTTTACCTTCTCTATCTCATTCTCTTCCTGTCATACTGAACTACTGGCCCTTCTCAGAACACATTCTATTTTGCTTTATAGGGCTTTAATACTGCCTTTCCATACACTGAAGAAGACTTCTACCTTCTCTTTATGTCCCCCAGCCTTACCTCTCAAATGTGTCCTTAAAAATCCAATGCAAATCCCCACTTCTCCATCAAGCCCTCCTTCTCTGACTGCCCAAGGGGTTCTGGCACCTTCACATGCTTCCTTTATTTTAGTTGTCTGGGTCCTTGACTTGGTCAGTCAACACATCACCTGGGAATATAGGGGCAAGAGATCTGGTGTTTTGCTTTCTTTTTTCGCAGAATCCATCATCTCCCTTTCCTCTGGCAACCGCATTTATATATTCCTTTGGGAAACCTCTCCTATACTTTTAATCCATATAATTTGGGGAGGGCACCCTTGGGCAAGGGAGGCATAAATAACCCAGGCCCACATGCAGTAACTGGCTCAGGAAGCAGATATGTCACTGAAGCCATGAAAATTCGAACCCGTGACCATCGGGTCCTGGAAGTGCTTCTAGAAACATGGAGGCAGAGGGAGCTCCTTACTGGTGGCGTAAAGCAGACTGCATGTGCTCCTGAAGCTGTTAGGGGCAATCTGGCTCCCGGGAAGAGGACTTTGCTGAGAATTAAGCCAACAGAAAAAAGGAAATCCAGGAGAACAAAGGACAAATATTGTTGATGTCATCATTTGCATCCTGAGATACGCCCATGCCAGATGAACTCCTGGGTTTTTCAGTTATGCCACCAACGAATGCCCTTTGTTATGCAGCTGGAGTTTGAGTTTTGAATCCTTCAAGTCCTGTCACCTCTACAAATGGCCACACACAACATTCCCTCCCAGCTCCAGGCCTCTGGGACACCCACTGTGTAGAGCACTAATTCAATATTTAGGGCAAAGTGGGTTATATGGTCATTGACATGGTGAATGTATTTCCTGCCTCCCCACCTAACAGCAGATTATCTGAGGGCTGTTTTCTGCAGACTCTGACGCCACATGTCCTGGGGCTTGAAGGCTGGCTCCACCACGTACCGAGTGACACCGAGCAAAGCACTTCACCTGCTTGGGCTTCTGCTTCATCGTCCGTAAGATGGGAATTAAAATGGCAACAACTGCAAAACAAAAACAAAAAGAATGGTACCATCTCAGAGAGCTGTTGTGAGGAGTTAATATACGTGAAGCCTTTAGAAAAGTATCTGGCACATAATACGTACCATACCAGTAAGCCCTATGTAAGTGTAAGCTATTTTTATTACTATTATTATCACAACGATGCTGATTATCATTATTATTATTTGTAACCCACTGCCTACTGCAGTGCCCCTCAATTATAAAGAGTGAATCACTCTTAACTATTATGTAAGAGAATTTCAATATAGTACTTGTTTGTCTGGTCCTACAGTTTTAACATGGATCAAACCACCAAGGCATTAAAAGGCAGCCCCTGCCATCTCAGCTCAGAATACTGCCAAAGTCCCAAATCTTCTTGTCTCATTTCTGCCCCTTCCTTCCCCTTCCCCTCCGTCCCTGCCTGAGCTCACTGCCTGCCCTATAGTTTCCTCTCTCATGCCTAGCATCCAACAGGCCCTAGAACTTGACAGATTTCTCCTTGTTTGTTTTTGGGTATTAGTCCTCTTCTCTTCAGCTGTCTCTCTGTCTTACTGTGGTTCTTCTGTATTACAGCACACTGGCCTTCTATCCTGGGGGATCAGCTAACAGTTAATAGGAGAGCATCTACTCCAGTGTAAGGCTTTAGAATATACTCTAATCGGAATTTAAAATGTAACCACCAAGACACACGAAGTAACTAAGTATTTCAAAAGGGACTAAGAATGGAAAATACATCTTTTCTTCCACTAAAATCCTGCTCCCCTCCCCCATGGCTGTTGCCCTCCAAGTCCAAGGAGAATTTCTAGGATAGGTTGTGCCACGGCATGTCAACAGTAGTCAGTCACCTAAACAGGATTAGGATGCTGACAGGGTCACATTAATCACTTACAATCTAATCATTTACAATCTCAGGCTGGAGGGAAGAGGGGCCAGTTTGCAAATCATGAGCGCTACTGAGCTCTATTTAAAGTCTATTTATTATGACCTGGCCATGTTGAGAGTTGAACACCATCACCAGTCTGGATGCAGAAGAAACTGCCATCATTCAGAATATTACCTGAAGCAAAGTGGGAGATAAAGTTAGCAAAAGGCACACAACCCATAAAAACATCTCTGATTTAAACATGAGACATTTCCAATGTGCTAAATTTGGAATGATTTGCTTACCCATGGTCCTGCTGGAAGAAATAAAATGCGCAGCTTGGGAAATGAAGGAAGAAAACATATCAATGTTTTGCTCATAATGCTGAAAGAAACAGAATTATCTGAACCATGTGAATTCAAAATGTACCCATTTTTAAAAAGCACATTGGCTATATTTGGAATACAACTTAAGAACTTAGACTTTCAAACTCCTAAAAATTCAATAGTGGAATTTTTAAGGCAATTTCTAGTTTCATTACAACAAATACACATAAGCTGCACTTTTATACATGAACACACTCAGCAGAAAACTTTTCTGCATGGTTTGCTACAAAAAGTATCAAAGGTCAAATCAAATCTTATGAAAAGTCATATAGTAACAGAAGGCATCCTAATAGGACACGGCATGTAATGTTGGTCATTGATTCTTTCCCACCTAAACAAATTACAAAGGCACACATACCATGTTGAACATTGAAAAGAAAGAGGGAAAAAATGAGAATACTCATTAGATTTTAATGTATATTTTTTCCTAGGTAAATTTCCCAGAAGCAGATCCTGAGATGAAGGTTCACACGCAAGGGATTTATCAAGGAAACGCTCATCAGTAAAACCAACAACAGGCTGAAGGAAGGAGGACAGAGAAGGGGAGGAAGCCACATAAGGGTATGATCTCAAGCAAAATCCCACATAGCCTAATCCCATAGGGGACTTTGAAGAAGAAATTATCACCTGAGAGTTGTTCTAATCTGAGTCAAGAAAGAAGGGCTTTGGAACTCCATTGGCAAAGAGCATTGCCAAAGGGTCAACCCAGGAGGAACATAAATTCCTGTGTGTTCAAAGAAGGTCCAGTAGACCAAAGAAAGTCTCCCCCCAAATCACTATAGATTATGAATGATGGGAATAAAAGCACACTGAAGTCTGGAGACACAAAGGAAGAGTGAAAAGGGGTATTACAAAATCTGGATAGAGTACTGACATTATTTACTATTTGGTTCTTTAATGATGTTTACTCATATAAGTAATGCCTCATGCCATTATTATTAACTTTATTATTTGAAAATACTGGATAGATACACTTGCACAATTCAAACACTGGATATATCTTCCCGATATGAATGGATACGTTTAACTGCCTATATAGATCAACTCAAACCAAGAATTTATTCTGTGATCCACCATTTTTATTTATCCAATCACTCAAAAGTATTTATTGATTGGCCACTATGGACAGTCCATTTAACAATGTTGTTAATAACTTTGGAGTCACAAAGAACTTGTTTTGAATCCCAGCTCTACTGGTTACCAACTATATGATTTGGAGCAAACGACTAATTCTCTAAATCCCTGTTTGCACATGTATAAAATGGCGGCAATCATATGAGCATTAAAGGAGATGTTACATGTAATTGACTTTGCATTAGTGTATAGCACAGAAGTGCTCAATAAATGTTAATAACAATGAAAATTATAATGTTCAAGGCAGGGTGATAACTTCTCTGTATGCTTATAGTATGCTTAAAAGAAAAACAAGATGTGGTCCCTGCCTTAAATAGTTTATCATGGAGGACAAGGCATGACATTTAGCACAGAAAAGATAAATAATCCAAGAAAGCAATGTATGACCGATGGTGAATGAGAACCATAAAAAAATTAACAGATATCCCACCACCAATCTCTCCTTCCCACTAACATGTTCTCCACACTGACACTGGAGTTCTTTCTCTAAAACATAACTCTAATAGTGACACTCTTGTGTCCATAAGTTGTAATGGCTCCTGTGTATTATCTACATGAAACAGTCCAGGTTCCCCTGATCTATGTGCTCCCTGTCCCCAGCAATCTACTAGAGTTCACATCTTCGGCTTCATCCCAGTGACAGTTCTTCATCCCAGGACAGTTAAGAATAGTATCTTTCTACTTTTGTGTCACCGCTCAAGCAGTTCATCCATGTGGAATCTCTTCTCCACTTCTTACTGTTGAAATTTCTCCCATCTTTAGACATCCATCCCAAGTGTCATATCCTGCATAAATCTTCCCTATCTCCTTCATGCAGATGACTTCTACTGTGTCCATTTCCTGTAGGACATTGCTCTACCACTTAATGGGTAGTGCCCAGCTTGACACCTGTGTACTAATAGATGCATTGAAGTAAATGGCTGGGGAGAAAAGGTCTGTGCACTGAGGCTGGGCCAGCCACTTAGCAATGTCTGCCAAAATGTTAGACTTGGCACCGGACTGTAAGTTTCTTGAGGCCAAGGATGACCCCTAAGATATCATAAGTGAATTACAAAGAAGGGAAATTAGCGTACTGCCATATTGTGGAAATTAAAGGAAGTTGATTTCAAGAAAGTAGACAAAGGATTGGGTGTCAAATATTTCTGAGAAGTCCAGGAAAACAATGATTGAGATTTGTATAGACAAGATCATCAATGATTTTGGAAAATGCAAATAAAAGCTATGAGACACAGTAGCTGGTGGTGGGAGGTTGAGGAGATGTATGTCATGAGAAAGTAATTTGCAAGATTTTTTAAAAAGCTGTTTTTGTTAAAGGATAAAGGAAAATGATTCATTTAAAGAGGGACATATTAAAAATGCTAGAGAGAAGAATTCATTTGAGAAGGAACTGATTTTTTTTAACTATACTCAAAACTTTACTCTGTAATTAAATAATGTGGTTGTGCAATTCCTATAATTCCAGAATAAGGAAATTAAAACCACCCAAACTCTAGCTTGACCTTTTTGCAATTTAATATTTTCCCATTACCATTACGTAGCTAGATTCGCTTATCTGAATTCCAACAGCAGTTGTCTGCCTCCAGCTCCATTCTTAGGGAAATTCCCCACTGGTTCTCTATGGTTCTCCCTTCAAGCTCTCACACCCACTCAGGATGACCAGATTCTTCAGCCTGTTAGCAGAAGCTTCCAGGTGTTCAGGACTGCTGGAGAGTAGCTCTACTGTCCATGTGAGGTCAGCTGGCAGGTGTCCACACTGGATGGTGTGCTTATCACGGATCATTTCCAGATGACTGGCCTTTCCTCTCCCTCCTACTTTGGGGATTCCTAGTCCCTTTTCCCGTTCTTTCCTTCCAGAGTCACCGCCCTGCCTTCCCTTTTCTCTTTCTCCTTCTCCAGCCCCAAACCCTCAACCTTATGGTCTATGAGAAAAAGAAAACAAAAACAATAACAGACCCAAGAATCTTTGTTTAGAAGTCAATAGTCTGAATCTTTTTTTTTCAGCATTGTGTGGGGTGAGGGAGGGAAAAGCCCTCAAGAGATATGGAAAACTGATTGGTGGTTATGTGAAGTGGGGAGTGTAAGGTGGGCAAAATGGCTGAAGGGGTCAAAGGTACACATTTCCAGTTCTAAAATGAGTAAGTCATGGGGATGTAATGTACAGCACAGTGACTACAATTAATTACAGGATACTACATATTTGAAAGTAGCTGGGAAAGTGAATCTTGAAACAAGTTCTCAGGACAAGAAAAAAAAAACTTGCAACTATGTACGGTGATGGATGTTAACTAGACTTACTGTGGTGATCCTTTTCCAAAAGATACAAATATCAAATTATTATGTTGTACACCTGAAACTAATATAATGTTATGTCAATTATATCTCAATTAAAAAAAAACCCTCAAGATGCCAGTGAGAACAAAAAGGAGTAGAAAAATATACCAAAAACAGATGAATGACCTGAGGCATAATTCTGGCATGTTATCAAACAGATTAATAATAATAATGGCTAACTTTGAGTTATTACCTACCAGACACTGGTGTCAGCCTTTATGTCTATAACTTATGTAATCATCATACAAACCAATGAGAGAGGTGCAATTATGTTTGCCACTCTACAGATAAGAAACGGAAGCACAGAGTGGTTAAATATTTTGCCCGAGGGTACTCAGCTAAGAAGGAGTAGAATTCGGACTGGAATTCTGAGTCTGGACTGCCCCGTTCCAGAGAGGCCACACTTGTAATCTTCACTGCATACTGCTGGGATATCATGTTCTTTGCTTTGCAGATATACCACTTCTCCAAAATTAAACACCGCCACTTTTGGATAATATTTCAAAAATAGATATTATTTTGATATTATTACCCCGTAGAGAAAGATTATGTCATGCAAATCAACATTCTTTGGTCTCTATGTTGGTCCAGCTATAAAAGTACAAAGTATAGTTGTGGATGCTGGGTGAATGCAATATTGAGAATATTATCTGTTAGATTCGAAGGAGAGTGACAGTAACTAGTTACATTTATTACCCTAATTTACACAGATGGTTTATAAAGCCACTTATAACTTGCTCTGAGAGTACGTATGTGGTTGTTAGATATACAGAGAAATGTGGGAACTGACAAAATGGATTTGTCTCAGTTGTATGATTTCAATTAAGTTTTTATATAACTACTTTACACATTGCTTGAGTAATGTGAAAATCATCTGCAGATACACAGCATAGTTATGTCATATGGGTCCTGAGGTAGCTAATTACAGTTATCTGCAGAAACATACTATAAATATGCTCAACATCCAAATGAAGCCTTCCTAGAGAATCATCTATAGATACAAATGGAAGCATTACTGCAGACATATCAAAAACTGGTAATTATCTTTTGGTTTCCCATAGAATTTCTATATAGAGTTCATTCCCCTTGATGTTGACAATATCTAAAACAGTAGTTTTCACTCATTCAAAGAGGCTAATTGTGTCTCTGAAATGTAGATTCCTGGACATGCCCAGAAATTCTGATTCATTAGGTCTGGCATAGCCTCCAGATCTGTGTTTTTAAACAAGTTCCTCTGGGAATTCTGATACAGATCATTAGCCCACCACACTTTGAGAAACACAGATCAGAGACGAACAAACTCAGGGCAATGTATGGCTCTGTCCTGAAGACACACATGCTTTGTTCGGTAGCATCTGGAGAGGAGGCCATTGACCTGGTTTGGTCCACAGCCCCTGGCTACCCAATTTGTAGGTACCCAAACTGACTACCCAATTGTGGTACCAGTTTGTGACTACCCAACTGAGCTATCACCCTTAACCACTGCTCAAGGATTCAGTGACTTGGAATTTTGAAAACCAACACAAGGATTAGTTGAAACTGAACCTGGAATATAGAATGAACTCTTTGCTATTTACTCAATATCAATTTACTACGAGCATTATGCAAACATGTAGACAGCAAATTTTTAGGATCAGTTATTAATATCTAATCCCTCCTCATCTAAGGACTAATGAAAATTATATCCAGATGAGATTAGGGGTAATGTTTTTGTCCTTATTACTGCATGAATCATCCCTGTTCGTTGTCTTAGTTTAATGGAATCTGCTGCTTGTCTCAGGTGTTAACATTGATTCGGCCATCTACTAATTTAAAAATATTCTTATACTATCTGTACTCACTCATAAAGGTCTTTGCCAATTATGCATCTATAACTGTAGTTATTCCTACTTTTCTTAGCTACTGCACAGATCTGTGTAGAATTAAAATCTGTTTCTCCTCTGACTTGAACATGTTCCCATGTCCAGTTATGACAGTATGGGGACAAATACCATCTTTGTTATGACAAAGTGAAGATGACAGAGACAGCCTCGCCTTTTCACAAGATAAGAAGGGCTGCCAAACTGAGTGATGTCTAAAACAGTTTCCAACAATGGGCAGAAGGTTTTATTTTTTCCGTATGTGTTACATAATCCAACGCCCAAATGGATGCTGCTATTTAAACATACCATTCCCTCTTCTGTGTGGGTTTTACGAGCTTAGTTTTTGTTACCATGTTGGTTCTTTTGTGACACAGAGTTGCATCAAGATCTACTTGCTGGGGTTGCAGTTTGTAGTGGAAAATACATTTTTAGTATCTTTGGAAAGCTTGGAATTTTACAGACTAGTCTTTTTTAAGTGGGTTAGGAAAAGGAGAGGTCTTCAACATGCCAAGACCTATAGAGAAGACAGTTGATAATTGTTTTCAGTCCATTTTTCCAGTGATAATTTCCTAGGAAAACCAGAGGATGAAATCTTTCTTTATATCCTTCATTGTATAGTTTTTAATTCTAAAAATTCATGAGTCGTTAACTGTGCTAAAAGGAAGTCAGGTAGTTACTCTTGTGCTTCTGTGACAAGCACCTCTTGTCTCAGTAAGTGGTGCCCTGATGAGAATCCTTACGTAACGTGCACCATGGAAACTGCAGTCCATGTGGGTCCATGGCTCCATGTGGGGAGCCAAAGGGCTCAAGGTCAAGCATCTGCACTCAAAAGTATGTCTGGGAAGCTTTGGAAGCCAATCACGAAGAATTTCTCTATTTTAGTTCCCTTAAAAAGTAGGGGAAGAAATCTTGTTATCCTAAGTACAAAGAAAGCAAAGTAAAATCTGGCTTTCCCATTAAGGTTATGTGTTTTAACAAAAACAAAACAAAACCAAACAAACAAGGATGAAAGCAACTCTGAGTTCCTGCTTAACCTTAAGTTCATTCTAGTTAAGTTCTGATCAATAACAGAGCTTCAGAAGTACTGTCTTGTTTTTTATCCCCCCTCAGACATGTATCCTATTTCTTGAATTCTATACTACTTACTATTTTGAGGTATGTATCCATTCTCAAGACTCTAAAGCTTTTGTTCTGCCCACTTGTGTGAAATTTGGGGGGTAAATTTTTGCTTTTTCCTTAAAATTTCTTTGCTCAGTTAAAAGTCTCAGAACCAACATTTGTACTTTTGATGGTTATTTTCAGAGCAAATAAACACTTCAGGTTAAGCTAAAGACAAAATAGTCTTTTTTTTCTAAAAAAAAAACAAAAAAATGTTCAAAAGCTCAGTGGAATATTGGTTTGTTAGTTGTGATAAATATACCACAGTAAAGTAAGATATTAATGTGAAGGAAAACTGGCTATGTGTATAAAGAAACTCTCTGTACTAACCTTGTAACTTTTCTGTAAATCTAAAATTATTTCAAAAAAATAAGCTTTTTAAAAAGCTCAGTGGGTACAAAGAAGAGAGATAAGTGAGGTAAGAATTGTGTGAGAGACTTTAAAGATGATTTAGCCCAACCAACTGCTGAGCGTTGAAATCTTTTTGTCATCGTCACCCAGAAAGTGTCATCCAGGCTAGGTACACTTGAATTGTATTGTAGGCAGAAAAAGCTCTAAGCCAAGGCAACCCAATAAGCCTATTTCTGGGAGACTCCTTACAAAGTTCTTCCTGTGACTGAGTCCAAAGCTGCCTCTCGGCAGATTCCAATTTGGAGCTATTCCTTGGAGTCCTCGACAGCAGGGGTATCTCATACCCCTGGTTCAACACTTTTTTTTTTTTTTTTTAAGATTTTATTTATTTGACAGAGAGAGACACAGCGGGAGAGGGAACACAAGCAGGGGGAGCGGGAGAGGGAGAAGGAGGCTTCCCGCTGAGCAGGGAGCCCGATGCGGGGCTCCATCCCAGGACCCTGGGATCATGACCTGAGCCGAAGGCAGACGCTTAACGCCTGAGCCACCCAGGCGCCCCTCAATACTTTTCGAATACAAAACAAATCTCACATCTTCTGGCAGTTTGCTAGGGCCGCCCTAACAGTACAACTGGACCTCTGTCCTGGACTTGCAGATGCCACCTTCGCACCGTGTCCTCACGTGGTCTCTTCTCCGCTTGCGTGCACACTAGTACCTCTTCTTATGAGGACATCAGTCCTACTGGATTAGACCCCCACCCTTATAATCTCGTTTCATTTTAATTACCTGTTTAAAGGCCTTATTTCCAAATACAGTCACAATTGGGGGTTAGGGCTTCGACATGTGAGTGGGAGGGAGCACAATTCAGTCCATAATACTCCTGTAAGCATTAAAGCCCTTCAAATATTGGAAAATTGCAGTGAGATATTACAGTACTGGTAAGGAGTACGGACCTGGGGTTAGTCCTGGGTTCAAATCCCAGCTCAGGCACTAGTGAGCAAGACGTCAGGCACTACCGAACCTTATGGAATCTTCATTGTCTCATACGGAAAATGAGGAGAATAATGGTAATTATTTGATGTGGTATTATGAGGTTTTAATCCATAATTCATGTAAAGCACCTAACAGGATATCTAGCACATAGTAGGACTTTACTTAATACGCATGATAATAATACATCTTGATTCTCCTCTAGCCTAAGAAACCCTTACTTCTTTGAAGTAGTTTCAGTCTCCTGAACCTAAACTATGTGTCCTCAAAGTGACTGTCTGGGTGTGTCCTTGCACGTGGGTTACACTAAGCCAACTGCTTCCATAGGGTTGGAAACATACATCCTAATACTAAAAGCTAACAGCACACGTACTCTTCTGGTTCTCAGATCACAATACCTTCACATTAAGCTATTCAGTAAATAAAACCCCCGAGTCTTTTTGACTCATGAGTCTTTTTTGGAGATTTCTGCTAAGCCAGGTCCCATTCTCAGCTAATGGGAAGGTCAGTTTCCTAGAACCAAAGTCATGATTGCACATTCACTTACATCAAATTTTATCTTGTTAGCATCATATCTCCCGCTCATTCTCTTTTTAGATGTTCACAAATCATCTTCTTTCCCATCAGTGATCTGTTTAAGAGTTTTGTTTAGATCCATCCAAGTTTACTGCTGAGCACAGGGGAACAGCTCCAGCCTGACGACCTTGCAGGTATCCATATAAACAAAGCTTGAATCGGAGCTTATCTGAGTCCTGGCGGAACACCATCCTGGAGTGCAGAGAGGGTGGGTGGCATCTAAGGAGCTGCTAGGAAGCCAAATCCCACCCACTTCTCTATCTCCCCGAGAGGATGTTATGAGACAGTTTCTCATTATCTCCTGGGTTCTGATGAAGGACAGGCAACTCAGTACCAGGGCATCCCACAACTAGTCTTGCAATCATTGCCCTTTGTTTGGGTGTTATCCTGTTTGGTGTGTAGGACACAGAGCTTGCCCCTCTGACTTATTCTTCTTCCTGCTGTTTGTAGCAAACTATCAAAATCTAAAAGTGGTTCATTATATCTCTACTGGTTGACCCGTCAGGCCTTGGCTTCACCTTGTCTTCTAAGTGTGGGTGAGCTTGGCAGCGTAGGGAATATTTTCATTCTTTAAAATCGGAAATAAGGGCGCCTGGGTGGCTCAGTCGGCTAAGCGTCTGCCTTTGGCTCAGGTCATGATTCCGGGGTCCTGGGATTGAGTCCCGCATCGGGCTCCCTGCTCTGCAAGGAGCCTGCTTCTCCCTCTTTCTCTGCCTGCCACTCCCCCTGCTTGGGCTCTCTCTCTATATCAAATAAATAAAAAAAATAAAATCTTTAATAAAAAAATCAGAAATAAAATCAGAAATAAGTTTACCCAACTCCGATTCTTCCAGAGTTTTCTACTCCTCACAACTGAGGACAGCTATGACTTACAGCGGCTGGTTGTTGCTTGTTGCCTTAGAATCTTTTCACCCATTTGAACTTCCTTTCACTCTTATCCAAGTTCATTTCATACTTCATAGCCTTTGTTGTGCATGCAAACTTCAGACACCATTTACACACCATCACACCAATGTCTTGGCTCTAGAAATCACAACCTCTGACTCCTGGATAGCTGTTTGGCATGCGGCACATAGTTGTTCTTTTATTTGGGCACTTAGCAAGTAGTGACTAACAAGGAACACTAAAATACTAAGGGGTTAACACTGAACAACAGTCCTTAGCAGGTGTGTGTTCTTTACATGTACAAATGTGTTTGATTCTCACAACAGTCTTATTTAGTATGTTCTATTATTATGGTGTCCATCCTATAGATGATTAAAACTACAAAAGGTTAAGTAAATTCTGTTTACCACAGGATGAACAAGGAATGACCCCAGACGTTCAGGGGCTCACAGTCCAGCAACTCTGAGTCTGTAATGTCTAAGTCATTGGTCCTGAAACCATAACTGATACAGTAATGAAGGGCTTCCTGAATCTGGGGCTAACCAGAAGTAGAGCACATGGTCCCAATAGGCAGAAACGAAAGAAGATCATGAAAGATGGAGGAAGGGAATGAGAAGACCCTGAGATCATGACCTGAGCGGAAGGCAGATGCTCAACTGACTAGGCCACCTGGGTGCCCCAAAAACATTATTTTATAACTCGTTTAGAGAAAGCAAGTTACTATAGGAAAAGGCTCACACCATTGTAGAGGCTGAGAAGTCCTGGGGTCTATACAGCCAGCAAGCTGAAGACAGGGCAGAGTCGATGGTATATATAGTTCCAATCAGAGTCCAGAGGCCTGACAACCGGGTGAGCTGATGGGCTAAGTTCCAGTCCAACACTGAGTCTCAAAGTAGGACAAAGCTGGTGTCCCAGCTTGAAGACAGAGAGTGATTTCTCTCTTATCTTGCCTTTTTGTTCTATTCAGGCCTTCAATGGATTGCATGAACTCCACCCACCCCCACCTTGGGAAAAACAATCTGCTTTACTCAGGCTATGGATTCAAATATTAATCTCATCCAAAAACACCCTCGCAGACAACAATCAGAATGACGGTGAACCAAGTATCTGGGCACCCCCGGCCCTGTCAAGCTGACACACAAAATTAACCATCACAGCATCACCAAGCCATCGTTCCAGTTCAGGGTAAGGGGAAAAAGAACATGTTTTAAACAATGTGTCTCTGATGTCATATTTATCCCTTCTGTTCCTATCCTACCGACCAGAAATTAGTCACATATCTAGGGAAATATCCAAGTTTTGTGGAATCTGACATTAAAAGACATAACATTTAATATTTATTTAGAATGAACAAAATATACAGATTTTTAAAGCTGTCAATTTCCACAAATATTAAAAAATCCCAAAAAATAATGGTATTAATCCCACTAAACCTTCATAATACTATTTTCCTATATTTTTGACCGTATATTCTGATTACTTCTTCACATAGTATTCTCTAATTATCATTTTGTATAGTGAGAATAGAAAAATAATTTCCTCTAATATGGATTATCAAATTTTGTATTTTACTATTGATGGTTTAGAAAAGTTCCTTTCAGCTTCACAATCCGTTGTTGGTAATGTCAACATCAGGCAACATCTGATACTCTGAAATGTATAAAACGTGTAACTTAAGATACAAATACTCTATTTGTAGAACTGCTAAAGATTTATGTACCACACATGTAGGAATTCTGATCAGTTTAATTTCATGCAATTCTCATCAAAGTAAGAAAAATGTGTAGAATGCTTATAACTGTACGCTTTGAATAAGTATATTCCAGATGGGAAAGAACTTCCATTTTGACTAGGCATCAATGGAAACTGAAACCTCGGACTCCAATCTGATCCCTGAAAGACCTTTCCACAGTCTAGCTTCTGGCTCTGCACACTTCAAACCTACTTTCCCCTCCAGTACCCACACACTTAGGAGCCCTGAAGGCCACCTCTTCACTGGGCTGGCTAATGATAATGTAACTCTGCAAGGAGGTGACTGCAAACCACACAAATATATCACATTCAATGAAAAATAAATGGACACCAATTCCTCTTCCCCTAGATCCCCAAAACCTCCTGTGACCACTCCATCATAGCCAACACAAAGTGTAATAAAGAAAAAGCTGGAAGGCAAAGACATAGTAGTCTTAACCTATTGTGATCACAATATCTTACTCCTATAAATTTTCAAAACTTAACGACAATACAAAACAAAACACACACCAAAACTTAAGATCAGGTGAAACATTGAGAGGGTCCCTCCTGGGTTTGGGAACAGACTTTTGCAAGTAAGGATCCTAAAGCTTACGTGTTATTGGTTTTATTGTAAATCTCCTTCAGAAAAGGCCAGAAAATGTAGTTACTAAATGAGCAGCTAATGTAATGTAATGAGCAGTTACTAAATGGACCCATCTAAAGGCATAGCTGAAAGAGAGAAATGGACACTGGAAAGCCATTAGTAATCACTAATCTCTAGCTAGCCTCTATTCAGCTTCTTTCAGTGATAATCTCTGTCCAGGGAGAGAAGAGTTGAGAAAACAGGCAAATATTTACTAATGTCAGTCATATTTTCAGGGCTTACATCATGACTATGGAAAAACTTACAGTAATGTTTTATTTGTTTCAAATATTTAGAAATAATGGAGATTGTTTCTTGAACCAAGCTTTGTGTGAAGACAACCTCATGCACATCTAGGGGGAAAAAAGCAAAAACAAAACAAAACAAAGAAACATCTCAGAGTAATGGCTCTACCCACATCTTCCTATTGTTTGAGAAGCACATATCCTCACGCTCACTCTCCTTCATGGATAACTTGTATTTGTTAGCTCTTGTTGCATAACAAATCACCCAAAACTTAATAGCCTATTATTATTTTTCATGATTCTCTGGGCTTGTTCAGGATGGCCTCATTCATAGATCTAGTGGTTGGCAGGCTGGCGTGTGTGCCAGGATCTCAGCTGGGACAGCTTGCGTCTGGTCCACACGATCTCAACTCCTCCATATGCTAGCCCATGCTTCTCTCCATGACGGTCTAGGGTTCCAAAGAGGAGCGAGAACAAGTAGCTTTTAAACTTACGGTTGTGTCACTTTTGCTAATTTCTTCTGGCCAAATCAAGTTATATGGTTAAGCTTAAATTCAAGAGGGAGAGAAAATAGACTCCGTGTTTTGATGAGAAGAGCTTCAAAATATTATGATGATTTTTGCCATCTACCACCATCTATACTCTAGCCAGAATCACTTCAAATCTTCCCGAATGGGAAATATGCAAACCCCCAACCCCGGGGCCCTGAAGTCTCATTCAATTATGGTGTCAGACTCAAAGCCCAGAATCTCACGATCTATATCCAGTCCAGATGCAGATGAGGCTGCTTGGATTCACATCATCAAGAACAGCTTCTCCGGTTCTCTCTCTGGAGACCTGGTGAACTAAGAAGACAAACCATCTACCTCTCTTCCATGAAAACGCACTGGCGAGACCAGAACAGGATAACCACAGTGGACACTCCCATCCAAAAAAAGGAAAAGCAGGAAGCTGGAAATATTCCTTGGTTGGAGTCTAGATCTTCTCCCTGGGAAAGGTTTACTCTTTGTACCACCTTCTGATCTCATCTTCTTCCTCTAAAATATCCTTCCATTTTAATAAGAAATCTCCCATGTTTCCAGAAGACAATGCTTCTGAGGCTTCTTCCTAGCCACAAAAGTTGGAATTCTAGAGATCTTTTCTCATTTTCAACTTTCTCTGTCCTTTTTGGTCCAAGTTGGAAGTACTTGTCCTAGCATAATTTTCTTAAAAATTATGTGCATGTCCTACGTTAATTAGTGGGGTTTATTTCCTACTCCAAACACCACATCCATAATTCTTCCAGAGAGATTTCTCTGTACTGGACCACAGGTTAGTTAACTGAGTAATTTGGACAGTACTAAATTGGACTCTTGGCTGAATCTAGTTCTGGTTCTGCTGCTTACTGTTCCTAGATGACTGTGTCCACACTAGTGGTAACAGTGTAATGGGGGAGGGGGGTTATTATTATGGTCAGTTCCTTAAGAGATTTCTACTGGGTATCAGATGTCAGGAATGGGGGTGCCTGGGTGGCTCAGGCAGTTAAGCATCTGCCTTCAGCTCAGGTCAGGATCCCAGGGTCCTGGGATTGAGTCCCATGTTGGGCTCCCTGCTCAGTGGGGAGTCTGTTTATCCCCTCTTCCTCTGTCTCTCTCCTGGCTCCTGCTATCTCTCTCTCTCTCTCAAATAAATAAATAAAATCTTAAAAAAAAAAAAAGATGTTAGGAATGGGTATGACAGTAAATGTAGAATCTGGTATACTTAGCCTTTTCTTTGGCTTGTATTTGTTTTTTATCTGCAACAATATGGGCTCCTTTAACTCTAAAGATTCTTGCTTGTCCAAAAACTCTAGCCTTTTATATTTTCCCTTATAAGGGGTCCAATATTGTCAAACTCCATGAAAACAGGATTTCTATACTAAATATAAAAAGAACTTCTGGCAGGCTCTTTGATTTCTCTAAATAAATGAATTAATTCCAAATCAATGTCCCTGCAGGGTCTTTAAATAAGGCTAAAGAAAGGAGAGAGGACAAATCTGTATCACTTCAAATTAGAAAAATTGATCCAGAAAAATAAGGGTTCCTACAAGCCATATAAACCAAGAATTAATGGTTCTACAAAATATAATCAAGTTCAGCCTTTAAAAAATAAAGAAAATCAATGACATTATTACAAGGTATATGGACAATGAAAAAAGTTCTGCCAAATTCAGAAGAGAACAAAACTGCAGAGATGCACAACAATGCTCCCTCAACCAACCTAAGGGTCTTAATTATACGGTTTTGTCTCTTTAACTGAGAAACATTCTTAATAGCTACTAACAACTCCGTTTCTACCTTAAGAGCTGTAGCTTTGTCACAATTAACTCTTCTAATTTTCTAAAGAGTTGATAAAATTCGCATTTCATGAATAGAAAATACATTTTGAGCAAACAGTTTGATATACCTTGGTCACCTCTAGAGTGAATGAACAAACGACATTGTAAGTTGTTTTAAAATCTAATGGGGAAGGGGGCTTCACTTCCGGCAATATTAGAGTACCCTAGATCAGATTTGTCCGCATACAGTAAAGAAGTAGGGAAATGGACAAAACATGTGGAACTGTTTGTGGACATTAGAGAACATGCAGCAAAGGACAATCCCTAAAGGAAGAGCAACATCACAGTCACCCCAGCTTTCTGCCTGGAAGCACTTTCTCAATTGTGCTGGAAAAGAGAACCCCAAGCAGAACACAGGAGTGTCAGTGAGTTCAGGAAGGAAAGACTGGCACTCAGCAAAGCCCTGTGGTTGTACTTGTAGAAAAGAAGCAGAAACGAGAGAACCATACAAAGAAAGAGCCCCAGGTATCTGCAGGGGATCTGCTCCAGACTATAACTGAATACTAAGTTGTGCATGCATGAGGTGAAATTTCACCAAGTCAGGAAAAAGCATTTGAGAAACTGTAAGAACTCTTACACGGAACTGAGAGATGTTTGCGTTTTAACCAGGCAGGGCAGGGAGGCCACAGTACCCACCAAGAATAGACACCTGAGGGTTGCTGCTAAGTTGTAGGGGTAAACCAGCCTCACGGTGAAGTCCACATGACACAACCCTGAAATACCAGCCTCTAGAGGATTAAGCAAATCTGCAAGTGTCTTAACTGTCTTCCAGAAGAAAATAACTCTAGTGCTTAAGACAACAAAATCCAACACTCAACAACATAGGAATCACAATGTACATCCTTCAATTAAAATCTATAGACTGAGAAGCTGGAAAATGTCACCCAGGCATGAGGGGGGAAAAGTCAGTCAACAATAAAAAACACTAGAAATGACATAGAATGATAGTATCAGACAAGGACTTAAAAGAGCTATTGTAAATATGCTCAATATTTTATTCTAAAGGAAAACACACACATAATGAAAAATACAAAGAAAGACCAAATTAAGTCCTGGAGATGAAATATACACTATGTGAAGTGAAAAACTGGATGGGCTTAATAGAGATTAAGTATCTAATCTCTAGATACTTTAGTAGAAAAGATCAGTGAACTTGAAGATACAGGAATAGAAACTATCCAAACTGAAGAACAGAGAGAAAAACAGATAAAAAATGAACAGAACTCCAGTGATTTTGGACAATGTCATGCTAATTTATGTGTAAGAAAAAGAAAAATCAAAGGAACAGCCTGCAGATTTCACAAATTTGATAAAAACAATAAACACGTAGATCCAAGAAATACATACACAAAGAAAACCACACCAAACACATCATAATGAAATTGCTGAAAACAAATGATAGAGAGAAATTTTAAAAGTAGTCAGAAAGATAAATATTTTATTTAAAAAATCATCAATTCATCAACAGGCATAACAGTTCTAAGTTTATATATGCACTTAATTACAGAGTTTCAAATATATGAAGAAAAAAAATGACAGAACAGAAAGTAGATTGACTATTATCACTAGAGATTTCAATATCCCTCTCTGAACAATAGAACAAGTAGACAGAAATCAATAAGAACGCAGACATCCTTAATAACACTGTCAATCTAACGAATCTAACTTACATTTATAGAACATTCTATCTAACAAGAGTAAAATGTACATCCTTCACACATGTTCATCAAACGTTCAACGAGAGATCACATGCTGGACATAAAACAAGTCTCAAATTGATAAGGCCTAATGACTTATGAAGTGTGTTCTCTGATAACAAAGGAATCGAATTAGGCAATCAATAATTATATTAATCACATCTGGAAAATCTTCCAGCATACTTCCAAACACCACATGGGTCAAGGAAATGATGAACAAAATTAGAAAATATCTTAAAATGACTGAAAATGAGAATAAAAATTGAGGGGATCCAGCTAATATAGAATTTAAAAGATAAACTTATAGCTCTAAATGCTTACACTAGGAAAGAAGAAATGATACATAACAACACTGAACAAAGTTTCCATTTTAAGCATAGAAAGGAATAGCTTTGAGTTAATAAAAGGCATCTATGAAAACCCTATTCCTAACTCATATTTAATGGTGAAAGAATAAATGTTTTTCCTTTCAGATTGGAAATAACCTCAAGAAAACAAAATAAAACACATACAGATTAGAAAGAATTAAAACTGTCTTTACTTGCAGGTAAAATGATCACATATATAGAAAATCCTAAAGGATCGACAAGAAAATTACCATAATTGCCATGTAAATCTAGCAAGTTTATAAGATTAATACATAAAGATGTATTGTTTTTCTATATACATCAATGAACAATTAGAAACTTACTTCTTTCCCTTCCTGTTAATCCTGTTTTGCTTTGTTCCATTGCCAATTCCCAACTGTTAATTTGTTATCCAGCCTTTCACATACTACATTCCAAACAAAACACTCAGTTAATCATAGCTCAGGAAGAACCTCACATTACCTGTAGATTGCAAAATGGCCACAAAGTCTTCCCATCCCGTATGCATACTCCTTTGAAGTATGACTTTATAGCTCTTCCCATCAAGAGATAGTCTGTTCTCTAGGTCCTTGCATCTGGGCTTGCCCACATGACTTGGGTGTTTAGCAGAACCTTAGCAGATGCGTCAGAAGCAGAGGCATGAAAAGTGCTTGGCCACTGGAGTTTACTTTCTCTTCACGCTCTTTGGAACCCTGGGACTCCTGTATGAGGAATCCAGAGCTAGCCTGCTGATGGATGAGAGACCACACAAAGCAAAGAGATGATCCCAACTGAAGCCCTCCTGTACCATCCAGCTACAAGCAGGCTGACAGCTGACCACTGAGATAAGCCAAGCTGTCTCAGACCAAAAGGTATGCCCACCCAACCCCCAGGGTCACGAGAAATAATGCTTGCATGAAGCCACTAAATTCTGGGGTGATTTATTACACAGTAATATCTAACTGGCACAGGTTACTCCTGTTCTCATTCCAGTAGTGAAAGCAAATCACAAGCCCACAACTCACTTCAATGTCCAGCATCCCCAGCAGGTGTGTGAAGTAAGCTCCTAATGAACAGTAATCCTCTATGCCTCAGGGGTGAGGCTGTAGATCACCTTTGTTCTTTAGAGATATACACGGATATATTTAGAAGTAAAAATGACATGATGTCTAAGTTTTAATGTAAAATAGTCCTTAAAGGAAAGGAGGAAGAAGGCAGAGGAATAGATGAAGGAAGCGTGACAGAACAGTAATAATTCCTGAACATGGGGTGTGGAGAGAGTGCATTCACCTGCTTGGGCTGTCATGACAGAATACCACAGGTGGGTGGTTTAAACAACAGCTATTTCTCTTCTCACAGTTCTGGAGGCTGGAAGTCTGAGGTGGCATGGTTGACTGCCGGTGAGAGCCCTCTTCCTCACTTGCAGGGGTTCACCTTCTGTGTCCTCACGTGGTCTTCTTGTGTGCATGCGTGTGGCGAGAGATCGCTCTTCTTACAATCCCGAGAGATTAGGACTTCATCCTCATGACCTCATTTATCCTTAATTACCTCCAAAAAAAAAAAAAGCCCCATTTCTAAGCAGAGTCCCATTGAAGGTGAAATGAGGTTAGGACCTCAACAGAAGAATCTGAGGGTGGGGACATGATTCAGTCCACAGCAGGGACTGAATTCATTATACTACCATTTCTAATTTTTTACATTTGAAAACTTCCATAAGATTTAGGAGATGTAACTGTATTTTGGCTCCTGTGTGTTTATACTTGATTTAGTGAGAAACAGAAAACACTGGAAGGTTCTATGATCCCGTCAGACCCTTAAAAATCTCTTGACTAGGTAATTAGAAATGACAGTTCAAGATAGTAAAGCTGTGAATTTGCGTTAATGTCCCATCTTCTACTTCCTTCCAGGTTGCTGGTTCCACGTCTGCCATAGAAAGCGAGGGTGACCGGCCTCCCCAGGGCTGTCTCTCATCTCCCCCATCCATCTCAAGTGGCTCTAGCTTCTATTAGAACGGACACGCTGGGGGAAGAGGTTAAGAAAGGTGTTACTGGAACAGGAACTGTCATATGTTGGCCCTGAGCTCTCTGGGCCCAACTCTGCTGCCATTTCCTTGACATAGATGGATGCATATGGTCACTTGGAACTCCTTCCTTAAGCACAGGAAGTCGAGGGCCCACTTCCAGACTCTTCCGGCGGAGACTCGCTGCTCCCACAGAGGGCAGTCCTGGGCAGGCCTCACGGAAGCCTCCCGCCAGCCATCTCTCCTGTGAGCCCGTATCTGATGCACAGAAAACACTCACCCTTCCTTCCCCCCGGTCTGTGCCTGTCAACCTACATCACAGCAACAACACTCTGAGCTCAGTCCCCGAAGCAGCAACTTGCATCTCAGTTTCCAATTACACAGAAACACATTATCACAGATTTATTATTTTACAGTTTAGGAGATGAAATGTCCAAAATCACCAAAATCAAGGAGCCACTAGGGTGGCATTACTTTTTCTTTTTAATTTTATTTTATTATGTTATGCTAGTCACCATACAGTACATCATTATAGGGTGGCATTACTTCTAAGGGCTCTGAAGAAACAGAGAGAACCCACTGCTTGCCTTTTCCACCTTCTAGAGGCTACCTGCATTCCTTGACTCATGTCACACTGCTCTGACCTCTACTTCCGTTATGACGTCCCCTCGGGCTGACCATCCCGCCACCGCCTTCTCCAAAGGATCCTCGTGATGCCACTGGGCCCACCTGGTTATCCAGGATCATCTCGCCATCTCAAAATCCTGAACCACTTTTGCAAAGTCCTGTTTGCCAAGTGGGGTAACATATTCACTAGTTCCAGGGATTAAGATGTAGACATCTTTGAGGGAACATCCTGTCTTCTACGTTTCTCGGGGGTTGGGGTGAGTTGGACCCCATTTCATTATGCCTCTGTTTCAAAGAACACAGAGGGCCTTCCCTGGCTTCCTCATGGAAATCCTTCCCACCAGGGTCGAGGTAAAGAAGGCAGCACTCCACCCCTTCCCCAGGGACTGCAAGAGGCCTCCAAAGAACTCTCTTCTCCTGTCCCCACACAAAGGGCTACCTGGCCTCTTCTCTGACCCTTAGTCTGTCAGACAGATACAGACTCGTGGAACAGGTACCTTCACATTTCTTTCACAGAATTTGTATGCAATGCTTTCACTCCATTTGGTATCTTGATATGCAGAGAATCAGCACCTTAGTTGAAACCGAGGCGTGGAAAGTTCCACTCTAACATCCTGTACATAACTATTTCCCTAAAGCAGAAACATGAAATTATAAATAGATCCTCATGAATTGTTAAATTCTTAAAGCTTGTCTGCCATTTGGTGACGGAATGTATTTAATGAGTCAAAAGGAATTTCAATATTCAAAGGTGAATATTAAATGAATAACATTCTATAGAACACAAAAATACTTTTAGGAGTGTATTTTTGCTTCTGAATAGCTTTTCAGTCAGTTATACTGTTCCTTCTTGAATTAAGAACCATCACTCAACCAATCTTCTGCTCATGTGAAAAAGAGTAATTTGAGCCGGAGAGCAAACCTCACCTGCAAAACAGTAAATGTGATATGTGATGTTGGCATACTCTATTTTGCCTAAAGAAAGGTATTTTTTCATTCTCAAACCTCTCTCTCATAGTGTGATAGCTAAAACATTTATAAAATCCACAAAATAATGGTGCCATAATTTATATGTATACATTATTAGGCATTTCTACTAAAATGATGAGAATGAATAGAGTGTTTATGCAAAAATGAAAACTGTAGTATTTGATTGTCAGATCTGGAATATTTCTTCCATCAAATATTCCATCAAAACAGAGATGTCTAACCTCTGAGAACACACACAAAAAAATGAGATGGAGGCCCTATTAGTATACTAGTTTGAACTCTTTTGAGATGCAAGTAACAAATTAACTACAGTTTCAGCCAAAAAAACCCCAAAAAACAGAGTGGGGGAGGGAGGGGAGACTCAGTGATAGAATATATGGCACAGAACTCACAGGCAGGGAATGCAGCTGGACTGGAGGAAATTTCTAAACCCTGTTTCTTGCCTCCACTCCCTCTGGTTTTCTGCATTGTTCTCTCTGGCGGCAGGGTGACAAGACAGAATATAGGACAACCAAAGGATCCTAAGTCTTAACCCATCAAGTGACTAAAAGATTTCTTTTTATTTTTTTTTAAAGATTTTTATTCATATGAGAGAGAATGAGAGAGAGTGGGGGGGGGGGAGGGGCAGAGGGAGAAGCAGACTCCCCGATGAGTAGGGAGCCTGATGTGGGAATCGATCCTGGGACTCTGGGATCATGACCTGAGCCAAAGGCAGACGCTTAACCAACTGAGCCACCTAGACGCCCAAGAAATTCCTTTTTAGTTCAAATTCCCAAGGAAGAGATGGCCGACCCTGGCTGGGGTCATATACCCATTCCTGGAGTAATTAACTATGGCCAGGAGATCACACTGCATGGAGAGGGCATCCACTGTAGATGAGCGTGAGATGGAGAGCTGTGAGAAAGACGACTGTAACAGGTCACTCCAAAGTGCTGGGATAGCTAATGCTGAATACCTAAGAGACGGTTCACATCTGGACTCATAAATCCTATAGGTCTCCGAGTGTGAGCTTTCAGTCTTGTACTATGTTTGCTTCTTCCATCCGAGGAAGTGGCATTGAGCAAGGATGGCCATATTTATTTTACCATCGCTGGTTGGGGGATATTCATAGAAGGATGCAGGCAGTAAAAATTTAAATACCAACCCATGTGGTTATAAACTCAGAGGAGATAAACCAGAGCCCAGGCCATGACTGATAAACTCCCCTGTTTTCTATCTCTAAAAGTGGGTAGATTTCTTCCTGTGACTACAGCCCCTGAGGGACTCACTTTTGTGTGGTATATCTTGGCTGCAAATTCCTGTCTCTGTAGGTATCCAGGCCTTCTGTCAACAAAACCAGTCAAACCTTCCAGGCCTGCCATGGTGTCAGTTTGCCAATGGAACCCTGATGTCAGTAGAATGTATGGAAATCTCATATAAACGCAACTTATCAAACATAGTTTGCATTCGATGCTAAGAACTTTTAAGTTGTAATGAAAAGTCTGACTCAAACCATTCCCTCTTTAAAAATTTCCATTTTTTTACTATAATAATTCTAAAGGGTTTTCTTCACTTTTTCATAAAGCTAAACTACTTCAGGGAATATTCAGGTGAGAAAATCATCTACGTGTCTCCTGAATCATGGTTAGAATTGTTCTACAGCAAGATACTTTCTTCAGGTTTTGCCTACACTGAGGAGTCTCACAGGCAATGTATCCTCAAATGCAAGCACATTCTGGCATTTTTACCACATGCCATTCACCCCAGAAACCTCTAATGGCATGGAAAAAGAAGAAAACGCTGTTAAAATGAGGAGTTATGAAACTTAAGCAGGTAAGGGGATCCTTGGTGGGAGGGTTAAAAACAGAAATGATGAATAAACTTGAAAAAAACAGTTCTTCCGGTGCCTGGGTGGCTCAGTTGGTTGGGCGACTGCCTTCAGCTCGGGTCATGATCCTGGAGTCCCTGGATCGAGTCCCACATCAGGCTCCCTGCTCGGCAGGGAGTCTGCTTCTCCCTCTGACCCTCCCCCCTCTCATGTGCTCTCTCTCATTCTCTCTCAAATAAATAAATAAAATCTTTAAAAAAAAAATTAAAAAAAATAAAAAATAAAAAAAACAGTTCCTCACTGTACTCTAAGGGAAGCAGAAGTAGCCTATTATTTTATTTAAAATAAACAAAAAGGAAAACATGGAAGTATTTACATAATCCTATGGTCCTCATTATTTCTAAACAATATTCACAGAGAAATACATAGCTCTAATTGTAGATTTTTTAAAAATGGAAAAGCTAAAAACCCTTTTTAAAAAGCCAGAGAAAGGAGTGCCTGGGTGGCTCAGTCTGTTAAGCATCTGACTCCTGGATCTCAGGGTTGTGAGTTCAAGCCCCACGTCGGGCTCCACCCTGGGTGTGGAGCCTAAATAAATGAATGAATGAATGAATGCCAGAGAAAGGATAGCAGTGCAAACTGCAAAAACAGGAGAAGGAATAATGAAGAACCAAAGGCCATAGCAGGAGAAAGCAAACGTAAAATACACAAAGTGAACAATACCAGAGCTGGTTTCCTGAAAAGGTTAACACAAGTGTCAAACCTCTTAAGACTGGATTTTTTAAATGGAGAAAGCCCAAGTAGCATTATCAGGAATGAAACAGGTGAAATTAGTATACACTTTAAAGGATGAGAGGAAATTAGAAAGATCTTTATGACAATAAATTTGTCAACTTTTGATGAAATGGCCAGATTCTTTAAGAAAATAATACATCTTATACAACTGAACAAGAAAATACAGAAAAATTTTAATAGTTCAAGATCTTTCAGAAAATTGACTCTGTAACTGAAAAACTACCCATGAAAGAAAACTTGAGGCCCAGGTAACTCCCCTTGAAGATGCTCTTAAATACTTAGGGAAAAACTAACCAATCTTACAAAAAATCCTTCTGAGAACAGAGAAATATCAAGTATCACAATTCATGTTAAGAGGCCAGGATAACATTCATCTAAAACCCTTTAAAAAGGATATTAAAAGAAAAGTATAGACCAATTTCTCTAATAAATGTAGATGCAAAAACCCAAAAGGTACATATGCAAATCAAGTCCAGTTTTATAGAGAAAGGGTAATATTATACGACCAAATAGCATTTACTCCAGGAAGGCAAAGTTGGTTTCACATTCAAAATCAGTCGAGTACTTGACTACAGTAACAGAATAAAAAGAAAACCATGCATTTCAACAAATACAACAAAAGCATTTGATAAAATCCAAATCCCATTCATGGTAAAAACTCAGCTAACTAAGCATTAAAAACACTTTCTTAATATCATGGAGGGTATCTACAGAACACCTATTTCAATATCGTATATAAAAAGGTGGAAGACTATGATTATCAGTGCAAAAATCCGCAACAAAACACTAGCAACAAAAATTCAACAGCACATTGAAAGGATTATATAACACGGCCAAGTGGGATTTATTCCTGGAGTGAAAGGATGATTCAACACATGAAAAATCAATCACTGCTAATATGCCACACTGACAGAAAGAAGAGGGAAAGACATGATCATCTCAATTGATGCAGAAAACGCATTTGACAAAATTAACTTAAACAAAAAAATTAAAAAACAAAACAAAACTAGGAACAGAAGGAAATTACTTCAACACAATCAAGGCCATCTATGAAAAGCCCATAACTAAAATCATACTCAATGGTGAAGAAAAACTTTTTCCTCTAAGATCAGGAAGAAAACAGAGACGCTAACTTTTATCACTTTTATTCAACACAGTACAAGAAGTCCTAGCCAAAAGCAATTAGACAAGAAACAGAAACAAAAGGCACCCAAATTAGAAAGGAAGTTAAATTATCCCTGTTTCCAGATGACATGATATTATACCCAGAAAACCCTAAAGATTCAGGAAAAAACAAAAACAAAAACAAAACCCTGGTCGAATAAACAAATTCAGCAGAGTGCAGGATACAATAATATCAAAACACAAAAATCAGTTGTTTCTACACACTAACAATGAACAATCCAAAAATAAGTTGAAGAAGACACTCCCATTTACAATAGCATCAAAAAGAATAAAATACTTAGGAATATATTTAACCAAGGAAGTGAAAGACTTGTATACTGAAAACTACAAAACACTGCCAGAAGAAATTTTAAAGAAAACACAAATCGATGGAAAGACATTCTGTGTTTATGGGATTGGAAGGCTCAGTATTGTTAGGATGTTAGGATGTTATGATCACCATGCAAAGTGATCTACAGATTTATTTTTTTTAAAGATTTTATTTACTCATTTGACAGAGAGAGAGAGAAAGAGCACAAGCAGGGGGAGCGGCAGGCAGAGGGCAGAGGGAGAAGCAGACTCCCCACTGAGCAAGGAGCTCCATGCGGGGCTCAATCCCAGGACCCTGAGATCATGACCTGCACTGAAGGCAGACGCTTAACCGACTGCGCCACCCAGGCACCCTGTGATCTACAGGTTTAACGCAATCCTTATCAAAATCCAAAAAGTATTTTCTGCAGAAATAGAAAATGTCATCCTAAAAATCATATGGGATCTCAAGGGGTCCCAAATAGCCAAAGTAATTGTTTTCTGAATTATATACCCTCCAAATTCTTATGTTGAAGCTCTAACCTCCCCCCACCCCCATCCTCCCTCCACAGAGCTCAGAATGTAACCATATTTAGCTGATTGAGTTAAAAAGAGGCCTTTGGATGGGCCTTAATCCAATCTGACAGATGTCCTTCTAGGAGGAAATTTAGATACAGAAAGGGACCTCAGGGATGTGCCCACAGAGAGGAAAGGCCATGGGAGAACAGACCAAGAATGGGACCATCTGAAAGCTGAGAAGAGAGGCCACTTAAGAAAACAAACCTGCAGACACCATGACCTTAAACTTCTAGCCTTCAGAACTGTGAGAAAATAAAAGCCTGCTGCTTAAGCACCCAGTCCGTGGTACTTTGTTACAGTCGCCCTAGCTAACTAATACAGCAATCCTGAAAAAACAAACGTAGAGGCCTCACAGTTTCAGATTTCAAAACTTATTACAAAGCTCTAGGAATCAAGAGTGCGGTACTGACATAAAGACAGACGTACAGACCAATGGAGTAGACTAGAGAGCTCAGAAATAAACCCTCAGATACAGGGTCAAATGACTATCCACAAGGGTGCCAAGACCATTCAATGGGGAAAGGACTGTCTCTTCCACAAACGGGGTTGGGAAAAATGAATATCCACATGCAAAAAATGAAACTTGGAGGCTTACTGTAAACCACACAAAAATGGCTCTTTCATCTGGGCTGCCAACATGCCATGCAGACTGAGGAAGACCCAGAAACTTCGGAGCCACCAAAGCCGGGGCCACGGCTGCATGGGCAAAAGCCAAAAGCACCCCAGGAGGGCCGGGGTCATGCTGGTGGTATGCATCGCCACAGGACCAACTTTGACAAACACCACCCAGTTTGCTTTGGAAAAGTTGGTATGAGGCATTACCACGTAAGGAGGAACCCGAGCTCCTGGCCAACTGTCAACCTGGATAAACTGTGGACCTGGGTCAGCAAGCAAATGTGGGTAAATACCTCCAGAAATAAGACCGGAGCTGCTCCTATCACTGATGTGGTGCGATCAGGCTACTACAAAGTTTTGGGGAAGGGAGAGCTTCTAAAACAGCCCGCCATTATGAAGGCCAAATTCTCCATCAGAAGAGCTGGGGAGAAGATTAAGCACTGGGGGTCTTGTGTCCTGGTAGCTTGTGTCCTGGTAGTGGAAGGAGGTTCAATCAAGGCTAACCAGTGGAAAAAAAATACAAAAATGATTTAAAGTGAATCAAAGACCTCAATGTAAGACCTTAAACTATAAAACTCTTAGAAGAAAACAGGGGAAAAGCTTCATCACATTGGGTTGGCAAATATTTCCTGGATATAATACCAAAAGCATAAGGAACACAAGCAAAAACTGATAAATAGAACATCAACTTAAAAACTTCTGTGCATCAAAAGACACAATCAAATAATGAAAAGAAAACCTACAGCATGGAAGAAAATATTTGCAAATCATACCTCTTATAAGGGGTTACTATCTAGAATATTAAAGCACCTCCAACTTCACAACAAAAAAACCTAATAACTCAATGGAAAAAACAGACAAAGGATCTCCATATTTCTCCAAAGATACACAAAATGGCCAATGACAATCTGAAAAGATGGTCACTATCACTTAGCAAAATGCAAATCAAAACCCAAATGAGCTACTGCCTCACACCCATTAGGAAGACCACTAAGAAACAAAATAGAAATCAAGTGTTGGTGAGGATATGGAGAAATCAAAACCCATGGGCAAATGGTGAGAACGTAAAATGGTGCAGCCTCCAGGAAAAATATTATGGTGGTTTCTCAAAAAATTAAGACTAGAATTGCCATACGATACGGCAATTCCACTTCTGGATATAAATCCAAAAGAATTGAAAACAGGGTCTCAAAGAGGTATTTGTAGTACACCGATTTTCACAGCAGCATTATTCTCAAGAGCAAAAAGATGGAAGCAATCCAAATAAAGACAATGTGGGACATACACACAAGGGAATATTATTCAGCCTTAAAAAGGAAGGAATTCTGACGCATGCCACAACACGAATGAATCTTGAGGGCATTATGCTAAGTGAAATAAGCCAGTCACAAAGAGACAACTATGTATGATTCCACTTACAAGAGTTACCTAGAGTAATCAAATTTACAGAAACAAAGTAGGACGGTAGGTGCCAAGGGCTGGGTGGAAAGGAAAACGGGGAGTTAATGAGTATAGAGTTTCAGTTTTCTGTTTTTTTTTTTTAAGAGTTTCAGTTCTGCAAGGCCAAAACGTTCTGGAGATTAATTACGTAACAACTGTGAATATATTTCACCTTCAGCAAATGAGCCTTGCAATATAATCACTGTTAAATAATAATATCAAAGGACATAGATCAGGATGGATACTGAATTTCCATGTATTTCCTGAATTCTTTTAAAAAATGGTGACCATGACATAATTTGCAAACTGACATGAAATCTAACATTTTTGTTTGGAACTCATAACGGATCACGGCTTTTTTTGAAAGTAAGATTTTTAACAGGTAAGACGAAGAGGTGGGAATAGAGCTCACTGTTTTCCATCCTGGGAGTCTATCCCCATGGCTGTCTGGTTATTTGCTCACCAAACCATCTTTCCTTCCTTCCTGGGCACAGAGCTGGACTCGGTTGCCTAGCCCACTCTGCAGTTAGGTGTGGCCACAACTGTTCTCTGGCCAATGTGACATGACACATGCCATCTCCAGACCTGATCGATAAAACCCGCCCATGCGCTACCGTTCATCCTCTGAGGAAGGGCCTAGAGAGCGAAGAGATGGGGTGAGAGCCCCTGGGGGAGGCTGCCAGGCCAGTGACATATACACCAGACCACTGCTTCAGCAAGAAATTCTTACGGTGGTAAGCCCTTAAAATGATGCATTTTTTAAAAATATGAAGTTTAAAAGAAAATACTTAACTAAGCAGTAAAAATTGTTAATCATGGTTGCCCACTAAACATTTTTAGTCAGCGTTATGTAGAGATGGACACCAATCACAAAACAAACATCCTGCTTAGCAGTGGAGGTTCATTACTTTCATGTGGAGTATCTTCCTAGACCCAGTCTCACCGAGTTGGGGACCCATGACTACTCCTGGCTTTGTGAGCAGTCACATCCTGCCTATTTATTTGCTCATGTGAACACTCTACTTTAGCTGTACAAACCAACCTTCATCAATATCGTATGCAAAGACACCGAATACTATGATCGTGCCATTCAAGATGGCATTAGCTGGATTCTTTACATGGTGAATACATCTCAAGAACCCTCTAGAAAGATTTTGAACTTCTGAAAAATGCATGGAATATTCTGATAAAAATTTTCATCAGTACCTTCTCACACTAGATATACAGCAGCCGGTAATGGATTAAACATATACACGCGCACACACTTTTTTCCCACCACATTGTAAACATAACACAACTAGAAGGACAATATGTGTTTCAGACAATATAAAGCAAAAGTCGGCTGGAAAGAATCTAACGAGATTTCAGCCAGGAGTTAATTCTAAGCATCCAACTCTATAAGCGTAGGTAGGGGTCCATCGCTGACTATAATATGGATCTTGTAAGTTCATACTCGGTGTCTACCTCTGAGCCACTAGCATCCCTGGTAAAAAGAAGCTGAAAGAAAGCTATGACCAAAGGCTGCTGGGGGCTTCACATACACCAGCAGGTTTACCAAGGAAGGTGGAAAGGCAGGATGAGTCAGTGAGAGTAACTGAGTACACAGAATAAACAGTTACAAATTTCTCCCAGAGGAGTTGGCTTCATTAATACAAATAAATCTATTGGATTTATCATCCCTTGTATTTCACTGAAAAAAAAAAAAAAAGTGAGTTGACCCATGTGACAGCATTAATATAAATGCTGGAGAAAATATGGCAAAATTGGCAAGAGTGATGAATGACCCAAGTTTGGGAAACACTATCCTAAGTGCTTTAACTAATCAAATCATCTCTCAGATAAAAGCACTGGAGTGAATATTAAAATAATTAAACGATTCTGGAACCCTGAAGAGAAAAAGAGAATTAACATTTGCTTTAAATTTTGGATTGCTGCTGGAGGACTCACTTTTCTTGATGATTTAGCTTAATTCCTGGCTGAAATGTTTTCAGTTATTTTTTTTTTTTTACTTTCACATTTTTTATGGTCTCAACCAACTTCAGTTTGGGCATTCTGAACTCAGTACCTGAAACACGTAGGTTTGCAGGTTTTAACTTTCCTATTTTTCAATAATGAGCAATACGTAAGCCCCAGCATCTCTATATAAGGTGCCATCTGTTCATAAGATTACATTTATAGAAATATATTGAACACGGATATAGAGTTAAGTTGCATGTGCAAAAAATCCCAAGATTTCAAGATTAGTTACTACCTATTATGACCTGAAATATTAATATACATTTGTACATGTATATAAATCTAGTCACACAAATACTCAAGCACAAACCTGATTTCTAATTGTTACCTAAAAACATAGGCTGGTATTTAACACTAGCAAATAACATCAAGTTATTATATTATATTACATAGTGTGTGACAACAGGATTAAAAAACCTTTCACGGAATAAAATAATAAATCATATGCATTTCCTTGAGCAGAACATGACCAATTATAACTCATTATGAAATTAAAACTCAAACGAAATAACCAGGATGAGAAGAAGGTTTGGTTAAACTATAGGTCATAAATACCATGAAGAGATCGAGTCATTGCCTCCAGGGAAGCAAGGCCGTGTGCTGCAAAGCTTGGTGACCTCAGCATCAGAAATGGGTCCTGTACCTAGATAGAGCATAACTGGCCAGCACGTTCAGCAAGTCAGAAATTCTTTGAGCCCCAGCTGCCAAAATTTTTAAATGGGGAAAATGAATGAGCCAATCTCTGAGAAAACCGAAACACCTCTTAACGGTTTACACTTCTCTGAAAAATAGAGAAACCTCAACCAGCAACAAGCCATAAATCAAAAATGACAAAGGTGGGGGGATACAATGTGTTCTTCATATCCTATACACAAACATCACATTCTGACTCAACTGACTACTGAGTGGGATGCATAAAGTCATTGCTCATCACTTTCTATGCTTTGAGTATCCACACACTCCAAATATTTTTAGTGGTATCTTTATTTCATTCCAAGTATTTGATTTTTTTCTGTCCTCCACCCCTCCCCTATGCCCAGGCTTCTTGTCTTCTGTTACCTACATGAAGTTATATTTAAGTTAATAGATACTTACTGAATGGCCAGTGTGTCCAGGAAGGGAAATTCCTCACTTCCTGCGAAGAGGTAGGAAATAGTAGAGGAACAAAGTTCTTTTCCCATGTGAAGTCGACCTATGGGTCAGAGAAAGAGGTCAAACATTGTAAGGATGCTTTGCAAAATATAAGAGCAAAATTAAAATAGCAATAAACAAATAGGCATTATTCACTCCATCTCTTATTAGTTTATCTTTGTCATTTCTAAACATTATCCTACACATATACATCAACTTACTAGGAGACCCTGCGTCGGGCAGTGGTTCAATGTCAAGTGTCAAATCTATCCATTTGGTTTCCTTGTTTCCCCCACCAAAAAGAGTGTCTCTAAAACTAACATCTGACAAAAGCTATTTCTATTTGAATAGAACTACCAGTTTTATTATTGCAAAGCAAAATAATGTCTAATGCAGTAACCCAATGACAAGTGAACATTTACACTCTAATAAGCTATCCTGTGGTGTCTCTGAGAACTACTCTATATAGGTGGAACAGTACATCGCTCAGATTTGAGGTTGATCAAGCTACACTTGACTCTCAGCATTTCTTGAATGTATACTTTGAATCTGATCTGATTCAAACCTTTAGTCAGCTGCCACAGATCTGAGCTGTGCCTCACTTCTCAAGCGTTGTCTTGCCTATCTGAGGGCCTAGATGCGCAAAGGGGGCAGGGCAGACCCAATCTGACCTTCAAGAAGTTCCAGGAATGAACTTCCAGGGAAGATGGTGGTGTGGGAGGACCCTAAGTTCACATGATCCCACGGACACAACTAGGTAACAGCCAGGTCAGTGTAAATAACCCAGAAAATAACCCAGAGACTGAAAGGCCAGACCCTCCACAGCCAAATGTAGAGAAGAGGCCACAATGAAGAGGGTAGGAAGGGCAGAGACAAGGTTCGGCGCTAAACAGACCTGCAGGACTGTCCACAGGAGGGGGGGGACCACGACACCACGGGTGTAGAGAGGGGAGAGAAGCAGATTCTCAACCCAGGGAGCCTGCATGGGAAAGATGAATCCCCATAATGTTTGGCTTTGAAGACGAAGGGGCCAAGTTTCTCGAGTTCTTACACTCAGCAGGGCCTAACACCCAGAACTTTAAAAATCAGCAGGCTCCGTGCCAGGAGAGCAGAGGGTGGAGTTCCTACCCTTGAGCAGACAGCACAGCAAACAGCCCCCCGCAGATACAGCACAGAAGCAGCAGTTTGAAAAATTGCTGGGGCATACAGGACGCAGAGTTTACTAACCTCAGAGCGTGCGCTGGGGGGGGCGGGATCTTTGGAGACTTCTCCAGAAGAAAAGGAGTTGGCAGGTGCCATTTCCCTCCCCTGCACCCCAGTCTAGACACATGAACACCTGCGAGAACCAGCATAGTGGCAACACTCTCTACCTAACTTGCTAACCCCATGCCCCACCCCCATGTTCTCCTGCGGGCACACCCCCTCCAGCCAGATGCGCTAAGGTCCCCTCCTGCAGCAAACCCACACAAGACTTGCTAACACCACAAGCCCACCCTCTACTCCCCTCTACCTGCCACACTTCTGCAGATCCACTCCCTCCACCTGACCTGCCCCAGTCCCTTCCCTCAGGGGACCAGCCCAGACCTTACTGGTACCACATGCCCCAACACCATGTTCTTCTACCAATGAACCCCCTCCATTTACTCCTGTCTAGAGCCGATACGAAGCAGTGCCACAAGCCTGGCAGTGTGCCAGCAGCCCTGGCAGGGGCCAGCACCACTCCAAAGTGACCCGTGCCCAAGGGAGAGAAGACAACCACACACACCGGTCTGACCGCAGCCCCAGAAGTGGGCTGCAGGCAGACATCTGGTCTGACTGCATGCCCCGTTCAACAATGAACACTTCTCAGGGAACGAGACAGGGAAAGCACCAGCAGTTCAGTGCTACTCTATCTCTGGCGAGTACCTGGTCTGACTCAACTTAAGCCCAAGGTGGCCCACTGGCCCACTAACACAGGGACCAAACCCTGCCCACAACCGGGCAGAGAATCACTGCAGATGATTGAAGCATCAGGTTCTGGGGGAGAACAGGGGACACTGCACTGCAGGACATAGAGGACCTCTTCTTCATAAGGCCACTACTTTCAAGAGCAGGAGACATAGCTGACTTTCCTTACACAGAGAAACAAACACAGAGTTAGACAAAATGAGGAGGCAAAGGAGTATGTCCCAAATGAAAGAATAGGACAAAATGACAGCAAGACAGCTAAACAAAATGGAGATAAGATATATGCCTGACAGAGAATTTAAAGTAAGGTCATAAAGATACTCACTAGACTTAAGGCTGTAGGACCTCAGTGAGACCTTAAAGAGAGAAAACAAAAAAGAACCAATCAGAGATAAACTCAATAGCTGAAATGAGTAATACACTAGATGGAACATGTAGTAGACTAGAGGAAGCAGAAGAACGGACCAGTGACCCGGAGGATAGAGTAATGGAAAACAATCGAAGCTGAACAGAAGAGAGAGAAAAAAAAATAATAAAAAATGAAAACAGACTCAAAGAACTCAACAACAACACCAAGCATAAGTGTAGTAACATTTGTATTATAGGGATTTCAGAAGGAGAAAAGAGAGAAAAGGGGGTGGAAAATTTAATTGAAGTACTAATAGCTGAAAACTTCCAAATTTAGGGAAGGAAACAGAAATCCAGATCCAGGAGGTACAGAGAGCCCCCAACAAAATTAACCCAAGGAGGTCTACACCAAGACACATAGTAATTAAAATGGCCAAAAGTAGTAATAAAGGGAAAATTTTTAAAATAGCAAGAGAAAAGAAAGCAGTTACATACGAGGAAAACCCCATAAGGCTATCAGTTGATTTTTCAGCAGAGATTTTGCAGGCCAGAAGAGTGGCATGATATACTCAAAGTGCCGAAAGTAAAAAACCTACACCCCATACTGTATCTAGTAAGACTATCATTCAGAATAGAAGGAGATAAAGAGTTTCCCAGACAAACAAAAGTTTAAGGAATTCATCACCACTAAATCAGCTCCACCAGAAATGTTAAAGGGGACTCTGAGTGAAAGGGGAAGACCATAAGTTGGAGTAAAGAAAGCAGGAAGGACAAAGCAGTAAAATCAGTCCACAAAAATCAAAAGATTCACAAAATAATTCACAAAGTAAAAGGAGGTAAAGTATGACACCAATACCTAAAATGTGGGAGGGGAGAGAAGTAAAAATATGGGTTCAAACCTAAGTGACCTTCAACTTAATATAGACTACTACATGCATATTATATACAAACCTAATTGTAACCATAAGTCAAAACCCGGTAATAGAGCTGCAAAAAACAAACAGAAAGAGAAAGAGAGAGAGAAAGGAATCCAAGTCGATCACTAAAGAAAGCCAGCAAGCCATGAGAGAAGAGTCCAAGAGAACAACAAACAACAAAATGGCAGTAAGTACATACCTATCAATAATTACTTTGGATGTAATGGACTAAATGCCCCAATCAAAAGACAGAGGGTGATGGAATGGATAAAAAAACAAGACCCATAAAAATGCTGCCTACAGGGGACTCATTTCAGACCTAAAGACACCTGCAGATTGAAAGTGAAGGGATGGGGAAACATTTATCATGCAAATGGATGTGAAAAGAAAGTCAGGGGGCACCTGGGTGGCTCAGTCATTAAGAGTTTGCCCTCGGCTCAGGTCGTGATCCCAGGGTCCAGGGTCCTGGGATCGAGCCCTGCATCAGGCTCCCTGCTCAGCGGGGAGTCTGCTTCTCCCTCTCTCTCTGCCCCTCCCCCCACTCATGCACGCTCTCTCTCTCTCACTCTCCCTCTATCTCAAATAAAAAAAAAAAGTCAGGGTAGCAATTCTTAGTAAGTAACAAGAGACAAAGATGGGCACTATATAATAATAAAGGGAACAATCCAACAAGAGGCTGTAACAATTGTAAATGTTTGGACCTAACAAGGGAGCGCCCCAATATATAAAGCAGCTGTTATAAACATAAAGTAATAAATAGTAATACAATAATAGTAGGGGACTTTAACACCACACTCACATCAATGGACAGATCATCCAAACAGAAAATCAACAAGGAAAAAATGGCTTTGAATGACACATTGGACCAGATGGATTTAACAGATATATTCAGAACATTCCGCCCTAAAATAGCAGGATACACATTCTTTTCAAGTGCACATGGTATATTCTCCAGAATGGATCATACTAGGCCACAAAACAAGTCTCAACAAATTCAAAAAGATCGAAGTCATACCATGCATTTTTTTTTGACAACTTTAAGACACCAAAAATTAACCACAAGGAAAAATCTAGAAAGAACACAAATATATGGAGGTTAAATAACATGCTACTAAACAATGAATGGGTCAATTGAGAAATCAAAGACGAAATCAAAACATACATGGAGACAAATTAAAAAGAAAATATAATGGTCCAAAATCTTTGGGATGCAGCAAAAGTTGTTTTAAGAGGGAAGTTTATAGCAACAGAGGGAAATTTATAGACCTATGTCAAGAAGCAAGAAAAACCTCAACTTAACCTTGCACCTAAAGGAGCTAGAAAAATAAGAACAAACAAAACCCAAAACCAGTAGAAGGAAAAAAAATAATAAAGATTAGAGCAGAAATAAACTAAATAGAAACAAAAAAAACAATAGAACAGATCAATGAAACCACAGGCTGGTTCTTTGAAAAGATCAAGAAAACTGACAAATCTTTAGCCAGAATCATAAGAAAAAAGAAAGGATTCAAATGAACAAAATCAGAAATGATAGAGGAAAAATAACACCACACAGAAATACAAAGGATTATAAGAGAATTATAATGAAAAATTATATGCCAACAAATTGGACAACCTAAGAAGAAAACAGATAAAACATAAAACCTACCAAAACTGAACCAGGAAGAAATACAAAATTTGAAAAGAACAATTACCAGCAATGACACTGAATCAGTCATCAAAAAATTCCCAACAAAAGCCCAGGACCAGACAGTTTCACAGGTAAATTCTACCAAATATTTAAAGAGTTAATAGCTATTCTCAAACTTTTCCAAAAAATAAAGAGGAAGGAAAGCTTCCAAATTTATTCTATGAGGCCAGCATTACCCTGATAACAAAATCAGATAAAGACACTACATAAAAAGAGAACTACAGGCCAATATCTCTGATGAATATGGTTGCAAGAATCCTCAACAAAATATTAGCAAACCAAATCCAAAAATACATTTAAAAAAATCATTCACCATGATCAAGTGGGGTTTATTCTTGAGATGCAAGCATGGTTCAATATTTGCAAAGTGATCAACATGATAAGTCACATCAGCAAGAGAAAGGATAAAAACCATATGATCATTACAACAGATAGTATAACATCCATTCATGATATAAATCCCCAAAACAAAGGTTTACAGGGAACATACCTCAACAAAGTCCATATGTGAAAAACCCACAGCTAATATCATACTCATTGAGGAAAAACTGAGAGCTTTTCCCTTAAGGTCAGGAACAAGACAAGATGTCACTCTCACCACTTTGATTCAACACAGTACTGAAAGTACCAGCCACAGCAATCAGACAACAGAAAAGAAATAATAGGTAACCAAATTGGTAAGGAAGAAGTAAAACTTTCAATATTTACAGATGAAATTATACTAAAGAAACTTCTAAAGACTCCACCAAAAAACTACTAGAAATGATAAATGAACTCAGTAAGGTCACAGGACACAAAATCAATATTCAGAAATCCACTGCATTTCTGTACACCAAAAGTGAGTAGCAGAAAGAGGAATTAAGAAAACAATCCCAGGGGTGCCTGGGTGGCTCAGTTGGTTAAGCATCTGCCTTTGGCTCAGGTCATGATCCCGGGGTCCTGGGATCAAGTCCCGCATTGGGCTCCCTGCTCTGCGGGGAGTCTGCTTCTCCCTCTCCCTCTGCCACTCCCCCTGCTTGTGCTTTCTCGCTCTTTCTCAAATAAATAAATAAAATCTTAAAAAAAAAAAAAAACCATTTACAATTCCACCAAAAGTAATAAAATACCTAGGCATAAACTTAACCAAGGAGGAGAAAGATCTGTAGTCTGAAAACTGTAAAACATTGATCAAAGAAACTGAAGATGACACAAACAAATGGAAAGATATTCCACGCTCATGGATTGGAAGAACAAATACTGTTAAAATGTCCATACTACCCAAAGCAATCTATAGATTTAATGCAATCCCTATCAAAATACCAACAGCATTTTTTTTTTCACAGAACTAGAACAAAGACTCCTAAAATTTGTATGGAACAAAAGATCTCAAAGAGCAAAAGCAATCTTGGAAAGGAAGAACAAAACTGGAGGTATCACAATCCCAGATTTCAAGATATACTACAAAGCTGTAGTAATCAAAACAGTATGGCACAGGCACAAAAACAGACCCAAGATCAATGGAACAGAACAGAGCCCAGAAATAAATGCACAATTATATGGTTGACTAATCTTCAACAAAGGAGGCAAGAATATGTAATGGGAAAAAGACCGTCTCGTCAGCAAATGGTGTTCGGAAAAATGGACAGCCACATGCATAAAGAATGAAACTGGACCACTTTCTTACACCATACACAAAAATAAACTCAAAATGAATAAAGGACCTAAATGTGAGTCCTGAAACTATAAAAATCCTAGGAGAACAGACAATAATTTCTTGACATCAGCTGTAGCAACATTTTTCTAGGTATTTCTCCTGAGATAAGGGAAACAAAAAGCAAAAATAAACTACTGGAACTACATCAAAATAAAAAGCTTCTACACAGCAAAAGGAATCAATAAGATGAAAAAACAATCTACTAAATGGGAGAAGATATTTGCAAATGATAAATCCAATAAAGGGTAGTATCCAAAATACATAAAGAACTGACACAACTCAACCCCCAAAACACAAAGAATACAATTTAAAAATGGGCAGAAGACATGAACAGACATTTCTTCAGAGAATACATGGAGATGGCCAACAGACACATGAAAAGATGCTCAACATCACTCATCATCAGGGAAATGCAAATCAAAACCACAATGAGATACCACCTCACACCTGTGAGAATGGCTAAACTCAACAACACAAGAAACAGCCAGTATTGTCGAGGACGTGGAGAGAAAGGAACACTTGTGCACTGTTGTTGGGAATGTAAACTGGTGCAGCCACTGTGGAAAACAGTACGGAGATCCTCAAAAAATTAAAAATAGAACTACCATGTGAACCAGTAATTCCACTACAGGGTATTTATCCAAAGAATGTGAAAACACTAATTCAAAAAGATATATACACCCCTCTATTTATTGCAGCATTATTTTCAACAGCCAAATTATGGAAGCAGCCCAAGTGTCCATTGATAGATGAATGGATAAAGAGCTGGTATGTGAACACACACACACACACACACACACACACACACGAATATTACTCAGCCATAAAAAAGAATGGAATCTCGCCATTTGCAACAACATAGATGGATCTAGAGAGTATAATGCTAAATGAAGTAAGAGAAGGACAAATACCATATGATTTCACTCGAAAGTGGCATTTAAGAAAAACAAGTGAACAAGGAAAAAAAAGAGACAAACCAAGACACAGACTCTTAACTACTGAGAACAAACTGATGTTTACCAGAGGGGAGGTGGGGTGGCGGGATGGTTGAAATAGGTGAAGGGGTTGAAGAGCACACTTATTATGACATGCACTGAGCAATATATACTATCGTAAACTAATGTAACAGTGCACATTAACTATACTAGAATTAAAATTGTTTTAAAAATGCAACATATTAAATAACTTAAAAAACAAAACAAAACAGAGTTCCAGGAATGGACTCCAGTGAGACCAGGGGCCAGGGATGTTTAAGGACTGTAGTGCGTCAAGGACCGATGACATTTGGATCAGAGAAGTTTTTGCCCTCAGAATGCAATTTAAAGATGAGTACTTCAGCATGAACCTGAGGAACTCTATCATTTCGAAAACAAAGTATAGGCCAACATAACAGCTGATACTGAAGAATCAGAATAAGTGAGTGTGATTCTTACTTACTCCTCATTCACATTCAAGAATAATATATGTGCTGGAGGGGGCGGGGGGGGGGGGGAATGAGTAACAAAATTAAACCGAAATGTAAATCACTGAAAAGCCACAAAGGTGACAAAACAATATTAATAGGACCGAAGTGATACGGCAAAGTGATGCAATTTAGAAAGTTTAGGCATTTTGATTTTCAAAAAAACATTCCATGAGATCTTTTAAAAACCTTGTAGCATTTAAAACTGTATTTCTAAAATACATCCATCCAAAAGAGCTTTGATTTATGTCATAATCAGCGGAGTTAATTCTGTGAAAGTCTGATAATTGATTTACGTATAATGCTCATTAAGATATCCCCACATATAAACATGATTAAAACAGAACTACATGCTTCTCTTATAAAATATAAAAACGTAAGACTGACACAATGACACAAACACCTATTTATTGTATTAAATACAAGCCTGAAATGTTAAGTAGATATAACAGGTTCCAAAAAATTACATTTCAGATTCTCCAAGTCCTGCTGGTGCTTTACAACTAAAACAATGCTTCGGAGGGTTTTTTTTTTTTAATTCATTAAAAAAAAAGCAACAATCGGGGGGGATATAAAATCCATAAAATCCCAAATGTAGAAGTTTATTCAAAACGGTGCCGAATCCCTAAGGTGGCCGTAAACAGTTAGCACAGGTTCGCAGCTTAAAGGAATGTGAAGCTCACAGTTTGCATGGGTTTCTGCCTCGGAAGCCGCCGCCCCCCCCGCCCCGCCCCCGCCGCCGGCTACACGGCAGTTTCATGTTTCCACAACCCGGTCCTAATGTTGCCAGTGCTCTCCGTACCCAGCAAGGGGCCGTCCTGCCCGTTGCTCTTGATTGGTCCATTCTGGACGGCCAAGTTGAGTCCGTAAGACTTCTGCTGGCTTTCAAGTTCAACTACAATTGGCTTCCTTAAGGCATCTTTCTTACTACTACTTGAAGCGGGCTTTTCGAAATTTCTGGGGCTCTGGGGGAGTGTGCTACAGCCATCACTGCTCTCCTGTTGGGGTGGGTTGTACTGTCTCTCTCTGTAGGCTAAATACGCTCTTCTGCTCCTCGAGTGTCCTTCATTACTGCCCGGCCGGCTCTTAGGGAAGCCGTTCTGCACACTGCCCTCCACGCTCGTTGGGACGTCATAGGCATATTCTCTGAGGACGGCGAGCCGGCTTGCCCGGTGTCCTTTACTTCTGTTTTTATGATGGCGGCCCGGGTGCATGTTTGGGCGAAACTGAACTTCTAAAGGCGCCACGTGCATCTTGATGTCATTGTCCATCGAATGTTCTGTCAGACTATTATCGAGCTGAGGTGTGGAGTTCAAGGGCAGAGGGCTGGCGTGGCACTGAGCTGCAGCAGCCTGCAAGTTTGTTAACTTGCAGCCCTGGGAGGAATTCTTGAAGCTCGATGTACTCTTGTTGGTGCATGAGGATTCAGCGCTGCTGCTGGTGCACTTCGGGGCCTCTCCGTTCGTGCCGCTGGAGTTGGGGGGCTGCACGTCAACCTGCACGGAGTACGAGCTCCGGCCGGGGCAGCAAGTCATGAGCCACGCGAGTCTAACGTCCTCCCTGTTAACGCAGTGGTGAACCACGATGAAGGCACTGAGGCTTAAACACGTAGCTCCAAAAAAGAAGCTAAACACCAAGTCCAGGGGGTAATACAAGGAAACGGCCAAGGCCCCAAACATCCACAAGGCGACATATAAGAGCAAGGTAAGACTGGCCCCCAAAAGTTGAGAATGGAAAGTGTGTTCATTTTCCAATGCTGACGTCGAGATCAGAGACAGAGACAGGGAGTCCTGAGGATGCACTTCACCATTTCCATTGGCCGTCAACCGCTGCTGTGCCTCGGTGGGCTCCTTCAGCTCATATCTGCGCTCGGGGTGTCTTTTCAACTGAATAAATATGCTTAGAAAGTACACACAGTTTACGAAAGTGATGAAGCTGGCAGGCCCGTAGAAGGCTCCCAAGGAGGGCTCCCAGGCCATCCAGCAACTAGAAAAGAAAATGAGAAACCGAGTCAGATGCTACGACGCATCAACAAACTGTCCCAGAAACTGCAATAAAGTTAGGGCCTGGGAAATCATTAAAAAGAGAAGCAATGGGGTCAGGTATGCAGAGAACACAAAACACTCACTAGGGTGCATTTGGCCGACTGCCGTAATTCTTGATGTTGGCCGCGGCTGTTATGCCACAAACTATGATGGGTATGCCACCTCCGATCAGGTAAAACCTGGAAGAAGGAACAATGCAAATAGCAGCTCATCATTCCAAGTTACCAAGGCGCGACTTTTGCACGTCTCCGTCCTGCAAAAGTCCTTCCTTCGTGACCAATTATTATTCCTATCCCAATAATAAACTGGAAATTAACTTCTGGAGGCTGCTTTGTTAACAATAACTTTCTGAATTTTTTTTTTTTAATTTTTGTTTGGATATCTTTTTTTTTTTTTTTAAAGCAGGCTACCAAGTTTCCGACTAGAGGAAAGCTGGTCGGCTTCTGCCACCCTGTGGACAAGCACGGCTACTGCAGGTAGGGTTTTAGTTCCTATTCTTTTCTTTCAGAAGGCACTAACCGGCTTCCTTTCGATTCAGCTGGTGAACCAGAAAGTTAGCCCATTACCAAATGGACCTTAAGATCTCCCTGTGCCATACGTCAGACAAAACACGTAATGACATTGTTTATTAATGTCTGGTTAAGCCTGCGTGTTCTGGGACACCCTACCGCTGTGTATGCTTATGCCTAGTCGACTACTCAGGCAAAGCAGGTGCTCGGTCCCAGCAGCTGCACGCAGTGTGCAGGCCCTTCCTGACTCCTTTCCTGTGGACTCACTGGGGACAGCAGGAAAAATGAAGGTGCCTAAGAACGGAGGGAGACAGAGTGGCGGCGGGCCCTACAAAGAGAAACTTCTTTCCTCGGCCAGACCTTCTTTGAGCTCTCTGAGACAGTAGGAACTCTGTGCCCTGGCTGGGTCCTCCTGGGCACGGTCATAATCCTAACTCTGCATCTGCCACTTTGTAGAGACACAGCCCGAGGTCCTGAGCTGGCTGGCTGAAGACTGTATTGGGGACTTAATTAACGCCTGTGCTTGGTGTCTTTTTTTTTTTTTTTTCTCAGAACCTAACAGGAAGGAAGATGAGACCCCCAAATCTTCAAACACCATCTCTCCATTCTTTTAAGGCCAGGGACAGACGTGTCAAATTGCCTCCCAACTCTGTGGCCGGGCACTCCTGCTGCCCCTCATCGTCCAGGGACCATTCACCTCCTGAATCTTCTATGTTCTCAGGTGTTCTCTTTCAATTCTTCCCTTTATTGGCTATGGCCCATCTACTAAATGTCAACATGGCCCCGGGACCATGCTTTTAACTAACTTCTCCCCGGGGCATGTGGTTCACGACCACATGCGAGATCATCTCCAGCTATCTGCAAAACGCTGAGCACCGTCTTCCCTGCTGAGCCCCCGGTTTCCCACAATGTGAACGACTCACAGGAAGTACTAGTGAGCCTACGTCCTCTGAGCGTACCCTCCCCGCCCCCCATTCTATGTTTTCTATATTCTCAGCTGATGGAAGCACCATGTGTTGAGGTGCCCTCGCTAGAGTAATTTGAAACCATCTTAGAAAATCTCTCCCTTCCACAATTTTAAATCTAACTGGCCATCCATTCTAGAGAACCTGCCTCAAGTGTCTTGAACACGCGCCCCCGCTATTCTCTCTGACGCCGTTCTGGTTTCAGTCCTCCCGCGGGCAAGCAAACGACCTCTCGACCTCTCGACCTCTCGGCAGAATTCCTTCCCTCAGGCTCTCCCATTGAGACGGGTTTCTAATGCAAGGCTGTCCTTCTAAAAAGATACCTCGTGGGGCCACTCCCTTAGGTAAAAGTCTTCAACGGCTGCCCGCATTTGCACACGGCTCCCAGAGGCCTGACACAGAGCTTTCACCCTGACTTCCTGCAATCTCCACCGAATGCCGCAAGTTCCAGCCAAAGTGCGTGCTCACAGTTCCCTCAGCTCCCCGCATAATCCTGTATCTGGAGCGTCACCTCTGGCCTTTGCCCTCATCACTCAGGAAGATCATCCCTAATGGTCAATACTTCCCAACACCCACCCTCCCCCCAAATTAATGGCGCCTTTGTTTGCACTTTCCAGAAGAATGTTATCTCCACCACAGGTCTCACCCCACCCACAGCCGGCTCTTCACGGTCTCCTCCGGCAGACTGGAAACTCCTCAGACGCAGGACAGCTTAAGTGCCTGGCCTGGTGCCAGCTCCACAGCCAGCGTTCAAGCCACCAGTCACCGCTGCTCAATTTTTACTCCTGCAGCCCAGTAATCCATTATTTTTTTATTATAATTGGGAAGAAGGGTGTAGCTCCAAAACTGTGTTGTCTTTTGTGGAGAATAATAAAATGGAAACATACTTGCGGAGGTTAAAATCTCTGACATGACCCCAAGGAAATAACCACAGCTAACATTTTCTTAGAGCCTGTTAGACGCTCGGTGCCACCTTAAGGCACTTATTTATTCCCACGTTACAGATGAGAGAGGGAGGCCGGGAGAGGGTAGCGAACCTCACAAGGGGCTCCCGGCCAGTACTCAAACCCAGGAAGCCCAGCTTATGGACTTTGCAAAATTTACTCAGCATTGTTTTGTTATGTTTAAAACGGCTTCACCTCAACTGTTTAATGAACGTTTAATAGAACACAGTAAACAAGGGTATCAGATACCTGAGCATCGGTCTTGGAGGAGGCGGCAGTTCATCGGGATCCTGGCATCTTTTCGCCTTTTTAGTGACTTGTTTATAGATATTTCGAGCTGTCACTCCAACCCATAGTACTGTAGCAAGAGTGGAATAATGAAGAATTATTCCAACCTAGAAAGAAGATTGAAGAATATATAAACTGAAAGGAGAAAAAAAATTCCCCAGGAACAGGGGCCTCCAAGGTTACCGAAAATACCTGGTAAGTAACTTTCAAAAACAGGACTCAAAAACAGCATGAAGGTATATTCTAAAGATGGATTCCTCTGCCCACTAATGAAACAAAGCGTTCTAACAGCCGTGTAACGAGGATCATGTCCTCCCACAGATCCAGGAGACCCACAGACCACACACAACGTTTACCCAAGATAACCCTTCAGACACCATGGAATTGACTCTTACACAACATTAAACCAAAGGTGTGTTTCACCCAGACGCCATGTTATAAAGTAGAGTTCGGTTTCTGAGGCCCATTTTAAGGAGGAAGGTAGAGAATAAGCTTGTGCGACAGCCCTGAGTTGTTCTAATTCAGAGCTTTCGTATATGATAACGGTAGGTCAGCAAGAGAATATATTGGCGGGTAAGAGGGTGATGTCTAGAATCAAAACTCTTACCTGGTTTTAAAACCAGTATCCACCCCTTATCAGCTGTGATAACTTCAGCAAAGGCGCATAACATCTCAAACACTGGTTTCCTTGTTCGTAAGCAGAGAGAGAGATGAAAGTACTGTGGGGCTAACTAAGATCGTCTACATAAAGCCTTCAGCACATTGTCTGGCCCATGATAAGCAATCAAGAAAAATGATAGCTGTATTTTTATTATTACTTATTAGGAGTGTGGTTTTAAGTAAATAATGTCACCTCTCTAAATTAATTTTCCTCATTGGAAGAGTGGGAAGATTATCAATGACTATCTCTGGCGTTTCTGCAGGGACTATATGGGCACAATATTTGAGACTTAACAGGTACCCAATAAATCGTGGAAACCTGCAGAATATGTAATGGTCACACTAATTAAATTTCTTCCCCCAGGGGGTTATGGAGGGCATGTTTACCATGTGACCTGTGTGTGAAGCAACTCTATTTGGAGCTAGAATTCTAGATGAAGATATGTATGGGCCTAAGAAAGGTTTAAATCCATTTTAAGAAAAGTGTATATATCATTGGAACATCAAGGACACTATTCAGCTTTCTTATCTGACTAATTACTTACTATCTGTTTGATCATTTCTTTTTATATAATTACCACAGGTAAAATCCTATTAACGAAAATCTTCAAGACAAATTTTTTCCTTCTAAAAGGATGGCTCTCCGATCTCAAGAAAATCAAACTGATTGACATTATCAAACCTAGGGCAGTGATAACCGCATTTAGATTGCTGCCCAGAGTTCATTTTCATGAGAATCAGTGTGCAGCCAAAATGCGGCAAGTGAAAACCCAAGTCTTATTTTGCAGGACAAAAATGAGGACAGTCACTGTCCAGTCTGAATCTTGCTCTGACTCGGGAAGTGGCTGGCAGGGTGGGTCCAGCTTGGCCAAACTAGAAAACTCACAGTTATTTTCTTCATAAGGAGAAAAGTGGCTCCTTGGTTTCCATTAGTTTTACTGTCCGTATGGTAAAAGCAAAATTTACAGAGAAAAGTAGAACAAAAAGCATAAAGTAAACCTTAGACTATCTGGAGTCATACCCAATACTAGATGTAAAAATAGTGTCAATGAATTTGGTACATAGACACCAAAATGTTCAAGACAAATCACTGGTATTGACTCAAAATGGTAGGCGCTCCACTGGAGGTTTCTCAGATGACGAGGTCAGAAGAACAAGACCGAGCGGTGAAGTAAATAAGTTTAAAAAATAGGAGTGAAAATATTTTCAACACAGGAGGTACAAGATGGAGCATTTTCTTGTTTTAGATCTAAGAGGGAAAACTCAACCTTTAGATTTTGAAGTGTTTCCTGTGGCATTTCAAAATTTCCAGAGTGTTCACACTTGAAAGATACTAAAGCCTTCAGTCAAACAAAATTATTACTAATGGTAGAATTTTAGGGGTCTGATGTCACCTAGTAACCATCATGTAAGCAAATCCCCAGATATTCCATGAGAACCAGAATAAAGGGGGAGCAGAGAACCGGCAGAGAGGGTATTTCTTTTGGAATGGGATACCTCCTACTGTTTTCTCCATCAGACACTTGAAATGCAACCTGTCAAATTTCTTTCACATAAATCAGAAATACATGTGGAAAGTTTGTAAAGCTTGGGAATAAGTAATCTAATTCATAGGGCATGTAAACGATTAATTAAATGCAACAGATGATTACTTGAGAAAGTCACCTGACCTCGGGACATCAATTTCCAAAGCTGTAAAACGGATATAAAATAATTATCCTAAAGAGTTGCATTTTATATGTTACTGAACCACATATAAGCTCTCACAAACTAGAGACCGGACATTATAACGATCATATTTGTAACCCCCAATAACCCTAAGATAGTACAGCATGTAGAGTGAGTGTGCAGAAAAATGATCTTTATATTCATATAATCATGTATGAATACATGTAAAATAGTAACAGCTTCCACTATTGAATGACCACTGTGTGCCCCAAAATGTACGAAGACAATTTGTAAGTGCTTCCATTTTATCCTCCTAATGTCACCATTCAGTGGAGGGTATTAACCTTGAGCTACAGACCATGAGATTGCACCTGAAAGGCATGCAATCATCACTAGAGGTCACCTGGTCAGTAGCAGGGCTGCAACTCAAACCCATGCCCCTTCTATTAGGCTGTGCTGGTCCTCACTAAATAGTGAAGCATAGTGACCCCGGTGTGGGGAGGGGGGAAGCGGCTCACGGGGGACGACAGCTGAGTCAGCAAGACTGGCATCTGAATCACCCCTCTGCCACCCAATAGCCTAGTGATTTGGGACAAGTTGTTCAATCCCGTAAGACCCAATTTCTGTATTGATAAAATATAGGAATAACGAGTACCTCCTGGGGTTAATATGAAAGTCAAGATAACACATTTGCAGTAGTTGGCAAGTAAAAGGTCTTCAAATTCACTGATTAAATTTCCCCAAGGCATTTCACATGCCACGGCAGAAAAACTCTTGAGAAGAGACACAAAAGGACACCAGAGAAGGTTAGCCGGAGCTGTACTTAATAAATTAAATCATGGAGTGGTAGAGCAACAAGGTGACTTAAGTAAGATCCGGCCATGTCTTTTCACTACATAGCTAAGGAAACCAAGGACCAGAAAATTAATTATCACACAATTATTTGGCAGCACATCATGACCCAGAACCCAGGACCCTTCCCACCTGGAGTGAACAGCCCTCGCTACTCTGACACTCGGCTACTCCGCTCTTCTTCAGCTCCTTCTGCAAAAGAGTCCAAGCCTGCAGAACGCACCGACCGTACCACCAGAACTGACTTACGACTCAGAGTGGGAAGGACCTGGCTGGTGCCTAATGGCCCCTCCAACAACCTCAACCCATCACTGTGGGGAGGCAAGCATCGTAGAACCCGTTCGCGCCGTCCATAAAGTATACGAGCTCTGAAAGGGAAATAAGAAACATAAAACTGCACCGATTACGTGCACATATAAAACTGCATATAAGGTATGCACACATTAGGATTCTAGCAGGTGCACTCAGGGCTCAGCTGGAAGAACCTTAATGATCATGTAAGTTAACTAGCCCAACCCATTATTTTATAGAAGAAACGTTAAACCCCTACTAGGCTAAGTGACTAATCATACAGATGTGGGAAACAAAGGCAGAAGAAAAATTATTAAATTTCCTACTACCTACAGCCCATTGCCAAGTCCTTGAGTGACATTCCTCTAGGGGCTCAGCTGCCTCGATGTTACTACTTTGCTAAGGGCAAAAGCCAAGCTTAGCCCAACCCCCAGGATCCTGTAAGTCTACTTTAACACATAAAAATTCCTTTAGAAACTTCCTTTATCTCTACCCCTCAAGATGCCTGTTGGCAATCATCCCCCAAGCATATGGCCCACCGATATCCAACTGAAGGGTCTCATGACTACAGTTTTATTAGAAGGCAATAAATGACTTATTCCCAACAGTAGCTAGGCCCCTCAAGGTCCCGGAAACCTTGCTTCCAAAATTCCTTAGAGACTTTCACTCTCCCTAACCCCCTCCCAACTTGGAAGTATGTAACGGGCCACTTGTCATGACCCGGGTACAGCTCCTTCTGCCCATGGGTCCTGTCCCCGTGCTTTCATAAAACCACCTTCTTGCGGAAGAATTCTCTCTTGGCTGTTGGCTTCGAACCTTTACATCTTTCCTACATCAATACTAGTCATCCTGGCAGACACAGAATTAGAACCTACCTACTAGTGTCTGGAAGCGCAGGCCAGTCCTGCCTGCCTTCCCCCGACTCCCCGCTCGGTTGGCTCCTAACTGAACCACCAAAACGGCAAAGAGAAGCCAGTCATGTCTGAGTCAGAAACGGCAAGAGTGTTATGTTTTTCACAGAAGGAAGAACAGTGGAAAAACAGAAGCAAATGACATGCAAAAACATCTAAAGACTTGCCTTTCCCTTAAAAAAAAAAAAAAAAAGAAAATACATCTTTAAGCCATGGACATTCAATGTAGAGGCCCCGAACACTCTCTGCAAATTCCTCTCCTTTTCTTTCTAGAAACGGCATAAAATATCATTCAGGACAATGAAAGGCAGTCATCTTCACAATGGCCTCTTTCTATTCATTGCCTCAGTGAGATCAAGGTGTCTGCTTCGTGAAAACAATGAATACTTTTAGACAAACCGAGACTACCTTTACCACCACCGTGTGCTGAGCACTCTCCTCACAACCTCTGCTCAAAATGGCTCCAGGGTCGAATGACTTCTACCATTTGTAAACCAAGGACTTTTTTGTTCATTCGCCCAATAAACATTTGCTAAGCATCTAGTATCACCTACTCTGGGTCAGGTCCTGTGCTGATCCTTGGATAAACACGGGTGAATCAGATCAGTGGGATTCCTTGCAGAGCGTCGGGTCCAGAGACAGAGAACAGGTAAACAGGAGTCAACTGTGAAGCGTTGTAAGCATCATGGAAATTTAATAAGCACCATGGGATAATGAGGGGAGGGGAGGGACGGTATCTCTCAAACAGTAACAGTAAACTGAGACCTACAAACAAGATGAATAGGAATCAGAAGGGGTGGGGGGGAGGGCTGAGAGAACATTATCTTCTGTGCATGGATTCAGCTGACCCAAGACCCATTATCTGACCTCTCGTACGGTCCAATCAAGTTGGATTCCCAGTGTGTACTAATGGCCTACAACAGAAATACTCTGCACAGCAGAGAGGTAATTTTTTCAATAGTGACACTAGCAGTAATAAAGTCTCCAGCACCTTAATCCTCTCCATGATTCTTATGCACACTCGCATTTTAAACTGGATGTCAGCTATACAATACTGGATTAGTTGTCAACCTTAGGTTCATGACACATTCTAGTGACTGGACCAAGCACGTCCTGCTTTTATTTAATTAGTTATTATTCGTAAGTGGCTAAGAACTTATCAGCAAGACAAAAGGCAAGACCTTGACCAAAACCTGTATCAAACAATATAATCCCCTTCCCCCAAGGTAATCATTACTCTCTATCTTCTGTTTATCATCCCTTTGCCTTCCTTCTACAGTTTTATTGGATCCACATATTTTCATTAAAAGTGAGCGGTTTCATTTTAGTTACTTCTTGCTTTATAAAAAAAAGACAGCAGGGTGGATGTAATTTATGGGACTTAATTTTTTCACATATATTCCTAAGACTTACTCATATTGTTACACATTGTTGTAATTCATTAGTTTTGACTGTTGCATAATATCACAGTTTATTCACTCACTCTGTCACCAATGGGCATTTGGGCTGCTTCCAGGTTTTCTCTATTGGGCACAGTGCTATGAATATTCATATGCACGTGTATACTCCTAGACACAGGTCTGTTACATATGGGCAAGCGTACTCTGGAGTCAGGAACGGGGCTGCTGGGTCCCAGGGTCTATGCATGGTTAACCTCAGACCGCAAAGCCTCCCAGAATCATCCGCTTAACATTCCCACCCACGACGCAGAAAACATGCGGACCCAACATGTTCTTCACGACTTGGCATTGTCAGGCTTGACTTTTTGCTGACAGAAAAGGCATAAATGCTACCTCATTGTCTTAATTCGCATCTCCATGACCACCGATCATGCTGAGTACCTCTTCCCACAGATACGGACTCTGTGTATCCTCTTCTCTGAAAAGTCTGTCCACTCTCGCCACTTTTTCTACTAGGTTGTTTGTGGCATTTTCGTTGATTATAGTTCTTAATGTATTTTTTATTCCAATGCCTTTTCAGCGGTATGTATTAAGAAGAGCGTCTTCCAATTTGTTAGCTTGTCTTTCCACTTTCATTAAGGAATCTTAATTAACAAAAGCTCTTATTTTTAATTTGGTTAAAATGATCTCTTCTAGTCAATGCCTTTTAGTGTCGTATTTAAGAAATCCCTACCCAAGGACTGTGATATTTTCTAATGTGAATTTTAACATTTTGGCTTGGCCATGGTAGTTTTTTAATCCACCTGAAGTTGACATTTTTTATAAGGCATGACTACAGATCCACTGTAATGTTTTTCCACATGGATTTTCCCCAGCTCCTTTATGCTGCACAGAGGTCTCTCTTCGCCACAATTGAAGAGCATGCAAACCTTGGTCTCACACCAGAGTTGCACATGGGTCTGCTTCTGAGTCTCTGTTCAACTGTGCTGGTCCATGTCTCTCGCTACCCCAAATGCCGCAGTGTTAATGACGAGAGCCTCCTAAGTTCTGATGATTAGAAGGACAGTCACCTTGCTCTACTCTTCCTTTGCAGAAGTGTCCTGGCTATCTTTATCTTTGGTCCTTTGCTTTTAATGTAAATTTAAAAACCATTTTATTGTGTTTTGTGAAAAACTCTCTTATGTATATATTAATTTCAGAGTAACTGCCATCTTTCTAATAGTAACACTTCCTGTCCTTGGGCCTAGTATATCATTTATTTAGGTCTTCTTAAATACCTATTACAATTTTGCCTGTAAATAGTGAACATCTTTTATTCATTCTTGGTACCTGATATTCTTTGATACATGGCATCTTCACATTAATTATGTTTCCTCATAGTTGCATTTCTGCATCCAACTTCTGTATGTTAAACTTGGATTCACTCTTGGCTAAACCTTCCCATTACCTCAAATCATTTATCTGTAAATTACGGTAGGGTTTTTTTTTTATATAAATAATCACATCATCTGACAGCTCAAATATTAGTCCCAACTTATGGGTGAGGAAGCTGAGACACAGAAAAGTTAAACACTGAAATCACAGGATCTCAAAGAGATCTCTGCACCCCCACGTTCACTGTAGCCTTATTCACCGCAGTCAAGAGATAGAAGCAACCTACATGTCCATCAGCAGATAAATGGATAAAGAAAAGGTGGTGTATCCGTACAATGGAATATTATTCAGCCATAAAAAAGGAAGGAAATCCTGTCCCATGCTACAACACGGATGAACCCTGAGGACATTATGCTAAGTGAAATGAACCAGTCGCAGAACGATGAACGCTGCACGATTCCACTCAGACGAGGTATCTAAGTAGTCAAGCTACAGAAAGTAACACAGTGGTTACCCAGAGCTGGGAGGGCAGGGAATGGAAAGCTGCTGTTTAACAGGCACAGCGTTTCAGCCATGCGAGACGGAACGGTTCTAGAAATCTGCTGTGCGACACTGTACTTCTACTTAATATTAAACTGTACACTTAAAAGTTTGTAAAGAGGTAAGTCTTTTGTCATGTTTTACTGGCAATTAAAACAAAAGTTAAATAAATTGCCCATAAAAACAGCAAAGTAGACCTGAGACCCAAATCCAGGCAGTTTGAACTCAATTACTACATGGCACCACTTCCTATCATGCATATGGAAAACAGTAGGCAAATATAGGAAATATGTACAATTTTTGATGTCTATTCATATGTTGAATAGTTTTGGTTTTTTTATACATATCCCAGAAGAATACTGTTCACTAAGGTGACGTTTATAATAATTTATTTGAAATTAAAAGTTGAATATTTTTAATTTTTCTTATTTACCACACGAGAAGCTTCTGATTTTTATATCTTACAGTTAAATCTTTTTCAAATTCCTATTATTTCCATAAATAGATGAAATAATTTTTAAAACCCTACTATCAGGGCACCTGGGTGGCTCTGTCAGTTAAACGTCTGCCTTCGGCTCAGGTCATGATCCCAGGGTCCTGGGATCGAGTCCCGCATCGGGCTCCCTGCTCAGCGGGGAGCCTGCTTCTCCCTCTCCTTCTCCCCCATCCCCCTGCTCGTTCTCTCTCTCTCTCTCTCGTTCTCTCTCAAATAAATAAAATCTTTAAATAAATAAGTAAATAAATAAAACCCTATTGTCAGAAAATATCACTTTTTTCTTAGCCCAAGTCAGGGTTTTACAAATTTTTTAAATTAAATGTTCGGCATTATAAAAGACATAACAAGTAGCAATGAATTCCCAAGGATAAAGAGACAAGCTCCCTAAGTCACATGTCCAATCGTGAAATAACAGTTCAAAACTTGGGAGTACACCAGTTAAAAACGTGTGAGTGACAGACACTCAGTTTAACTGTAAAGAAAAACAACTTTAAAAAACATGCTTCCTTCTACAGTTAATAAAACATGAAATTACTTTCTAATGTCATTATTTTTTCCCATTTCAGGTTTTCACTCTGACTTACCGCTTGGCAGACACTGCCATTTCTGGTTTGGGTTATTCCTCCCACGAAGACCACACAGGTCAGGAAAACATGAAAGCACAAGTTCACAAGCATATGCCAGCCCTTGAGACTGATTCTAATCAAACTGTTAAAAGGAAAAATATGAATATTCAGGCTAGTTCATGTGAGGCAGGAGGCTATGATATTCATCCGCAAGTTAGCAATTCCAACTGCATAAAAGGCCAAACGTAAATGTTTTATGCTTAAACATTTTACTTAAAATACATGTACTATCAGACACACACACACACAAACACAGGATTTGAGACCTCATTTAACTCAATACAGTTTCTTAACATTTCACTTCATGCACTAAAAAAGACAAGTCATTTATGGAACTATTGCATCCACTAAAGGCTAAACAAATTCTCCATAATAAGAAATATCTGGGCTTCTGTTAGTTACCACGTCTTATGACAGCTGGATTATTTGTTTGCTTCCAGGAGATTTCTGCAAGCTGCCGATCTCTGCTTTTCTTGACCTACTAGGATAACACGGTCTAAATGCCCAGTACATTTCCTCCTGGCCTTTCATAACAAAATGTTGAAGTCTTTCTTTCTTTCTTTTAATATCAAAATCTCCTTTTGTTTCTTCACTAAATGTCAAGAAATGCCATGTAAGTCCAGCTTAAATAGGAAAATACATTCTAGCAAAACCTCTCGTAGAGTGAATTTCTGCTTAGCAAATCCTTCCAGTTCGTTATTTCCTACCATAAAATAAAAGTTTCTGTAGCTTTGCCTCCAATTAACAAACCATCTCCATGTTTAAATGCCACAAACTGCCTTACAAGGGCCATCTATAAAACAAAGAAGATCACAACATGCACAAAGGCATCAACCAGAAGTACCACCACCGTCGGCTTCTGGAAGACACAGCCACAGGAAACAAGCCTCCAGCTCACCTCGCCCGCTTGCTGCCCCCGTCCCACCTCCCAGCCTCCAACACATACCTCCCATATTCTTTCCCAGAAACAAACAGACCATCTCCTGGACTAATTCCTTATGTCTCGAATTGCATGAACTGAAGGAAGCTTGTACGTATTCTAAAGTAATGGCTCTTCCTTCGGAAGGAAAGCATGGTGTTGAACTCAGTTTTATCCTAATTCGATGTGAAATAAACTCCCTCCACTCGAAGTCCCCCATTTGCCAAGTTGCCTTTCTTACCTGTGATGGTATATATAACTGATGATGACCGCCAAGAGGCTTAAGAGGAGAATGATGGCGGTAGTATAAACCACGGGGTGCAGCAGACCGGCTGCCTGGGCGTAGAGTTCGGATCCTGTCAAGTCCTGAGGGAAAAAAGAAAGTCCCGTTCCAGGTGCACGTTTCTGGACATGCAGAGATTTTCTCCAGGGACGAACCACACACTGACCCTCGTATCTCTTTGTTTTATTCAAGGACCAATGTTTCATGCTATCTTCTTCACACCTTACTCTGCCTTCCTAACTTCCACTGTGCAAGTTACTTATGGTGTATGTACGTATGGGGGTGTGTGTGTGTGTATATAAGTGCATACATATGTATGCATAGATGTACATACATATGCATACATGCATATGTACATATTTATACATGCACACACCCTTGCTCTACATCTGAGATGTAGATAAATCTGAATACTGACTTTGCTACGAGGGTCATGGAGAGACAGCAACAGACTTGTGATAAGGCATAGTAGTACCTCCAAGACAATCAAGCCTAAACGGGCTTCGCTAACCATCTGCGGTCAAGTTCAACTCCGAGTTCAACAAATACAAGCGGACTGACCGTTGGGTAAAGCACTGGGGACGCAATGGTAAGACGTGGTTCCTGCCCTTAAAGAGCTGCCCCTCACAGGGGAGAGACACCCACGATCAGATTGCAACAATGTCTGAAGATGGTAAAGGCAACACGGTTTTGGGAGTGAAGAGCTCAAAATCTATACTGTAAATAACAGCAAATCACTTCTAAAGCATTTACCATAATCCAGGCACCGTGCCAGCACTTTACACCGAGTACCTCTACGAGCTATAGGTACATCAGCAGCCCCACTGTAGAGGTTGAGCAAATGAGGCACAAAGAGGTTAAGTATCACGACATTTGGTCCAAGGGAACGTGGCTGCCACGTCTGTCCTCCCGAACACAATGCAGACAGTGCCCGACTAAAATGAAAACAGTCGACACCATAAGGCTTCCTTCTTTATAAAGGACCAAAGCAGGCTGGGCAGGTGCCTCCGCCCCAGCCACGGTCCCCATGCCAGAAAACTGGGGCTGTAGAGTCACCAGATCCTGTCCCGAAATTATCCTTCTAAACGGACTCTGGAAGCTACAAAAGGACAGCTGGACGAAGGAAGCCGTTCACAGTAAATGCACCTTTAATCCAGAGGTGCCTGACACATCTAGAAAAGCTAGATAGAAAAGGGGGCAGATCTTCCTGAAGAATCAGAAGTCGACAATATACAAATTATAGATCTAAAAAGATCGTATCAGAACACCTTAACAAGCCCCTCACTGTAACAAATGATGAAGAGAGGCCCATGGAGCCTGACAAAAATCACAGTTAATAGGAAACTGGAGCTACAACATGGGAAATTGAATTCTAGTCTGAGAGCTCCACTACGTCGTGATGAGTCTCAAACCTGCAATTCATCTATTTATTTGACAAATGTTAATTGGGTACCCACCATGGCCAGGCACTATGCCAAGCACTGGATACTCAGCAAAATGCAGAACGTAGTCCCAGCCCTCGAGAGCTGACAGGCTGTAAACTGAGTAGCAGAAAAGGGAAAATATAAGAGAAAAAGCCTATCACCATGAAGTCTGCACCATCTGCCCCTATGAGATGCTCACACGGTTAGTCTATAGTCCGCGGGCCTGCATGCACTCACATTTTGCCAGAAGTCCAGAATATCCATGGGAAAATTCAAAAAAACACTGGGGCAATGAGAACCAGTTAGATGCTAGTAAAAGCAGACACAGTTCCTCTCAATTTCTACAAAGAGCTACTATTCCAGTGCAGAATTAATAACTGGTATTATTCAGATAAGATAATTCGGTATCTAAGATTTGGCCTCTAGACTCCTGCCATGCACCACGTATTTGACATTCCTCTAGGAAATGTTCAGTAACACATCACCACTCACTTGCTGGCTACCACCAATCACCTGGCAGGGTCTGGGTAGGGGCCAGAGGGAGGGCACGCCAGCATGCCTTCCACAGGCCTCATCGGAGAGCTAACAAACACAGGTGGCCACATAATATCTAATGAACCATCAGACAAAGTGCCAACTCAGTTCTCAAAATACATTGCATATAATATTTACATTTAAAAGCAATTAGTGTTTTTCAAAAGTCAAGTGAAGAGAATAGAGAAATAGAGAAAGAAACTGGAGGTTGAAATAAAGGGCGAAGACCCTTATCCAAGTTCCAACTGGAGGAAGGCACAGCTGCTCCTGTCACTGGTCCCGCAGGGCATGCTTCTTCTGGGGCATTTTGGATTGTCACCACAAAATGACCTACCCAAATGGAAGAGAACCCCAGCCGAGAGACCGACCCAGGGAAAGGGGTAAAGTGCCAAACAGTAAGTACTTTAGGCTTTGAGGGCCAAGAGGGAAACTGAGGTTACTGTGCAGGTGTTTATTAACCACTTAAAGCAGCTGATGGGACTGGGCCTGTGGGTCAAATGCTCACCATGGTTTATAGACATCAGATATAAAGAAAACAAATTAAGCTAAGAAAACCTATCTCTTTTTTTAAAAGATTTATTTATTTATTTGAGAGAGAGAGAGCGAGAGAAAGCGTGTGTGTGTGTGTGTGTGTGTGTGTGTGTGTGTGTGTGTGTATGGGAACGGGGGAGAGGAATGGGGGAAGACAGAGAAACAATCCCAAGCAGAATCCATGCTGAGCATGGGGCCAGATGCAGGGCTTGACCTCACGACCCAGAGATCATGACCTGAGCTGAAACCAAGAGTCTGACACTCTTGATTTTTTTAAAGAGGATATAAAAAGCACTAACTATAAAAAGCAAGACCTTAGGAAAATTAAGAAACTCTGTTCATAAAAAGACAACATTAAGAGAAAAAGGAAAAAGGCACTTTTATAGACAATGTTTGTGTCCCTCCAAAATCCATATGTTGAAACACTAATCCCCAATATGATGGTATTAAGAGGTGGGGTCTATTGGGAGGTGATCAGGACACAGTGGCCTCATGAATGGATTAGCACCTGGATAAAAGGGACCCCAGAGAGCTCCCTTGCCCTTCCCACCATGTGAGGACACAGGAAAAAGACGCCATCTATGAGCCAGCAAGCGGGCCCTCACCAGACACCGAATCTGGTAGGACCTTGATCTTGGGCTTCAGGCTTCCAGAACTGTGAGAAATAAATTCCTGCCCTTTATAAACCACCCCAGCCTACGGTCCTCTGTTACAGCAGCCCTAACTCATTAAGACCGGCATGGATTGGGAGAGATACTTGCAACACATAAATCCAACAAAGAGCTCCCATTCACCATTCATATCTAGAATTCCTGTAAGTCAGTAAGAAAACAACAGATAACCAAAGTAAAAATAGGCAAGATGTATATGTGGAATCTTAAAAACAAACAAAACAAAACGAACAAACCAACAAAAAACCCTCATAAAGAAAGAGAAATCATTTTTGTGGTTACCAGAGGCAGGGGACAGGGGAAGGGGGGGACTGGGTGAAGGTAATCAAAAGGTAGAGACTCCCGGTTTTAAGATAACACTACTGTACGGTACATTTGAAAGTTGCTGAGAGTGTAGAGCCTATAACTTTTCTTTCTTTTTTTGGTATCTGTATGAGGTAACAGATGTTAACTAAACTTATTGTGGTGATCACTTCATAATACGTGGAAGTCATTACGCTGTACACCTTTTACACTTACACAATGTTGCGTGTCAATTATATCCCAATAAAACTGAAAGAAAAAAATTAAAAGTCAAAGATAATGAAAACAGGCAAGATCTGAGCAAGAACCTCACAAAAGGGGATACCCAAACTGACAATAAGAAAATGGAGAGGTGCTCAGCATCATTAGTCAACAGAGAACAACAAATTAAAACCACAACGACATCATAATACCACCACCAGAGACTAAAATGAAAGATTTACACTACCAAGCATTGGCAAGGATGTGGAAAACCTAAAACTCTCATTACTGTTGAGACTATAAACCAAAACGACCACGTTGGTCAACTGTATGGCGTAAGCTACCAAAGCTAAATATATGGATAACCTACCAACCAGTAATTCCAGTCCGGAGTGCCCATGTCCATCAAAAATCATGTACGTGAATACTCAGAGCAGCTTTCTCTTGAGAGCCAAAACCTAGCAACAGCTCAAATGCCCATCAAAAGTGCAACACACAAGTTCTGGTATTTTCCTACAATGAACTGTGTAGCAATGAAAAAGAATACACTGCTGCTACATGCAAAAACAAAGATATATCTCACAGATGTAATGATGGGAAAGAAACCAGACACGAAAGAGTATATACTGTAAAATTCCAATTTTATGAAGTTTAAGAATAGGGAAATTGATCTATGGTGACAGACATGGGACAGGGGATATCTCATGAGACGTGCTGGGATTAACCAGAAAGAAGCATAGGAGAGCTAACAAGTGCTCAAGCCAAAATCTTAACCTTGATGGTAGTCGAAGGTGCATATTCACCTAAAAAAATCATTAACCATACACCTAAGATCTATATTTGCACTTTGCTCAATACCCCCACTGAACAAAATTGGTCCCCCTGTGAGACCACTTCAGAAAACTTATCCTGCAGATTTTCTATTAAATATGCGAAATAATATTGTACAAGGCAATTACTGGAAACAGAGGAAGACCTAAATAAGTCATGGTAGGAACATAAAATAATGTTCAATGGTGAAAAAGAATGAAGCTGGGGAGCCTGGGTGGCTCAGTCGGTTGGGAGTCAGACTCTTGGTTTTGGCTCGGGTCCTGATCTCTTGGGTTATGGGATAGAGCCCGGAATCCAGCTCTGTGCTCAGCGGAGAGTCTGCTTGGGGATTCTCAAGCTCTGACCCTCCCCAAGCTTGCTCTTGAGCTCTCTCTCTTGCTCCCTCTAGAATAAATAAATAAATCTTAAAAAAAAAAAAAAAAAAGAATGAGGAAGATATAGGAAGATTTCAGAAAGGAGATTTAGTGGAGTGACTAAGACATTGATTTCTGGAGTCCAAATTCAAGTCCCAATTCCAACACTAACTTTGCAAAGTTGGGCATGGTGCTTAACCTTACTATGCCTCAGTTTCTCCACCTGTAAACTGGGCGTAATGATAATAGCACTAGACCTCATGAGGTAGCCACAATGACCAAATAAGTTAATGCATGTAAAGACTTCAGGAGAATGCCTAGAACATAAGCAGTTAATGAAAATTAGCCACCAGCATCATATCACCCTAAAGTACCATAAGTTATATTATTCCAAGGACACCATCACTGTCAGAAGATACACTGTCTCATGGGGGCAAAAAAGCATGGTTTGAAACAATGTTTGCAGCATGCAGCATTCATGCAAAAATGGAAGAAAATAGGACTAGATATTCATTCTGTTTCAATATACATGGAAATCCCTTCAACAACAGGCAAGAAACTTCTATTAGTGACAAGTTACCTACTTTGTCCAGATAGTGACCATAATGGAAGAGAGGGGTGGAGGTCAAGTTTTCACTATATATTAATGTGTTGAAATAACTAAGACATTTGATCCCTGTGAATGTAGTACCTATTTAAGAATTATATTTAAAAAATGTTGCTAGCATGCATGTTTAATTATAGCGTAGGTGAAGCTGAAGTTTGCTTTCATTCAGCAAGTTTTATACAAACAAAATTTCAAAGCCACACTAGAGGGATGTAGTTAACAAATGAGAGCTCTCTAGTTTCCTGTATTTCTGTGTGAACACAGTAACAAAAGGGAATCACGGTACAGAGGCCATATTATCTTTACTACTATCACCGACAGTACTACCCAAATAGTCTGACCCCACACGTTACCTCCTTACTACTCAGGTTTCTTTTGTCTCCTACTAACCCCAACTTCCAGGAATCTTTCTGCCTCAATTCCTATTATTTCTGATCATTTATTTCAAGCAGAGCTAATTTCTGCTTAAGTTTTTTCTCTGGCTCCCACTGTGACCTAAGATATACACAACTGGTTACAGAAGGACATCTACTGAACAAAACCATGGTATCTATTCCGGATTTGCAAACAAATATATTCTTTGTCTCGTTTTTTTAAGCACGATCAGGAAAAAGTTTTTATCTGCCATAATAGGAATTTAGATTTGCTATAGAAAGCCATCTATTAAGACAGTTTTCAAGAAAAATAGGATTTTATCGATTATTCAAAATAGCGCCAGGTAAGGAAAAAAGATGCTGATTTCCAAAATTTAAAAGATACCTGATTTCCAAAATTTAGAAGATAGCTGTTTTATCTCAGACATAGGTTTATTCAAAAGTAGGCATAATTCCATCAGCTGTGCCTTCATGTTTAATTAGCAATTCTAAAAATCCCATAATTTTTGTTAACAATTTTTGTTGACAATTTCAGATACATTTCACTTTGCTGCCTCTAGGTGGCACAGTTACATTTTAAAAGAGCAAAAGAAAGGCTATTCTTTGAAAATAGAAAAATATCTCCGTACTGTATTTTTTAGCTTTAAAGAATTGTGTATTACATTTTTTAAAAGATTAAAAGCATGAAAGATAAAATAGCTTATTCTTTCTAGAAAAGGATTATGCCAATTTAAATAGTTTAGAAGAACAGCTAGGAAGTTCAAAAATAGATGCTTTTAAGTATTAAATAAAAATAAAAGTTTCACATGTACAGTATCATGTCATTAACAGTGAAGCCTATAAAATGCCTTTTGTGTGTGTTTTGTTTCATTTATTTTGCCCAACTTTCTCTACTTATTATGTAAAGTTCAGACAATGCTGTATCTCTATTATTTCTCCTCCAGTACTTTCTAATTTCAGGTTATTTTATAATCAAAACCTGAACGATAAAACACTTTGAAAGAAAATGCTTCATACTTTATTGCTTCATGCTTGAATGTGAAAGGTTACTACAAAATAATAAAATGTGAACTTAGAGAAACCAGACTCAAAATTACAGATATCAAACACCTTCTATCTGGGAGAAGTCTAAACTTAACAACAAGAACTATACACAAGAAAAGGATAAATAACTTAAACAAACATGACTGAGTCGGACTCCTGCAGTCTCCACCCATGGTCAGCTGAGCTAAATAACAGACGTATTGACGGAGGTCACTGAAAGACAATCCTCACACCCCGCTAAACAATCTATTCCCTCCTCTGCCTGTCTGACCAGAGGCTGGGTACTGTATATACTTAGTTGAGGTGCAAAGAGAAAACCAAAAAAGGAGTTCAGGAAAATCTACTTCAGGCTCGCTTCAAAATCATTTGTAGTGGTAAATACACTTTCTGGGTTTGTTTGTTTTTTTTTAAGATTTATTTATGAGAGAGAGTGAGAGCGTGTGAGTGAACACAAGCGGGGGGGTGGGGGGGTGGGGAAGTGAGAGAATCCCAAACAGACTCTCCACTGAGCACAGAGCCTGACATGGGGCTCGATCCCACAACCCTGAGATCATGACCTAAGCCAAAATCAAGAGTCAGACACTTAACCGACTGAGCCACCCAGGCGCCCCACGCTTTTGTTTTGTTAAGAAAAGAAGAATTTACAAAAAGTAAGATATATCATGTTTCAAGATTATTTAGTGCTTTGATAAAATCCTGTCTAGATAACAGATTCAGATCTGGAGGCAGGAAGAGAAACATAAGCATCCTCACTCCCAGGCTAGCCTCGTGCCATTTCTCAAAAATGTCTTTCAGATTCCTAAGTAATTCCTTCCACTGCTCTCCAAATGCATGTCTACGTACTCCATGTATATACTGTAATATAAAATACAAACTAGTATGGCTAATTTCACACTTACCAGCTCAGGAACCAGGTTCACTTAAGTAACTCGTTAATAACGGAACTGTTCCGATACATTCATATACACATTTATATATATCTATACATTTTAGTTTCCCTGAGACTAAAGAAACTGGCTAACACAGACTAACATATGAATAGTGGTAAATAACAGAAAACAACATTAGCGTGATTAGCATTAACAGCGAAAAGACACGACCTGAGTCAATACTGTCACTTACTGTGACTAAATTAAAATTGCCACGGTTACTCTAAATTCAAGAGTCTAAAACTTACGCTGTATAGTGGGAAAAAGTGGTAGATGGCAAAGAAGGAAAATCTCTCACTGTTCACTGTGTATCTTTGGGCAAATGAGTCACTCTTTCCTGTTTAATAGTTGGGACTGTATGGACCCGAAATGTCTCCAAATTTCAGAAGATCAAAGTTTAGTGGAACTTATTCACTTATAAAGTTTCCTGAAAATCCCTATAACCAAGTTCAATCCCATACATCGCACTCAGTCGTCACTTAATTTCCCTTTAAATTCAGAATTACCCCAAATATTACCTCCTAATACAAGGTAACAGTTTATGTTAAAAGTTTAAAAAAAAAAAAAAAAATCTTCACTGGAGCTTAACTACGCATAGGGAAAAAATGAGGAAATTTAGTGTTTATGCATAAAGTTAACAATTGCCGTACCATTAAAACTGCATAGTTACTAAGGGAATAGCACTGAATGGTGGTGATATTTTCATCCGAGTAGAGTATATGGCACCCATCTGACTTCCAGCCTCCTTGTCCATTCAGCAAATCGAAATCCCACTGGGCAGCCACGGCATCTGCTCCGTGCGCGATTCGACGCAGTGTCACATTAACAGGGATGTGGTGGGTATCCACATTCACACCATCTGGAGAAAATGGGAAATGAAAATATTTCTGAAACAAACTTCAGAAACAATGAAATGTCGACTTACACACGAATGGGTACTCTGTGGTACTGTTTTTCACTAGGGACTCATTAAAGCGAGAAGGAACAAAAATAAGCATTTTTTAGGTATGGGATATCATAAAGTCCCACTGTCCAGTCACGACAGGAGAACATAAGCCACGTAACAAACCTATTTTGGTGAGAATCACGGGGGTAACCACCGTACGCCGTTTTCCATCGTCAGCCAAATTTGTTGAATTCCCGGTGGCTGGGAAAAGCTTTCCGTTGCGGAATGCGATGAGTTGAAGCTTATAGAGAGAGTCATCAGTGGGTCTGACTTCCCTTTTTTGCTTTGGTGAGAAAAGGGAAGGAGGAAGCTGAATAGAAGCCTCGACGATAGTATTCTGAATATACATAAAAAAAAAAAACAACAAAATCAAAGAAAGGTTGCCATATTAGTGTGCAGAAACTAGAAAGAATAGTTCGGACGGCTATGAATGTTTAATAGTTAGAACAATTTATCAGTTACGCAAAATATCCAAACACCACACCAAAGCACAGAAGCATAAAATAAAGAGAAATGCAAACTCTATTTCAAAGAGTTAAAGTCGTAAACAAGGAATTATTTCAGACAATAAAGTGAATTTTCCCATGGTAACAAATACTGCTGACGTCGATAGCATTAAACAGATCAAGAATCTCAGTGATCACTCTTTCTATCCATTTTACAATGATCAATTTTAGATATAAGCACCAATGCAATCCACCACAAATGTGAGTTTAATTAATTTGGACTTATGGAACTCTAAGGTGATTCAGGATGGATTCAAACTGTCAACAAAAAGAAATTCTACAGACTTAATAGAAACTTAGATTCAAGAAAACTCTGATCTTAGCAGAAGTGCCCCTGAGACTAAGAAACATGTTAGAAATCAGGTTAGAGAAACATAGTAACAAACAGAGCAGCTGATCACCGAATGTTTTACATACTTCTTTATTAGGGATTGTTAAACTATAAATTATTTAGCATTCAATAAAAAACAAATCTGTATACCAAGGAGGCAAATAATTAACCACTTAAAAAAATTCCGTTTTAAGAATTCATCACAAAGTTTTTCTCTTGACATCAATCTCTCTCCAATCCACAGAATTTCCTCCTAAGAAACATATTTGATCTTAAATTAGTTTAAAGAGCACCCCAGTTCTCCAATGTTTAGCGAACACTGCCCCCCCCCAATCCTAGGTACATCATATGATTTGGCTAAAACCTACATTTCAAATTCCTCTTCTAACATTCCCTATTCCACCACCTGTAACCTGGCCACCCTGAACATATCAATCCTTGAGATTTCCTACATTTTTTATGCCACTTGGGAGTGCTGCACATGCCAGGATCCCTTGCTGAAATGCTCTGCTGTTCTTTTGTCTGGCAAACTCTTGAACTGGGCAGATCTGATTTCTAGCAAGATAATTTTGCAGGCAATATCAAAGACGGATCAGAATAAGAGTGGCTGACAGCCAGGAGAAAGACATCCTTAACATGGGGCTTTTTTGGAGGATGAATTACATGACTCCTCGCTATACTGCTTTTCCAGTTAGCTGCTCCCTCTTCTGGCCTCCCGTGGCATTCCGCACACATCTCTATCGTAACTAATACGTGCAATATCACAATGCAACTCACTGTCTGCCCCTTTAACTACAGTAGCAGGATTTTTGAGTGCAGATCATCTCACTTATTTTTCTGGACCCCCTCTGTTAATAATAGTTCCTGGTATTTGTATTTGATAAAAGTAACCCATTGTTTGTAAAACTAATGAAAGTCTGTGTGGCATGATTATATTTTTAAAAGGTTCTATTTAAGCAAGTGATTAACTTTAAAATGAGTTTTTAACAGCTGTGCTTAGAACAATGCTGGAACACACTGGACACACACAAATATCTGCTGAATAAAGTATTCTGAAAGTCTGAATATTGGAAGTGTGAATACTTCTTTTAAATTGAAGATGCCAAGAAGATAATTGGTAGAAATATTTTGCTTAAGAAACATGCACAAAAAGGTTTCTACTATTCTCACTTACAAACATAATAACCTGATGGAGACACAAAGTCTGTTATAAATTCATCTATTAAATTTCTATTTTGTATATAAATTTACCTGAAGTGTGAAATGAGGTATGCAAAAAAGGAAAAACATCAACAGATTGACTAGTTAAAAGGCCAAAATCCTGACAAAGCGTTACAAACTGGACATTTATTAAAACTTAAGAACTATACGATTCAATAAAATAACTACTGTGAACACAAAACGACTCAAAAGCAAAGCACAACTCTCTGGGAAAGCATTACCTACGGGTTATCAAATTAATTTTAAAAAGAAGACATACTGACACTTTTTAAAAGAGCTGAAAAAGGAAATGACATCTTTGATTTCTGGAAGTCAGAAAATGTTTTCTACCAAAGTTTAAACTTGTAAAACCATCCAAACAACAGCAAATTATAAAAAGTCAGAAGAGTATGAACGGATCACCAAGAGACGAAAGCTACATACTTTGGCTTCTAAAATACCCTTTAAAGTCCAATAATGGAATATGGCTCAATAATAATTACAGGGGCTCTGGAATGGACAGAGGATGGCTAGGAGTGCTAGAAAAACTGCATCAATAATGGATAATGTTTGGATTTTTATAGTAAGAATATATTTGTATATTTCATTTCTTTAAAAGAAGTGATTGTTAATTATGGAAAAGTTGTAAATTTCATGAACCAAATCACCGAGGAACACCCATTTGTTACATCTGTCATGATTTTACCTTTTGCCACTTGGCCTAAAGGCAAGGAACCAGTCTGTCATTTCATTTAAACCATCTATTAATTTAAAATGTATGGATCACAGCAATGGAAACACAAGGCAATTATAGCTAATAAGTCAGAAAAAGCGCTCTTAAAACCCTTTGGGAAATATATGTTTTTGGAGTCTAATGTTAACTATTGCAGGTCACCTGCCACCCCTGGGGAAAGGAACATAAGATCTGAAACAAGAAACCAGGATGTGGGTCCCAGCCTTACCACTTCGTGGCCCCTTAACACGGCACAGTTTTGTTTACACTCCCTGGGTCTCATCTGTCATGGGCATCGAATGATGATCTTTCTAACAAATGGCTGTGAGGACCACAGGGGATCAGGACCCCCTGTGGTCATGTAAGTATGGCTACATAACTGTGGGTGGTATTTTTATGACTATTACTGCCTCAGTGTGGCATGTGGTTATCTGGAGGCTGGGGGGGGAGGGGCCGGGAAGACTTACCAACAATCATCTAGAACCTCATCATATTTTGACTTCCACAGTTCACTTTTAGGATTAATTTCAATACTAAAAATTGACAAAGTATGAACATACATGAAATGGATGTTATCACAGAGCTCTTATTTTATTTGCAAAATTCATGTATATTTCCCTACTTACAGTGACATTAAACTGGGAAGAAAATACACATCATAAGGGATATTAATTCAAATACTTCCACTAGATTTTAACACCTTTCCTTATGAAACAATCAGAACTTCTGATACTGTGTAGTTAATACATTAAAATTTCCTGAAATCCTAATTTTGCTCACTTCTATAGAATTCTAACACTAAAACTGGAGTCAAAGAGGCACCTGCCTTAAAACAATAAAATACTAAAACAAATAATAAAAATACTAATTTACTGATGTTGTCTTAACAATCTACACTCTTGATTTTAAACAGATAGATATGATATGTGCTAATTTTCTTGTGTATAATTAGTTATTAAATGCATACCACTTTTTGATTATCTCACTGCTAAAGATTAACAGGGATTTTGTTTGCCTTCAGAATCAAGTTTTTAACTAACTTTCCTTGCTAATTAAGCTTTAGTTAGCAAGGTAATAATTAAACAGTATTTACTGGATGTTTCGTTGCTCTGTGCTAGGCACTCTGGAGACATTCGATGAGTAAGCCATGGTCCCTGCCTCAAATATTCATAATCTAACAAGGTAGAGGCAACAACAATAAAACAATGACAAGAACATTTATTAAGCGCTTGTTCTGTGCTGGACACTATTGTGAATGTCCACACATTTGCCTCACATAATCCTCTCAATAACCCATTGAGGTAGGTACTATTTCATGATGCCCATGTAACAAATGAGGAACTGACATTCAGAGAGGTTCAGGTACTTGCACAAGTTTGCACAGCTGTTAAGTGGGGGAGAAGAATGTGAATCCAGGATATCGGGCTACAGAGACTACATTCTTTGTCCCCATATCCCATGGCCTCTCAGTATAACTCAACCTGCCATGATACCAGCTTCTAATTATTCAGTAGAAGAACGAACAAAGCACTAGGAAACTAACAGGCAGTGATGAATTCTCAGGAAGAGAAGGAAGGTACTATTTGAATGGAGTCTTAGAGGAGCAAGGCTCTTACTGGGCAGGGGTATGGGACTGAGGGCAGGAGAAGGGGCAGAAAGGAGGGAGGGGGCATGAAGACATACACAACTGGTCTGGAAAGTTAAAGAACTTCAGCTGGGCTAAAACCCTAGGTGTCGAGGACGAGGGAAATAGGGGATGCAGAGAGAAACACTGATTTCTAAATTCCAGTCAAGAAAACTTTAAAGAACCAGTTCTTTTAGGCTACATTGCAGCTCTACATTGAACTCAAAACACCAGCAAGTTCTAAAAGCTCTTAGTCATTTATCACAAACAGGTTCTGTCTGGTGATGGTAGCATGGTCTGTTATGGTGCCAAGGGGGGAAGGAAGCATTCGGTGAAGACAAGAGCAGAGATTCGGTGCTGTAAGAGTCAGACGACAGCTACCTCAGTCTCCCCCTGGCCGACCGACTGAGGCCAGGCACTGGAACTCACTGCTGACTCAAGCCCTCGCTCTGCCCTCAAGCAGTCCTCAGTCCGGCGTAGGAGCCACGAAACCCATCTGGCTCCTGTACGTCACGCGCAATGATACGGGAGCTGAGCATTACAGGCAAAGTACGGAAGAGAAATAAAGGAGATGAGGGTGGGAGAGGACCGACAGGATGGTATTCGGTCAAGGTGTCCTGAAGGTGACATTTCTGCACACAGCCAAACTGCCCGGGAAGGGCAAGGGTAGGAGCTGGGAAGTCTAGTAGGAGAATCAGCATGAGACTGGCCTAGGAATGGCCAGTGGTTGGGAGAGGAGCCAAGGGAGGTCTGTTGTTACCGGACCGAAGACAGGAGGGAGGAAGAGCCATGTGGCAGGAGTGCAGATAAATGCCAAAGGAGGAAGCTATCCGATGGCCAGCCTCCAGATAGACAAGGAGTGTCCATGAGGGGATGAGCAAGGTCAATTTCCATGCCAGGTAGATCCAGGGATAATGCTAACAATAGTAACCACCTGAAATGACGTGCACACAGACAACCTGCACAGGTTCCGCAAACCGGAAGGCTCCTGGAGGCCCTCTGTTCTGTAGGTACCCGCCCTTCAGTTGCTAAAGGGTGGATGGACTGGGTGATGCTCCCCAGAGGACCAGCAGGGCTCGGGGAGCCCTTGGGAACTGGCACAGCAGCTGAATTTGCTACAGGGTAAGGAAGTATTTTACTATCTTACTGACTGTCCTGGTTACACTGGGACGTGCTGGTCGAACATCAGGCAGGCCTAGGTAGACCAATCTATACAAGAAGGATAGATTTTTAAGGAAGAGCCTAGAGACCCAAAGACTACATGGGAAGTCACAATGGTTTAGGTAATACAGAAGTCCAAACCAGACTGTGATGGTAGCAAAGACAGGACAGAGATTGAAGAAATACGTAGGGAGCAATTCAAGTAAGGTTCCTATTGCTAACAGAGAAACTGCCTTTTTAGAGGTTTAACTTCATATGTTAGCATATTCTCCCATTCAAGGGTAATATCATCAATTAGGAGGTGTTCGCATTATCTACTTAGTATATTCAAGGCATTAAAAAAAAAAAAAAAAAGACATGCAAGAAGACTAAAAATTGCCCTAGTAATAAAGTTAAAAATGTAAAGTAAGTTTTCTATTAAAGTGCTAAAGCATTTTGCTCTTTTGATGTTATAATTTTTAACTAATTTTATGTCACAAAGGATATATTTCCTTTCTCACTTGGTTTAATCATGTCCATCAATGAAGCATGAATAATAGTGTAATGTGTCCTTGGTTTCTGGCCATAGATGATCTTAGGAGGATAAAAATCGTGTGAAATTGACAAATCTGAGTGTGTTCATTTAAAGCTTTCTACTCTGGCAGGTAGAAACTCTCCTTACCCAGAGGGGTAGCTTGTGAAATTGATTAAATGTAGGGTTTCACCATTTGTAATCCCTTTCTACCAACTATGATCATCTAAGATAGAAGGGTTCATCAATTTTAAGTGCTCCTCAAAGACACATGCTTCTCTCTCTTGGGCTGGTGTGCGATCCTGTGTCTCTGCCTTTTATGGTGTGTTTTTACTGACGAACAACATAGTAAGGAAAACAGCAGGTCGGCAGGAGTGTGGCTGGGTACGTTAAGTACCCTCCCAGAGGGAAGAGTCACAAATAAATCTTGCCAATTTTCCTCTGAGTATATTATATCAAGTAAATATATTATCATTAGACATTCTGACCTAGCTGAGATTGTCTTGGGCAGTGGGGGAAGTTGGATTACTTCTAAATTTGGCAAACCGGCTCTCCTTATGGAGGTCACTGGCAGCAAGGTGAACAAAATAATGTTAATTTTCTTTCATTCATTCTTTCAATATCTACTGAGTGCCCACATCCATCCATCCATCCATCCATTCATTCATTCAATATTTACTGAGTGCCCACATCCATCCATCCATCCATCCATCCATCCATCCATTCATTCAATATTTACTAAGTGCCCACAAAGTACCAGGACACCTAACACCCATTCGATCAATTACCATGCAGCCTTTAAAGTGAATGCAATGCTGTTTGTGATATAATTCAGGGACAAGCCAGAACCAAAGAACATACTGTGTAATTAAAATCCATAGAGAACACAGTTACACATGGCCACACAAAGATAAATGAGAAAATGTGGTCCCATTAGGGTGTTGGAATCATACCTCCACTATGTGCTTCGATGTAGTTTTAATGAAACACATCTATACCCCAAATGTTGAAACTCAATAAAAATGCTTTTCATTGCAATAAAACACACATTTTCTGAAGACAGATCACATGTTTGCACTTCTTTGCCAAAAATCTTGATCTACAGCTTGCCTGATTAAATGCCCGATCTCAAGGCTGGCTTTTCCATTAGGTCCAGTGGACACAGAGCCAAGGGCACGCAATATTTGGAGGAGGTCTATGGAAATATTTTCATGTCTTTAAAATTGGGAGCGTAAAAATGAACTTTCAGGTCAAAGAAAATGTTCTAAAATGTATTAATATATTCATCTTTTTACCACTTGCAGTCATAAAATATAATTTTGATATTTTTGTGTGGAGAATGGGGTCCAAAGGGCAAAAGTGTCTAGGCCCATGAAAATCATAACATGTCCCTTCCCAGTCTGAATTTCTTTTCAAAGAACAGCCAAAACAATACCAATACCCACCCTATCCCGCCCCCAAATAGCTTCTAAAAATTAGGTTATTTTGCAAAGCAAACCATTTTGAGTTTTCTAATCTGACAGTACTAACAGTAAAGAGTCTTAAATGCTTATGGAATACAACATACCTTTAGTGCCAGACTTGAAAACGTATTTGAAACATTGCACTTAAAGCTCAGCTGCTTATCCAGGTTTCCGTCCGGGTCCCGCCTCCCATACTCGGAAAGGCCTGTCCGGTCAGCGGCTGCTACCTTCTGGAACACGGTGCACGTCATCCCAGTGAAGCCCGCCGCCTTGATGACATAAGCTTCCAGAGCAATATTGGGTGAATACTTCAAAAGTCAAACAGGAGTTATGAAAGGTTTACAGGATGAGGGGAAAGCACTTTCGAAGAGTTTTCAAACACAAATCACTGTACATAAGCTGGAGGCAAAAGCTCCACTTCTTACTTAACAAAGACATTGTGCAGGTAATTGGCACATAAAAAAATATGCTGGAAACCAAAGGATATCCTAAACTAGACAGATACCAAGTGAGGAAACAAGTCATAAAGTATGGAGGATCAGAGATAAGTGAGAAATCAATTAAAAATCATTTAAAGAGCACTTTGAGGAAACTATAAGCTAAAAATGAAAGTGTCTTATTAAAAAAAATGAGCTAGAGAAATCAGTGGACTCTCTTAATGATAATACAAGAGGAGTATTAGGGTTTGAGAAATAACACTCTTAACAGTCGCCTCGCTCTGGGCTGGCCCAGTTGGAAGAGCAGGCAACTCTTGATCTTGGGGTCATGAGTTCAAGCCCCACGTTGAGTACAGAGATTACTTTAAAATAAAAATTTAAAAAGTAAAATTAAAAAAAAAAAAAATAGAGGTCTCCTCATTCCAATACTTCATGCCATATTTACTCTTTTCTATTACGGGGAAATGAAGTTAACTCTTTGCAGGTAGACAGCATCTCCGTCCTTTCTTTACGGATGACTGAGTGATGTCTACTGTACCGGCAAGGCACCATTCTAAGGACCATATATAGACAATGTCCTCATTTTCAATTTTTTTTAAGCGTAAAATTTCTGTGTGAGGTATATAAAATCTATCAGGAAGATAAGATACAAATTAAAAAAATATAAAAGGCCACATAGAATCTGCCACGCACCATATGCATGGTAGAAAAGAACTGTTAGTTTCCCCAAATACTCAAGACTGACAAATCTTTGCATTAGCTTCTGTCACACGGATGACACATGGTGAAAAATCTTACTAAGTTCAATTATATTTGTTAACAAATGAAATTCCATTCTTTTACTGAGCAAAGATACATACTATTATGACAAACATGTGAAACCTCCATCAAAAGAAAGAAAACTGCAGTTTTGAGGTGCTTTGGAAGCTGTATCACATTACAAGTAGATGCATAATTTCCTGGAACCTTTTTAACACTTTGAAGTGGAGTGTAGACACCTACAATGCACCTTTATTATATCCTAGAGTTCTCTGAAGAACCAATGAGGTGCAGAGGAAGGAAGAAGCTCTTGGAGCCAAGTAGTAAGGCTAAAGCATGGGATTTAAAATGGATCTAGATGACCAGACAGGATAAAATGTGGCCATAAAAATGGCGAGCTGGTTTCAAGTAAGTTCATGTATCTGAGAAAGAAATTACCCTGAACTACGTTGTCAGGATAGCAGCCAAGGTAGACCTCCATTCCATTTATTATTCAAGGAGGTAATCCTAAACTTCACTGAACAAAAGGAACAATAAAACACAGTATCATCAAAAAGATCCCATTGATCTTTGGGAAAACAGTAATCTTTAATTGTATAAAATCACAGGAGGATTTCTAGAATATTCTATGAACCCACTGAAATAATTAGGAAATGAAAACCATGGTCAAGATTCCAGAGTGTGAGTCATAAGGGAATGAGACTTTACTTATCATATTTTACCACACTTTTAGAAAAAGTCAGCAGGACACCAGTTCAATTTAGCACAAATAAAATTTAATACTATTTAACTTAAGAGTGATTATTAAATATAAAAACTCATCATTCCAAGAGTGACATCGACTGGAAATGCCAAGAGTTCACATGGGTTGGAGGGCCACCCAGTTCTCTTTTGAAATTGGAATGTGGGCAAGCAATCAGACACTCTCTCAAACCGGGACTGGATGGTGGGTCAATGACAGACAGTACAGCAAACCTACCGTGTGCTTGTTTGGTTTTAGATTAAATGGTGAGAACCATTTAAACAGCAAATTAAGAAAGTATTTTACAGTTACCAAGAAAACAGACTACTCAAAAGCAAAATGAGCTTTTAAACTGTTAGACAACAGGAAATTCTGTAATAATCAGCAGTAACGGAAAATACCCACCCTATCATGAGGGGGAGAAAAAACTTATCTTTTTTAAGTTCAAGTTGGCTTTCAATGAATTTCTTTCTTAGAATTCAAGGACAGCGTTACACTTACTGTTGAATAAACATGAGCTCCATTTGCTAATCGGTACGTAGCGATGCGCTGCAGACACTGAACAATTCTACTGCAGGCCTTCGCTTCCCTCTGTGCCAACCCAAGGACACGCTCATCAGCCAACATGATGTTACTTGCGATGTCGACCATCACATCACCTAGCTAGCAGGTGTGCAGGGGAAAAAAGAAAGACTTTTAAAACCAATGCAGGATGTTTTACATAATCAAAATCACAATGAGACACCAAGATTAGCCATCAGTCTCAATGTTCACGTGAAAACCCAACGGGCACTTTTATTTTTTCTCACTGAAACGTTTCCAGATAGGCATAGCACGTTCGGTTATGACCATTTGGTAATATTTAGCTCAAAACGGTATACTTAAACAACAACCAACTCATTGGGGAAGGATGGCAGGTGGTACTCCATTTGACAAGGGGGAAAAAAAAAGGCAATTAAATTAATCAAGGAGAACGGAAAGACATCACATGGTTCCCAGAATAAAGAGATCTCAACTCTTTGTCTGGGAAAACATTTATAAACACCTCTTTCTGTGTAAGTGTTAATTCAGTATTATTATTAAGAAATAGACATGACCACCTCATTAGTATCCTGTCACGTCCAAAAACCTAAGTGTGTCCAGCTACTGAGTTCCCCACATGGGCTGGGCCACTGGATGGATGTTAGCACATACAGTTTCCACTACCTCGAATGAACTTCTTCCATTCCTCCCAGCCTGATGAATGCTTTAAGATCCAGTGCCACAAACAAATGGATCCTAAGAGGTGCTCACTTTTCCACCACTTGTTTTGTTTCATTTACTGAATTCCTTCTATTAAGTTCAGTTCCTCACTCACAGATGTAAGCATCTGTCAGGCAATCCCAGCAAAGTGTCAATAACTCTTGTTGATCCTGACTTATATGTCCCATGTCAAAGAGATGCAATGAACAGTCCAGGCTAACGAGACAAACTGGTGTCGAGGGTGTTTGGTATCAAGCAGAATGTTCATGAGATGGAGATCTATGGCAGAAAGAACTACAAAAGCATTCCAGAGGCAGGATCAGAGGATTTACAAGCTGCTGGGTCCTCTAATCAAGAAGCAAGTAGCAAAGGTGGTAAGCCCCAAAGCCAAGCGAGAGAGCTAAGGCCGTTTTAGCAGATGTCTTTTGATCATCCCAGAAGATCCCAGATGAATTTTTCAACCCTGTTCTGCATCCAATACTCTTCCTAAGATGTATAATTATGAGGCTGAGGTGGGACCGGAAAATGTTTGGTCCATCCCACCCACGGTTCACTTCACAAAGGAGACCAGAAATCCACCAGACTGCAATGCTGGAACACAATGGGATAAGGAACTAAGTGAGTACAGGGGCGAAGAACACGACTTCAAATCCTGACCACACTTACCCTCCTGTACCTTCCTTTATTTGTAAAAGGGGGATAACAACAATCCTGTCTTTTCTGAATGTTGTGAAGATTAAGTTCCTATAATAAATACTAGGTTCCTGAAACCACACCTGGTTAGCGGTCTTCATTATTTTATTGCCTTTTTTTTTTTTTTTTTTTTTTAACATTTCAATTCCAGCACAGGCCTTTCTTTGAAGATAGCTCTAGAAGGAGTGTTAAGAGGGGTGGTGCATTTACATCCAAAAATATGTAAGAACTCATATAACTCAACAGCAGAAGAACCAATCTGATTAAAAGTCAGGTGGAGCATCTGAATAGACATTTTTCCAAAGAAGACATACAGATGACCAAAAGGTACATGAAAAGGTGTCCAACGTCGCTAAGCATCAGAGAAGTGCTAATCAAAACCACAGTGAGATGTCACCTCACACCTGTGAAAATGGCTATGGAGAAGATAAGAGTAAGAAGAGGGGATGAGGACGTGGAGACAGGGGAGCCCTGGGCACTGCTGGTGGGAATGTAAATTGGTCCAGCCACTTACTTATGGAAAACAGTATTGAGGTTTCTCAAAGGATTAAAAACAGAACTACCATATGATCCAGCAATTCCACTTCCAAGTATTTATCCAAAGAAAATGAAAACACTAATTTGAACAGATATACGCACCTCATGTTCATACCAGCATTATTTATAATAGCCAAGATATGGAAACAACCTAAGTGTCTATCAATGGATGAATGGATAAAAAAGATGTGATGTATGTGCACGCCCCCCCCACACACTGGAATATTACATAGCCATAAAAAAGGACATCCTGCCATTTGCGACAACATGGTTGGAACTTAACTTGAGGTATTATGCTAAGTGAAATAAGTCAGAGAAACACAATTACCGTAGGATCTCACTTACATGTGGAATCTTGAAAAAACAACAAAAAAACAAAACAAAACAAAACAAAAACCACCAAGAGAACAGACTGGTGGTTGCCAGAGATGAGAGTGGGGATTGAGCAAAACAGGTAAAGGGTATCAAAAGGTACAAATTTCCAGTTATAAATAAGTCATGGGGACGTAACGTACAGCACGGTGACTATAGTTAATAACACTATTGTATATTTGCAAGTTGCTAAGAGAGATCTTTCTCATGACAAGAAAAAATATTTTCTAACTCTATGGTGATGGATGTTAACTAGACTTACTTTGGTGATCATTTCACAATACACACAAACGTTGAATCATTATGTTGTACACCTAAAACTAATATATCAATTACACCTCAATAAAAAATTAAAAAATTGAATTTACAAAGAGGGGTGCCTTTTTAAAGTCTGAGTTCATATATAGAAAGGATCACTGCATCCAGCAAAACTGCCTTTCTCTACTCTCTAAAGTGCCACCACCTCATTCAATTAAAAATACTTCACAGACTTCTCAATGCCCCTAACATAGTATATCATGATTCTTTCCTTATTTTATTTCCAATGTAAACATCTCAAGAGCAGAGACAACACAATGTCTCACTTATATTTATACCCTTATTCAGTAGTAAAACTCCTCGCGTACAAGCCAATAGCTACACAGTTCCGTTTACTCACTGACTGTTTATTGAGGACCAAGGTAAGCCAGACACTGTCCAGAGCGATGGAGATACAACAGTAAGAGAAACATACAAGATCTATCTGGGGGCTTATAATCTTTGAGGAAAATACAAAACAAGCAAGTAAACACATTTTTTATAAGTGACTAGGTTGCGGTAACTGCAGTGAACAAACCCACCAGAGTGATATATGATGAAGAGTAATAGGATTTAATCCAAACACCCTATTTTAATAGACCCAGACATTCTCAAAGGGCATTTCCCCCAAACCCAACACATTAACAAGATCAACTGAGAACCAGAAAGGCCTATAATCAACTTCAATGCAATCCAGAGCCTATCCATTTTATACAACACATGGACTATTAGCATCCTAGTATATATTCTACATATTCCTAACAAACAGGTATGGGGGTGAATTTCATTCTAACAGAAGCCTTTGGGGCGCCTGGGTGGCTCAGCCGGTTAAGCGTCTGCCTTCGGCTCAGGTCATGATCTCAGGGTCCTGGGATCGAGCCCCACATCGGGTTCCCTGCTCTGCGGGAAGCCTGGTTCTCCCTTTCCCACTCCCCCTGCTTGTGTTCCCTCTCTCGCTGTGTCTCTCTCTGTCAAATAAATAAAATCTTAAAAGAAGAAGAAGAAGAAGAAGAAGAAGAAGAAGCCCTTATTTCTAGAGTTATAAAGAAAGGCAGTGGTTCCCAATACGGCCAATTGCTGAATATGTCCATCAGCCATTTATCCAGCGACTGGAATAATACCTGCCAACTCTTAACAGGAATTCAGAGTTAGCTGGAATAACCTGGCTAAGGGTCTGTCTATTATTACCTATTGTTAGTTCAAAAAAAAATTTTTAAAGCAATTTTACTAGATTGAAGTATAATGGACAGGGATAGCACAAAATGTAAAGAGGATTCTGAACCCTGAAACAACTCTTGCCAAGGAACAGACTGACACTCTTTTCAGTTAAAACCATGGGCCACTTGTACAGAAAAAAGCTCACTCAGAATTTAAAAGAAAAAAACAGCCCAAGGGTGGAGCCAAGAGCTGTGGAGAATTAATTCGAGGCTTACTCAAGGGACTGGTGATTTCTCAGCTAAACTTCAGAATCTCAATGGACCAGGTCCTACTGTGTGACTCCTACTTCCCCTCTTTAGAGAGGGAGATACTCTGTCTCACAACTGTGTGTTTGGTGTGTGCAAGGCACATAACTTGTCTCCTTAGTTCATAGGTCTTTAGACTGAGAAGTACTCGACACAAGGAACCTCTCATTCAAGGAGCCAAATACACACCTGGACCTGATTTTGATAATGGGATCCTGGGGCTCAAGCCTGACCTGGAAGCAGTAACAGGATGAAAATACTGGAGTTTGGGGGAGTATTTTGCATGTGGGGAGGGATATAGATTTTAAAATGATTTAACACTTATCCGGGGCTGATGTACTGTACTGCTTAAATTCTGTTACATAGGTCATACCTACACCGGGTGGACAATTGCGCAGGAGTAAAAAACATCTCTACTGTGGAAAGAAATGGGTTGTCACACCAATGATTTCTATCACCCCTGTGTATTTGCTGTGGAAGAACCTAAGAAAAATTTCTTGCTCCCAGGAGCCTTGTGAAACAATGTGATACTCTGACTGCATGAGCTTCTTCAATTATTGGCCACATATACACAGGAGACAAACAAGCAAGCAGAAGGGGGAAAAGAAGTCATGAAAGGCTAGTTCAAATTTTTATGCAAAAATAAATAGGTAAAAGAGATGATGGGGTTAAAATATACTCTATGGCTACCAAAGAAATTCCCACTGGCTGCAAACACCTAAAAGATAATATATAAGAATATCCAGATTCTAAAGTACTAGAGAAATAAATATAGAAGGTATTTATAAATTAGCAATTTATAAATTTATAAATTAACAATTACAACTCCGCTTGTCTCATGCTTTTTTTAGTTTTAAACGTGTGGACTTTATAAAGATCCAACATGAGACCTGACAGATAGATCATTTCTACTGAAAAACTATAATTATTACCTGATCAAAGAGCCATGGCTATGGCCCACTAGGTAATGCTAGTAATGCACTTTAATGTGTGTTAATAATTGTAAAGAAAAGAAATCTAAGAGGGTACATAGCTAGCCAAGAGTGATTGCTTTCACACAGAACAAGCTATCTTTCTCATTATTTCATTCCAAATGGCTAAGAACTTAGGAAAGGGATTTGTTGCCAAAATATTCCCTAGAGCAGGTAATCACAAAATGCTGTATACTTCCATAGCTTGGTTACGGAAGCAGTTCTGAATCTGTCACAGGGGCAAAAAAGGACACAAAAAGGATAACAGCGCATGAAAAATTACATTGGATTAAAAAAGTATTCCTACAATCGGACACACAAAGATAGTTTGGCAACTGCAAGGAGCGTTAAAAAGCATTGTGTTTCTCCTTGACCTCATTTCCCGAAGGCCACTCCAGCCACAAAAGGGTCAGGAGGAATCGTGCACCTGCTCTTCCACCTGTCACACTAAATGGTTGAGGCTCAAATAAAAACACGTGCGAATGCACTTTTATCAAAGATAAAAGGGTAAAGAAATGAAAATGCCACATGAGTAACAAAGAAAGTATTAAGTGTCATTTGTTGTAAGAATATTTCATGTTCTCAATATATATGTTTGGAACTCTGATCAAAACGAGATCCACATCATCTGTAAATTTCATGAATTTCTGATATGCTAGCATATGAAACACACAATACATAAACTAAACTTGAATTTAATTTTAATGGAGAAGTAGAGTATAACCCTGAAGACAGAATATTTCTGTGCCTTAAATACTCCTGGGTTAAGTCTTCAACTCTGTCACCTGCCAGCTAAATGTCTATGAGTCAGTTATTGAGACTCTCCAAGCCTCAGTTTGTTTGCTCATTTGTAAAATGAGACCAAGAACCCTAAGAGAATTTCTTGGAAGGTTTCATTCCATAGTAAATACAGAAAACAAAACTAATCCTCCTGAAGAAATTCATGTCATTTTTGAGAAAAGCCAAGGGATCTAGGCCCCTCCCCAGTTTGCATTTTCCAGCTAAGCAGCAGGGGGTACCCACTCCCCTCACCCCCTTAAATCTAATAACCAGAAAAGCAAGAATTACAGACTCATGTGTGGAACTGGGCAGCTGCTTGGGGACGGGTAAGGTGGTGATGGCTTGTACAGGAATGACGTGCAGTCCAAACTCGACTAGATAAAAATAGTAATAAATAATAATAATAATAATAATAATAATAGCAGCCGCTGGTATTATTATTAAGTTCAGGCAGTCCTCATGATTTTCTCCTAGATACAAATTACATATAATACTGAGATCATACCTATCTCTAAGTATGTTACTGCCTGCTTACTTTTAATGAAGGACTTGCCCCACTGTGAAGCCAAGTTTTAAAAGTGTATTTATGTCCCTCTTCACTAGGTTCAGTGTCCTGAGTGCCTCAGGATCCCACCACAGGCTTCTCGGCTCGCCTAGTTAAGCAGTCAATATTCAGTGAGAGTCTCACTGTGATAATCACCAGGGCCTGTGGCAAAGATTAAAGATCTGATTTTATTGTGGTCTAGGAGCAAAGAAGGTAATGAGGAACAGGACGATGAGGACCATGGGGGATCCAGGGAAACAGGTGGGGCGGGGGGAGAGATTGAGAATAAAGCTGTGTGGAGTAAATGTCACATTTATGGCCCATTTCCTCACAAAAAGGATTTAAAGTAGCTTAGCAAAATAAAAAGGATTATTCTTTTTAATTAAGAAAACAAATAAAGAGTGGGAAATACAGACTTAGAAGAAAAAAGAGACACAGGTAAAAATATGCATCAGTGCAGAGCTTCTAGGACCCGGGGAAGATGGTGTGTTTCTAGTCAAAGTGATGAAGACAATACCGTAATTATCAAGAGAAAGGAGAATATTTCGGGGAGTCTGGGTCACTTAGTCGGTTAAGGGACTGACTCTTGGTTTCAACTCAGGTTATGATCTCAGGGTCCTGGGATCGAGCCCCATGTCGGGCTCTGCACTCAGCAGGGAGTCTGCTTGAGATTCTCTCTCGCTCTCCCTCTGCCCCTCCTGCTCATGCTCTCTGTCTCAAATAAATAAATAAACCAGGAAGGAGGGGAGGGGAGGGGAGGGGAGGGGAGGGAAGGGAAGGGAAGGGAAGGGAAGGGAAGGGAAGGGAAGGGAAGAAGGAAGGGAAGGGAGGAAGGGAAGGAAGGGAGGGAGGGAGGGGAGGAAGGGAGGGAGGGAAAGGAAGGAAAGGAAGAAGGGAAGGAAGGATGGACAAACATCTCTTCCAGGTCAACAAAGCCACTTCCGTGACAAATTCTCGGGACATATGAGGTGGAACTTGGGGGGCGGCCCCCTGCACCCTCAGCCAGACCTTCATAGTGAATGGAAGAGCTGAACTCCAGAGAGTCCTCTAATTCTCCCGAGGGAAGCACAGTTTGTGTTTTCTGATGAAAGACACATGTGCATCTCCCTTTCTGGGAGGATGGAGAACTAGGTACTCAGGATGATTCTCCTGCTAACACGTGAAAAATGCTGAGCGAAAACAAGTGAGAGGAAAACCTGCACCACTGACCAGTCAGAACATAAAGACTATTCCAGAGGCCAAGAGCAAAACAGCAACAGGAATCCAAGGAGCCCTGAGGCTGAACTCTGATGGCTACGACCTATGATCTGCCTTCTAGGCAGGGCCTGGATCGCACTGACGCAGGCCCATGAGGAGATCACTGCACTAAGCTGAAAATAAAAAGGGGACACCTCCAGGGTCAGGGCGAACCAGCAAGCAAACATGCCAAGGTCAAGACAGTTTCACAAGGTGAGAGGTGAAAAATCTCTTCCCGGACAATTTGTAAACACAGCTGATCTTCACACAGGATTAAGGTCAGACATCACATTATTTCTGAGGTCTGAAAAACCTCAAGGTGAGAACTAATTTCAAAGCGAACCCCTTACCTTGGTATCGCCCCTAGGCATTTGACAGAAGCAAACAAATATCACACTTAATAAGGATACATTTGACTATTCCCATTAAGACTTCTTATCATCAACATTACAGCATTGTTCTAGAGGTTCTCACTAACGTATAACCAGAAAAAAGAAAAATTAAAAAAAAAAATTAAAAAAGAAAAATTAAAAAAAAATTTAAAAATACAATTTAAATAGGAACACATAAACTGTTATTCACTGGTGACATCTGTCTAGAAAATCCCATATAACCAACTGCAAAATTATGTGAATCACGATGCACATTTTTAAAAACCATAATCAAGGAAAATTGAACAAGGACTAAATATTTGATGGTATTAAGGACTCAGAGCTCATTTGAATGACATAATTAACAGTATCATGGTTCTATTTTAAACTTCCTGATTATTTCAGAAAAATTATGGATGAAATAGGACATCTAGAATTTGGTATTAAATGTTCCTGCACTGAAAAAGGAAAACAAGAAAGAAGAAAGGAAGCAAGAAAAAGAGAGAGAAAAAAAAAAAGAGAGAGAGTGTGGATGGAATGGGGACAAAGGGAAGTCAGTGGACAGATGAAACAAGATTTCAAGTCTGGTGAAAGGTAAGACGTAGATATTAATGATAATTAATATCATTATCCTTTGGAATTTCTCCTACCCTTTTGGAATTTTCCAATAAGAAGTTTCTGGGGCACCTGCGTGGTTCACTCAGTTACGCATCTACCTTCAGCTCAGACCATGATCTCGGGGTGCTGGGATCAAGTCCTGCATCAGGCTCCCTGCTGAGTGGGGAGTCTGCTTCTCCCACTCCTTCTGTGCTTTCTCTCCCTCTCTCGCTCTCTTTCAAATAAACAAAATCTTAAAAAAAAAAAAAAAAGTTTCTGAAAAGTTTTTAGGAAGTTAAGCCCAAAGAATACTTTTTCTAATAAGCAGGACAGGGTTAGAAAGAGAAGTTACTACAGTTTCTCAAAGCTGGTGCAAAGTCATGCCACCCCGTATCTCAGTCTAACTGCAATCCTCAGACCTCCCTGCAGACATACTGAATCAGAAACTCAGGATGCAGGCCCACCAACCCATTTAACAAATCTTCCAGGGAGGGGATTCGGATACACACTCAAGTTTTAGAAACAATGTTCTAGAAAGGATAACGAAGCCAGGCCCGGGATCTCGGACCAGCTTAACAATACAGAGAAGTCTGACACAATCAAGAAAAAAAACACTAGCGCTACTGGGTGCCTGGGTGGCTCAGTCGTTAAGCGTCTGCCTTCGGCTCAGGTCATGATCCCAGGGTCCTGGGATCGAGCCCCGCATCGGGCTCCCTGCTCGGCCGGAAACCTGCTTCTCCCACTCCCCCTGCTTGTGTTCTCTCTCACGCTGTCTCTCTCTCTCTCTCTCTGTCAATTAAATAAATAAATAAATAAAATCTTTAAAAACAAAACATAACTGTTCATACAGAAGTGATTATGTTTTAAGATAAGTACGTGAACAACTTTACATTTGTACATAAAAATGTGCCAAATGCTCAGAGATTTACAACGAGAGCACTACGATGCATAACCCAATCTGATCTTCAGATCCATTCTCGTCTTCTGAAATGCATATATATTGTTATCCTAAGAGAAATCACCACAGTAAATATGGAGCAGACACTTAAATGTGCCTGATAGACAACCTTCAGCTGTTTTTAAAGGACCCCACTAAATACACCATTTAGACCTGGTAGCTGCAGAGCTTTCGGCACCCACCCTAAGACTGCAGAGCACGGGTCTGTGCTGCCTGAACTCAATCACAGGTTAAAAAGCAATTGCCTCACAATATTGTGTGTATGAATTATTCATAGCAGAGAAACTTTTTGGACATAATGCAAAAAATCAATTTAATTATTTGTCCAACTAAGCCGTACACATTTTAGGATACCTTAGAATAATTTCACGGTAATTAACATAAAATGAAGCCCTTAAACCTCATGATTTCTTTTTACTATTCTAATAAATGGCCTACACTTTCACTTTCCAAAGAATCTGACAGGATGGCTGTCACTGCACCACAGGTAATAATATTACATTTATACTTCAATTATGCAATCCTGAAATTTCTCCCGTTTCCTCTATTTATGCTTAATAATTTGCCGTCATTTGTCTCCAAAGTTAATTCAAACTTTACCTCCTATGTCATCAGTGAAAGTGACAGCAACCTCCTCCACACTAACTTTTTAGTTAGATAATTAAAGCACTCTGGTGATTTTTTTTTTTTTAAAGGACCTACTACTTCTTAGCTTCTGAGATAAGAATGTTAAGGAGGGCAAATATCATCCCCGTTTTAAGAATAAAGCGCCCAATGGGCGCCTGGGTGGCTCAGTTGGTTAAGCAACTGCCTTCGGCTCAGGTCATGATCCTGGAGTCCCTGGATCGAGTCCCACATCGGGGTCCCTGCTCGGCAGGGAGCCTGCTTCTCCCTCTGACCCTCCCCCCTCTCATGTGCTCTCTCTCTCTCTCTCTCATTCTCTCTGTCTCAAATAAATAAATAAAATCTTTAAAAAAAAAAAAAAGAATAAAGCGCCCAAGGTTAATAAGTAACTCATGAAACTGTATCTACCTCCAGTTCTCAACAAGATGCTTCTACCTGAGCACACGCCAAAGTGGCAGCCCACACAGTGGTAAACATGGTAAAATGTACACTTTCTGGGCATAACACTGCTCTTCACTAGCTGGGAGGCACACAAAGCTCCTTCACATCCAAACAGGGCAGCGTGGGAACAAATTGGCATTATATGATGGCAAACTATTTTTTAGTGTCCACATTCCAGATCATATTCCAATTATTCCAGTGACTCAAACCATCCCACTTCCATGCATACGTCTAATCATGTGGCAGCTAACCCGTGATTACAATGAATAATGGAGGGCAGTCCTACCACAGAGCCGGAATCCAGACAGCTTCTCCCACCGCCGGGAAAATTTACCACCGGAAGCAGGCTGTGGCCCAGAGAGACAAGCAAGTACCAAGACCGTTCTTGAGAAAACTGTGGTCTGAAGTTCAGACAGAAACACTGAAATGCTATCTCATTATCAAGTGGTCCCGTTGACCTGAGTCCCATGTAAAGACATGTGACTATTCTCCTTCCTTTAGTAACTACATCATATTAAAGAAAGCACCTAAGGTACTGGGACTGTAGCTCCAAATCCCCAAACTTATCACCAAAATGCAAGATATTAATAGATAGTCTACAAAAAAAAAAAAAAGTTTCCTTGGTTTAAATGAATTGGAAAAACAAGGCATAGTATTTACCTTTTACCATTACTAATGAATCTGAGATGTCCCACATAAAGAACTATATGAGACTTTGTTCACTCCAGTGTTTTCCCCACAGCTGTACGTGGAGTTCTTCCAGAATTCCACGACAGGGCAACACTACCAAAAAGTGAGCATGATACAGCAGAAAGCCTCTGGATTACACACACAGGACTCCTGGGTTCTGTGTTAGCCCCACCCTAACCTCGCCATATAGAAACTCAGGGAAATCATTTAATTTTCTTTGGGTGTCTGTTCATGACTTAATCTAGATTTTATCTATCTCTAAAATCCATTTTTGCGTGACTCTATCACATAAGAAACAGTTACCTATCAAGTTCTCAGGTAGCTTGAAGCTTACAATTAAGAACACATTAATCTGCATGTAAAAACTGACTCAAAACATTATTTTCTGCTCATTCATTCTTAAAATGGTAGTTGTCAATGTTTTCACCTAAAGGATATCATAGTTTTAAGAACACGGCCCTGTTAAAATATACTCGTTTTCAAAGTCACTAAATTTTCCTAACTTGCATATTATAATCATTGAAATTTCAAAAAAGTTCCTAAAAAGTGGTTTCATTTTCCAGGACATTACAAAAGAAATGAAGCCATTCAATACAAGATCTGGGTGACTAAAGCTCACATTAAAGATGGCTGTGCTGCTAACCCATGGCCCCATCTACTCCTGAATATGGTCTCCAGTCCTGACTGTATCTAGTAAGCCTGACCAGAGAATTCAGGCAAATGCAAAGCCCATCCCACAGTCTCACTGGGGCAGAGAACCAAGCCCGCAGTTCTTAGCCAGGGGAAAAAGCCCCCATCCCCATCCTCAGAGCTCTAACAGTTCCCTCGCCCACAAGCAGACGATACCAGCAGGTCCCACCTGCCCAAGGACATGCCCAGCAGACACACCCAGAAACCCAAACAGAGCTGACTGGTGAAAAAACAAACCCGTGAAGGCTAGAAGAGGAGCCCCATTACTCAAATGCATAGACACCAACGCAAGGAATCAAGGATCATGAAAAGTCATGTAACTAGGACACCACCAAAGGAAACTAATAAAGTTCCAATAACTAACTCTAAAATAATGGAGGATCCATGACCTATTAGACAAATAATGTAGAATGATCCTGTTAAGGAAGCTGAGTGAGCTGCAAGAAAACAGAGACAACTACACAAAATGGGGGAACAGTGCATGAACAAAACAGTAAATCAGACAAGGAAACAGTGGCCATTCAAAAACAAACAAATCCTGGAGTTGAAAAATATAATAACTGAAGAATTCAACAGAGTTTCAAAAGTAGACTTGACCATGCAGAAAAAAGAATCAACAACTAGAGAGGATAGGACATTGGAAATTACAGAATCATAGGAGCAAAAAAGGGAATGAAACAGAATGAAAAAAGCCTACAGGAGTTATGGGACACAACAGGAAGACAAAATAAAACAAAACAAAGCAAAATATTCACATTATGGGAATTCCAAAAGGAGAAAAGAAAGAGAAAGGAACAGAAAATATACTTAAAGCAATAATGGCTGAAAACTTTCCAAACCTGGGAAGAGAAATGGACATCCAGGTCGGTGAGGCCCAAAAGACCCCAAAAAGGTTGAACCTGAAAAGGGCTATGCTGAGAAACATTATAATTAAAAAGTCAAAGACAAATAATTTAAGAGCAGTAAGAGAAAAGAGGCAAGTTACATACAAGGGAAACCCCATAAGACTCTCAGTGGATTTCTCAAAAGAAACATTTCTGTCAAGGAGAGAAGATGACATGTTCAAAATACTGAAAGAAAATAACTGTCAACCAGGAATTCTACATCCTGAAAACCTGTCCTTCAGAAACAAAGAAAGGATTAAGACCTTCCCAAACCAACAAAAGCTGAATGAGTTCATTACCACCAGATCCGCCTTACAAGAAATACTAAAGGGTGTTCTTTGAGTAGAAGTAAAAGAGTGCTAACATCATAAAAACATAAAAAGGTAGTGTAAATCTCACTGGTAATGGTAAATATATAGGCATTTTATATTCTGTAATACGACAATAGTGGTGTATAATTCGCTTAAAACTCTAGTTTCAAAGTTAAGAGTATAGGGGTGCCTGGGTGGCTCAATCGTTCAGTGACTGCCTTTGGCTCAGGTCATGATCCCAGGGTCCTGGGATCGAGCCCCACATCGGGGTCCGTGCTCAGTGGGAAGCCTGCTTCTCCCTCTCCCACTCCCCCTGCTTGTGTTCCCTCTCTCGCTGTCTCTCTCTGTCAAATAAATAAATAAAATCTTAAAAAAAAAAGTTAAGTACGTACTTAAAAAACCATAATTACAATTAACATGGTATTTAAAAAAATTTTTTTATGTAAACTCTATGCCACACATAGGGCCCCAACTCATGATCCAAGATCAAGAGTCACATGCTCTACAGACTGAGCCAGCCAGGCATCCCTACATGTTTTTTACATTTTATAACTAATAATAGCAGTAACCTAAAACATGAGGAAGAGGAGACGGAAAAGTGTAAAGCTTACAAACTCTACTAAAGTTGTTATCAGTTTAAAATACGTGTTCTAAGTTTTAAAATATTTTATGTAAGCCTCATGGCAACCACACAGAAAAATCTTGTAGTAATTACACAAAAGAAAACAAGAAGTCAAAACATACTGATACCAAAAGACATCAAAAGAACAAAAAAGCATAAGAATCATAGAATAATGGATCTACAAAACAACCAGAATACAACTAACAAAATGACAACAGTAAGTCCTTAGTGAGGACTATCAATAATTACTTTAAATATAAGAAAATTAAATTCTTCAATTAAAAGACACAGACTGGCTCAAAAGATAAAAACAAAAAACAAAAAAACCCCAAAACCAAAAACAAAAAAATAAAAAACAAGATCCAGCAATATGCTGCATACAGATTTACTTTTGCCCTAAAGATAGAGCTAGACTGAGAGTGAAAGGATGGAAAAAGACATTTCAAGCAAATGGTAACCACAACCAAACAAAACAAAGAGGGTAGCTATATTTGTATTGGACAAAATGGACTTTAAAAGTGGTAAAAAAAAAAAAAAAAAAAAACTTTATACAATGATAAAGAGATCAATATAACAAGAAGATTAACAACTGTAAATCCGGGCGCCTGGGTGGCTCAGTTGGTTAAGCGACTGCCTTCGGCTCAGGTCATGATCCTGGAGTCCCGGGATCGAGTCCCGCATCGGGCTCCCTGCTCTGCAGGGAGTCTCCTCCTCCCTCTGACCCTCCCCCCTCTCATGTGCTCTCTCTCTCATTCTCTCTCTCTCAAATAAATAAATAAAATCTTTAAAAAAAAAAAAACAAAACTGTAAATCCAACATTGGAACACGTAAATACACAGAGCAAAAACAGAACTACAAGGAGAGACAAACAGTAACACAATAGTAGTTGCCATCTTTGATACCCCACTCTCAACAATGGATAGATCATCCAGAGAATCTAAAGGAAACAGTGGATCTGAATAACACTATAGACGAATTGGGCCTAACAGATGTACACAGAGCATTCTACCCAACAACAGCAGAATACACATTCTTCCCAAGCACACACACAACATTTCCTAGAATGGACTATAGGTGAGGCCACAAAACAAGTCTTAACAAATTCAAGAAGACTGAGATAATCTTTTCTGCCCACAATGACATGAAACTAGAAATCAGTAGCAAGAGGGAAACTAGAAAATTCACTCACAAACACATGGAAATTAAACAACACTCTACTCAATAACCAATGGATCAAAGATGAAATTAAAGGAAATTAAAAAGGGCTCCTGAGGATCGTGTGGTTGGCTGGCTCAGTTGGTAGAGCATGTGACTCTTGATCTCTGGGTTGTAAGTTCAAGCCCCATACTTAGCACAGATTACTTAAAAATAAAACCTTAAAAAAAGGTTCTTGACACAAAAATGTAAATACAACATACCAAAACTTGTGAGATGCAGCCAAAGCAGTTCTAAAAGCAAAGTTCACAACAATAAACACCTATATTAAGAAGCAAGAAAGAGGGGCGCCTGGGTGGCTCAGTCGTTAAGCATCTGCCTTTGGCTCAGGTCATGATCCCGGGGTCCTGGGATCGAGCCCCGCATCCGGCTCCCTGCTCAGCGGGAAGCCTGCTTCTCCTCTCCCACTCCCCCTGCTTGTGTTTCCTCTCTCACTGTCTCTCTCTCTGTCAAATAAATAAATAAAATCTTTAAAAAAAAAAAAGCAAGAAAGATCCCAAATGCCTTAAGGATCTAGAAAAAGAAGAGCAAACTGAACTCCAAGGTAGCAGAAGATAATATTTGACAAGGGAGCCAAGAATACTCAATGGAGAAAAGACAGTGCAAACCATTTATCTGGGAAGGGGTTAATACGCAAAATATATAAAGAATTTATATACTCAATAGCCAAAAAAAAAAAAAAAAAACCACAATTTAAAAATGGGCCTGAAAGAGCAACAGGTACATGAAAAGGTCTTCAATATCACTAGTCATCAGGGAAATACAAATTAAAAGCACAATGAGGCACTACCTCACACTTGGCAGAATGGCCATCACCAAAAAGACAAGAAAATACTGGTAAAAATATGAAGGGGAACCTTTGTGTACTTGATAGAAATGTAAATTTGTACAGCCACTATGCAAAACAATATGGAGGACCCTAAAAAAGTTAAAAATAGAACTACCACTTGATCCTGAAATTCCACTTCTGGAAACATATGCAAAGGAAACAAAAACCCTAACTTGAAAATATATCTGCATCCCCATGTTCATAGCAGCATTATTTATAATAGCCAAGACATGGACACAACCTAAGTATCCATCAATGGATGAAAGGAAAGAAACTGTGATATATACATGCACACACACACACACACACACACACAGGAACATTATTCAGCCATAAAAAAATGAGGAAATCCTATCACTTGTTCCAACATGGAGGGACCCTGAAGGCATTATGCTAAGTGAAGTAAATCAGACAGAGAAAGACAAATACATCTGATCTCACTTACATGTGGGCAAAAAGAAACCTCACAGAACGAGAACAAACTTGTGGTTACCAGAGGCAGAGGGTGGGGAGAGGGGAAAGAGGAGGATGGTGGTCAGAAGGTGCAAATTTCCAATCAGAAGGGAAGTACTAGGGACGTAAAGCACAAATGGCAACCCAGTGAACTCTGCTGAGTGGTATATAGGGAAGTTGTTACAGTAAGTCCTAAGAGCCCCCATCACACAAAGAAATTTGTTTTCCCTTTTTTTCTTTTCTTTTTATTTTATCTATATGGGAAGATGGATGTGAGCCTAACTTACTGTGGTGATCATTTCACAATATTTGTACATCAAACCATCAGGCTGTTAAACTTACACAGTGATGAATGTTTATTTCTCAATAAAACTGGAAAAAAGAGCGAGAGAGCGAGAAAGAGAGAGAGAGAGAGAAGGACGAACACATGGCTGTGTGGGGAAGAAAAATCCCAGAATGCCCGAGAGGTAGCTGCAGCCAACCCACAGTGTGGACACAGGCTGGCTTTGCGCTATCACGATATTCCAAGAAACTGATTGTTCACCTCTGTTCCCTCCAACAACAGATGACTGTACTAAATGGAGCATAAATTTCTCCACAACAGTTTTGGAAATTAAAAAGTGCATTTAATTGAAATACAGCAAACATAAAGAGGCTTTAAAAATAGAGATTCAGCTCTACCACATGACGATATGTTGACATGCTAGATGCTACAAAGGTGAACCAGAAAAATAACCTCTTTGGACTTTTCCTCTTTGGTAAATCTTCCAAATTTTTCTATCATTTCAGCCACAAATATAACATCCATCTTGTCAGAAAAATTGGCGGCTTCCACGGTGTAAGCCAGTAACTGTCGGGCTGTGGCCACAGCATTCGTAAGATTGAGAGGCATCTATATTAAAAAGGCAAAAATGAACAACGAATTTTGACATTTTATCTTTGCATTTCCAAACATGGCAACGAATTCAAACTCTTTAGCATTTATCACCAGGACCTTCTTAAAACGCTTTCTCAAACCTGAGGAAAGCGGAATTCTAATGGTAACTAACTGGAAGGAATTTTTTTTTTAACTTTGAAATACAATAATACATCAAAACACATCTGGTAAACATGCTGCACCATCTCTCCCTCTCTACTTATCCAAATTCTACACATACTCAATGCCAATTGCGTAGTAAAGCCTTTCCTGAGTATTCCGACTGGGAGGGATCAATAACTCCCCTGGAGCCCCTGCGCATGGGAGGAAGAAGCATTTATCTATACTGCCATGCACGTCCAGTAATGGTCTACATTTGCTTATTTATTGACTTACACACAACTTGGCACCAACCATTCCACAAAGGGTGTAACAGGTACCAAGGAGCATAAGAAAATGTGTAACACAGAAACCACCTTCCAACTGCTTCCAATCTGGTCAGGTTAAAAACGGAGGCATAAGAGTGGAGACAAGAAAAGGCGTCTGAGGGGTACAAGTATGACAAGGGATCACTGGTGACAAAGAGATTATAAAAGAAGCCCAAGAGGTGGCTTCCCAGATGGATTTGAAGGACGGTTGGGATTTGGTCCAGTGGCTACAGATGATAAAGATATTCAAACGGCAGCCATTGGAAAGGAAAACGGACACCAGGGAGGGCCCTGAAGACCGGAGGCGGTGACGAGGCTTGATCCCGAAGACAGATGGACTGAATGTAACACCAAATCCTTATGCTTTACTAGTATTTAAAACACACACACACACCTGGTATTTCAACTAAAATACATTAACAACCTCAGCAAAGGGGAAGACTTTGTAGTTACCTGATTAAACATATAAAGCACCCTAGTGACATCGTTTGCATACTGGCAGCGAGAATAATCATCATCCGCCCAGAAGCCCCCTCTATCGCATCTGCGCCACGCCTTCCTCTCATCCTGCGGGTTTCCGGGGTAGATCCCACTGCCGTGGGTATTCCGAGTGCACTGAAGGTACGCCGTGATGCCTGCTAATGTTCTGGGCCATCTAGACAGATGAAGACAAAACAGGATGTGAAAACCGACGTGGACACAAATCACAGCGGAGGAACACTGAGGATCAGGACAGATCATGGATAATCATGGAGAAAAATCAAGAAGAAATGGATTCCTTCAGAACAGAGAGTTTAAAAAAAAATTAAAAGGTTAGCATGGACTAAGCTGTTTTAAACTATCAGCCACATTTATTTTAATACCGTAGGATATTTTCTTAAGATGTTCTAAATGTTGCTATAAACACACAGCAAAATGGTCTTACATCCAGTTAAAAAAAAAAAAAAAAAAAGAAAACCAGTTCAACAGATGGCACAGAAGCGGGGTTCCCAGATGTGCCGACAGTTCACTCCAGCAGGTGCAGGACTGCTCTCCTTGGCAAGGCCTGCCTGCCACCCTGGGGGGCCCTTCAGTGGCCCCTAGGAATTTGGGACTTGGAGTATTCCTATGAACAGTTAGCCAGTAAGGGTTGTTCACCATGCCTAGACTGTTTGGAGAAGCAGTACGGTTTATGCTGAAACTTGCTTTCTTCCCAGGAGTCTGAAATTTTGGTACATGCCAGAGGGTGCCTGCCTATGCGACCAGCAAGAAGAACTTTGGATACTGAGTCTCCAAAGGGCTTCCCTGGGCAGCAACACTGTATCCACTTCTATACAGTGTTGCTGCCCTTTCGTGGCTGGAGGAGGAATACCAAGAAGCCTGCCCTTGGATCTCTCCAGAATGCACCTATGTCTTTCCCCTTGTTATCCAGCAACCTACCTTACTATATAACCAAAATCTATCTTAGCTGTGACTACAACTACATGCTGGGTACCATGAGTCCTCCTAGCAAATTTCTGCACGTGGGGGCGGTCTAGCAGACCTGCAACACAGTATACAACTGAATTTATCTGGGAGAAGGGACCCCCTATGCAGGAGACTACACAAATCTGTGGGCATGGATTGTCACTAGCAGTTGGGAGAAATCTTTGTCATTTGAGCTCCCTTTCTACAAAACTGGGAATGAACTGAATATATTTAATAAAAGTTACAGTTGACCTATAACATAAGAACTGATAAATTAGAATAGCAGTCATACCAAAATATAATTCATTACCAAAATCTGCATAAACAGATTAAGCAACACTAAGCTAAATCTTATTAATGCAGTGAAAGTTTAACTGCATAATATACTAAGGAGTATCAAAAGCTAATTCATTAATCAGTCAAATAATCAGATTCTTCTGTTTTTAAAAATGTAAAATAGTCAAATTATGAGCAAAAATAGAAAATCCACCATAAATGGAAAACATTATGATTACTTAATAAAAGATGCAGAATATAACAAAATTCACAAATGTTACCTGTTTTTTAAGTATACAGTATAAATATTATCTATTAACAGTTAATCTACATAAAGGACTTATCCATTGGCAATAATAAATGCTAATTTCCATATACTTTCATCAGGGAGAATTTTTTGTTTTAAAGGACAAAAGACAGTTTTTAAAAAAAAGCATTTAAGAACTAGCTGAGCTAAAGATGTTGCTACTGCTTCTTCACCTTGGATTTATTTTTTATTTTTATTTATTTATTCTTTAAAATTTATTTAAGTTCAATTCATTAACATATAATGTATTATTGGTTTCAGAGACAGAGTTCAGTGATTCATCAGTCTTATATAATACCCAGTGCTCATTACATCATGTGCCCTCCTTAATGCCCATCACCCAGTTACCCCATCCCTCCATCCTCCTCCCCTGCAGCAACCCTCAGTTTGTTTCCTATGATTAAGAGTATTTTATGGTTTGTCTCCCTCTCTGATTTCGTCTTGTTTTATTTTGTCCTCTCTTCCCCTATGATCCTGTTTTGTTTCTTAAATTCCACATATGAGTGAAATCATTCACCTTGGATTTAAAAGATTAATACCAAAGGGTTTTCTTACCCTTAAAACTTGGGTAATAGGAGTACCAATCATAGGAGTACAAACTGGGTATTCAACAAACTTACGCTGCTTTAAAGAGCAACATATTTCCTTTCATTTACATCAACTATAAAGTCATTATTAAAATCCTGAACATAAAAAACATTAAATAAGTAATATATTTAAAAGAACAACCTTGAAAGTAAGCAGAGTCTAAGGCAAAAGCTGTTTTTTTATTTTTTTTATTTTTTTTTATTTTTTTTATTTATTTGCGAGAGAGAGAATGAGAGACAGAGAGCATGAGAGGGAGGAGGGTCAGAGGGAGAAGCAGACTCCCTGCTGAGCAGGGAGCCCGATGTGGGACTCGATCCCAGGACTCCAGGATCATGACCCGAGCCGAAGGCAGTCGCTTAACCAACTGAGCCACCCAGGCGCCCCCAAAAGCTGTTTTTTAAACAACCTTGCAAGTAAGGAGAGTCTAAGGCAAAAGCTGTTACCTCCCACAAATTTTAAATTTTCTATTTAAAAAAACTGTAGTATCTCACTCATTCTGCTTATCTCAATACAGAGTCCAACAGCAGTGGCTCCCAGAGTTTCAGACCGTCCAAAAGCTTTCATCCCCCAAAGTCCTTCCTGCTTAGGACCAAACTGGGGAGGATAGTGAACTTGGCTTTCTCCTAATTATCATGTCTACTTAACTGCCAATAGTTAAAAGTATCTTAGCAATACAAAACCTTCCAAAGGTCATCCATAAAAGAGCCCTTAAAAAAAACAGGACATACCATTAGCCTTTCTGAATTCTGCAATTTTAGTAGAATTTCCAAAATGTTTCCCTAAGGTTAGTGGTTCTTAATTTTTACAACAAACCGCTAAACATGAAACACTCTGTCTGCAGAGACGTTAAATCAACATGTCTGAGATAAAGTCCAGGCACCTTTTCTTCTTAATCTTCATATATGACTCTGACATCAGTGTTCTGAAGGGCAATCCTTAGATATATAAGGATATATATATGAAAACATAGATATTTCTCAAATTTTCTTCTTGAGGATAGTAGACCAATTATGCACTTTAAGAATAAAAACAGATATGGGCAAATCATTTTTCCAGCACTCTCCATGTCACTGACCTGAAATCCCCTTTATTGTTTACCACCCTCTCGGGAGGACAGTACTGTGCAGAGCTTTCTAATACCACGATATCGACAGTTCTTGTATTGTTCCCGCGTTTGGTCTGGACGTGACAGCCCCAATTTCCAGTCGATCCAGCCTGAATATTAGAAATGGTTAGGGCACTGCATGGAGAAAGATTTTAAAGAGAGAGAAAAAAATGGTTAGACAAAAAAGGGAGACAACGAGGCTTCTATCATTCATTCAGCAAGTATGTCTGAACGCACAGTGTGGGCAAAGCACTTGCTAGATAAAAACAAATTTAAAAAACTCTCCCTTGGGCGCCTGGGTGGCTCAGGCGGTTAAGCATCTGCCTTCGGCTCAGGTCTTGATCCTGGAGTCCCCGGATCGAGTCCCACATCGGGCTCCCTGCTCAGTAAGGAGTGTGCTTCTCCCTCTGTCCCTCAACCTGCTCTCCTGCTCTCTCTCCCTCTCTCAAATAAATCAATAAAATCTTTAAAAAAAAAAAAAAATCCCTCCACTTAAGTACTTCAGTGGAAAGTCAAGACAAGCAGGTGAAGAGCTACTTAAAACACTCTGGTAAAAACTATGGGAAGAGCCCAGATGTCCATCAACAGATGAATGGATAAAGAAGATGTGGTATATATATATATATATATATATATAACAATGGAATATTATACAGCCATCAAAAAAAATGAAATCTTGCCCCTTGCAACGACGTGGATGGAACTAGAGAGTATTATGCTAAGCAAAATAAGTCAATCAGAGAAAGACAATTATCATATGATCTCACTGATATGAGGAATTTGAGAAACAAGACAGAGGATCATAGGGGAAGGGAGGGAAAAATGAAACAAGGTCAAACCAGAGAGGGAGACAAACCATAAGAGACTCTTAATCTCAGCAAACAAACTGAGGGTTGCTGGAGTGGAGGGGGGTGGGAGGGATGGGGTGGCTGGGTGATAGACACTGGGGAGGGTATGTGCTATGGTGAGCGCTGTGAATTGTGTAAGACTGATGAATCACAGATCTGTACCTCTGAAACAAATAATACATTATATGTTAATAAAAAAAAAAACACGCCCTGGTAAGAGCTGAAGTACGAACAAAGCGCAAGGGTACATCATGCCTGACGCTTCTGACAGAAAGAGGGAGAACAGGACTCAGCGAGGAGGGGGACAGCAAATGCAAAGGCGAAAATGTCACAGCACATTCTTCAGCAAAACTAATGGAGACGTTTCCAAGTTATGTCTACCTTTTCACTGATTTGGAGCGAAATATTCAAGCATGAAGGAAGGAGATTAATATTATGAAGAGAATTAAAATATTTAAGGTAAAAATATTTTGCAGAGGAACTCATTAAGTCTCTAAAAAGATTTAATAAATTACCAATTGATGCTTTAACGAAAGGAGTTTTCCATGTAAAGGTATACTTCAATTTATAAAACAGCTATATTTCTAAAGAGCTGTCAGTATATTCAATTTTAAAGATGAACTCATAATTCTCTAATATAAAGCCTATTAATTAAAGAGCAAATGTCAGAACCTTCAATTAACCTTTCTCCCTGCCACATGACCCACCATGCTATGCTTTTATGTAAATAGAAAAATAAGAGATAATTAGACATAAAGGATATATCATTTTAATTAATTTACAAAGTTATGCCTTGAAGTTAAGACACATTTTTCCAGTCTCCTAAATCATTAATGGCTATACAACATCATATGTTCAAATAAAGACTTTGAGGCACTGTTACTCTCAATCAGAGAAAATGTTTATCATCTTTGTTAATTACGTCAGTGAATAATCCAAAACGCTGTAATAAATACATTCGAGATAAAGTGACACAAAAGTATTTTACATTAAATTTAAACAACCAAATTCCAAAATAAGCAATCATTCTCTAATCCAGAGGTTCCCAAACTTTCTTGGTTCACAGCACCTTCACTGATCAGAAAACTGTTTCACAGAGCTCCGAACCCAAACGAAATACCTCTGATGGTCCAGTTACTAAATTAAATCCCAGAACTGTGTAGCTGTGTCCTAATAACTTCATAGCCATTTGAAAAAATAAAACACATCAATTTGAGATAAATATTTCATTCTTAAGTAACCCAACTTCCTGATGGGTTGTGCTTGTCTGTTAAGCACTCCAAAATTAATCTAATGTCAGATACAGAACAGACAGCGAGACCCTTATTTCATGTTCCACAATGACTTTCACACAGTATTTGCTTTGCACCACAGTGATCACCAAGAACTCGGCACCCTCAAGTACGGCATCAGCAAAGGAAGGCAGCGCAATCTAATGAAATCATCACTGCCTGGGGCTGGTAGGTGTGTGGTGTCCAAAAAAAGGTCAAGTATTACCATGCTTCTTCCAAAACTTAAAATACCCCACGGGAGCTCTGTAAGTGAACTCACTGTGATGTCCCAGGGCTCTTTAGCACACCCACTGGGAGCTCAGGTCCTAATATATTTTGCCAACGTGTTTTTAAAGATGACCTTTAGCAATACCTTCAATGTCTAAAACTAATGATCAGAATACAATTTCCAGGAATCCTCAAGGCAGCGTATTTAGAAATTTAAGGAGGAAGAGGCAGCTTCAATTTCGTATTTGAGGAAAACTACAAACTCTGATTCTTACTAATGAAGGATGGATGACATAAACCAATGAAGAATCAACAGCTATCTCTCAGGTTAACCAAGTCAATACCATACTTCCTTTTTCTGCAACTTCGTTATTAATACGGAGGCAAATTCTGGGTAAAGGACTTCAGTCTTCATATGAAAGATTTTCACATGAGTCAAGTGTCCTTCCCAACAAAACTATAAGGCAAGGATGCTAACCTTAGAATTAATTTTCTGTACTGCTATAAAGAATTCAAAGTATGACTTGCAGAAATAAATTTATAAAGTTAATCTAGTTACTTTATAGTTGCAAAATTTAAGAGTTCTAAATTAGAGAGAGTATGGGCACGATCAGGGGTTGGGGGGAGGGCAAGGGACAGAGGGAGAGGGAGAGAGAGAGTCTTAAGCAGGCTTCACGCCCAGCATGGAGTCTGATGTGGGGCTCCATCTCACAACCCTGAGATTATGACCTGAGCTGAAATCAAGAGTCGGACAGCTTAACCAACTGAGCCACCCAGGTGCCCCAGGGTTCTATATATTTTTAAAGCTTTATTTTTGTATCATGTATTATTACCTACTCATATAATAAAACTGCTTAAAGCTCACAACTTAATGAGTTTTAACCCATATATACGCTTATGAAATTATCACCACAATACAAGTAAGGTAACAATTAAGAGTCTTCTCTCACTGGGACCTAATAAACTGTTTCTGACAATCTTATGCCCTAATAAAGGAACTCTGATTCTGGTAACAGCAGACCAGCTTCTACCAAACTACCCTCCGTGCAGTTCACTATTATTTATAAGCTCTGCACAAACTACAAAATGACAACTATCCAAACACATGGCCAGTGATCCAAAACAAGCAGAAACCAGAGAGAAGTTGACCCTAGGAAGAAGGCATCAGCACTGGGGAGTAAGACCCAGGAAATGGTTTCCAATGGCTTTTGTGCAAGGATAGGCCCTACTCAAACAGAAATTCAGTCTTACTTGTTGAAATACCAGAGCACAGAGGTAGAAAGGAACATGGCTGGAAGCCCAAACTTCTGCATATAAAATCACGCAGATCTCTAACCGGCCCCTGGTTCCCACAGATAGGGTAGACACCACACAGATTTCAGCTGCTGCCATCACAGAAAAGACAACTAGGAGTTTGAGTTTAGCCAAGTAACTGCTTAAGGGAACAAAAACCAGCTGACTTCAAGCAAATGGGAGAGAATCCAGAGTCAGGGATTTGCAAAAAGTGGTTTTTCTTTAAAGGCCAGACAGTGGGACGCCTGGGTGGCTCAGTTGGCTAAGCGTCTGCCTTCAGGTCAAGTCATGATCCCAGGGTCCTGGGATCAAGTCCCGCATCGGGCTCCCTGCTCAGCAGGGAGCCTGTTTCTCCCTCTCCCACTCCCCCTGCTTGTGCTCTCTGTCAAATAAATAAAATCTTTAAAAATAAAAAAAATAAAGGCCAGACAGTAATTATTTTAGGCTTTTCTGGCCAAGAAGCAACTTGGAAGATATTATATAGCTACTTACATAACCATTTGAAATGTAACCATTTACAAATGTAAAAAATATTCTTAGCCCGTAGGCCCATCAGTCCACATGTGGCCCATAGGCTGTGCTTTGTCAGCTTCTCTATAGTGAATCATGCATACCGTCCAGGATAGAATCCAGCATTACTAGATACATAAACAATATTTTTTTTAAATAGGAAACTATAAAATATATACAGAAGCAAAGCAGTCAGTGGTCAGGATCCCAAGATGACCCAGATGTTGGAAAGAGCAGGCAAGGATTTAAAAGCATCTACTATAAATATGTTAGAAGACACAAAGGAAAATATGCTTCTAATAAACAAGACAGGAAATCTCAGTAGGGAAACAGAAATTATAAAATAGAATATTCTACCCCAAAAACTCCCAGACATGATTCTCAACTCAGAGGGTCTTTATTTTCTAGATAGATACCTATAGACTTTTTTTTAATGGCACTTCTATGAATCTGCAGTGATATTACCCTAAGACGCCCTGGCAGAGTGTGGAAACTACAAATCTATTATTAAATATTCAAGTTGAGTTCTGTCTTTAAGAAATTGGTAGGAAGGGAAAAAAGAAAGAGAGACAGAAAGAGACACACAGAAACAGAGAGAGACGGGGGGAGAAGAAAAAGGAAATTCAATGCCTATAGATTAAGATTTTACCAAAACAAAATATATAGTGATGGTAATACATATATTTTTACTCTGTTTTTTATACTTTATAAAGTTCATTTGAATTAATGATTTTGGTGATCATACCAGGCATGGGATTAACAGGACAGGTGTTATTTTTTTTATACCAGTGGAGTAGAGAAAGGAAGTATCTTAAGATGTAGCATTAACCAAGAGAGTGAAAATTAGGTGATTGCTAAAAGTGAAAATCTGAGTTTAGCAGCAGTAAATGGTTAGAAATTAAGTTTGGCATTAAAAGTTTACATCTTCCCACCTAAAACTTTAAACAAAAAGTATAGCAGTGTTTCCCTTTAATCCTATGCTTTTTTTCATCACAACTGGATGAAAAGGCAACTCCTTAATTTCTGGAGAAGTAAAAATCAGGAAAAGGAAAACCAAAGGTTTGCATTTTAAAATGCAAGAAGATAAACTATTAATTTAAATTCTAACTAAACGTGACAATTCTGAAATAAATAAAATCCACAGTTTACCTTGCAATCAACGAGCAGTTGTGAATCATGTTCTTTTCAACAAAGATACCTTGTGACTCATCAGTTTCAACTATCCGTCCATCCTGATACCATAACACTTGCATGTCCTGGTCAATATATGAAGCCATACACTGGAAGGGGAGGCTGTCTCCTTCAAACACAACTTGACGATGAGATGGAGTCATGTAGAAAGATGGTAATTCAAGGGGTGGGTCTACAGACAATAAAATGAAGACTCAGTAAACAAATACAATACTATAGTCACACCCCAGAATTAAAAGTTATAGAGGGGCAGCCTGGGTGGCTCATTCGGTTAAGCATCTGCCTTCGACTCAGGTCATGATCCCAGGGTCCTGGGATCGAGCCCCGCATCGGGCTCCCTGCTCAGCGGGAAGCCTGCTTCTCCCTCTCCCTCTGCCCTCCCCCTGCTCATGTGTGCGTGTGCACGTGCTCTCTCACTCTTTCTCTCTAATAAATAAAATCTTAAAAAAAGTTATAGAAATTCTAATTAAAAATTTTTTAAATGGAGAAACAAGTTTTCCTCAGCAACCAGCATTTTAATGCTAGCACCAACAAGGCTCCTACTGAGATAAATGGGTCCTAGATGAAAACAAAATTAGTAAAATTGAAATGAAACCATCTCATAATCAGTTCTGACACTTAAAGTTTTTCCTTTTTGGTGGTATCTAAGCAATTACTAAAAAAAAAAACAGATTGTAAAATGATACCTAAACCTGGAGAATGGAACTGGTGATAAGTATATATATAATTTTAGAATACCTTCAGCAGACAGTACTACCTTTGATTAAACCACTGGTTTCTGCTTATATAAGTAATGCATACTCATTGAAAAAATTTAGAACATTTAAAGAAAAGGGAAAGAAAAATATTTTAAAATCCCATATATTACCATCACTATTAAAAAGCTGATATTCTTTTTTTCCAGTCATATAAACAAAAGGGAGGAATCCTAAATATGTATGCAAAAATACACACAAACACCATGAACTCATTAAAGGCCTTTAGAATATTTAGTCCACAGTCTACTGTTTTTTGCAGCAGTCTATTTAAAGGAATAACAGCACATATGCAAACATGCATGCAAGCAAATTAATCCTTGCAATTATTTATGAAGAAATTATTAACAACCTAAAGAGACATGATAACAACATCTATATCATGAATTGGTATGCATCTATTTTATATGATGAGGAAATGGGTTTACATTATCTCAGGTTTTAAAAAGTTACAAAATATCATTAGAGTATGATGACATTTTGGTCAAAGCACGGGAAAAAGATGAAGAAAATACACTAAGTTATCTTTGATAACAGCTACCTTTGAGTGATAAGAATGCAAGATGGGCTTTGTTTGGTTTACTTCCTTTAGTTTCTCTTCTCTTCCAGCTTTACTGAGGTATAACTGACAAAACTGTAAGATATTTATTTGTATTCTCCCCTCCCCCATTCAAAATTGTAAGATATTTCAAGTGTACATCATGATGATCTGATATATGTATATGCTATTTCTTTGCACAAATCTTAATTTTCATCCAATAGCATGCTTTACTTGTGGAACTACAACAATAATGATAATAAAGAGAAAATGTAAAAAAGTACAAAACTCTTATTTCCAGATACAAAGACTAAACTGGAAACTCCTTTGATCATTTTAAGGACTGTTTTTGGTTCATGTGTTTTTTTTTTTCTTTTTAATTTAATAAACATATTTCCCTCAAGTCTTCAGATACTATTCAAAATCATGATTTTCAATAGCTGCATATTATAAATGGATGTGTCACAAGTCATTTAACCAATCCCCTATTTTTGAGACTTGAAGATATGCTCATACTTAAATACTGACATACAAAGCTGATCATTTCCTAAGAATTAAACCCTCGTGTAGAATTACTGGATCAAACTGTATCAAATTTTTAAGAACACTGATACATACTGCCAAATTCTGTATCAAAAAGGCTCTATTATTTCACACTCCTACCAACAAATAATGATTGCATCCTCAGATTTTTTTTTTTTAACTATCAACAAATTCCTGGCTTGCCAACTGATGGAAAATCTGAAGCTCTACACTATTCTCTGAAATTGTTTTCCATAAAGAAAGCTGTTCAGAACCCAAGAACCTTAAACACCAATCAAAAAAACGATTTTTTATCCAGCTGACTTAACTGTTCGCATAAACTAAATATGTATTATCAGATCCGTGAAGATTAATGGTTATAATCAATTCCAGCACAGTAAACAGAGAATTTTCAGATTGTCAAGAAAAACAGAGTAGCAAGTAAAATATGGCAAACCCTTCCTCTGCTTCCCCTTCTCCCTTACCGCATGTCAGCAACTCTTGCCTCACCCCCGTGACTGGCTGGGCCTGAAGAGACTTCGGATAAACACAGCGCGTGTCCCGAACGGTGATGTTTCTCTCCTTCACCCAGCGATGCATCCACAATATGTTACAATCACACAAAAGATACTCAGTCTGAAATTCTCTGTAGCATACAAAATACAAATTAGGGAGTATGGTGAGTAAAATTAAACAGCACGTTTGCTTTATATTGGCTTCTGCTTTGGGTGACAAGCACACCACCGCTCACCCTCAGCGGCCTTTAGCACATACTATACCAACTGGTTCTCTTCTCCTTTCCAGTGAGAGGAGAGGTGGAATGGCTGACCCCAGCACGTCTCCCTGCTAATTCAGGGACTACCTGCTTTAGATCAAAGCTGGGATGCAAACACAAATCTACATATCATCCCCCTTCTATGCAACAAGTTCCTTAATCCCAGGGTCCAGAAGACCAAATCTCCCATCTTCTGTGTGAAATCGAATTTCTACCCATTCATCAATTAAGCATGGTGGCACTAACACAGGACCTTGAAGACTTCCCTAATTGTTCCAAAATCATTGCCATGTTCTTGCCTTAAATGCCTTTGAACTATTAATTTTGGCAACATGAAGGAATATGTGACCGTTTACCATGGTTATATTCTGTCTGACTAGAGTCTAAGTTTATCAAGAGTGGAGACTCTTTCTGACACCTCTCTGCTTGCACCAACTGATACCAAGATACTTACAAACTTAAGGGGTACAGACTCAACCAATCAAAAATAGAAGAATACCTCACACTTGATATGAAAGGATATACAGAATTATTTTTACATGAGGCAAGAAGTTTTATAATTTGGCACCTGGGTATAAGAAACAAAGAGAGGATAATATATATAGCTTGGATAAAAGCACAATAATTTATTGAATACTTGGTTTTACAAAGTGCTATTTATGTGCTGCACAGGATGCTAAGTCCAGCTAATAACAATAAATACAGATACTGTCCCCTGTCAACCTGGAGGACATTATGTAATAGTGGAAGAAAATAAATACAACCAATACAGAATGTAACGTGTTCTATACAAATAAATCAAAGCGCAAAGAGCAAACATAAGGTGTGCTCCTAACACAGATAGCATACAAGCACAGGCTTCATCTTATTAGTTCTGGCAAAAAAAAAAAAAAAGAGAGGATGGGAGCTGGAATGAGATACACAAAGAGAAAGTAAATTTTAAAAACCAATACAGGATGCCTGGACTGATTTCTAACTCCTAAGCACCACCTTCTGGTCGGTTTCCAGCACTATCAGGTAAAAAAACACTCGTCATTTTCCCCAGTTTTTGGACAAAAATACTTCCTACATTCCTGCTACCCAGGGTCTCAAAAGCCCAATTATTCTTTGTAGTCTTTTTTATTTTCTTAACTTCACATAAATGGTTGACTTGAGCCCACTAAATATGCCAAAAAGAGATGTTTTCACTAAAAAACAGTAACGGAAACAAAAAGACCAGAGTTTAATCCAACATAGCTCCAGAAGCATGTACATGGGTCCGCCATAATGCTGAGGAGCCAGATGAATGCCTAAGTATTAGCTACATCTCACTGAAAACTGCTAAGTGTTAGGTCTAGAAACTTCAAGGAGAAGAGCAGAGAAGGGGAGGGGAGGGAGGGGATGTAGGAAAGAAGTCAGCAAACACCAAACAGCATCTGCTAGAGAAGACATTTTTCCTTGGAAAAAGAGTCAATCCCATAAATTATACACAATAAAAATTTAAAAAGCATTATATTTAACTGTATTTCCAATAGAAATTAGTGTAACTTATAGTTTGAAACATATTATGGTTTAGCTAGAAATACCATTACTGTCAAAAGGAACTCCCATACAATCTCAGTTAACAAAACTGCTCCGGGAGGAAAAAAAAAAAATCTACCAATTCTAAAGCTACAGAAAACTGTGTCAATATGATCTTGCATTGATTGTACAAAGCAAGCATTCTACATAAACATTCCTAGCAATGTCAGTAATAAGTTGTGAATTCAGTTTGGGAAAGGGGTTACAGGATAAAAGGTAAATCCCAAAAGCATAAAATATTCTTAACTATAGATTCTTCATAGGGAGGGATATTTTATACTTTGTGGATTCAACTAGTCAAACAGTAAAATATTTTCTAACTTGAAAAATAAAGTGAAAGAGAATGAATTGCCAATTTATTTACTCTAAATATAGAGAGATATAGTATTCTAAGGAGAAAACGGTTGTCCCAGTCTGAAACACATTATTCAGGTTTACGGTATGTTTTCCAACGAGAATGCATACTCTCGAGTGAGAGTCCAACTTTTGCAAAATCATCAGATTTTCCCTATGAAGTCTCTTAAATCATTTAATAACTGTTCTTAATTTTTAAAAACCAAGATATATTTATCAAAACAGGAAAAAAAAATTACTTACAAAGACCGTAATGAGCCAAGATAATCAAAAGTTCCTTGAGATAATGAAGAAAACAAATTCCCTGAAAGGTTTCTAGGGAAAAAAAAAAAAAGGAAATAATCTCATTTAAAAAATACTAACGATTATATATCATTTTATACAATTTCCTAACGTGTCCTATAATCACTGAATAATGTTATAAAGAATTTATGAAAGTTGTTTTAAATCTTATAAAAAGGGAACAACTAATAAATGTTTTATCCAGGGATAAAGAAATTTGTTCTCAACCAAAATAAAGTAATAAAATTATTTTGAAGTTACTACTATCAGGTAATGATTTTCTACCACATACCAGGTGAATCTGAAAGGTACCTTACTGAGCCAGAACTTTAGTCACGCTCTCATTATAAGTGAATTACTCTTCACGTGTTAACTCATCATTTAAGAAAACAGAAATGTAAAAACAAGAAAAGGACAGGGATGACCTGAATAACAGCAGCAGCAACCCACAGGAACTGAATAAAATATGTCAACGGAGTGCGATGAGTCCGGGGTTTAAAACTGACATAATTCAGTGCTGGCCTTGGGCAAATTACTTAACCTATCTTGTTTCCCCTTGTATCAGATGACTTTAATAAATATTTAAAACCTTGCAGAGTTTTATATGAATTAAACCCAGAACGCCCTATGCTACAATTTGAGGTGGTTTGTTATACCCATAATGATTCCACACTTGACCCTAAGCTCCAAGACAGAGGGCCTTGTGGGTCTTATTTACCAGGGTACCCCTGGCAGCTAGTAACAAGCTGGGGTACACAGTAGGTGCTCAACAGTGGTGGCTATTCAGGATGTAGACTCCATCTTCAGGAAGCTTCTAATACTAAAATGGGACTGAAGGCTCTGGGAAGATGGCAGGATGGTCTAATCACCACAAGCTCTGTTCAGTGCCTGTTTTAATATCAAGAATAGATACAACTTAAACCTAGAATTCTCAAGGAAGATGTCCTGAGACCTGGACCTCTCCTCTGGAGTCTGGGCTGAATCCCTCCCATGTGGGAGAAAGTGACAGTCGATAGATGGGATTCTGCAGCAGTGTATTCCTGGTTGGGAAGACTTAGTATTACACAAATGCCAATCCTTCACAAATTAATATACAATGAGATTAAGTAAAAACATCCCTGGATTGGCTTTTAAATGTAGCATACAAATTTTTGATAGAAAACGTCTGGATAAAAGGATTCTGATCTTCACAGGAGAACTACCTAGGAACTTAAGCAAACAAACAAAAAAAGGGTATCTGTCAATTAAAAGAACAATGAAAGAGACGCCCTTCTCTTTTTTGGCCTATCAGAGGGGATACTGAATGTAGATCTTGAAAAGGGTATTGCAATTAAAACAAACAACAGTACTTTTATGAAGCTATCCTATGTGGAATTATATGATTACTTAGATCTGTTTAAAATAACGTAGGCAGGAAGACAAAGAGATGGCAGATAGAACTAAAACAAGACTGGCTATGAAACTGCTAAGTGTTGAAACTGGGGGAAGGAGACATGGAGATTCCTTATACAATTGTCTAATGTTTTGGTTTTGTTTGTTTGTTTGTTTGTTTTTTACAAGTTTGAAAGATTCTATAATAGTAAGTTGGAAATAAAACTCTACCATACAAATATAGGATTTAAGTATAAACAAAATAATGGCATCTCACAGGGATCATTAGATTCTAATTATTAGGTAATTTCATTCTAATCATTAGATATTATTAGCTATTTCCTTTTAAAAATCACAGAGGAAGGAAGGAATCACATTGGAGTAAGACACACCATGCTCTCAGCAAATCCCAACACAAACTAATTTTCCCTCCAGTGCTAGAAGAAGACTGGCTGAACACCAGAGTACTGGCTTCGGTCTGGGGACCATAAAAACTTACACACATTTTAAAACACCAGAATCACACTCCAGCTCTGAGATACTTACACAAAAAAGTAAAAGGGAACTGAGAATGACAACCAGCAAAGTCACTGTTCCCATGTCCTATCAGCTCCCTGAATACAATAGCAGGTGAATTATCCATCCATCCCCACTCCCACCCCTTTACACTGTGGTTTCTTAATATCTTAATTTTTCTTTATTTACTTAACTTTTTGCTAAACAGATACATTTGAATTCCTGTAAGTTAAATATGTACGATGCATCACCTATGTGTATACAAGGGATGTTTACCAGGGCCAATTTGTTAAAGGCGGGGGAAATGCAATCAGATGGAATCTCCTACAACGGAGGAATAAGTGACTAAATTACAATCAGTTCTATACTTGGAATATTCTGTAATTATTAACAAACACAAACTATATCAACATGTACCCTCTTGAAAAGATATTAATGACATGCTGGTGATTTTTTTAAGTAAATTGCTGAGTACAGCACAAATTTAAAGCCCAATACGTATGCCTGTACCTTTGTGGGGGCAACAGAAAATCTGAAAATAATACACCAGATAGCTAGCACACGCTAGCTCACGATGATACGTCTGAAGTGATGGAAGGGAGATTTAATTTTTCCTTCAAATCTCTATGTGGTTTTATTACTTAATGACATCAGTAATTGTTCAATTGTATAAAGGAAGTTCTTATAAATATCACTCACCGATTATTTCTTTTTTAACTTTATTTATTTATTCGAGAGAGAGCACAAGCAGGGGGAGGGAGGAGCATGGGGAGAGGGAGAAGCAGGCTCCCCGCTGAGCAGGGAGCCAGACTGGGGGGTGGGGGGGGCACCTCCATCCCAGGATGCTGGGATCATGACCTGAGCCAAAGACAGATGCTTAACTGACTGAACCACCCAGGACTCACCAATTATTTCTGACAGAAAAATATTAAAGGTATAATTCTTAGAAAAAAATACAAGATGTAAACTGATAAAAATTCATAAAAAAGGGGAAAAAAAGAAAGCTTTTGATCTGTTGTGCTCCTGACAACTTCTCTGGAAAGTGACATCCTAAGTGAAGGACAGAGACTTCACAGAAGTTCATTTCTGGCTCCCCATCTTTGGTTTGCCAGTTATTTCCACTGTGGAGAGGGATGGGGTAGGAACATCTGGGAGTATGTCTTCACTTCTCTGAGACAGTTGTCCCCAGAAATTCTCCATCAACAAAGGCAAAGATCCATATACAGGATTAATCAATTAGGCCCCCTACATCCATGTCCACTGAAGCCTCAGACATATTTAAGGTTATTTCTGAATTCTTAACCTAAACCTCCAAAGCCATGACTTGTTTCAAAACGATGAGAAGCATGGGCGAGAAGACCACCATCTGTCTGCCAGGGTCTCACCCAGGCCCTAGGGGGCCTCCACTCCAGCCTTCTTGGCTAAGAGGCCCCACCAGTCCCAGATCCCAGGTTCCAAGGCAATCCAGAGAATCCAGCTGAAGAAGCAGTAAAGGAGATATCTATAAAGAGTGATCCACTCTGGATTCCCTTCTTCTATATACACCTGCTCTTCTGGGTGGGAGACAGACTTTATGTAAGAAATGCACTACATGCCCGATGGCTAATCAAATTCCCTTTTCCACTTGTTGGATTGAGAAGGTGCTTTTCTTCCCAGTGGGAAACACAGATAGTTACCAGCCTTCACAACCAGCATCCAGGCTGGCTCAGAGAGCCTAGAAATCTGCAGTTTGCTGCTATCCATACAGCACACTCGTCCAAAGTTTCTTGATCCCTGACTCTAGACCTGTGTCAACCCAACTTATTATAAGCATCTCCACTGCAATGCATTCCTGAAGTTAAAAAAGCTACCTCAATTGCCAATTTTTCTTAGAACAGTCTTTAAAGGACATAAAGTCAGGTTTATTTCTGTATATGCCATAGAGTGTTGCATTTAAAAGAGCCACAGTGACCTATTATTACATGGGCTACAAAATCACTCAACCAAATCTCAAAGTGGGAAACTTGGTACTGCTATTCTTCTGCTTTAATGATTCACTTGGATAAATGTCCTGTAACGTCTCACAACAGATAGCACAGAATTAATAAAAATGTAAGAGATGGACCCAAGCTTCAGAACTTCCAAAAACTTCAGCTTTTGATGCAGGAGGGAAAAAAAAAAGTGTAAGGAAATAGTAAGTGGCCCTAATGTAAAGACTGTCCCTTCCACCTCTTTTGCCTAAGGAACATTTGCTGATGGGTCAAGAATCCCTGAGCCACAGTTATAAATTCATCTGGAACTAAAGTCGATGAAACGGTAAACTCAAGACTCTTTTTCATTACTTGAGTCACAGCTACCCAAAAATATAACAGATTTTTCCTTCATAAATGCCTCATTTTGCCAATTCTTATGCAGTCCTCAGAACCAGAAATACAAGACTCTCAAGAAGAGATAACAGAAGCACTGAAATAAAATTGCTGCAATCCAGCCACAAAAAAAGAAAAATGCAATTGGTTTAATTAATTTCAAGTTATGAGCAAAGCTGTATACCAAATCAATCTTACACTTAAACACTTAAGTTTGGCCATATATCTCTCCTCCCAAATTAAAGGGCTCACTGAAAAATACTAGAAGTTTGTAAAGAAGCAGGAGTACCTGGTGGTATCCTAACAAGTGATCTGAAGTCCCCTCCCTTTACTGCAGAGATGAAATGATCTCACCATTGAAGGCCCTAAGAGCTTTTTTAAAGTTAACATGAATGGGCGCCTGAGTGGCTTAGTCGGTTAAGCGTCTGCCTTTGGCTCAGGTCATGATCCCAGGTCATGATCAAGTCCCACATCAGGCTCCCTGCTCAGTGGGGAGTCTGTTTCTCCCTCTACTCTTTCCCCCCTGCTCATGATCTCTCTCTCACTGTCTCTCTCTCTCAAATAAATAAATAAAATCTTAAAAATATATATAATAAAGTTAACATGAATGAAGTTGCAGAAACATTCTGAAAAGCCACAGAAAGAACCAGGCATAGACAATCCTTGTAACTAGACCTTTGACCCTCAATGCCAAATTTCATCCTGCACCCTATTCCCAGACAACTATTCTGTAAAACAGGATGCCACTTTCCCAACGTAAATGTCCTTCAGTGGCTTCCTATTGTTAAATCCGTTCTAAGCCCGTCTGCCTTTCATACGCTCCCATATAAAGTTCTATTAAAGATAATCAGCTTGGGCGCCTGGGTGGCTCAGTTGGTTAAGCGACTGCCTTCGGCTCAGGTCATGATCCTGGAGTCCCTGGATCGAGTCCCGCATCGGGCTCCCTGCTCGGCAGGGAGTCTGCTTCTCCCTCTGACCCTCCCCCCTCTCATGTACTCGCTCTCTCTCATTCTCTCTCTCTCAAATAAATAAATAAAATCTTTGAAAAAAAAAAAAAAAAGATAATCAGCTTGATTTCTAGTTACTCCCAAACAGAGCCTCCTCATTTTAAAAAGAAAATAAAAATGTTATTTGATGGCTTATACAAAGTTCTTCTGTATTTATATTATATATAAATTATAAAAGAGATAGATACAGATCATTCAAATTTTAATTAATCTTTATAATAACTTCGAGGTACCATGAACCTACTTTAACAGATGAAAAAAAAACAGAAAAGCTCAGAAAAGTGAACTCACCCCAAATCACAAAGTCAGAGGCATGATTCAAATGGTGATTTCACTCTTCACATCAACGGCTTTCCCCTTGACTTTGCTCTTTGCTCTCACCTTCCACCTTCATGCATCACTGGCTCGCTTCTTTTCCTTTCTAACTAATCAAATCTCTGCAATCTCTGGGCCATCAGCTCAGGTTTTACCCCTTCCAGGAAATTTATCCAGACCAGCAAAGCTTCTGACCATCTCTCTCAACATGAACATGTTCCCTGAGGCATACACCCCATTAAGGGGCTCTGTGTGTGTGTGTGTGTGTGTGTGTGCATAATACACAATATTATGTTCTGATGACATTATATCCCCAAGATTGAATTTCCAGCTCCTTATCTCCTTCTCCTTCTATAATCCTGACAGCTGCTACTTTACTATCAGACATGTCCTAGGTGTCTATAAATATCTGGGTACTAGTCCACATGTCTTCTTATATTTTAGTAGAAAAGACATACTTACAGCCTAACCAGATTGGCGAGTCCTCGAAATATGTCTGCATTCAGACATCCTATTCGATTGTTAGTCAGATCCCTGAGGAGAAAGGGGGAAAAAGTGTCTTCAATTAGTTCTCTTGGATGAAGGTTTCATATGCTCAATATTCAAGAACAGCACCCAGGTATCATGCTAGACCTTTCTTTTCAGCATCCCTGAGAAGTTTACCTACTTCAAGTGAGTTAAGGGGAGCACTGAGAGAAAAAACAATCCTTGCTTTCACCTATCTGCGTATAGACTAAGCACTGCCTAATTATAGTGCCCTCCATATTTCAAGCACTTACTCCTGTAAAATGACTCACGATAAGGCTGGAGTGGTAAAAATGAGACTCAACCTACCTTACTGTTTGTGAGAGAATACCTCAGATGACCTACACCGTTCGCTAAGCTGTGGAAGTCAGGGACAGAGCCCAGTGTCAGCGAACATCAGACAGACAAAAGATAAAGGGGCAAACTACCAAAATGCTGGAGGTTTTATTTCCTCAAGAATACCTGAAACTTAAGCTTTCTGATGTCATCCCTAAATCAGTTTTGACTGTAATGAGAAAACTGAGTTTGCTTTTACCTCACTATTTAATCTCCAAGCCAGATTACTTTAGCTTTATCTAGGTAATGGCCTAGTTATTTTTTCCCATCACTCTAAACTTTTTTTTTAAGATTTATTTATTTTAGAGAGAGAGAGAAAGAGAGGGAGGGAGAACGGGGCGTGGGGCAGAGGGAGAGAGACAGAATCCCAAGCAAACTCCCCCTGAGCATGGAGCCCGAGGAGGGGCTCAATCCCATGACTCTGAGATCATGACCTGTGCTGAAATCAAGAGTCGGACAGTTAACTGACTGAGTCACGTGGGCGCCCCACTCTTAACATTTTATTTTATTTTATTTATTTATTTGAGGGGGGAGCGCGCACGTGTGCACAAAGTGGGGGAGGGGCAGAGGGAGAAGCAGACTCCCCACTGAGCGTGGAGCCCCACATGGGGCTCACTACCAGGACCCTGAGATCATGACCTGAGCTGAAGTCAGAGGCTTAACCGAATGAGCCACCCAGGCGCCCTGCCCCATTCCTAACTTCTTATAGTTCCTATCAAATGTTACTTTCTAAGTTTTTTTTTTCTCCTCAATCTACGAAACTTTTTCCTTTTTATCTACATAAAATGTGTAGTAGATATTGCGTTCTTTCTGCACTATTTTTCTCCACACCACAGAGAGTGAACACAATTTTAAATTTTAATCAAGAGAATGCATTCTAACAGGGAGATAATAAATGACAATTTCTGTAAACTTCAAGTGAGAGCCCATGGCTTTCAGCAATTTTTCCATCGCTAGACTTACTAAACTGCATGCAGGAAAACCCTAAAACAATGAATCTTAATTTTTATCAGTTCCTACTTAGGAATTATTCACCCCCTGGATTTTGATAAAAGAATTAGAACAAGATTCTAAACCGAACTTCCAAAAATATTTTTATCACCTTTTCTTCAATGTCCATATTATTCTTTGTAATGGAAAAGTACCTATTCTTTGAGTCGTGCTCTGAGTTACTCTTTACAGAAGCAACGTGCACCACCCATTTCTGAACTAAAACTGCTGGAGTCCGAATTGTATAACTTGGCAACAGCAGAAACTGCATTAGCCAGACTAGAAACCGGAAATGATAAGGACAGGGCATCCGAATCAGGCACCTATGCGCTAAGTTTCTCCCCTAGATACTCCGAAATCTAGCTTAGGTAATCCTTAGTTTCCCTAAATTTCACAGTTCTGCCTTTCCTATCTTATGGCAACTTTTGATTAAAAAAAAAAAAAAATCTTAAGCAATACGAAACTTTATCTGCACCTGCTATGTTCCAGGCTTCTGCTCCTCAGAATATTAAAGTAAGTATTTAATCCGATGGGACTTTTTTTATTCCAGCTGATTTTCCTTTTATTTCTGGGTTTTACTGTTTAAGAAAATTAGGCATCATTTTGTGAATTGCTGCTTAAACAAGCATTTCTGGGCTCAATTCATTATCTTGTCTCACTTCTGAGCTTTAACTGGTGTAATTACCAGTGATTCTTTGGGAAACAATTTCATTACAGCTATACCTATTTAAAATGGTATTTAGGTATTGATAATGGGTTTTATTTAGATTGAGAATCAGCTTGAATTTGTTGATAAAGCAAAAGAGAAACTGAATAGGCCTAGGTTTTACCTACTTTTGGTAGTTTATCCTTCAGAAAGCCACTTAATCTTCCTGATTCAAATTATCTATAAAATAAAGGCAAAGGCATGGTACACTTACAAAAAAAGCTTTATGTGTGGCTGTCGAGTGGGAGGCACAACTGAAATGAATGATTTAGAGCCTCGTAAGAAAGAGCGCCCGTATCCACAAGCAACCAGCAAACATTACTACCACAAATATCTTTGTATCTCACTGAGTTTACATATAGGACTCTCTCAGCTTGCAAGTCGTATACCTTAAGTTCCATTACAGGTCAACTGTTTGAAATTAAGGATGTATTTTCTAGCGGGATGAATATTATAAATGGCAATTACCTTCCTAGGCAAGAACATAAGAGACTACTTAACGTGTAATGCAATGAAAAAATGCTCAGGCAGTGCCAGGGACGAGATCAGTAATTAAATGCTACTGAACAAGAAATTTATTTATTTATTTTGGATGGAAGTACTTGAGAAATTATTTACTGAAGGATAAAGAACTGGAGAGAGAATCTAAGATATTCTGCATTATCCTGAAAACATCCTGATGAAACCGCTTTTTATTAGCAGTCAAGTTGCCTTCAACCCGTATCTCAACATGAAGACATTATTAGCATGTATCTTCCTAGAAAGAGCTTCCCTCCCAAAAAGCTGGGAGTAAAGTGGGGCCAATCACAAAGGGAGGGAATAAGCTGTCTGTCTTGTCTGGCAATATGACGCCATATCCCTCCATAGGAGAAAAAGAAAAAAAAGAAAAAGCTGGAGGGAAAGATATTCTAGAAGTTCCCAAACTCAGAATTTCCAGGAGGGACAAATAAAACAAAGACGGTTCAGCCTCAGCCCCAGTTCCTGATAGGGTGGGTCTAACACCCACACTCCCGCTTCCTACTTGAGGCCTCCTGTTCCCACCCCTGATTCAAATGGACCCTCCGTGTGCACCTGGTGAGGAGCACAAAGGAAGTGACTCACTGTCATCAAGCAAGCTTACTAAGCCGCTGCCCCTCCTCTCCCCTGACCAGTGCACGCAGCCTGGCTATGGCCGTGTTCCAGGCCCTCGCCCGCGTCAGAACGCCTGGGTCCTAGCAGCTCTCGGCAGCCACGCTCTGGCTACAGTTCCCTCTCTCTCCAAGGAGATTCCAAGTCCGCATCCAGGCTCCTGGTCGGTGCGCAGGATTCCACAAGACGGCCAAGCCCTCGAGGGGTTCCTGAGTTACCCTTGTATCTCTGGACCCGGGCACACTACTGGGCACCCACAACAGACCCCATTTTTGTTCAGCGGAACTGATGCCGCTGTCTCACCACCTGATCTCCCTGCTGGACCCAGTTACTACTGTTACTGGGCTCTAAACCCAACTCTACACCGCGACCACTGCCACTCCGACACCCACATCATGCCCACTCGCCTCCGACACTTATCTTCCCTACCCAGAACGCCAGTGTCCATTAACACCACTGACCTACTCCAGATGGGCCAGTTTTTCTGACTTGCCTCATTAAAAAGCCTGAACTGGAAAATAATGGAGAGCAGCGTGCACGGGGAAGAAAGCCGATCAAGGGTGAGACCTCCTGCAGACATCCTGGGGCGTCCGGAGCGCACAGAAGTCTGATAAAAACAATGAACCGTCATCCGGCGCCCTCACCAAAAACCATGGTAATAACGTTCCCTCCTACAGAGTCTGACTGAAATTCCAAACAATGTTACACAATGAAGAGAGAATTCTTCAACTCCTACTAGGCCTCATCGTCTAGAATTCTGAACACTAAGACTGACCAAGACAGGGGACTGAGAGGAGAGCTTCAGAGGATACGTTTTAAATGAAAAAAAAAAATTATATTTGCAAAAGTATTTTTTTTAAAATAGGCAAAAATAGCATAGCCAACTCTTACAACTGGATCTGACTGTAAAAAGGAACGAGTTTGGAATGAGAGAATAATAGATACAAAATGTCAAAAGTATTAGGAGGGAAGGTCCTTGTCAGCATTTAAGTAGTTCCTGGCATGATTCAACTCAGAGCAAACACAGCTTATTTTATTATACAAACAACACGGGAAACAAAGAAGACGTTAAAAAAAAAAAAAAGTACCCAGTCACCCCGGATACTTTATAAACATTAAATAGTAAGAGAGCATGAGAGAGGCGCCGGGCTGGCTCGGTCAGTAGAGCAGGCGACTCTTGATTTCAGGGTTGTGAGTTCGAGCCCCATGCTGGGTGTAGAGATTACTTAAAAATAAAATCTTTTAAAAGAAAAAGTAAATAAAAGAGTATGATAGAACCAAAAAAAAAAAAAAAAAAGAAAGGAGAGAGAGAGAGATAGGGACAGAGGGAGGGAAGGATGATTGTTGAGAAGAATGAAAGCATCGTCTCATCCCCAACATCCTCTGTCCCCAGTTCTCTGCACTTAAGCGGTTTCTCCCTCCTGCCATCAGAAATATTCTGAAACACAAATCTGATGTCAACTCCGTATTCAAAAAGTCCTGCTAGCCCCACACTGTCTAAAGAGCTTCAAAATTCTTTAACATGGCAGGTCATCTTAGGCCTACAAGAGCCTAATCTCTCCATGACCAGCCTAAACTCCAAAACCCCTCTTTCCCCACTTTGTACTTCATGCTCTGGCTCCACACGGACGCCCACTCTGCTTAGAACGCCCGTCTTGTTATTTTTCAATATGTAGTACTCATCCCTCGGGAGCAAGGTCAAATCTGCAGGCCATTCCCCTCCCAGGTGGCCCCTCCTTTCCTTGGCACGTTCTTACTATGATTTTATCTGTGATGGCTCCCATGTGAATGTGTTAGGGCATATTTTCATTATCTGGTTGCCCCCAAGGGTCTGTGAGCTCTTCCCAAGAAGTCAGACCACGGTAAGCAGCCAGCACTTAATAATAAGAAATGTCTTTCGAAGGAATAAGGGACAGCGGGACAGTCCGCAGGGCTCGAGTGTGGGGTTACCTCTCCAACTGGAGCGTGTTCACACGGCAGCTACGAAAACCGCATAAAAAGGAGTGAAGGGGAGTTGTTTAGCTTCAGAAGGAATAAAAACTACTCTGTAAGTTTTGAAATAATAATACACAGATAAAATATACATGCAAATAGCAAGACTTTAAACCGTTCATAGAAAGGGGCCTCAATTGATAAGCTTATACAACAGAGTTTGAATGCATTCGTAACTTGAAAATCCTCTATGCATGACTTATTACGATCACTGACAAAGCCAATACAGTAATCATCTTATTAGCATAAGAAGGACACAACCATCTACCATCAAACAAATCAAATTATTGCACAAATTAACCACTTTCTATGCTACTTATATTAAATATTCTTTTTGTTCTATCATGGACCTAGTCAATAAACTAAAAATTGTTTAAAACCCATTTTTTTATCGCATTAAAGCTTGAAGTGGGTTAACAGTTCCTTATAAAAGAACAGTTCGGGGGCGCCTAGGTGGCTCAGTCGGTTTTAAGTGTCCGATTCTTGATTGCGGCTCAGGTCATGAAACTCTTGATTTCGACTCGGGTCATGATCTCAAGGTCGTGAGATGGAGCCCCATGTCCTGGCACTCAGCGTGGAGTCTGCTTGTCCCTCTCCCTCTGCTCCTCCCCCTGCTCGCGCTTGCCCGTGCTCTCTCTCCCTCTCTCATGCATGCTCTGTCTAGCTGTAAAATAAATAAATAAAACCTTAAAAAAAAAAAAGAAAAAAGAACAGTTCAAACTCATAAGCAAGCAATTCAAATACTTACAATCTTTTTAGCGATGAAAGTCCCCAAAAGGCGCCTGGATCTATACTACTAATAAGATTATTTCGGAGGTCCCTGTTAAAAACAGAATAAAAGTTATCACTTATCAGCACTATAACAAATATTCAGGCAAACTACAGTTACCTGCTACACAGAAAACAACAATAATGGCAGGAAATTAACGCCAAAAAGGTTAACTCCGGTGGTAAGCGGCAGAGCCAGAAGTCAAATTCAAGAAGTCTGGTCCAAAGCCACTTTGTTTTGGTCAATATAATAAAGCCATATACCAAAAAGGATATATATGTCCCTCTATTATTCAAATTCAAACTTATGGCCAGGCTACAATCCTATACATTCTTTCTACAATTTTCTCCTTAGTATGCTACACTTGAGTTTTATCAAAACAAATCAGAGATTATATTTGTGAACACAAATTGAATTTTTAGAAACTATCTTCTAAAATATCCACTCTAAAATTCATGTCATTTAGTTTTTCATATTTTTCCCTCCCTGGGCTTCTATGGTTCGGATTCCTATAAAATAAAACTGTGGTCATGCACAACATGCAGCTCAAAGCAAAGATCCAGCAGCCCCCAAGGCCACGGCTCTGAGGGCAGTCTCAACAGACTCCCACTCTCGTGGGCAGCCCTGCCATGTCAGCACCCCGCCACCAGGGGCCAGTGGTGAGCGCCACTGCCACAGCCCTCCCCCAGGGAGGATCTGGGGGGCCCCTAAGGCGGCTGGCTGCTCTCCAATGGGTAGGGACCAAGTGGCCGCACACAAACGTTCACACAGACCTCAAAGACAGCACTCAACTACAGGAGCACTTAGAAGCAGGACAGTGGCCCATTTTCCCTGACCACATTCCTACCAGTGGCTGGCCCACACTTGAGCTTTGTCAGACCCTTGGGCCGGACTCACTCATAACCTTGCCCGCTGAAGTCAGGCGTGGTTTCCAGTCATCTCTCAGAGCACCTGACGTCAGACTATGAACAGAAGAAACTCTTTGCAACTTCTCTTGTCCTTCCCTTCTCCCTTCTTTACCTAACAATGGCAACACTGCCCCTTCCGTGTGTGACATCTCATTATCCATAGGGATGCACACAGAGTGAGTGAGACAATACAGAAACGCAGAGCAACGCCCATTACAAACCACCTCACCGGGTCCTTTAGTCCCTTACTTACTGGAGATTTAAAAGGCCTTCCTACAAGTGTATCTGGGGTCAGTGGTGCCACCTGTTATCATGACATTGAGGTGACAGGTCTCTGGATCTTTTGTAACTATTACTCCATCATGGGATGTTAGCCTGAGCTCACAGTCTATAAACTAGAGAAAATCCGGTGTTTGCCTTTTCAAACCACTCCATCTCAGAAAGCGTCTGACTTCCCTTGTCTACCTGTGCTGAAGAGAAGAACCCCAAGGAAGTCTTACTGTAGTGAGCACTGATCCATGTTATTTCCTTCCATCCAGTGAACGGAGGCACATTCAATCTTTCTGTCTCATCACCTAATGAAAACTCTGATGTATGGCTGCTTCATAACATGCTATTTTTTTCTAACAGTTCATGTTTCAAACTATCGATATATACCAGTGACAATGCTGGTTTTCCGGAAATTTCACCAGAACATCCTGATGAGACTGGCCATCTGCCCATAGTGGTGGCAGTCATTCATTTACTCTAAGTTCGGAATTCTTTTTTTTTTTTTTTAAGATTTTATTTATTTATTTGACAGAGAGAGAGAAAGAGAGCACAAGCAGGGGGAGCAGCAGAGGGAGAGGGAGAAGCAGACTCCCCAGCTGAGCAGGGAGCCCAACGTGGGGCTTAACCGACTGAGCCACCCAGGTGCCCCACGTCCAGCATTCTCGCTGTGTCACCGGCTTCCCAAACTAGCCACGCTGTTTAACACGTGGTGACAGACGCTGGTCAGAACGTCTCATAACACTTCTCTGGAAGCGCATTCTGTGAATGCCGGGAGTATCGAGCTTGCCAGCAAATCCTGCTCCGCTTTTCCAGAGTCTTACTCCCAGTGTCGCACACCCAGTGTTCTTCCGGCTGGGGGGGTGGGCAGAGCTGGCATTCCACTCTCCTCCCCAAATCAGAGCCCTATTTGTCTAAATAAAACTGAACCCCCAGTACGTTAACTCTTGTTTTAAAAAAAAAAGAAATAACCGGGGCACCTGGGTAGCTCAGGGGGTTAAGCATCTGCCTTCGGCTCAGGTCATGATCTCAGGGTCCTGGGATGGAGCCCTGCGTCGGGCTCCCTGCTCAGCGGGGAGCCTGCTCCTTCCTCTCCTCTGCTCCCCCTGCTTGTGCTCTCTCTCTCTCTCTCCCAAATAAATAAAATCTTAAAAAACAAAAGAAATAACCATTAAACATAAAATCTATGCTCTGATTACCATTACTCCTTAAGTATGTCATTGATCAGAACTCAGATTTTATATTCCACAAGAAAACAGCTTTGTCAGGGCTGGCAGCTGACCTAACTTTTCGGGGGTTTTTTTTTTTTTTTTTTGCACCATAGCCTCTAAGATATTTTTTTTTTAATACAGTAAATGAAAATATCTGAAAAGGCCAGGTAGCTTCACGAAATGGAACTGCATGGTAATACAAGTCTCAAAAGATATTCAGGTGAACTCACAAATCCTACCCTTCTCTCTGAACTTCCAATCAGCTTTTAAGTTCTCCTCTTAACTAAGGAGTCAAAAAAAAAAAAAAAGGATGTCCTTGATGTAGCTAACTTCAACAGAAAAAGAAAATCTGGCAGAGAGTAAGTTCCCTGCTACAAATGTCATGGCCTCAGCCTCCCTCATCCCCAAACACCTGCCGGGGGCCCAGATGACTACGGAGGCAGATTCGCACAGCCCAGCCCAGGCCAGCTGCCCCTCTACCCGCCACGCTGCCCTGCAGCCTTTCTCTTGGCCAACTCCTAAGAGCCACTCCGGGGAAGTCAGACGTGAAGGGTGCAAGTGGCCCTGAGAGGAGCCGTCGCCCCACAAGAGAGGGAAGCAGGAGCAGCCCGGCCTCCAGGGGGGTGAGGATGAAGTGTGCACCACAGAGGCTCCCAGCGGGCCAGGCCCAGGTGCCTGCCACACGGGCAGCTGCCCACGCACCGGCTTCCTTCCCTTCGCTCTCTCACTGTCCCACTCCCTGAGACGTGCGATTTCTCGGACCACCTCTCAAATGAACCACCTGAACCCAAAATTTCTTCTCAGGACCTGCTCCTGGGAAAACTCAGGTGAAGACACCGGCCCACGAACGTGAAGCCCACCAGCACCAGGCCAAGCGTTCACATCTAGGGCAGAGACCTTGGGAGACTCTACCCACCTGCTCCATTTTGAGGGCAAGAGCAGAAAGGGGAAGACTATTAGTCATTCAAAATTTCAAAACCTTGGGCGCCTGGGTGGCTCTGTTGGTTAAGCATCTGCTTCGGCTCAGGTCATGATCCTGGGTTCTGGGATTGAGCCCTGCATCGGGCTCCCTACTCAGCTGGGAACCTGCTCCTCCCTCTCCTTCTACTGCTCCCCCTGCTTGTGTTCTCTCACTCTCTCTGTCAAATAAATAAATAAAATCTTAAAAAAAAAAAAATTCAAAACCTTAAAAGAAAATAAACAAAATTTATTCCTAAGGGGGAAAAAAAAATCAAAACTTTAGAGTAGGTGGAGGTGAGGAAGGAGAGCACTTATGAAAGGCTCCAGAATTTAAAAATTATAACTCAAACTATGACTGCTACCAATCATTTCATGTTCAATTGCTGTGCTAAACATTTTTTAGGGTTTTTTTTTTGTTTTTGGGGTTTTTTTTTAGTTTTTTTGCTGCCTTCTCCCTTGCACTGGGGAGAAACACCCCTACTTGTCTCATAGACCATATGGTACAAACAGTGCCACAGAATCCCCAACACCACCCCGCCAGGTATGGCACTTGATCAACCTCCAACCAGATTTTTCAAACGCCGTAGTCTCAGTAACGTGGCAGGATTACATGACCCTGGTCCAACTAAACCTAGGGTCTAGGGCAGTGGGGAGGAGATAGATGGGGACAGGGAATGGCCATTTCCATTGGTCTGATTAGAGGTCAAGAGGTAACCCCAGGACCCTCTTGCTACCATGATTTAAGAGCCTGTCTAGGGGGCACCTGGCTGGCTCAGTCGGCAAAACATGTAACTCTTGACCTTGGGGTCATAAGCTTAAGCCCCATGTTGGGTGCAGAGCTTACTTAAAAAAATAAATAAATAGGGGCGCCTGGGTGGCTCAGTCATTAAGCGTCTGCCTTCGGCTCAGGTCATGATCCCAAGGTCCTGGGATCGAGCCCCGCATCGGGCTCCCTGCTCGGCGGGAAGCCTGCTTCTCCCTCTCCCACTCCCCCTGCTTGTGTTCCCTCTCTCACTGTGTCTCTCTCTGTCAAATAAATAAATAAAATCTTTAAAAATAAATAAATAAATAAATAAATAAATAAATAAATAAATAAATAAGAGCCTGTCTAATGAAGCCAAAAGATAGGAAAAGAGAATTAATGCTGAGCCCTTGGATCCAGCCAAGCCTGAAGTCCAGCTCTAACTCTCTGGGCTCCTCAGTTACACAAATCACTAATTTCAGCGAGTTGGTATCGGACACCTATCATCCCATTAAGATCTCACAATCAATCCTAGGAGATAGGACTCCTGCTGCAGATAAAGAACTCACGTGAAAAAAAGATTATGAAATCAGCCAAGTTCTGAACGGCCAAGCCAGACGTCACGATTTAAACACAGCTTTCTGACTGATAACAGTGGAGATTTACACGTAGAGCAAGAGGGAGAGAGAGAAAGCAAACCGGCCAAGAAGTTGGCAATGGTTCAATCAAGGTGCTAGAGATATTGTTCTTTCAAATTCTCTGCATGTTTGATGAATTTTATTCATTGGATAAAGTTATTATATGTGGTATTGTCCAGCCTTCCAACTTCATGTGAAAGCCATCCACCTCTCCCTCCTCCTCGCTGTCATCACCCCCACCAGTGCTGACTGGCGTCCTTGCTTCTCTCATCCACGCTCCATTTAAAGTGTTCCTCCTGGGGCGCCTGGGTGGCTCAGTCGGTTACATATCTGCCTTCAGCTCAGGTCGTGATCCTGGGGTCCCGGGATCGAGCCCCGTGTTGGGCTCCCTGCTCAGCGGGGAGTCTGCTTCTCCCTCTCCCTCTGCCGCTCCCCCCTGCTTGTGCTCTAGCTCACACTCTCTCTCTCAAATAAATAAAAAAATCTTAAAAAAAATAATAAAGTGATCTTCCTAAGCATAAATCTGAACCTGTCTCTGTGCTGGTTAAAACCTCCACGTTCCCTCAGAATGAAGTCCAAACTCTTTAAAGTACCTTACAAGCCCCTCCATGGCCCCGGCCCTAACTCCGACTTCTCATTCTGCTCCACACCTTTCTTTAACACTCAGCCAGCCTTTCTCTCTTCATATTACTAATCATATCTCAAGACGTTTCTAGAAAGAGTCCTACTTCTCTCACCTCCAGACCCTGGCACATGATTGCTGTATCCCTGACACATGCACTCTCCCCCTGCATCTTTCCTCACCTCCATCCTGGTTTTCTTGCCTGACTAACTCCTACTCATCTTGAACAGCATTCCTTTTTCCAAAAAAACAATATCTCTGAACAACAGTGCCCTGTACTTTCCTGCTGTGGCCCTCGTCACTCTCTACTGATTTGCTTAAACCACCTTCACTGAGAGACCAGAAGTTCCACGGGGGCAGGATCCACATCCATCTGTTCAGTGAGACGGACAGACATACATTATAGAGTGCGGACACTGCTATGGTCTGGATGTTTGTGTCCTACCAAAATTCATATTAAAATCCTAATTCCCAAAGTGATGGAATTAGGAGGTGGGGCCTCTGGGAGGTGATTAGGTCATGAGAGCAGAGACCTAAGGAATGAGGTTGATGTCCTTATAAAAGAGACCCCATCTGTCCTCGTCCCCTTCCACATGAGGGTACAGCCAACTAAGAAGCGGTCCCTCACTGAACACTGAATCTGCTGGCACCTTGATCTTGCACTTCCCAGCCTCCAAAACTCAATGTTTGTTGAAAACCAAATGTTTGTTGTTTGCAAGCTACCCCATTTATGGTATTTTGTGATAGCAGCCAGAATGGATGAAGAGAGTTGATAAATGGATAAAAAAGTACATGATGGCTCAGAGACAGAATTATATTACCTGACTTTCACTACAAAAATCTTTTTGGTAAATGACAGTTAGCTACGAAATCATTATGATATTCATAAACTCGGGCAACATAGAGACACCTGCAACTCATTCATAACACTCCCATTTCTCAACAAAGTCAGAGGGTCATGATGCCTGCAATTGACCTTCAAGTAATTCAGCAAACGTGTGTATGTGCAGGCATGTTCCAAGAGAAAGAAAAAAAATGATAGCAAATCATTCTAATTATTGCATCTGGGTAAGTAAATTGGCGATATGAGAGGTTACTACATTAATTCTTTAAATTTGTCTGTATGTTTAAAAATTTTCATAATAAAAATTATTTTTGTCCCCAACTTTTTAAGTTCCAGGAAGTATAATTAATCATCAGGCCCAACTTATTAGTCCCTGTCTCCCCCTGGCCCAAATGATCCCAATCCTACACCTCAAAGAGAAATGATATTTTAGGAGAAAATTCAGTCGGCATATATTTGACTCATATTGAATAAGCAAAAAAGCTCTGCAAACAGAAATATATGTCAGTTTCATTTTTTTTTAAAACATTGTTTCCCTTTTCAGATTTTAAACCGCATCTACAACAAATACTGATTTAGCTAAAGCAGTCCATAAATTTGCGGCCAATGATGTACTGCATGTGTTTCCACATTATACCTCTCATGCATAACTGAGTACTGTAATATGATTTAAAGATACACTTTTTCTTTAATAATAAAAACTCCTTGACATATTATATAATACTTAATAATAGCCATATTAATCAGGCATTGCCAAAAGATATTTATATTTATAGTCCAATTTTTTCATTTAACATCTCCCCTTCCCTTACCAATCACAGCTTCCCTAGGGAACAAAAGTCTAACTTTAGGGTCTATCACTACATCTAACTGTGTTGGATCATTAAAACATAAATGAAAAAGTGCACAAGAATTGCTGAAACAAAATTAAAGGAATGTTAATAGTTCTTGGAAAAAGAGTAAGTTCCTTTAGGAAAGAATGCCAGGTGTAGCAGAAAAGATGCTTTTTAACTGCAAGTATCAGAAACTTCTACTCAAAAATGTTTCAGCAATAAAGGAAATTCTCTGGCATTAAGGGAAATCAAGACGTAGGACAGCCCAAGGGGTTTCTCCGCCCTTCTCAGCATATCAACTTGGCCTTCAGGCTGACCCTCAATTGTGACAGGCTATGCCAAGTCCACAAACCACCTCCAAGCACAAAGTTATGACAAACAGTTGATTCTTTATTCCCGTAACTCTTTAGGAGCCAGGAAATCTTTCTCAAAGCCTCACAGCTAAATACCCCTCATCACTCTTACTGGCTCCGGCTGGCTCTGGCAATAGCTAGAACAAGATGCTATGGTGATCACATCATTTGGGATGGAACAGAAGCTAGGGAGTCAAACACATTGCTGGTATGTCATCTTAGTGTCCATAATTAGACGATAGAGGAGTGTCACTAAATACTGACAAATACATAACAAGAATCACAATACTCTCGGGGCACTTGGGTGGCTCAGTCGGTTGAGAGTCCAACTCTTGGTTTCAGCTCAGGTCATGATCTCAGGGTCGTGAGATCGAGCCCGAGTTGGGCTCTGCACTGAGGGGGAATCTGCTTAAAGAGTCTCTCCCTCTGACCCTCCCTCAACTTGCATGCTCTCTCTCTCTCTCTAAAATAAATAAATCTTTTAAAAAGAGAGAGAGAAAGAATCACAATACTCTAAAATGAAGGATATCTGCACCCAGGCTTGTTTTATTATATCAGAGAGAAAGAGAGAGAGAGAAAATGAATCCCCTTCAGAAGCTATTCTTCAAATCAAAAGAACTGACAGGGACAGCTTGACCTGCAGATTTCCTTAATCTCTGAAATGTATTTGCTAGTTAATTCAACCCAGCCAGCCCTTAATGAGAAGGAAGCCCATACAAGGGGCACCGGTGAGGAGACCTCCAGTCCCCTGGGGAACCGTGGAAGACAGTGTAAAGCAGCTGCAGGGTCACCCCTCCTGAGAGGTGAGGTGGTCAGGTGGTTACCCACCATCTGCTCTCAGTCATTGCCCGAGGGTTCCCGGGGCAGAGCGGAGTGGCTTTCAGCCCAGTGCTGGAGCACCAAAAGCTCTCAGGTTCACATGTGGAAGACCGAAGGAGAGACGCACAGGAATGACCAGCAGTGAAGGAATAAAATCAGCTACAGTGTTTTTTGGAGTTAATTCGGAAAAATTTGAAACTGATGTCATTTACAAAGACCTTAAGTCACTTATGTGGCTAGCTAGGTCTTCAGTCCAGAACTCAACTTGAGTAGCCCAGATCCTAAGTCACTCACTGCCAGCCAGTAGTCTCCCGTAGAAAGAGCACTAGCTCTTTGCGAACAACCCCATCTTTTTGCTCAGCAAGGGCCATTCTGCTGTTCCCCTGGGAAACTCTACTAGACTGTCCTAGCCCATGTGCCTCAATGGCTATGTGACCAGTTCTTCTGCTCCTATATTGCACTGGGCCCTGGGAAATTTCAAGGGTTTGCTTCTTCTCCAGGAAAGAGGCCTCAGAGGCCTTCTGCCCTTAGATCCAGAACTATATATTGCTTTTATTACATGGTCTTTTTCCCTGTCTTTCCCCTAAACCCGGTAGGGATGGGGAAGCAAAGACGAGAACTTTCTTAGAGACCCACCAGCATATAAGCTCTTCCTACAGGGCCTCTAACTCCCCAGTGAGTCCACAGGATGTGTATCTAGAAAAGGAGGAAGTTTCTCTTATGTTACCTTTTCTCAAATCTCTTTTCTACATTGGACTAGGTAGGACTTCTGGAACTCAGTGGCCAAAACTGAGTCCTTTTTTCTGTTCTTTCATCCCTTCCAAGACAGAGTAATTAGGAACAGGCAAGGAAAACACATATTAGCAAATCTACAAAAATGCTACATCATCGTCGTAGGATGAATTGTGTTTCTCCAAAATTCCATGTTGAAGTCCTACCCCCTCCTCCTTCAAAAGAGGACTGTATTTGGAGATGGGTTCTTTAAAGAGGTGATCAACTTAAAAATGAGGACATTGGAGTGGGCCCTAATCCAAGGTGACCAGTGTTCTTATAAGAGGAGGAAATGTGGACACACATACACACAGAGGAAACACCATGGAAAGACACAGGGAGAAGGCAGCCATCTACAAGCCAAGGAGAAAGGCCTGGAACACATCCTTCCCTCACGGCCCTAGAAGCCAACCCTGCCATGCCTGGATCTTGAACTTTCAGCCCCCAGAACTGGGAGGAAATCAATGTCTGTTGTTCAAGCCACCGGGTCTATGGTATTTTCTTACTGCAGTCAGAGCAGACTAATACAACCACTGCATTCACACAGCTTGTGTCTGATACACAGAGACCCAAGACAAAGTCCTAAAGTCTCTGCAGAGTCTTGGAAGAGAAGACCCCTAAGATTCACAGATATATGATGAGATCCCATAGCAAACCAGAGTCCATGAGAAGAATCCTACAATGAAGAAAATCACAGAAGAATACAAAGACTACAACTTAAAGAATAGAGTTGCTAGACGTGAAGGAAGGACAAGACAGTCTTTGGATTCCGTCACAGGAAGGGGACAGTGGTACACAGAGGCAGAGTACTTTAGTTAAGTTAGATGACCTGGTAGAGAGGGAAATGAGAAGAGCCATGAAAATAGTAGAAAGAATCAAGAGATTATTCAAGGAGTTGGTATGGAAATTACAAAATCTATAGAGGCTTTAGCTTTAGCATCAGTAGAGCAAATCAGAGAAGAACAAGACAGTAGAAAGTGTAACTGTAAGAAAGACAGGGCTGGGCTCCAGGGGAAGGAAAGCCTGAGTTCCCCCCTGGGCCTCCCTCCCCATCACCCTGCACCGACACCCACCTTCCATGCCCACAGAGGATGAATGGAGCTGCACTAGGAAAGGCCTGAGAAGACATTCATCCGTGTTGGGACATGAACTCCTGGCAAAGGGTCAAGCCACTGGCTAGGGGATCTCTTTGTTTTACCTCATTTTTAGAGCACAAGATAGACCAAAGACCAGGGCATTTCCACAAGGGGCCAGCCACCGTCTCAGGCCCTCTGGGGCCTTTCCAACCACTGGTCCCAGCAGGAACCTGGAGGAATAAGGAGCTCTGTCTGAGCTCATGCTCACAGACAAAGGCCCTATTGACAGGATGTTTCCTCTGGAACTCTTGCCCCCCCATCCTTCCTTCTCAAAGCCAGAATAGTAAGAGCCTAGCCATATCATCGCTTTTTCTTTCTTTCTGAAGTGTGCTGTTCTCCCACGAAGACAGCACGGGGGACAGGTCCCACCCAGGCATGCGTGGTCTCTCCCTCACACAGTGACCGTGAGGCCAAGACTCAGGTTTGGGCTTTGAAGGGTCTGTAGGAAATGCTGAGCTTAGGTAAAAATGTTTCCCGACAGAGATGGCCCAGATCCCAAAGTCATCACTGGGGTCTTGGTCTGTGTGTGTGTACACACACACACACACACACACACACACACACTCTCATATATGTACATATATGTATGTATGTGTGAGTCTATCTATCTACATCTGTATCTGTGGTCCTACAAAAGAGATATGGTGTTCTGGGATTCAGGTATAAACAGGCCCTTAGCTAAAAACAATCACAGCAGTATCTTCCTATCACCTAATATGTTTGTGGCAACCTAGTTTGTTTCTATCATGTATATGGATTTATCATCAATAAATGATGGAAAATAGGTCAAAGACCAAAATGAAATTAAAAAGTAAAAGTAAAAACGGTAGTAAGTCACAGCATAGCACAGACCATTAGCTATGCTGCCCCTACTTTTTATGATGTACGTGAACAACCACAGCAACCTAGGGGCCAAAAATAAAACATGTTTATAAACACAACAGACACCATTTATAACCTAGGCATCCCTGTCATCCTTCCTGGGGAAAGAAAAGATCCCACTGATCCTTCCATTATTGACCAAGCACCTACTCAATGCCTGGCAATGTGCTACATGCTCAGACTATCTGTCAAGCACAGTGACTTTTCTTACAAGAAACAGAAAGCCCAACAGGAACATACCGCCTCGCATAACTGTAACAGCCCAGAGGCAGCCCTGCTTCAGCAAGGTCCCTCCAGGGCACCATGATGTCGGCTCCGGCCCAAGCCAGTGGCAGGACAGCCTCTAGACGGCACAGTCATCCGTTCTGATGACAGTAAGGAAATTCCTTTCCCAAAGAGCCCTGAGCAAATCCTGACTCGGTTAAACTGGTCAGCGCCCATTCCTCACCCCGTGTCCCTGGAGTGTGAGTGAAGGACTGTCCTCTTCCTAGTCAGGCCTGGCGCTGAGGTCCGACCAGCCTCCTCTGAGGCACGTGGCCTACGTGGAACAGGACGGGAAGAGTTGAATGAAAACAGAAACGAGAAAATCTGAGAATTAAGCACTGCTGTGCCAAGAGCATTTTACATACATGTATGTGTACACGCATCTATGTATACAGACACGTGTATGTGTAAATATGAATGGACTGCTACTTTATATACGTAAATGTGCTATTTTCATGTATGTTTATCTAAATGTAAAAACCTAACTTTAAGACTTTTGATTTAAGGGGCACTTGGGTGGCTCAGCTGGTTAAGCGTCTGACTCTTGATCTCAGCTCAGGTCTTGATCTCAGGGTCGTGAGTTCAAGCCCTGTGTTGGGCTCCACGCTGCACGTGGGGCCTACTTTAGAAGAAAAAAAAAAAGACTTTTAAGACATATGATCAATTAAAAGAACAGACGTATATAAAAGGATAAATAAAAACTCTATGGGGGCGCCTGGGTGGCTCAGTCATTAAGAGTCTGCCTTTGGTTCAGGTCGTGATCCCAGGGTCCTGGGATCAAGCCCCGCATCGGGCTCCCTGCTCCAAGGGAAGCCTGCTTCTCCCTCTCCCACTCCCCCTGCTTGTGTTCCCTCTCTCGCGGTGTCTCTCTCTGTCAAGTAAATAAATAAAATCTTTAAAAAACAATAAATAAATAAATAAAAACTATGTACATGCTTAAATAACACATCTGTGATCAAAGCAATAATGTCTTGTGGGAGTTTGTAGAAACCACTGGGTCAGATGGTCAAGGGAAGATCACACAGAAAGAAAGTGAAGCAGAGCAAAGAGAACTAACACGGGAAATCTGTAATTCAACAGAAACGGGGAGGCTCACAGTAGAGCTTCCTTATATTACCTACACCTTATATACATCTGAAATGTTTCTGTAGGGGCGCCTGGCTAGGTCAGTCCCTAGAGCATGCGACTCTTGATCTCAGGGTCGTGAGTTCAGGCCCCACGTTGGGAGTGGAGCCAACTCGGAAAAAAAAAAAAAAAAAAGAATGTCCTGAAATGTTATCCTAAATGTATGAGTAATAAAGGGAATCTGAAACGTGATCCTGGACTATCATTCATAAGACAAGCGAATTAAATATCCACTGTGTAAAATCCAAGGCAAAAAAAATAAGCACTACTTATAATATATCTGATCATAAACAAAACGACCTAATTTGTAAGCCAAACACAATTATCACATTCAAAGACATCTGAATAAAATATCAAAGTTTATCCAAAAGTTTCCCTCCTTAATGTGTTTAAATTCTACTTGACTATTTTATAAGGCCCACGCACACTTCATGACAGAACTTCGAAACAGCATCTATGCTCCAAAAGCCAGTGATCAGCAAACCATGATCCCCAGCCTGCTTTGCAAATAACATCACCTCCACATCAATTCATAGTCTTTATTGTCTATTGCTGCTTTCCCACTATCATGGCAGAAATCGAGGAATTGTCACAGAGACCATATGGCCTACAAAGCCTAAATTATTTACTATCTGGCCCTTTACAGAAAGTTTGCCAACATCTAATTAACTAATTGTTTCTTGAAATTAAATTCTTGAAGTTTTTCATAATAAAATGTTGGGAAAACTCAAATTTTTATTTTGGAAAAGTCGAGAGTTTAGTAACAGACTTAAAATAAAAGTGCAGCTAAGTATTATCTCTCACTCAAGTAAAGCTCATAATAAACCAAAAAAAAAAAGTGCAGTAAGTAAAATAACAATAAGATATAATAAAAAATACTCACAATCTTTCAAGGAGACTTAACCCAGAAAATGAGCCATTCTTCAGCTCGGATATTTTATTGTTACTCAGAATCCTAAAAATGACAGGAAAAAAAAGGTAAGTTGCAGAATATATGTACACCATCAATATCAAAATAATTTAGCTCCTTATTTTTAAACCTATGAGGAATTCTAAGAAGTCACTTATTAGCCAGTTTTTGAGATGCCTGACAAAAACAGGAGCTTCTTTCTCTTTCTTTGAGAAACCACCTAAAATAGCCCGCTCACTCTTCTTGTCACCTCTTAAATTGTTCCTATCACATTTGACTAAAAATTTTAAGGTAAAAAGGGAGAGAAGTGAGCAGAAAATAGCTCTTGAGTTCAGTATGAGAAGAACGCCACATACACTTACATAATTAATCAACTTATGTAAGTTGAATACTTATTTAAAAACTTAATGGAAAAATGTGTAACATGCCCTATGAAATACTGATCTTACAAAGAAATAAAGCATCCGCTAGATATGTCAATGCTGAATATTATTTGTAATTTAACAGTATACAAATCTACTGCCTGTGTGTGTGAAAATAAGCTTTTGCACACCCTCACATCAGACACACAGGCGACGGTATCACGGTGCTGTTATCTCATGTATCAGGACAATGTTCTCAAAGCCAGGACCTGACAACAAGGACTTACTGAAAGAGGTCATAGTCAAGCCACCCCCACGATAGGACTTGCCTAAGAAGATTACGTGCACGTGATCTTGCTCCCTCTCTAGGCACCGTAGCTATGCACCTTTTGTAGCTCAAGTACCAAGAACGATTTTCCATAAAGTGAAAATGCTAAAGCTACCTGATTTGGAGGAGTGAGGACATCGAGATAAGAAAATGAGAAAACCAAGGCAGAGAAGAATTAATTAGGTTAACGACCCAAGGTGACAGCAGCAAATGCCAGAACCAGATCAGAAACCCAGGAAATCTCTCTTCCAGACCTCACGTTCAACATACGTCAACGTAGGTCCAGAGACATACTACTGGCCTCGCGGGCAGAAAGTCCTCCATCATAGACTGTGCTGCACTTCAGGGGCGCCCTTCACACGGGGTACAAAGTTGCACGGTGCCCCCCTCCCCACCCCCCAGACACTGCAACGCAGCAATTCTGTGTATATACAAATAACAGAGTGCCCCTGGGTCCTAAGAGTTCAGGTATTCATTTGTATTGTATCTACTTTTATTATTCTAAAAAAGAACCTCTAATTATTTGTCTTCAAACAAAAATAGCCATTTGACATCTGCTTTTCTTTCGATATAAGTGGAATTTAAAAACAAAATCCCTGTTCACGTAGATGCGCATTTCAGAGCCTTTTTTGTGGGATGATTATTAGCAGCTTCTCGAGTCAAGGATACCCGTGTTTGAAGCTCAGCTCTCTTGCTTTCAAGTTCCATTGATCTTGGCCAGTCCCTCCACCTCTCTGTAAGAGTTCCTCATTCATAAAACAGGAAGAAAAATATCTACCTCATAAACACTAGAAAGAGATTAGGAAATGTATGAGACACTCAATGAGTATTCATTAAATTTCAGATGGTTTCCTTGGTTCTAAAACACACATCCTCCCTCATTTTAATGTTTCTTGCAATCCACGTATATTACCATGTAATATCTTGCGTCTCCCTCAAGCCGTCGCTAAAGGAAGGACAAGGGCCTTGTCAACCATTGGGACCAAGAAAACAGAAAATGTGGTGCTTGAAAACACTGCAATTAAAATACAATACCATTTTCTCTAATCAAAATTGCAAAGGTTTTTTTCAAGTGAGGTGGTCGGCTAGGGCAAAAGCAAACTCAGTCTTGCTCATGGCCACCGACGTCACTGAAATAAGCCTTCTCAAGCAGCCCATGGTGCACCGTGAAGAGCCTCCCACCTTGCTGCCCAAAACATCACTCCTAAACAAGTCGCCAAATCTGACAAGAAGGATATCCCATGACCTTATTTCAGCATTATGTAAGAGGAAGAGTAAAATGATGGTACATTCAAACAAAACTTCATGCATCCATTAAAAAAGGATTCTTCCAGAGGGAACTTGATAAAAAGGAAAATGCTTACACTCAGTTCAGAAGCAAACAAAACTGATAGCACTAATTGAAAAGAATCTATGCAGAGATCAAAAACAAACAAACAACAACAACAACAACAAAAAAAGACTGGGAAAAAACGGACCCTAATGGATCAATACCTTACTGATGAGGCTTCTATTAGTTTCTCTCTTATTCTCTATAATCTTGTAGTATCTTTTGAAATACTTAGCAGACAACTCTTACTATTTAAATATTTTTTCTCCTGATGATAAACATAAGAATCTCCATAACTAGGGAGAGTTTGAAATTGAGTTAATTTCCATATAATTCTATCTTAGAAGTAAACGAATACTTTAAGCTTTGAGATTAAAGACTCACGTTTATTTATTTATGTTCAAGAAATGTTTATGCAGCGACAGTTTGCAACTTAACAGGCACTATGAATAGGCACTAAAAGAAGAGAAATGAACAATGGTGTTGAGATCCAGAGCCCAGAGTTTTAATAGAGACCCACTCCCCACCCCCCCAGCAATAAATGATTTAGGTCACCTCTCTAGTTCGACTTCAATTTCACAACTTTTAAGATGGAAAAAAATCAGACCAGAATGACCACCAAGATCCCTTCTAGCTTCTTTTACGTTTCTGTATTGGTGTTTTCATGAGCAAAACTGACAAACTTGACGGTGACTGAGAATTTATCACCGATAAACAGAGAACTAAAGAAACAAAGGAAAACTACACAGTCTACCAGGTAACAGGCTCAGTGACAAGAGTACTCGGTGTCTGGGTGAAGAATGATCCCCAAATACGGAGGGAGCTTATGAAAAACTGTCAGGGCGCCCGGTGAATTACACTCAGTACTGTTGCAGCGAAAGGACTGTCATTTGCTCGGTCATAAAGGCTTTAGTACAATAAATGATAGATTTTACTGAGAAGAATAAAAAGGAAGACATTTCATCACACTTAAAAAGTTATAACTGTAACCTTAAAAATACAGTTTACAACCTCATGTTAATATATTCAGTCTATCCATTACTTGGTGTGTTTAAGGACTTTGCGCAAGAAAACAGGATCGGTATGAATAAATCTACTCTGCAGGCAGTTTTTATACTCAATTTTGAGACTGGGGACTGTGCAGTGAGCAAATGCATAATCTCATGTATCATTATAAACCTAAAACCCATTCTAATCAATATTTTTGCTGACATCTTTGAAATTTCAAACTTTCCAGAAGGTAACTAAATGAAAAGTATAAAACTTGACTAAAGTTATAAAGCTTATGTATATCCATTTCTGTTCTATACTAACGATGTTATAACACCACCTGATCTATAGACGATGCTTAGGAACACTATCCTGGGCTCGTGCCTCTTGAATTTAAACACTATAAGAAGACTTTGATGTCCATTGTTACATTTAACATGGTATCAAGTTAGTTCAATATATCATTTAGGCTGAAACATGAAAAAGGGAGTAAGACCTAATGTAGACATGTTTAAAAAAAAAAATCAGAAGTTTATGGAGCAGAAAAAAATAAAAATTAAGTATTACAAGTTCTCAGTCACTTGCTCTTGCAAGTCCCAGAATGGAATGGTACGCACAGCACCCACACCCCGTATGGCAGAAGACACAGAATAATTTTCCTTTTGAGAGGAACTGAAAATACATTTTAAGAGCTTTAAATATTCAGATCAAACATTAGGAATATAATTCTTGAAGTCGACCCCTGGAGGGGAAAATCAGGAAAATAATCAAATAGAGCTCTTACACTGGGTGGAACGGTGGCCCTCCAAAAGATATGCCCCCCACCCCAAAACTATGACTATGACCTTAACTAGAAAAGGATGTTTGCAGATGTAATGAAGTTGAACGTTTCGAGATGAGATCGTCCTCAATGAGTGTGGGCCCTAAATCCAATGACAAGTATCCTCAGGAAAGAAAGGGGGAAGACTAAGAAAATGTCATATTTAAAACAAGGGCAGTCTCATACAGACCAAAAAAATAGAGAGAGAGAGAAAATGAAAGCAGACAGATTTAGAAGCCACAATAACTAAAGATCTTCTAGGACTAAGAAAAGGAGTAAACAGGACTACATTTTTAAAAGTTTGATAATTTTAGTTTTTTTTTTTAAAGATTTTATTTATTTATTTGAGAGAGAGAGAATGAGAGACAGAGAGCATGAGAGGGAGGAGGGTCAGAGGGAGAAGCAGACTCCCTGCCAAGCAGGGAGCCCGATGCGGGACTCGATCCTGGGACTCCAGGATCATGACCTGAGCCGAAGGCAGTCGCTTAACCAACTTAACCCTGCAGGGAGCCCGATGCGGGACTCGATCCTGGGACTCCAGGATCATGACCTGAGCCGAAGGCAGTCGCTTAACCACCCAGGCGCCCTAAAAGTTTGATAATTTAAAAATCATAAGCAATGTCAAAAGATAAACAACAAATACTTATGACTACTACCAAAAACAAAGGCCTCATTTCCCAAATATATAAAGAGCTCTTAAAAAAAAAAAAACCAATAGAAAAACTAGCAAAGGCCATAAAAAGACAGTTCAGTGAAAGTAAATACAAACGGATCATAATCATATGAAGGGATATACAACCACAATCATGAGAGAAATGCAAATTAAAACTAAAACAAGGTACCATGATTCACTTAAGGAGTGCAAGTGTGATAACACACTTTGTATTTAGAGGGAAACAACCACTCATATTTTGCTATCAATCAATACAATCATTATGGAAGGCAAAAGTACAAGTGCATTTACAGCATTTGATCCATTAATTCCCCTTCTGGAAATTTATCCTAAAGATAAATTTGCAGGTGTGCAATATACATGTTATATATTAAATTATGCAATTATATATTTATACAACAAAAGTATTCATTGCACTATTATTTGTAAAACTCAATGACTGGATATTTAGGTTGATTCCAGGAACAGAAGTTTGGTCCTGATGGAATACAGGATCCACAAAATGGGATATCATGCAGATGAGGGGCTGCAGAATGGGAAGAGAGAATGCTTTTTAGGTGTTCACTCAGAAAGATCGAAGACAGACTAAGGACTGAAAGTATGCGTTTACATATTAAAATTCTCCATCTCTTGACATCTCTGATTTGCTCAAGCAATACAAACTGTAGTAAGTAACACAAACTGATTCTGCATTAGATTTATTATGTAGAGTAATAATTGTTATTGCTACATCTTTATCAAATACAAGAAAAATAGACAATATGGCTAGGCTAAGCTTTTGAGTCACTAATTGCAATAGGCACATGTTCTAAAAATTTAGGACCACCTGTGAGAAGCTAAAATCAGATATGCTAAATCCTCAAAAATCAATTTTAGTGCTTTGCTTCATTTATCCCACTAATGAAAACTGGTTACTCCCACGTTCGCTGAAGCTCTAGTCCAGGGGGTGTCCAAATCCATCCCACCACCTGTTGGGACAGCCTGTGGGCTTCTAAGAATGGTTTTTGTATTTTTAATGGTTGAAAAAAAAAATCAAAAGAATGGTATTTTATGACACATGAAAATTCTATGAAATATAAATTTCAATGTTTTTAAAATTTTATTGGCACACGACCATGCCCATTTGTTCACATATTGTCTGTGGCAGGTTTCCTGCAATGACAGCCGAGTTGAGTAGTGACAACAGAGACTGTCGTGGCCAGGAAAGCCTAAAATATTTACTATCTGGCCCTTTACAGAAAAAGAAAAAGTCTGTCAAGCCCTGTTTTAGCACACTCTGTCCCAGTTTATTCTTTGGTTTCCAGCGAATGAAAATCAAGTGTTCTTTTCTAAATTAATTCTCCCTAGCAAGTAAGAGTTAAGTATCTACTAGAGGGCAAAAATCCTCATCAATCTGAGTAACCTTTATATTAAAACCACATTTAATTCAGCACACCATCGGTGATATACACATTTTGCCCTAAGTATTAGCAGTTTGTTCACCAACGTGTCCCCTGAACTCGATGCATCCATTGATTCAGCTCTGCAAGAGAAAATTCTGGGTGGTAGGCTTTAGTTCCAGTGTGTCAAAAAATGTTTTGCCCTCAACTCTGCTGCATCACCTTGTTTTAACAAGGACTTTGCATTTTGTGAAATCCCTGTTCAGGGACTTGTGTATTTGCCATGTCTCCCATGACTGGGTGAATCCCACATAGGGATCTTTTCGAACATGACCATCTCTGCATCCCCACAGGAGTGGACCTACAGTGAACACGTAAGTGAGTCCATCGTGCAACCTCTCTTTATATGGGTGTACTCAGTTACTCTTCATAAACACCCTACGACATCAGTATTATTTTCTCTAAAACTAAAGTTTGCAGAGCACCTGGGTGGCTCAGTCCGTTAAGCATCTGCCTTTGGCTCAGGTCATGATCCCAGGGTCCTGGGATCGAGTCCCATGTCAGGCTCCCTGCTCATCAATCAATAAATAAAATCTTTAAAAAAATAAATAAAATAAAACTAAATTATTTCAAGTTCGGTGACTTGTCCAGGTTCAGATTCAAACCAAGTGGCAGAGTTAAGATTCTAACGACGCCTGGTACATAAGAGACTCTTGTGGGTAAGGAGGTGTGCTCCGCAGATCCTCCTTCAAGAGCGACCCTAAACAGGAAGGCAGTTAGCAGAGAGCCTCCAGCTGCCGCTGTCCGAGGGATCTGCCTCAGTTTCCAAGCAGAGTCCATCCACTTGGTAGGCAATGCCGGCCGAGTACTCAGCACAGTGGGGGTGACAGGGCTTTCCATTCCTGGCCAGCCCAGACTCCCCAAGGGGCGATCTCTGCACCAGCGCTGGCCCAGATTCCTGCACAACTGTCCTACCCTACTGTCCTTCCTTCCCCCTCTCCCTTCACAGAGGCCAGACCTCCATCCCAGTCCGAAGGGTCACCCTGCCCACTTCTGCTTCATTTCCCTTCATCTTCCAGATGTATTTCCATCAGTACAAATCTTGTACTTCTTTTTTTTTTTTTTTTTTTTTTAAAGATTTTATTTATTTGACAGAGAGAGAGATAGCGAGAGCAGGAACACAAGCAGGGGGAGTGGGAGAGGGAGAAGCAGGCTTCCCGCCGAGCAGGGAGCCCGATGTGGGACTCGATCCCGGGACCCCGGGATCATGACCTGAGCCGAAGGCAGACGCTTAACGACTGAGCCACCCAGGCGCCCCAAATCTTGTACTTCTAACCCCTTCTGTACACTTGGCATGTGCTTCCCAGAGGATCCAACTGGCAAGATGCCCAGAATATCTGTTCAATAAAAGAATAAAATAAAAATATGGCTGGGTTTAAGGCATTCAAAGATCCCTCTTACGGAATTAATAACACAGCATCTACAACGTACCCAATGTCCCAGCTTCCTATGGTACAGATGAGGAGTATAAACCTCAGTGCTGTTCTCGCTACTCCTTCTCTCTGAAGCTTACGGAATTTCTTTTTTGGGGGGAGGGGAAGAATAAAAAACTCTACCAGAACATATCTAGTTCGTGTCTTTTAATATTTCAATAGAAGTGTCCTAAGCTACTGTTTTCCACATTTTCACCCTTCTAAAATTAGGACCATTTTAAAATTGGTATCAAAGGAAATTTCCAGCTGCTAGGAAAAGGAGTAAGTTAAGAATTTATCAGTAGTCATCATTGTTGGCACACACACTAACCGTGGCTGAATTTTAAGTCTGGATCCTTAATTACGGCTTAATGTTTACACATTAAGGTTTCACTATGATACAGCACTGAAATAAAAAGTTGCGCAATAGGAGATTGCATATTATATGGCAGTAGGCGTAATTAAAGGCAATAGAAATGCTAAATCTCTCAGAATTTAACATTTAGGAGAGGTTGGTGGGATTCATTCATGTGTCATGGAGAATGATCACTCATGCAGCTCCCAGCTCTCATGAGCTGCCAGCTCATTTATAAGGGAAGCAGTTAAACTTCCAGTGATACATGATTAAATTAAATTGGGGAGGAGAGCTTTTTAACTGAGTAAAAAGTGCAAACAAAACCCTATCTTCATCGATATTCAAATGATACTATCAAGACTAAAGACGGAAAGAAAGTCAAAATCACCTTACTAAAAAGATCGGTGGGTTATGATGTGTGCATTACACTGCCAAATGATTTAAAATAGATTTATCACACACAGAAAGAAAAAGCAACTGATAAAGGGGTAAAATGTTATTAACAGCAAAAGCTCCAGGTCAACATGGGTCACTTCTTGCTTATGCATTTGAAAATTTTAAGCAAAACTAACCTAGGTCCCCGCAAACTGATAGGAGGTAACCACTAACCAATTCCTCTATTTTAAGAAAAGTCTTAATATTATAACACTCACTGCCTTCCCACTCCTAGAAGCTACCTTGGAGCTCCATTCCATGTTTGGGGTTGAGGGCTCCTGGTTTGCAAACAGTCTTCTGGTGTGTGCACAGTAAATACTCTGACTAATGACCACTTTGGTGATTCACCGCTTTTCTGTTCTTTATAAACTTTGGGCATAGGTCATTAGAAGCAGACTTCTGGATTGTTCCCGCGTCCTCTCTGGCTACTGGGTCCTCTGACGTGGTTGGGGTTTCCCAAATCTTGCCTCGGCCCACCTCACAGCTGTGTCAAACCCCTGGGTACTCTTCCAGCAGCCTGAGCTTGCAAGTGGTGGTGGGAGGGCTCGGCAGCGGTCTCAGCTCTGGCCGGCTGGTGGGACGCACTAGCAAAGCTCACCTGCAAGTTAAATGAGGTCAGACCCCCAAGTCTGAAAACTGAGCTAACAGATTCATGTGGTTGGGGAAAGACAAAATGTACTTGGCCTCCAAATTTAGAGAACAGGTATCCTCCTGGCAGATTTACGGAGTCGGTGTCTCCTAAGAGAAAGGCACGGTTTTCAGGGAAGGGGCCAAGGGAAGGAGTTATGGGCTCTGATAAAGGAACTCTGAACTTGACGCCTAACACCACAACAGTTCTGTTACCCTGAGGAAGTTCCTGGTGTATCATGGTGGGGTTTAGAGTAGAAAGAGGACCTCTGAGATCTACCAGCACAGGGCAGATCTCTCATTTATGTCAAGTTTCATTTCACTTCACCCTGATGATTTATAGGAATTACTGGGAGTAGCTTACCAGGTGGTTCCTCAGCCCCATCAGTGTTATTATCTTGAGGATCTGAAGGTTGAGTGCTCCTTCTTCTTGGATAATTAGGTTGTTTGAGGGCAAAGTCCTTTTTTTTTCAATGTCCCTTCTGCTCACAGTCTTGACAAGTATCCTTGTCAATAGGGAAATGTACAAAGTTAGTTCTAAAGTTCAGTCGACACCCCTGAGCTGCTTTAATTGTAGGGCCATGAGTTTATTTGCTTGATAACCCTTTCACTGTTCTAAAATTCGTTCAAAATGCTCATCAAGATGCTGGAGCTCAGAAAGGGGAGTGATCTCCCGTCTTAATTTATGTTTCTTTAATAAATCAGGAAGCTCAGGGAGAAGCCCATTAACGAAATGAACAGACAAGGCACTACCAGCTTCGCGGTCCCGGAGACCAAAACGCTCTCTAAATATTTCTTCTAAGCAAAATCGAAAGTCTGCAACTGATGCATCCCTTTTTTGTTTACAGGACTGTATCACGGCCCAATTGATTCTCACAGGAAAAATCCTGGGTATAGCTTCAAGGAGTGACTGACCTACTTTTCTCACTTTTTTTTATTGTTGTTGTTCTTTTGAGGCATGTTTGGTGGGATCCTCAAAGACTTTTTGGAGGGGTCTTTCCAATCGTCTGCAATGGAGCCACCTCTCGACGCCTCCTGGACTCTTTACCCCATGTAAACAAATTGATATAAAGCAGAAAATCCAGGGTCAGAAGCTCCAACAAGAATCTTGAAGTCTTTATAAATTTAGTTTGATCCGTCTTTAGGCCTGGACAATCCTTTACAAATCAGAGCTCAGGTGAAGACCAGGGTTTACATTTTGCTGCAGCTGAGATCCGCAGTTCACGGGATGGTCTTACTCTCAAGGACATCAGGAACTTAGGAGGTTCGGGGAGGTGGGGGGGAGACTGAATGGAAGGTTAGCTTCGGGACAGGCAGGTGCAGAGGGGCTTAGCTGGAGGGTCAGGTCAGAGCTTTTGTTTTCAATGTTTTGTCTCCTTGTAATGATTCTTTTAGAAAAGGTAGTTGAGAGCCATGCTGTCTTCTGAAGGCCTCTGTTAACCAACCAAAGAATACATTTCATTGTTTTTGAGAGATTCGGGATCCTCTTTTCAAGGGCGCCCTGAAATTCGATCATCTTTTCTAAACTGTAGGTTCCCCAAAGTGGCGGCTAGAATTCCAAATTATGCTTTTGTTAGGTCCACCCATTTCTCCAGAAAGGCACAAGATCCTGGTCGATTGTGGGTATACATCATATAAGACGCAGGAGTCTTTAAGGGAGGAAAAGAAGATTTAGACCAGATGGAAACCATCTCTGCCTTTAGATTCCTTAAAACAAACCACGGGGAATGGGGTAATCCCACCATTGCCTAAAACCCAGGGAATCACAGGTTTCTCCCCTTACAGACGGGAGGGTGACTTACCAAAGGAGCTTCAGCAAACAGAAAGCAAGTGTGCTGTCAGTAAACTTGGACAGCTCAAAACCCAGAGCAGAGCCGGGATCCTAGAGACTGATCCAAGAAACTCTAAGGTCAGTGAGAGAAAACAGTGAGCACAAAAGGCTCGGTGGGAACTGACACCGGTTTTGCTCACAGGCCTCGGGGTCGCAAGGGGTCAGCGTCTAAGGATCCCACCTCTGACAGCATTGTGCACACACCCAAAAAAGACTGCCAACCCACAGCACTCACACCCAACATGGAATGAGGCTCTGAGGTGTGCTGTTCTAAAGCAGCTTCTATAGCGCGAAGGCGGTATTTACTCTCCGTAGCGACTGGTTACAATGTTAGAATTTTCTGAAATGAAAGGGAATCGGCTAGTTGTTACCGCTTATCAATTTGGGGGAACTATTTTAGTTTTCCTTATGATTTTCAGAGGCATAAGCAAGGAGTGACCCAGGTCAAGTTAACCTCACTTGTCTTGCAAAATAAGCTAAATTAAGCTTCGCTTGTATGACTAACTGGTTTTGTCTGTTCAAAGCATTTTCAAGAATGGTCTCCATTTGTGTTTGATTTTAACATGGAACTATCAGATGGGACATAAAATAGTACTACATAAGAAGAGAGAAAGAAGGGAGAAGTCAGACAACCTACAGAGATGTAATAACAGCATACAAAATTAAAATTTTTTGGGAGAACATGGCTTGACTTATTTTTTTAATGTACAATTCTAGCCTTATTACTGAGCTGTATAACACACATACAATAAAATGTACAGAAGTATTCAGTTTGATGACTTGACAATTGTACATGCCTTTGTAATTGCCACCCCAACAAGATAGAGAACATCATTATCCTCTCAGAAAATTCCTCCCTGCCCCTTTCTGCTCCCCTGCTCTTCCCCATGTGACGCCCCCCCACCCCCCCAGCCCGCGGAAAACACGTTCTGACTTCCATCATCATAAATTAGGTTGGCCTTTTGGGGGGACATTTATCACAGTTTGTATGTGTACATCTTCTTTTGTTTAATGTAATTTTTTTTAGATTCATCCATACTGTTGTATTCTAATTTGTTCCTCTTTATTTCTGAGTGGTATTCTACTCTGTGAATATACTTCCATTTGTGTACTATTCCCCTGTTGATCGATATTTGGGTTTCCAGTTTCCGACTACGGTAAGACTGCTGTGTGGGTCTTTCTGTGGACGTCAGTTTTCTTCTCTTGAATAAACCTGCAGGGTTGGAATTCCTGGGTCACAGGGTAGTGTATATATAAGGTGTTGAACTCAAAGTGGTTGTACTCTCCTACGTTCCCCTGGCTATGTGTGATGGTTCCAGTTCTCTCCACATGCTCTCCAAAGTCTGATGCTCTATTTGATTTGGGCCTTTCTAGGAGGTCTGAAGCTGTATCTCATTGGTACTTTTGTCAGTATAAAGTGGAGCTTCTCTTGATGTGCTTAGTGACCATTCCTATATATCCTTTTGTAAGGCGTCCATTTAAATGTCTTGCTCATTTCTTGAGTTTGGAAGAGGTAAACAAATAAGTAACTGAATAAAAGGCATCAAATGCTTTAGAGCACACAAAATGCTATTTGGTACGTGTGGTGGGCAGGGAAACCAGGAAAGCTACAAGATCATTTCTAACACCTGGAGTGTTATAGGTGATCACTCTTGCTGAGTAGTGTTCCATGGTAGGGATGGACCACACTTTAGCAATCCCCAGCTCAAGGACACCTGGGTTGCTTCCAAATTTTGGTGATATGAATAAAGGGGCTATAAATATCTGAACAGAGGTTTTGGTGTGAGCATATGTCAGTCTTTTAGTAATTTTCTAGAAGTCTGATTGCTGGCTCATATGGTAAGTGCATGTTTAACTTTATAAGAAACTACCAAATTGTTCTCCCAGAGGAACTGTACAATCCTGAACTCCCACTAGACTCGTATGAGGGTTGTCCCACATCCTCCCCAGCACGCAGTACTGTCAGAATTTTTTTTTATTTAAAGCCATTCAATGTGCAGTGGTATCTAACTGTGGTTTTAATACGCATTTTCCTAAGAAATGATGATTTTGAGTGTCTTTTTTTCCATCATGATAAGGGTACTCCTTAATCCCCATCACCTATTTCCCCCACCCCTCCCACCCCCTCCTCTCTAGTAAGCATCAGTTTGTTCTCTGTAGTTAAGAGTCTATTGCTTCGTTTGTCTCTTTTTTTTCTTCCCCCTTTGCTCCTTTATTTTGTTTCTTAAATTCCACATATGAGATCACATGGCTTGACTTTTTAAAACTCAGTAGATAAAAGACAAGACGGACACTACTGGGAGGCACCTGACGAAATCTGGAGAATATGCAAATAACAGGGGCTCCAGGGGGTAAAAAAAGGGAACAGGTAGTGGAGCGCCTGGCTGGCTCAGTTGGTGGAGCATGAGACTGGATCTCAGGTTTGTGAGTTCAAGCCCCACGTTGGGTGTAGAGATTATTTTAAAAAATAAAATTAAAAAAAAAAAACGGAACTGGTAGAAAAATGACTACAATTAAATAAAAGGAAATGTCTCTGCAGAAAGTAGAAGAGAAGTCAGGGTGCAGGGAGCAGGGGAGGAGGGTTTAGGGAATTATGTAGTGGGTACAGGGTTTAATTGGAGATGATGAAAATGCTGTGGGTATAGACAGTGACGGTGTTTATATATAACACTGCAAAGGTCTTTAACGTCACTGAATTATACACTTACAAATGGTGAAAAATTATGTTATGTGTCTTTTACCACAATAAAAAAAAATAATGTCTAGGGGCGCCTGGGTGGCTCAGTCGGTTAAGCATCTACCTTCGGCTCAGGTCATGATCTCAGGGTCCTGGGATCGAGCCCTGGGTCGGGCTCCCTGCTCAGCAGGGAGCCTGCTTCTCCTTCTCCTCCCCACTCGTGTTCTCTCTCGCTATCTCTGTCTCTGTCTCTCTCAAATAAATCTTTAAAAAAAAATAAATAATGTCTAATAAACGTGTATATAAAATAAACAAAGGACATGTCTCCAGTTTGAAGATGTGTAAAAACCAACCATATGCCAGGCAAACTAACTTAAAAACAAAAAAAAAAAAGCCATGTAAACCCAGGCATATCCTAATAAAATTTTTGAATTCCATGATAAAAAAAAAACCTCTAAGTTTCCAAACAGACATGAAAACATGTGGGTGTTTTTATCATTTGGTTTTAATATCTTTTTCACAGATTTGGCAAATTAGGGAAGAAGTTCTGTATACTCTGCCTGCCTTCTTGAAGCTGGATACAATAGTACTTCCAACTTTGATCTCTGTGAGGTGAATAATTATTAAAATGAGACAGTAAGTCAAAGACATCAGCTGCTAACATTGTATTGCAGGGGTCACAATATAATTTATCATCAGACAGACACTTGAGAATAACACAAGGTGCCATTAATAATTACATGAAGACAACAGGTGTCAACCTGGGCATATGGTCGCGCTTAACTATTCAAACGGTTCATTAAATAACCTTTCAAGTTTCCACGCATTTTTAATCAAAGACCTGACATTTTTTTAAGGCCTGTTCTTTCTTATAATTATTTCAGATTCTTTATTCAGCAGTTTTGTAAACAAAAAGGAAATAATCTATTTCTCTGCTGACATTAAACAGTAAGTCTATGTGTATTTAAATAGCATTTGGTTAAGAAAAACGAAACGGGTTTTTATGCCATGCTAGATATATGTCTGAAATGCCTAAAAATGAAAAACTCTTTATTAAAGAACACTTCATCTTATCTTATGAACACACCAGCTCCCTGAGAAAAGGGAGCCCCATTTTTCAAGGTTTCTATACATCATAAAGAACACTGGACACTTAATAGTTATGATACAATAAAAAGCAAGTTATTTGGCATTTTAATCAAATAAAGAAGGCTCTCTAGGGAGCATACTGAGGTCTTTTCAGGATTTTGAATCTTTGATTTTTAAGCTAAAATTCATGATGGACCTACTACGCATTAATATATTGAAGCACCTACTGTGTGCTAGGCGTGACACCAAGCATACATAGATTCATGCGTTGTGTTAGTCCTTGAGGTCTAAGTGTAAAGTGCTACATGTGGGATGCATGACTGATCCAAACGAAATACAGAGGGGGTTTTTTGTAGGATTTCTTTCTTTTAGAAAGCACAAGCACACGTAGGCCCAAGTTGGGGGAGGGACAGCGGGAGAGACTCTCAAGCAGACTCCCCTCTGACCACAGAGCCCGATGAGGAGCTCAATCTCATGACCCATGAGATCATGACCTGTGCGGAAAGCAAGAGTTGGACGCTTAACCGACTGAGCCACCCAGGCGCCCCAACACAGAGTTTAAATGTTGCTGAAATGCGGAATGATTAAGGGAAAGGTTTCTGAACTTTATTTAAAAAAAAAAAATAAAATGAGTAGTAATTTCAAGGGCAAAGAAGAAGGGGGAAATCCTTTTAAACAGAGAAAACCCCTCAAAGGTCTGCATTAGTTTTCTATTGCTGCATAACCAATTATACAAAATGACTGCTTTACATCAACACGTGTAACTGGGCACACCACCGCACAGAAGTCCAGGCACTGAGTGGGTGGGTCCTCTACTCAGGTGGAGCTGGCTACAGAGTACCTGAACACCCACCAGGAGAGGGGCTTGACTTAATGAGTGGGGTGGAGAGAAGAAGGATTTAAGTATACACATTGACTGTGAAGTAGTCTTACCAAAGTCACACCTGAATCTAAGTAGTGAAAAGTGGCACCTCAAAATTTTAATTCGCATTTCCAATTGTGAATGTGTGTCCCCTTCCTGGAAATGTCCTTTGACCACTACAACACAATGGTTACAAGTATGAGCTCTTGAGTCAGACATTCTGGGCTCAAATCCTGGTTCTATCACTTACTGGCTAGTGACCTCACGGAAATTAATAAGCCTCCATGCCCCACATCCTCAGACACAAAAGAGGGATAATAATAATGATCTCATCAGGGAACTGTATGAATTAACTTAAAACACGTAGGACAGGATCTGGCATGCTCAGCAGACATTACCTATTATTACTGGCCCATACTTCTGATAGATCATGTATTTCTTTTCTACTAATTTGCAGGAGTTCTTAATATATGGGACCCACCATTTTCCTCCAATACAATCTCCCAAAGATCCTTAGGCAGCTGGTCCAAATGCTAGGAGCCACTCTACTAGAAGATATTTGGAAAGCACATTCTAGAAACTATCGCTAAGGACTGAAATCTATATTTTGATAGAGCTTACTACTAAGTATAGAATCTAAATAATTCTCCTAGTAAGAAATCTCTCAAGACCTTTTGTAAATTTAGGTGGCTAAGCCATTCTTTTAAAGTAGCTATTGAAACCCTCTCAAACAGTAAAGAACAGTGATATGCACAAAAAGCCATATGATCCCAAGATTATAAAACCAAAGAAACGATTAATGTAGTCATTAACAGAGTCTTGGGCTTCCACGGCCAATGGCAAACAATGACACGTGTCCCGCCACCTCCCTGTCCCGTGCCCAGGGCAGATCATGAGTCAGTCCTAGCTCTTTCCTGATAAGCTCACACAACACTCCTGATGGCTAGTCCCAATTCACTGGTGCAGACATTCCGGAAACCTATTTCCCATCCTGGTTCTAGTGCAGAAGTAGATCACAGTCAACCAGGACCCCAGAGGTACTTTTATAATGGTGGAGGGATCGTGACCAGGAACTGGCCAGCCTCCTAGAGAGGAGTCAGGTAGTAAGGGTCAGCAGGGAACGGTGTGGAACAGCATCAGCCGGAACGCCGGCAATGAAAGATTTGTAGTAAATATGCGGTAAAAGATCTGTAGTAAATATGCGGTAATACAGGTAAAAATGTGAAGGGTGGGGGAGCATGCCAGCAAGAAAAATAATTGTGTGACACACAATCTGCAAGATCTCCATTATGTCTGTGTGTATGAAGTTATGAAGGGTATCTTCACCATGCTGAAGAGAAAAAGTCTATGTTTCCAAATATTATGGACACCCTGTAAATTCCTTTGAGACTCAGAAATTCAGATAAACAAGCTGGCCAACTCATTGAGCTGGCGGGCGGTTAAAAATCTATATTCCTGTAACAGAGGAAGGAATAGGCTTATACAAAAAGACAGCCAGAGTTCAGATGCTAAAAAAGCCTACCAAGATCTTAAAGATGGGAACTCAGAGACAAAACAGAAATCCAATTAACAGAAAGGGAGCACAAGGTCCCAATGTTGGGAGTAGCCCTAGGGAATGAGGGCAGGTCTCAGCCTGTAAGTGAGGGGCAATTAGCCCAAGGAGTGGTGAAAAAAGTCATGCAAGCTCAGGAACCACACAGGCCAGAGTTAAGGACTGAACCAACCCAACACCACACCCCCTCAACCAAGAAAAGAGCCCCTGCACTTACTATTACAATGCAATCAATCAATTCTAATAAATCAATTTCAGCTTCATTAAATGTGCTTATAATGTCTGTGGATTTTTAAATATACCTCTGTGATATTATCAGGTGTGGTCTGCTTTAGTGGGATATATAAAACCACATGAGAGACGATGGGACTCTGAAAAACAGACTGAGGGTTCTGGAGGGGAGGGGAGTGGGGGGATGGGTTAGTCTGGTGATGGGTATTAAAGAGGGCACGTTCTGCATGGAGCACTGGGTGTTACACGCAAATAATGAATCATGGAACACTACATCAAAAACTAATGATGTAATGTGTGATGATTAACATAATAAAAAAATTATAAAATTAAAAAAAAAAAACAGAACTCTAGCAGTTCAAGAACCCTTAAAGATCATCTGCTTCAAAACCCCATTTTACTATTCAGGAAAGGGAGGGCCAGGAACATTATGATTGGCTAAGGGTCACAATTCTACATGGGAGCAAAGCTAATTTGAGGCCCCTGTATCCATTCAGCCTCATAGTTATTTCCTCTGTACCCTCCTTTCTGGTCACATCTTCATCCAATAAGAAGAATGCCAGTTCTCTGCTTACCCAGCACAATTGTGACATGTAGGTGTGAACTCCCCTAAAAAGGGAAACCTACCCAAAAGGCAACTATTCCCTATGCTCCTATTATTCCTTCCATCTTAACATGGCAGCTAAGTTTGAGATGGGGGCAATTACTATTCCAGGATAAAGTTTTCAACCTCAAGAACGCAGACAAGAAAATGACTGATTATCTAATCATCAATAATACTACACTGCAGTCCTATGTGTGACCGCCCCAGTCACTCCCAAACCACTCGAGGATATTAAAATGGGATGTTCAAATTCTTTCTTCTACAGCTCCTTAGACATAACACGCAGCTGGTGAGGATTCTCGGTTACCTCGTTATCCCATCAGCCAGCCGCCTCTAAGAAATGGTTCAAAGCAAACAAGTCCCATATCCTTTGTTTCAACAAAGACTTAACCCCACCCTACTGCCAAAGTGAGCACGTAAGTTGTCGGGTACGTCTTTTACGGAAATAATACTGAGAATTACGGGCCTAGAGGTCACAGTCCGGGGCCAGAAGCCTACGTAACAGGTAACTTGAGAGGATCACTTTACCTGTCCACGCTTCAGTCGGCACACCTGTCAGCCGGAGACACTACCGACCTCACAAAGTGGTTTTAATGAGATGTGGTATGTGAAGCATTTGGCACAGGACCGGGCACATGATAAATATCTGAATGTTGGCTGTCATTACAACCTCTAAATCAGTTAGAGGATCTTACAGATGCAGTTAGTTCTGTAAGCCAAAGAGCTGTATAGACAGCTTAAGGTTCTCTCGTCATTGTATTTCCATGTAATTACCAAACTGGTTTCGGGAGAAAGTTAAACTAGCAATAGAAACAGTCTGTAACCACGTAACTCAATCGTGAATCCTGCAGGTTAAGTCAAAACTGGAAAAAGCAGGCCTATCAAATTAATTTCATCAGAAGGCTAAGCCGTGTTTTCTGAGTCCCATGCTCTTGAAAGAGAATAAGACCAGAATCTTTCTGTTGATTTTATTATCCTGCAACATCCCAACAGAAAAATAAATGCATCCCTAAAAATAACCCAACCTAAACTGAAATAAATTAAAAATAATCATTCAGGATCAGAATAAAATATAACCATGAAGGCTTACATGTAGTTTCATAGACTAGCAGAACAAAGAAATATAAAAGAGGAAGAGAGAGGGGCGCCTGGGTGGCTCAGTCGTTAAGCGTCTGCCTTCGGCTCAGGTCATGGTCCCAGGGTCCTGGGATCGAGCCCCGCATCGGGCTCCCTGCTCAGCGGGAGGCCTGCTTCTCCCTCTCCCACTCCCTCTGCTTGTGTTCCTTCTCTCACTCTGTCTCTGTCAAATAAATAAATAAAATCTTTAAAAAAAAAAAAAAAAAAGAGGAAGAGAGAGCCTGATGGGGCCATATGATGTTCACCTCCCAGCAATGTTTTCCAGGCACAAGGGGAGTCTGGTATTCACCGACTGCAGGTCCCCACACTTTCCATTTGAAAGCTGCCACCATCTATTACCACTCAATGTACTAAGACCACGGAGAGTGCCCCCATCACCCGCCCTTACCTGTGCTCATGCAGTGACAACAAGACACCCGCAATCTTTAAAAGGTTTTATAATCACTCAAATGGGAAAAGATGGTAACACTAACACAAAGACCTGAGAACATTAGAAAGCTGAAACAGGGAAAGTCTGACCAAGTTTTTACACTCATGGTCCCAATCTGTGGTTGCTAACTTCTAGCAGAGCTGATGGACAAGTTTTTCAACTTTACCCCTGAGAGAAGAGCTCTTTTTTTTTTTTTTTTTTTTTAGTAAGGAGCCCTGAAAAGTCTAGTCACAGAACAGCTCTCTAGGATTCTTTAAACAGCCAATAATCTCAAGTGGACAATCTCTATTTCTCATGGGTTCAGACTGGACGACACCCATTCTCAGTACTTCAGAAAGCATTAATCAGGACGTATGGCTCTTCGTGGTCAATCCTGGCAGGGAAGCCACACAGCCAAGCTGGCCACCCACCCCTAAGACCTTCCCGGCCCAAACCATGTGAACTGCCAAGATTCAATCATTAGGCAAGCCTGATAACAGAGGTGGGGACCATTGAGCAAAAGGACCAGAAGACGATCCATGGGGTAGCAAATGGAACATGTTTGTGTCCAGACAGATTTCAAACTGGGCACAGTCCAGAAACTAGACAGCAATGGGTTGAAACTGATATAAAAAGTGAAGAAATAAAGACAATGGATTCAATCCATTTTTCAAGAAGCTTTATTGTGAAGGAAGAGAGTGACCCCTCCAACACGGTGTGACCAGGGGGTATTTTGGGGAAAGGAGAAAAGGCATGGCTATGTATGCCCAGGAGAAACATCACAAACCAGGGGAGAAACTCAAAACACAGGAAAAACAAGTGATGGTTTCTCAAGAGGTAGGAGGAAACAGGATCAAGAAAAGGTGTGGGGGGACAAACTAATCTGGGTAAGACATCTTTCATTATCAAATGAAGAGTGGGAGTGATGGGAATGTAAGCCTTGACCTTATTGGGTATTCCGCTCTGAAGAACCCCAAGCTTATCCATGATAGATTCATCCCTCGTTAAGAATGATGCAAGATTCTTCCCCCAGTCCTACTTGAGAAAAAAAACAGTGGGGAAAATGAGACTTCTTTATACAAAGATTTACTGAATGCTTATGTGCTAGACACTGAAAATACAGAGATAAATATCACCATCAAGAGTTCACAATCTGGTAAGAGAGGGAGGATTATAAATAGCTCAAACAGTATGAAGGATGCCTTGTTGCAAGCAAACGAGAGGCAGGACCCAGCCACAAGGAATGAAGAGTCAGCCTAGCATTATCAAGGTGGACTTCAAGTCCCACGGTATTGTAATGACTTTAGAATTCTAGTCGAGTCTTGGCCATTAAGGGAGAGTTTATGCTTGGTCTTGTCTAAAACACAAACAAGACAGGTTAAAAAAAAAAAAAGATTAATCTAATAGAAAGCACATTTATCTTAAACATGGTCCTGGAGATGAATACAGCACTCGTCAATTTCTCTTTGCCTCTTCGTGAGAAAAGAGCTGGGGAGCATTGCACAATAAAACAAAGGATGCTTTTAAGTGTTATCTTGATGGGAAATGAATCAACTTAATTAGACTTAGATTCAAGCAGACTTCGAGAAAGAAAAGTTTAACAGTTGCATTAAAGAATCTGTATTACACTTACACCTCGAAGGCCACTCTAAGCTTCCTTCGATTAAATTTAAGGAGGGTTTGGACTGAAGTGTCATCCCCAACACAATCTACAACCCCCTTTCTGTCCAGCCCCCACTATGAGGCCATCACAGAAATGCCCTTAAATACGTGTCACTATTCCAGGCGCTACAAGTTGCACGAGGGAACAAGGCAGAGTCAGGCTCTTACCTCAATGGAACAGACATTCTAGATGAGGCCAGGTCACATATTGGGAACCATATATTCTAGTTCAGAAATATCTTCATCTAGGGAGTGAATTTAATTCACAATCACATACTGCGGATTACTCCCTGTACTAGGGATGCAGGAGTGGGGAGGAGGAGCAGGGGGCTAGGGGAGCTCTGATGACCCCAGGAATCCCCTACATCTCCCCAGCCTCAGTAGGGGGCATGCTTATTCCTCTCCTGCTGAGACATTGTGGCCTGCAAATACCATTCTTAAATAGGGAGGAAGCGGTGCTTTTTCATGGAGAGCTAGCAATTTTGCCAAAAGATTTCCTTTATGCTCAGGGCACTGTCATCTAAAAAGTTAGAACAAAAATTCTAAAATGATTCTAAGGGTCTGGATAATTTAGCTTTCTTTGTATAGGATATATAATTCTGTAGACCTGCACCCCTCAGGATTACTCAGGAACCACCACCAAAAAAAAAAAAAGTTTTCAAATATGCAAAATTCAAACACTATGTAATTTAAACTTAAGGCAAAATAAGTGAGGGGGGCACAAAAGATGTAAGATGTATTTTTTTATTTTATTTAAACTAAGAACGAGGAATGTCCATCATCTAAATTGATAATCCGCTAAAAGCAACTACCAAAGGCCTGCTGTATGAGCCAATTCAGGCTCACAGCCTAGAATAGAGAAAATCTCCTATCCTGGTCTGCCCAACATGCCTGTCACTCAAAGTCAGAAATATGACAAGGATTCCCCCGGTCTGGCCTCCTTCGTCCCAGCCAAAGCAGCAAGAAAATAATTTTAAAAATGTTACCAGATGATTAGGTAGTGTCTAAAAATCTCAAGAATATCAAGGGGGGGTGGGGGGAGGGAAGTACTAGAAAATAAAAACGTACAGAGAAGGTGGTCAAATACAAACGACCCTTTTGTAAACATGCCAAATTATATTAAACCTCACTAATAATCACAATACAAATTAGAAGAAGCTCTTTTTTTTATTGTAAAGTCCCCCCCCCGAAAGAAACCAATCCCCAGAGCAGGTACATACTTGGGAAATTGGGCCTCTCCTACTCACTCTCCTTTTATATTAATAATGCATTATGACCAGAAAATCTTTATTTTTTTAAGATTTATTTATTCATAACTTTACAGAGAGGGTGTGGTGTGCAGGGTGAGGAGGAGAGGGAGAGACAGAATTGCAAGCAGACCCCCCACTGAGCACCAAGTCCGTCTCAGGCTCCAGGCTCAATCCCAGGACCCATGAGATCATGACCTGAGCGGAAATCAAGAGTCAGATGCTCCACCGACTGAGCCACATAGGTGCCCCAGGACATCTCTATTTTAAATATAAAATAATGGATTCAAGGTACACTAAGTATTTTGTGGCCTGCTCCATGTGAGTACCAGGCCCTCAAATGCTGGTTTGGACAAGAGCTCGCTGCTGTTACATGCTTTCAGTTCACTCGGTGCCACCACATGTGCTAAAACCTTAGTGTCCTTAACCCCATGACCGGATATTAAATCACTGCCCTCAGTTTGTTCCTCCATTCCTTCTTCTACTTCTGCTGCAGAACAACTGGGCCAGATGGTCAACCCTCAGGTCTCTAGGCTACTAGACAACAGGTTCTTAACCCAAGTGACATCAGAATCACCTGTAGAGCTCTGAAAAACACCAGCGTCTAGGCCTCATTCTGGAATAAACAAGAGCATGAGGTCTGTGGCCCACGCAGCTGAGCTTTTCATGCTCCCAGGTGATTCCATGCAAGGCTGAAAACCTCAACAGCAAATTCACCATCCAGGTGACCCTCGACCCCCTGGGGCTGGGGCATCATTCACACAAACATCATTGTTGCCTATACAGGTCAGGGCATGAAAGTTCTCGGAAAGAACTGCCATAAATAATGGAAGCAATTATGTACTATAAGAGATCTGAGACACACTAGGTTGCGAAAACGTTTTGTGCCTGGCAGGTGGACGTGAGGGGTAAGCAGTGATGGTCACTGAACGATAAGGTCTATCAACTCCTTTAGTAAGGTTCTCCTAACCCAGTCTTGCACACTTCCCTGTAGAAAATGCCTATAAGAATTTCTACAAATCCACCCATTACCCCTCTGCTATCTTTAGCTCTCTTAGCCGAGTGCAGCCACGGAGCAAGATGCCGGTTAAATCACATCACAAAGAGCCAGTCAGTCTAACCAGGGAAACGTAGGCTAGATACTGTACAGTTTAAAGGCAAAAAGTGGAGTTCCAGAAAGGGATACAAGCATACAAGACTAGGATAAACTGGTCTAATGACCAATGAGAAAGTCATGCCCAGAGATAAAAAGTCACATAAGCCCACCTAAGTCTACAACAAGCAGAGTAGGCAGTAACTTTGCTGAATGAATGCAAAAGCAAGCAATTTTTAAAAAGTAGGATAGGAATTATCAAAAATGCCACTTAGAGCTAAACAACATGCTACAGAACTACTAATGGGTCAACAACGAAATCAAAGAGGAAATCAAAAAACCGCTAGAGACAAATGAAAATGGAAACACAATGGTCCAAAAGCTTTGGGACACAGCAAAAGCAGTCCTAATAGGGAAGTTCACAAGGACACAGGCCCACCTCAAGAAACAAGAAAAATCTCAGATAAATTCAAACCCACACCTAAAGGAACTAGTGAAGAAAAAACAAAAACAAACAAAAAAAATGCCCAAAGTTAAAAGAAAAGAAATAATGAAGATCAGAATAGAAATAAATGAATCTAAAAAAAAAAAAATCAATGAAACCAAGAGCCTAGTTCTCTGAAAAGATAAAATTGATAAACCTTTAGCAAGACTCATCAAGAAAAAAAGAGGACTCAAATAAAATCAGAAATCAAAGAGGACAACTGACTGACCTCACAGAAATATAAAGGACTATAAAAAACTACTACAAAAAATTACATGCCAACAAATCGGACAACCTAGGAGAAATGGATAAATTCCTAGAAATATACAATCTTCCAAGACTGAATCAGGAGGAAATAGAAAATCTAAACAGAGTACTAGTAACAAAAGTCAATACGTAATCAAAAAAACTCCCAACAAACAAAAGTCCAGGACCAGACAGCTACACAGATGAATTCTACCAAACATTTACATTTAAAGAGTTAGTACCTACTCTTCTCAAACTATTCCTAAAATTATAAGAGGAAGGAAAGCTTCCCAATTCATTCCACAAGTCCATTATCCTGGTACCAAAACCAAATAAAGACATGAAGAAGAAGAAGGAAGAAGAAAGGAAGAAGGAAGAAGAAAGAAGAAGAAGAAGAAAAAAAGTACTGGCCAATATCCTTGATGAGCATATGTGCAAAAATCCTCAACAATTTCAGAATTAGCAAATTGAATTCAACAATTCATTAAAAGGATCATTCACTGCAATCAAGTGGGATATATTCCAGGAATGCAAGGATGGTTCAGTATCCATAAGATCAATCAACATGCTGCATCACATTAACAAAATGATAAAAATCATATTATCATCTCAGTAAATGCAAAAAAAAGCATTTGCAAAGTACAACATCCATTTGTGATAAAAACTCTTAAGAAAGTGGGTTTAGCGGAACATACCTCAATATAATAGAGGCCATATATGACAAACCCACAGCTAACGTCATATTCAATGATGAACTGAAAGCTGTTCCTCTAAAATCAGGAACAAGGGGCACGTGGGTGGCTCAGCCAGTTAAGCATCCAACTCTTGGTTTCAGCTCAGGTAATGATCTCAGGATCGATGGAGGCCTACATCAGGCTCTGTGCTCAGCAGAAAGTCTGCTTGAGATTCTCTCCCTCTCCCCTGCCCCTCCCCGGCTTGTGCTCACACACATGTGTGTGCACACTCTCTCTAAAATAAATAAATCTTAAAAAAAAAAAAAAAACTACAAACTACACTTATCCTGATGCACAGTAATTTACAGAATTGTTGAATCACTATATTGTACACTGGAAACTAAGGTAACACTGTACTTTAATTATATTGGAATAAAATTAAGGGAAAAAACCATACTACAAAACTATGGCAATCAGAACAGTATGACACTGACACAAAAATACACATAAATCAATGGAACAGAATAGAGAGCCCAGAAATAAACCCATGCTGATAAGATCAATTAATCTACAACAAAGGTGGCAAAAATATACAATGGGGAAAAGACAGTCTTTTCAATAAATGGTGTTGGGAAAACTGGATAGCTACATGCAAAAGAATGAAACTGCACCACTTTCTTACACCACAAAGATAAACTCAAAACGGATGAAAAGTCTAAATGTAAGACCTGAAACCATAAAACTAAAACAAAGCATGGACAGCAATGTCTTGGACAATGGCCTTAGTAACATTTTCGTGGATATGTCTCCCCAGACAAAGGAAATAAAAGCAAAAATAAACTATTGGGACTAAATCAAACTAAAAAGCTTTTGTGCAGCAAAGGAAACCATCTACAAAGTGAAAAGGCACCCTAGTGAATGAGAGAAACACTTGCAAATTATATATCCAATAACGGGTTAATATCCAAAATATATAAAGAAATCACACAATTCAACACAAAAAAAAAAACAAAAAAAACCCTAACAATTCGATTAAAAATGAGCAGAGGACCTGAATAGGCATCTTTCCAAAGAAAACATACAGATGGCCAACACAATGAAAGATGCTCAACATCACTAATCATCAGGGAAATGCAATCAGAACTACAATAAGGTATCACCTCGCACCTGTCAGAATGGCTAGTATCAAAAGACAAGAAATCGTTAAGTGTTGGCAAGGATGTGGAGAAAAGAGAACCCTTGTGCACAGCTGGTAGGAATGTAAACTGGTGCAGCCACTGTGGAAACCTGTAGAGAGGCTGCTCAAAAAATTAAAAATAGAAATACCATATGACCCAGTAATTCCATTGCTGGGTATTTACCCAAAGAAAACAAAAACACAAATCCAGAAAGATATATGCATCCCTATGTTTATTGCAGCATTATTTACAACACCCAAAACATGGAAGCAACTTAAGCATCCATCGACAGATGAATGGATAAAGATGTGGCGCGCGTGCACGCGCGTGTGTATGTGTATAATAAAGTATTACTCAACCATAAGAAAGAATAAAATTTTGCCATTTGCAACAACATGGATGGACCTACAGGGTATTACGCTAAGTGAAATAGAGAACAAATTGGTGGTTGCCAATGGAGGGATGGATGAAAACAGGTGAAGGGGATTAAGAGGTACAAACTTCCAGTTATAAAATGTTACATAGATGAAAAGTACAGCACAGGGAATATAGTCAACAATATTGTCATGAGTTTGAATGGTGACAGATGGTAACTATACTTACTGTGCTGAGCAGTGCATAATGTATAAAATTGTCTAATCACTATGTTGTATACCTGAAACTAATATAATATTGTATATAAACTATGCATCAACTTTTTAAAAATACATCACTTCAGCAAATACCACATACTTTTCCATTCTATGTCTCTTCAAAACAAGATCATTTGAAAGACTGTATGTTTTTCCTTTTCTTTTCTGGTTTTAACCTCAAGGAATCCTTTAAAACTTTCCGTTTTATTAAGGATTTATAAGATTACAGTTCATTGGGGAACACAATTTCTTCCTATATACAGTTTACATTGTTTTCTTTGTATTTTTAAACCAATGAAATGAATAATGAAACCCAAATATTAGCTGCCATAAGAGAATGTGGTAAATTTATTAAAGTTGGATACTAGAACCATTAAAAAAAAAAAAAAAAAAGAATGCCACTAGAGAACAGTAAATATCTAAAGTGGATTCTGGTCTTTGGACAGACCCTGCTGGATGTGGAAAAGCGCAAATTTAAGCCTGAGCTTGCAGCTTACAAAAAGGAAAAAGAAGACCAGAGTGTTAGGGGGTGGGGGGGTGGGGGAGGGATTATTCTGAATAATTCTTACACCAATCCCTTAAACTTTCCTTTTGTTCCCTTTAGACCCTGGACAGGAGGGATCTGAGGGCAAGAAATGCTTCCCTGGGTGACAAGCCCAATATCTGCCCTGTGCTCAGCTTGGTACTAAAAGAACGTGCCTTCTGTGAGATGCCCTCTACATCTCTGTTCCCCACCCCCACCGACTCCGACATGCAGGTGATTTCCTTACCAGACACGCAAAATTTCTGAAAAGTTTAGTCATGAAGAAAAAAGAAAAAAAAAAGAAAAGAAACCCCAGCTTGGGAGACGATGCTTACTTTCTTTAAAACTCCCTCCTCAGACTGAAATCATCTGCATTTGAACAGAAATACAAGCTACACCATACATAAAGCATTAAAATTACATTAAGTTTTAAACTAAATTTAGTTGGGCAGCAATTAAAACCTCATTGAGCAAGTATACATCTATCACGTCCTTATCTTTGCAAAAACTGACTTAATAAGCTACTAAAATTTAAAGGTCTCTGTATCCCAATTTTTGTCTGTTTACGATAAAAATGTTGACACAACAATAAACGAGTGTATTCTCTGGATTTGAGATTCCTCCACAGGAATACAGCTAATACAGAAAACAATGGCCTTCAGACGTGCAGCAAAATAGGAAAAAAAAAAAATCACTGATGACATTAAAACGTTGCACTGTCATTTTCTGACTTACTTTCAGAGCTTTTACTTTTGTTTTTTGGGGGGTCTTTGTCCGTTTTTTAAAACCATCTTTACAGGCTCCTGGGCAAAGCAGCTGAACTGGAGCAAGGCTCTCCAAATGCTCCTGCGTTCTTTTGTTCCTGGTATTTTAATTTCTGGTTTATTGCCAAACCCACCAACTTCTCTCATACACTCCTGATGATGCTGGAGCACTCCAAGCAGGCAAGAAACAACAAGATTCAGAGGCTGGGTCATGTAACACCTTCTCACCATGTTGGAAAAAAAAAAAACTTAAGATTTGCATTCATGGACCAAATGCCTCAGTTGCCCAAAATTCTTCAATATTTCTGAGCAACTTGCCACCACACTGTCTCATGTGAGGAGTCACCGCACACATAAGGTCACTTACGTCAAATGTAAACAGGGGCACGTGGGTGGCTTAGCAGGTTAAGCGGCCAACTCTTGATTTCGGCTCAGGTCAGGATCTCAGAGTCCTGGGATGGAGCCCCGCATCGAGCTCCACCCTTAGTGGGAGTCTGCTTGAGATTCTCTCTCTCTCCCTCTTTTTGCTCCCGCCCCCCCACACACACACTCTGTCCCTGCTCCTGCACATGCACTCACTGTCTCTCTCTAAAATAAATAAATCTTGGGATGCCTGGGTGGCTCAGTCGTTAAGTGTCTGCCTTCCGCTCAGGTCAGGATCCCAGGGTCCTGGGATCGAGCCCCGCATCGGGCTCGGCGAGGAGCCTGCCTCTCCCTCTCCCACTCCCCCTGCTTGTGTTCCCTCTCTCACTGTGTCTCTCTCTGTCAAATAAATAAATAAAACCTTTACAAATAAATTAATTAATTTAATTAATCTTTTTAAAAAAAAAGTGTAACTGTAAAACAGATTTGACATACCTTTCTTCAATAGGGGACCCTACAGCCATAAAATGCTGACCTAAATAAATAATTGTTCTCATTTGCCGAAATAGGGTAAAAATCTGAATTCACATCCCTCTTTCATCCCCACACTTGTCCTTTTGTCCCACCATACAGTATTATCTTTGTTAGCATGACTCTTGTCAATGAGGAACAATTATGTTCTCACCCATACTCTCACTGGACTAAGACAGGTTTCCCAGTCCTTCCCTTCAAGGGTATGTGCTTTAGGAGACCAATATCAAGTGTCACATAAAGTGACACGGCAACACAGATAGTAAGCACTACCTGGGCTTAGAGAAGGGATGGATCAAAAGCCAGAAGGTGAGAGAAAAACTCGCAGGAGTTGAGCTGGATTGTGAAGAACCCAGAATTTACCAGGACAGGGATTCCAGGCAAGACTGACAGACTAACCCGAAGACACACAGGAAACCAAGCCCAAACTCTGCTCCAGGGACAATGAGAGGCACACTTAGATTAAGCAGCGACTTTGTGTACAGGACTGATCCTTAGATGAAAGAATCACGTCTTCTTTTTCTCCCTGAACAGCCCTAGCACTCAGCACAGTGCCTACAGTATTCAGAGTGCCTCAACCGATGGGCAGGGAAAGAAAATAGAATTTGTACTGGCAGGATTGGGAAATGAGGCCATAGAGGTATAGAAGCCTTTGAATTCAAAGATAAAAACCTAACCCTGGACCCATAAGAATTCAGGCCACAGCTCGCACCTCTCCCTCTGCTGCACTCCCCTGGCCAAGCAGCAGCCAGGCCAATCCCAACTAGTCACACCTCGGGGCTGAAAATGGCTGGAGAAACAACTGAGCTGACCATCTGTGTCCCTTCGAATTTGATCACAACGCAGAAGTGGACACAAGTCCACCCTGCTGGGGCTTCTGCAATCCCCAGCGTGCTCACTTCTCCCAGTTTCCAGAAGGACGGCCTCACTCCTGTGTCTCTTCCCTCTCCACACCGCCTGCTGCCCCTTCCTCCCTCACCTTGCGTCCCTGTCTTCTTTGGGAAAATAAAAGCAGTGCGGCAGGAACTCCCACTTCAACCCATCCGCACTCCCAATGTCGTCCTCCCTCACGACCACCTTCTCTCCTAACGCAGGGATGAAACGTGCCTTCTGCCAGGAGGACCTGATGCACCTGTGCGTGGCTCCCACCCCATCTCACCTTCCAGCATCCATTTCTCCCACTCCCAAGTTACTCCCCAGTTTACTCCGATGCGCTCTCATTGTCTTTCCCTAAGAAACCTTCCTTCGCACCGAAATTCTTCCTCATCTAGATGCTACCACCACCATCCTCCCTCCCCTCTGAGTCCCTTCAAGCCGCCCCAACCTGCCCTCATGGCCTCCGGTCCACAGAGGGCGCCAAAGCGCCAGGCTGGCCAAGCCAGTGCCCAGCAACTCAGCTTTCTGGGTCCTGATCTCTCAGCATCTCTCAACTGGGGCACCCACTTCAAACCTGAACGTGCCTTGGTTTCTACGACCACGTACTCCCCTCTGTGTCCCCCACCCCACCAGCTGCGACTTCTCAGGCTCCTCTACTGCTCCCTGGAGCTTCTGCCTGAACCACCTCCTCTTCCCACCTGCACATACTCCCCGAACCGACCTCCACCACACCTGGGCTCTAAAAACCCCGTACAGTCCACCGGCTCCGAACACCACCTCTCCGCTAGAGTAGAACCACTCCGTCCGCACCGCTACCTGGAACTCCGGAATGCCCACACTCAAGCCAATCTTTCCTTGCCCTCAGGCCATGCTCAAGTCCAAACTTCTCCAGGAAAACAGAAAATCTCCCAGCGCCTCCATAGCCCCACTGATCTCCCCTCTTTTCAGGCTTCCTAAAGCATTTAAACAGTCGGCAGTACAGGATTTATTACTTAATTACAAACATTTGCAATTGTTCCCTAAATGCTGCTTTTGCGCAAAACTTGTCTTCCAACTAGGTTTAGGTTTCTAAACAATACAAGCATTCCCTTTTGTCTACCTGACACTGAGCTGGGTGCCATGGTTGATGTCTGATTATCAGTTTTTTGGGTTTTTTTTTTAAGATTTTATTTATTTGACAGAGAGAGAGAGAGTACAAGCAGGGGAAGCGGCAGGCAAAGGGAGAAACAGGCTCCCTGCTCAGCAGGGAGCCCGATGCGGGGCTCAATCCCAGGACCCTGAGATCATGACCGAGCGGAAGCCAGACGCTTAACCGACTGAGCCACCCCGGCGCCCCCTGATCATCAGGTCTTTCATGGCAAAAACAAGCATAACGTTTTACAAAGTAAAAACCAACTCACACACTATTCTACTTTGTTGAACAGTCTGAGAAAAAATATGGACTTTGTCCCTAAGTTACTTGGCAAATCATAAATTTAAAAAAAAAAAAACCCTTTATCTAGAATCACTATGTAACATTATAAAAAAAAACACACACACATCTGAAAATCAGGGCTAAATTTGTAAAACTTTCTATCACGGAAGTCCTTATAATTTTTAAAACTTAAAATATCGAGCAGCATTTCAAATAAAACACAAGAACAGAGTAACTTATATTTCCAACAAAATATTGAAAAGTTAAATTTTTATTCAATTTGGGTGTAAATAATAGGGCAGGAATTAAAGAATTTAATTCTTTAATACAAAAGACTACATAATACAGGAAACAAGATGGGTCAAGCTGAGGATTTCTGCTGGACCTCTCCATAAACACAGCTAAATAAGAAAATAAGTGTTTTTCACTAAGGTAGCTGAAGGGTCCGAGCTCTTGGCTATGCTGAAGTCCAGTTCACCCACTAGGTAGAAATTACCTTATCGTCCATTATTTAAAAAAAAAAAAAGAAAGAAAGAAAAAGAAAATTTCTATCCCATCAATTTTCCTTGCCACAGCCACATCACAGCTCAGCTGAACATGGGGGGCCATACCTCAGGGATTAAAACTCAAACCAGAGAGACTGCCTGTCCTTGACCTGGCCCTTACAGGCTCCTCTCTGACCACTCCAGGCAGTGGACACTTGCCCTTGACATCTAGCAACATCAACTGCACAGCACAGCAACACTGACCATCCCCCTCATTTCCTCCCCCTTGACCCATCCACTCACTATTTGGTTCACAATGACCCATCTCATCCTTCTTGAATTGGCTCAGGATCCTCAGAACCTGGATCCCACCAACTATGTCCCAAAGGGACTTTGGATGCCCTCCTGAGTTCCTTCTGCTACATGTGCACCCCAATATTAGAGCATTTACCATACTGTTCTGGATTCATGAATATTTCTCTCCCAATACTTGTAAGTTCCTGAAGAAAGACCTTGTTTTATTCATATTCTGTAGTGAGTTGAATAGTATGCCCCCAAAAGGGGTCCAAAGTTCTCACCCCTGGTTACCTCTGCAAGTGACCTTATTTGGAAATAGGGTCTTTGCAGATGTAATTAAGTTACGCATCCTTAGATGAGATCATCCTGGGCTTTGGGTCAACACTAAACTCAATGACTGGTGTCCTTATAAGAGAAAGAACAGTATTTGAAACACAGAGACACAGGGGAAAGAAGCAACCTTGAGGCAGAGGCAGAGGCAGAGACTGGCACGAGGGTGCCACAATCCAAGGCAGGTCAGAAACTGAAGGCCCTTTGGAGAAAGCACGGCTCAAATCAAAAGAACTTGATTTTCCAAGTTCTGGCTTCCAGAGTTGTGAGAAAAGAAATTTGTTGTTTTATGCCACCAAATGTGTGGTAATTTGCCACACCCTCAGAAAATTAACACCTAGTCTAAACCTCAATGTGCTGCCTACTACCCAGGAAACACACATACACACACATGCACACACACAACTGTTGAACTAAGAAGGAAGATGAAGGCCAGGGGGAAAGATGAGAAAGAATCTGAACTGCACAGCAGGAATCTGGGACATGGACCCTGCCCCTCAATTTCTATGGGAACTTGGGCAAGTCACCTATCTGCCATGACTCTTTGATTTATTCCCTAGTAAAATGAGGGGACTGGCCCAGAAGACCCTCTACCAGGTCCGATATACCTTCACCCAACTTAATCCAGAACATCAGCTGATCCTTAAATCAATTCTAAATTCTTCCCGCTCACTAAATTCTGCTAATTTTATTTTCATCTAAAGAGGTTTCAGGTGCAAAAAATATTGGATTAATATGACATTTCAAAGGCACTTATATTTTAATCAGCTCATGAAAAATTCACTGAAATAGTTTAATACTATTTAATAATAGTTTAATATGCTTAAGAGTGATTTTCTATGATACCACCTAAAAATCTGCAAAGCAAAAACAATTTACAAATAGCCAATTTAATACTGCTGAAACTGTTGACATTCTGAAAAACTCGACCTAAACTTGAATCACCTGGAGCGCCACTGATCCAGAACCCAATGAATGATGACTAATTTCCGCAAAGTTATAAAGGGATATCTCCAACACTGGGGTTTTCTCCACTTGACTCAAGACTGTAATTACAGGTCCCATACCCAAAATTTCCACTTCAAAGAATCTGGCTAAGAAATAAATAAATACAGCTGCTGCCACTACCAAATGGTCAAGCATCAGAAAAGGAGTCCAACAAAAACTATTTTACCCATTTTCATTCCTCCATAGACAGAAACACATACGGTTTTCCTGTGTTAAATCTTTCGTAATTCAAACAAATGGAAATGTGAGAACAAAGGCGTAATGAGATTTATACTTACCTTACCCATACATTCTCCTTAATTTGGGTTAAATTAAAAACCATATTTTAAGCTTTTCATAGGTCATGCTGCTCCCCTTGCCTTCATGTTTTTATAGTGGTAGCCTTGATTTTTCTTTAGGAAACCAACGGAAAGAACATAGAGGGGCAGAGGGGCTCGTATTTCAGTTCGACAAAATATCCATTAGAAAACACTTAAACTTTGCCAAACCAATTCATCGTTCAGAAAATAAAATCAAGATTCCAAGTGTCTGGCTAGAATGGGCAGAACCAAACCTGCAAAACTAGACCTTGACTCTGAGCACAAATGTAGTTACAAGACCAAAAACTTTTCCTTCCAGGTGGGAAACTTTATCAAGTCCCTCGAGATGGAAGGGTCAACAAACCCAGTTTTCAATCCCAAAGTTCTCGGGCTTTTAAACATGAGTGCTCAAGCACATGAAAACCGGGCTGGAAGGTGCACGACTCACCTCAAATGTATTTCTCGCCCTTAATAACAACTCCATTTTAAAAGGTGCTCTTGTACTGTGATAAAACTAAGAGAGCGAAAAGCAAGGGGAGTCTGGGGTTTTGGAATTACACACACAGGCATTCCAAGTCCTGATGCTGTTTGGTATTCTGCAAACTATTCTTGCAAACTGCACGGCAGTGTAAGTTAATGCGCACAAAAGCTGAAGGACCGGCGCTTCTACGGAGCACTGTGTTTTCTGGAAGCCCAAGCCCGGAATGAACGAGCGGACTGCATGTTTACTTGCATCCTCACGTGGCACCGCGCAACCACATAAGAGCTGCGCTGGGACTGCGCGGGGCGCGCGGGGTGCGCGGGGTAACCCGAAAACTTTTTACTTTGCAAACTAGCGGAACTGGAAAGCGGCTCCGGGGCAGATTCACTTGCCTTCCCCGAGACGCGCCCCTGCCAAGTCAACCACCCCAGCACCACCCCTGCCAGCAGCTTCACTCACACAAAGGCGCGTGGGTGCCGGCAGGACCCCTCTCCAAAGTTGCGCGGACAGAAAGCGGCGCAACGAGAAAGCGCCCCAGGGAGGGACCCGGCGCGAGGGCTACTCACAGGGTGACCGTGCGGTTGGGCAACGTGTCGGGGGGCAGGACCTGCGCGAGCTCCAGGCTGCTGCACACCACCTTGCCCTCGGCGGCGCCGGCCGCCCTGCCGGCCCCTCGGGGCCGCCCGTCGTGCTTGCAGCCCGGGGGCAGCGCCGCGGCGCCTCCCAGCAGCGCGAACAGCGCGAGCGGCAGCAGCAGCGGCGTGCAGCCCCGCCGGCGCCCGGGCGGCTCCATGCGGCGGGCCGGGGCCTGCGGCCGGAACGGCGGCTGGCTGGCCTAGCGGGCCGGCCCGGCGCCCGGGCGGGCGGGGGCGCGGCGCGGGCCCGGCGGCGCCCGGAGCCTCATGGCGGCCGGAGGACGGGCCCTCCTCGGCGCCAACATGCTCCTTTGTCCGCTGCGGCGGCGCTCGGCCTCCGGGGAGCCGCGGGGTCACGGCCGCGTGGGTCCCAGCGCCGCTCTCTAGCCCCGCGGGAGCGCCGCCTCCTCCTCCTCCGCCGTCGCCGCTGCCGCCGCCTCCCCCGGCCACTGCCCGCGGCGGCTCCTCCCCGCCCGCGGCCGCCACCGCCCCTTCCCCTCCCCTCCTCCTCTCCTCCTCCTCTCCTCTCCTCGCGCCTCCCGCCGCCCGCGGCTCGGGTTAGGAGGAGCGCGCTCCCGGACCCGCGCCGCCCGCCAGGGCCCGGGGCCCGACCCCCGACGCGGTGCTCGCCGGCCGCGGCCTCGGGCCAGCAGTTGTGCGGGCCCCGTGGGAGTCCGGTTACTCGTGGAGAGGGCGGAATAAAGTTCTAGTCCAAACTCCAAGCCACGGTGGCCACTCTCCCTCGCTTCCCTCTGCTGCCGTCCAGACAAAGCCGCCCTGTGCGCCCCTGGGGGCCGCCCATTCCGCCCGCGGAGCCCTGGCGGGAATTTGGAGTGAGGGAGAAGAGCAGGAATGAATTTACTCGGAGAAAGAAAGGAAAGGGAAAGTGCCCCAAGCCAACTGTATCTTCCTATCTCACCGCCGCCCCCCCACTCCCCGCAAGGGATTTCACGCCTTCTCTTGGAACAGGGTCGTCTCATTTGTCCCAAATGCACGGAGCAAGGAACGGGTCCCTCTCCAGAAACGTGGACTCTCAGAAGCTGTTTCTGGCCTTCAGCAGCTCCAGCTGTGAACTCGAAAAGATGCATCTGGGTCCCACTGGCAGCCTTTTGAAAGAAATTTTCTTCTGACATCCACAGATACCTGAGATGTAACCAGTTAGAGCAATAATGACCAAACTAGCCAAGAAACCCCAGCTAAATCTATTACTCTGCTCTATAGGGCTGCCAGCCCCACCCTAATATTTGCAGGACCAGGGCTGACATACTCTGTGTTTCAATATTTACAAGAAATATGTCAAGCTAACAAATAAAAGATACTCTGTTTTCTTACCTTGAGTAACGTACCTTTATAACACCCGCCAAGGCCAGGTGTGTCTGCTGAGATCTCAGCACGTCCACCCTGAAACTGGCAGGGAGCAAAGAGCCAGACCCCAGCCCTTGGCCTACACACTTCCACCCCCCGTTGCTTCCTGTGCCGGCTCCATTCGTGAACAAGAGGGGTTTTCTGCACATGTATGGATACCTGAGCCCACTCATCCAAGCTCTGTCCAAGACCTCAAGCAGTCACCCTTGGCCTAGCAGGGCATACATCAGTTTTTTGGTCTTCCATTGGGAGGACAATTCTGGAAAGGGGCCTGCTCAGGTCCCAGAAGTAGCCTTGGGAATTTTTTTTTTTTTTTTTAAGATGTACACATTTATTTGAGAGACAGCTCTCTTGCCCATAGGGTTTGTGAGTGGGGCAGGGGCAGCTGAGGGAACCAGGCTCCATCTCATGACCCTGGAGCTCATGACCTGAAAGGACACCAAGAGTCAGATGCTTAACCCACTGAGCCACCCAGGTGCCCCCAGGAGTTTTTGATCAGTGAATTAGTGGGTCCTGGGTACCTTGGGTTAGGTCTAGAAGCAGGAAGGGGACACAAGCTCTTGGGGAACACATCCCTTGTCCCTGGAGAATTTTTCCTCTTGGGGAGGGGAGCTGAGATGGTGCCCTCTAAAATGCAGAGCCCAGGGCAGGGTTTTTCTTGCCTGGGTCTAAGGCCCCAGCAGAGTTTATCCAAGGGACCAATTCCCAGGAATCTATGGCTAGATTTTTCTCGATAGTAAATAAATCATCTCCATCTAACGTACACTCTTGCATTAATATTTAAATAGGACTTCATTCGACCAACATTTTTTGAGATTCAGCTATATAAATCCAACAGTATCCATTGCTAATAGTACATGCCCTGACAGAAATATTCTAGGTCTGTGTTGTCCAGGTGACTGTTTAACACCTGACGTGTAGCCAGTGTGAGGTAAGATAATTTTTCATTTTATTTAATTTTAATTAATTTAAATTTGAGTTTAAATAGCCCAAGGGGCCCAGTGGCTACCCCATTGAACACTACAGATCTCCACACCGATGGGTAGAAAAAGTGGGAGATCATCATCACTATTAAGTAGCTTTAAATCTGTATATCAGGGGTGCCCGGCTAGCTCAGTCAGAAGAAAATGCAGCTCTTGAGCTCAGGGTCATGAGTTCAAGCCCCACCTTAGGCAGGGAGCCTACTTAAAAATAAAAAATAAATACATAAAATAAATCTGTATATCAGCTAGAAGGCAAAAACAAATGCCTCTGTGTTAAGTAGGCAAAATTGCTTACATTTCTCTTGAATTTATGTAGAGAATTATTATCCACTAACACAATTGTCATCATCATCATCATCCATTTTCTTTATAAAAGAAATGGAAGCAAAATGGAAGTTTTTAATAGCCATATTACTATCGTCATAGCTACAAATTGTCATGTGAATTTAGAATCTGTGCAGATTTTCACATATTCTGTTTCAGCCTATAGTTGAGGTAACTGTGCGTGTCTGTTTTGAAATTTTTGTACCACATGTACTAATACCAATTTGACACGTATCCTCTTTTTACTTCACTGTGTTAAGAAAGTTATATAAAGTATAGAATTACAAGAAAAAGAATCTCAAGTGGTACCATGAATCCAAGGAGAAACATGGAAGAAATGAAATGTTTTCTTATGTGGATAACTTCAGCCATTCTTGCACAGAAATCTTTGAAAAATAAATCTCCTTAGAGATCACAAGATAGTGGTATATGAAAACTGGAAAGAACTTAAGGAAGCTTATCTCTCAACACTCTAGTCCTTTGAATTATCCAACCCTCGTTTATCATCATTTCTGTACCAGTATGGGTTCATAAAATGGCAAGTCGTCTTGTCTACACTTAGAAAAATCTCAGAGGATGATACCATCTGAAATTTACCATCGCTTACCGTCGCTTACCCTCAGTCAAATCAAAAACTTCGCTTTAATTAAGCTACCCCAGCCCTTTCAGCCTCTTGCCAGACAGGTCTGTCAACTGCTGATACCCCCTTAGGCATCATGAACATCATAGCATTTGAAGTTGTCGGACGTAATAGGTCCTTTCAAAGTTCTCACTGTGTTTGTGATTGTCCCACTTTAGAATATCCTATAGAAACTCCTTGAGAAATGGCTCGTTAACCGTGTTTGTGTACACATAGTCCAGTAAAGCTGTGTTGCTTTAGGGATGGTAGGTGGACCACATTCCACAGCTTCTATGCTGTCAATCTTGCCTTGCTATCTTACACTAGTAGGATAGTAGGAGACACCGGAGAAACACTCCAAATGCATTGTCCCTCCTAATAGGGACAATGTATAACTATGTACGTGTGAATATGTAATAAATATGTGTGTGTATATACATATATGCCACCTGGTTTATTGTTAACAATTTATTTTACATGCTTGTCTTCTTCCTCCTCTACCAGCCTGTGAGCTCCTAGAGGTTTTTCCAACCGCCTTCTTAAATTACTCCCACCTCCACTCACTCCCTATTAATTACTCTAAAATCTAGACCAATCATCTAGAATGAGTCTAGATAACATGGCTTGTTCAAACCTGAAGATAGCTCCCTTTTAAAATGTATTTGTTTACATTTTTATGTTGTTAGCCTCGCACACTGCACCACCTCTACGACGCTCTTACCTACTTTTTATCGCAGACGCTGTCACTTCTGCCCAAGAGCCATTCCCAAGCCTTTTCTCCTTTAGAGACTGAAAAAGCTAACCGTTTTCCCAGCCTTCTTTGCAACCCTGGGTGGCCATAACCTCACTCTAGCCAAAAAGAACCAAAAGTTATACTGTCCAGTATGGTAGACATTAGATACATGTGAGTATTTAAATGTAAATTAGGGGCGCCTGGGTGGCTCAGTCGTTAAACGTCTGCCTTCAGGTCAGGTCATGATCCCCGAGTAGTCCCGGGATCAAGTCCTGCATTGGGCTCCCTGCTCAGCGAGGAGTTTGCTTCTCCCTCTGACCCTCCCCCATCTCGTGCTCTCTCTCTCTCTCATAAACAAATAAATCTTCAACAATAATAAAAGATAGCCTGGTGATGGGTATTAAAGAGGGCACATATTGAATGGAGCACTGGGTGTTATACGCAAACAATGAATCATGGAACACTACATCAAAAACTAATGATGTAATGTATGGTGATTAACATAACATAATAAAATTTAAAAAAAGAAAGAAACTGGAAGGACTGACAGTCAAAAAAAAGAAAAGAAAAGAAAACTAGTAAAAGAAAAATAAATGTAAATTAATTACAATTAAATAAAACTAAAAATTCAGTTCTTTCAACACACTATCCACAAGCCAAGTGCCCACTTATATGTGGCTTTTGGATACCATTTTGGATAGCACAAACTCTAGAATAGTTTCAACACCACAGAAAGTTCTGCTCATCAACACCAATCTGAGGGGAAGTCTGCAGAGAAGACTCAGTACCAAAATTTTCTAAGATAGACTTATAAGAGAATATCTCTCCCACCACCCTCATTCTCCCTGCTTTGGAGATGGTAATGTGGCGACAGGAGACCTGGAGCTGAAGCAGGTATTTTGTGACCACTAGGTAAAAAGCCTAAAGGAAAATTCTAAAATAATAGGACTGACAAAAATCACCATTCGGGTCACTGAGATCATAGCTAAGCTGGCAAATCGAGCCTGTGGACTTATTTTTATTGGTAATGAATATTCTCTGGTTTAACGCACTGTTGTTATGGTTTTCTAGTTCCTAGATCAGTGTCTGGCACGTAGAAGGAAGTCCAATGTTTGTTGATTCACATAGTTTAAAGTTTGGTCATTGTTAGGTTCCAAATATCCCACACAGCTCTTCATATATATTAGCTGGTGAGTACAAGCCTTTACGAATTAAATATTTTTGGTACCTGGGCATGAACTTCCAGCAAAAATCAACTAACTTGAGAAGAATGACTGAAGCTCAGTCTTCTAGAATCAAAGGGCAAGGTGTAATGTCACGATTAAATCGACAGGAGGAAAGAAGAGCGATTTTCAGCACTTGAAATGTCTCAGTGACACCTCTATAAACCATTAGTAAAGAGACATTCTCTGTGTATTTTTGCATCATTTAATACTAATCAATTAAATGTGACAGCTGTAGTTCATATTTTTAGCCATTACATAGCATGTGCTAGAATGCTTGGTCAGTCATTACCCAGGACCCACATAGGAATAACAATAGTATCTCAGATAACCCCCTAGGCTCTTCAGGCAGCACTGGCTCCTGTTCTAGCTTACTAGTTACCAGAAATAGTGATCTTCACCAAGTCACTAAATCTCATCTTTCGAAATGAGCTTGAACTAGAACCAGCTTTTAAGCACTATGATTTTTATCCTGCTGAACCATGAATTCTTTTTTTGTTTGTCTGCTGCAGCCAGACTATTATTGGAACGTATCCCTGTGACAGTTAAGTGCTCTCTTTAGATGACCAAATATCTTTCTGAAATGGTATATTCTTTGCCCACTCCAGTGTAATTACCATCAGTTGTAAATATAAAGAAGAAATATGAGGCAAAAACTGGCCAGCAGTGCCATGTAGGGAATTACCTCAATGCAATAGTAACCTCCAAGTACGCTATCAGGCCGGTCACATAGAGGTTGTGGAACAGAAAGGTTCACCATTCAAATAACAGAAAGGTTCACCATTCAAATTCAAATAAAGATACTCAAATCACACAGTTGGTTACATCCATTTAAAACATTGGGTGAGAAGCAGAGGAAAGGGGTGGGGTTGGTTAACCCACATAGGATGGAATGCAAACAGATGAAAGATCACACCACCTGAACATTGGGCCACATGGTGTTCCTGGGAACTGTCCGAGTCCATCTACCTGTCTCTCTCCCTTCTAACTCAGACACATCAATCTTCCCCACTGCTGATACGGTTACAGGGACCAGAGCTGAAGTTTGAGCAAGTTGATCCAACAGATGGAAGGTATCTGGGGCCAACATCTCGTTTACTCTATCAGGGAGATGCAGGGACAATTGTGCCTGACCACGATGATAACTGGCCTGATAAGTAGCCATGGGTTTTATTGGTGCTTCTTGGACAAAGGATACATAGGGCCAGATTGGATATCACCAATGGAGAGCTGGTTTTCAACCCAATAAATATGGAGTGCCTCATGTGCCTTATGCATACCTAGTGAGCCGTAAATACTTGGTGCATAGTCAGTTCTTCCATCCTTTTCTCCCTATGGGTCATTTTCTCCCTTGTCCTGTCATTTTTATCTATTTACCACACAGGTGCCCTACTTTCTTTCCCTATGTCTACCATGTGTCATAAGCTATTTGCTTCTCTACTTAGTGTCATCTATTCTCCTTCCTTTTTTTCTATTTTTATAGCAGAATTAAATATTTTAAAATAACACAGAACACACATTACATGACAGATGAAACAACAGACTTTGGGGAAATTTAGAAATATAGTGCACACCAGAGATGTGGCTAGCTTCCCCAAATAGCAGTATTGCCTATCTGTGTCCCAAAGACAATGTAAATAACCTGTCTTGTTATATCAGCTATCTATGTTCTTATAAGTTTTAGTCCTATGTACCAACAATAATGATCACAATCTATCAGCCAACTAGTAACGATTAATCATAGGTATAGCAGCAGATATGTCAATCAAAAAATTTCCATCTATATTTAAAAAAAGCCCAGTAGCTTCCTTCTTCCTTAGTGTCAGTTAACATATCAAAATCCATTTGTTGAGCTGTACAAAATGGGAAGGTGTATTTGAAATGATACCTTTCTCAACAAAATAATTGTTGCTTCGAGTCAACCTCTGAACCAGTATATTGATAACACATTGTACATCTTGGTATTTGGATTTCTGTAACACGGTTTTTTTTGTAACATATTTTTTAACACCCTCCTATATCACTCAAAAACCTCAAACACTGCTAAATCATAAAATTAGGTTATTTATATAAACTTAGTCAAACTTCTAAATTTTAATTTAGGTATGTTAAGTATTTCTCTCATTATATTACATGTGTTTTGGGTAACAAGATTGTTTTAGTTTATATGCCAATGAATCAAAATGCATGTATATTTTTGTATAACTTTATAGAATGCTAAAATACAGAGGAACTGTGAAAATATGGAGGAAAAAGCATTGACTTTTGAAATTAGGAGATCTGGATTAATATAGTGACTCTAGCTGGGTTACCTTAGGCAAGTTACTTAATTTTGGGGGGCCTGGATTTTCTCATTTGTTGTGAGGTTTAATTTAAGATTCATTTCTTTTTAGAGAGAAAGAGAGAGCATGAGTGGACGCTCAATGGACCGCACCACCCAGGTGCCCCGGTTGTGAGGTTTAATTTAATTTAAAATTTAATTTAATTTAATATGATAACACTGAAAGGTCCTGGAGCATGACTCACACACAATAGGTGCCTAGTGAAGGTTAGTTGAACCTGAACCAAACGCATTGCCTCATATTCCAGATGAAAAAGCTGAAACCTAGAGGTTATGCGAAGGTATCTAAGGTCATACCTTTGGTGCATGGTAAGCCAGCACCAGAAGAGCTGGGAAAACTGCAGGTCTAGCTGGTTTCCCTTTTAAATCTGTAATCAGATTTTCTTATCATCTGGTCATGAGTTATCACTTAAACAAGTCACTTACTAAATATCTCTGCTTAGCTACCTGCAGAATCGAGGAACTAATAATTGCCCCCTATATTTTAGTAATATTGGAAAGGCAAAGAGTCATACATGGAAGAAATCACTGGGAAAAACATTCTAGGTAACCAAAACATATCATTATAAACATTAGAAATTGCAAAAGCACCTCATCTTTAATAACACGACACTACAATTATATATACAGTTCTTTCATCTCTAGATCTCTAAATTCCAAGAAAACGAGTGCTGTGGATATTCTTAGGCAATGGTTCTCCTAGGAAGGCAAAATGGAGAATTGAGACAATCATACACAAAATTCAGGAAAAAGCGAGCCCATATTCTCCACGCTGACTGACTTGTACAGTTGTTTGTCCAGGTAATTACCTCAGTTGTCCTCATCTCTTTGCAAGTGAATCCCCATCACCATACAGATATATGTGCATTCTAAGTTCAGTTCATTATAACTGAGATGCTTCTGAATGTCTGTTCCACGAAGGGAAAGCTTTTGTCTTGTCTATTTCTATGTCCCCAGCACCAGAACAGTGCCTAGCATGCAATAGACACTCCATAAATATTTGTTGACTGAATAGATGAACGAAAAAATAAACAAAAGAATGGATAACATTTCTCCATTCGTTAATTTGTCTTTTCATGACCACCAAATAACCACAACTTAGTTGCGGTACAGTAAGTTAAGCAAAACTTCTATTTATGAACTCCACTCAGCGCAGGTGACTGTGCATTGAAATTTCTCATACTTGCACTCACCCCTTAAAGCTATGTGAATAATAGGGGCACCTGGGTGGCTCAGTCAGTTGAGCATCCGACTCTTGATTTTGGCTCAAATCACGATCTCAGGGTCATGAGAGCGAGCGCCGTGTCAGGCTCCACACTTAGTGTGGAGTCTGCTTGGGATTCTCTCTTTCCTTCTCCCCCTGCCCCTCCCTCAGCTCATGCTCTCTCTTCTTCTCTCTCTTTCTAAAATAAATAAATAAAATCTTAAAAAAAAAACCCTATTTGAATATATGATGCTATCACTGCTAGATTATAAATGATAAAATTCCAGCAGTCTGACTCCTGTCTGTCCCTATCAAGAAAAGTTACTCATCTATTTGAGGCCTGTTTGGCTATAAAAGCTCTGTATATTAAATTCTAAATCCACTTCATTAGCTTCTCTAATCTTCATGATATAAAACTCAGTCCCTTCTGATGGGAATATATAATAAAAACAACCTCTCTGGCAGCTAATATCTCAATATATAGTCTTAAGGGAAAAGAGAGAATCTGTCTAAGGCACCGTCCAGTGCTGTCATTCACCTTTACTTGATCCCTTCAGGGGTTATTTGTTACTCAGTCAGCTAAGAACATTCTTTTCTTTGTGTATTCACACCCCTAACCTCCTCCCTGCAGAACTCTGAAAGGAGGAAGTCAAGAGTCAGGTGTTTGTGGGTCTCTGCCCATAACACCATGAAAGTCTATGGTGTTATAAACTACTCTTATTTTAGTCAAAACTATTTCAGGTGAAAGTGACAGAAACACAATTCCAACCAGTTGAAACACAAAAAGGAATATATTGGTTCATATCAATAGCAAGTTGTTTCAGGCATAGCTGGATCTAGGCGCTGAAGCAGTGTTCTCAGGTCTCTCTCTTTGCATCTCTTTGCACTTGGTTGGCTTTGTTCTCTGGCAAGAACTATTCACTCTGCAGTTGGAGAGCCACCAACAGCTCCACACTTACATCATTCTCACTTTGTAAAATCCCAGTAAAAAATAAAAATAACAAAACAATTCCCTTTCCCAGCATTCTCAGTGAGGGATATGATTGGCTTGTCTTGGGTCACAGAAGAGGAAAGGAGAAGGGGCAAGAAGTCCTGTGACTAACCTGGCCTGGGTTGAAAATACACTTTCCCCACCTAAAACTAACGTAATGTGTGTCAATTACACTTCAATAAGGAAAGCAAGAAAGCAAAGAGAGAGAGAAAGAGAGGAAGGAAGGAAGGAAGGAAGGAAGGAGGGAAGGAAGGAAACCAAGTTTTAGATCAACTTATTTAAAAAAAAAAGAAAGAAAGAAAATACATGTACTGGAAAAAGTGTAGGATAAGGTGAGTTCCCCAAATACATACTTGATGGCAGAAAAAGAAAACTGTCCACTATGCTATCTTTACCCCTAATAATATATTACATAGAGAAAATGATAGGAAGAAAGATTCACTAAATGTGAGTCATAGTTTTCTCTGGATGGGAGGCTTACCAGCAAATTTTAATGTCTTCTTTGTATTTCTCTTTATATTGTTATTTTCCATTTTTATAATGTACATGAGTTACTAATATAATTTTAAAATTAAGTATTCTTTTAGGAATGTATCCATATTATCAAATAAATGAATGAATGTAATTCCTGAGTCCGCTGTGTATAAAGCACTTTCCTGAGTGCTAAGGACAAATTAAATGAATAGAATAGGCTTGATCACCACCATCAAGGTATTTGTTGTCAGATGGGAAGGACAAACATGTACTCATTTAATTACTGTTGTGGAGCTCCTTAAATTCCTTTGGCAAAGGGATAATTACTATTTAAAAGTTACCAGCCATAATTACTCACTGCTTGTCACCAAATCCCTCTCTTTCATAACAGAGAGATCAAAGATTTAAATATAAAAATATTATCATAAAATATGTTTGAAAATAATATTTATATGCATATATATAATTATCTAGATGATATGTATGTACACAATATACCACAGCAAGACACAAAGCTCAAAATGATATATTTCTTCTCATAAAATTTTAAATTCTGCCTGAACAAATATGACAAAAAAATAAAAAATCAAGTTGCTAAAAAACTTTGAAATATATATGGTAGAGGAATAATTAATATATTAAAAAACTTAGAAATCAGTGAGAAAACATTCAACTATTTAAGAAAAACAGATGACTTATATGAAGAGCTGGCTCACAGAAAGAGAAAAATAAAATGATATGATATGAAAGTATGATATGAAAGAATGATTAGCCTTGGGGTGCCTGGGTGGCTCAGTCGTTAAGCGTCTGCCTTCGGCTCAGGTCATGGTCCCAGGGTCCTGGGATCGAGCCCTGCATCGGGCTCCCTGCTTGGCGGGAAGCCTGCTTCTCCCTCTCCCACACCCCCTGCTTGTGTTCCCTCTCTCCCTGTCTCTGTCTCTCTGTCAAATAGATAAATAAAATCCTTAAAAAAAATTATTAAAAAAAGAATGATTAGCCTCACTAAATAAAGAAATGCAAGCAAACAAACCAACCTACCAAGAAAAATCAAGATACTAACTTTAACCCTTCACATTAAAAAAAATCAGAGAGTTAGATATTACTTGGTGACTTCTAAGTGTTGCGAAGCCAACATTCTCTTAAGTGATTAGAGGCAATATAAATTGATACAACTGCTGGTTTTTTTGTTTTTGTTTTTTTTTTTTGGCTTTCTTCCCCAGCTTTCTTGAGATGTAATTGACACATAACATTGTGTAAGTTAAGGTGTCAATCTGTTAATTTAATACATTTATGAATTGCAAAATGATTATCATCATAGCATTAGCTACCACTTCCATCCCATCACATAGTTTCCTTTTTTTTAACCTGTGTGGTGAGAACATTGAAGAATCACTTTCTTAACAATCCTCAAGTGTATGATACAGTATTATTAGCTAGGATCGCCATGTGGTAAATTAGTGATACAACTTTTTTGTAGGACAATTTGGGATCATCTTTCAGAAAGATTAACAGCAAATACCCTTTGATATAGCAATTCCATTCCCTGGAATTTTTCCCTCAGATTCAGTACCTACATGTATGCAAAGATAGCAGACATAGAACATTGGTGCATTTTTTTTTGTAATGACAGAAGACTGGAAATTACATATATGTCTACTAATAAGTTGAAAAAAGAGAGTGGGTTCCATAAGTATGGTAAACCACAAATGGAGGTCACTTCGTTTCAAGGGAACTTGACGAAAGACAATGAGAGGAGCTATATGTAGTGATCTGTGGTGATCTCCCAGTTAAGTGAAAAGAGAGATAGAGTGGATCCCCATTTCTATAAATAAATATGTGTATGTTTGTACTGTGTATACTGAATATTTCTGGAATGATATAAAGAAACCATAAATAATGAAATCTCACCTCTGGGAGAGGGATCGGCAGTGAAGAGACTGACATTTCATACTGTAATTTTTTTTTATTATTTGATTTTTACCAGTTTTATACCTGCCTTTACTTTTTATTAAAAAGACAGACTGATTTTAAAAATAGACTGAGAGCAAAAATTGTAAATACATTTTTCAATTTTTTTGGCAGCAGTAGATTACCAAATCATCATATTTGTTCCAGAAAGAATGTCTTGAAGGAAGAATCTTAATGATCCAGGTGTAAAAACTATAAAGCAAGAAGGTATCCATTGCCAGGGAGTCCCCACCTCCTGTTTTTTTTTTAAGGGGTTGAACAAAACCGCTCTTTTTAATATTCCTCCAAATGTAGAACATTGTAGGTCTTTGAGGGCAAGGTGTGTAAATTTGCATACGAACAAAGGAGATTCCTGGGAGCTTAGGGATGGAGACAGAGGACCAGAAAATCCTTCTGAGGCTCAATGGCTTTATATCTCTGACGGACTTAGTGGTCTTGAGTGGGTTCTGTTGTGAGTAACATTTTACCTGAACTCAAGGAGAGCTGCCTGTGGAAGGTTCCTGCAGCCTAAAAGAAAACAGAACATTTGGGAAGATGAGAAAAGACCAATTTGGCAAGGACTCCAACAGAGGGAAAATTGCCATCCAAAGAGACCAGTGAGGCAGGCAAAGGTCAGATCTTGCAGGGGTTTGGTCATTATGAATGTTGTTCACCTTCATAACAGTTGGAAGCCATTGAAGGGTTTACAGGAGAGGGAAGACACAGTAGAAGTTGCAGGTTTATATGCTTCTTTTGGCTCCTGCATAGAGGTTGGAGGGGAATGGAGAGTGCACAGGAGTGGATTCTGGGAGACAATTTAGGTGTCTATAGCCAGAGATGAGAGATCATTCTGGTAGCTAAAACGAGAAGGATAGGGATGGAGATGAAGAGAAGTGGGTATATATGAATGATACAATATTTTAAAAACTACAAGATCCATTTTTTGTAGTCATTCGGATGGAGGGCATGAGGGAGAGAGCGATGTCAAAGATGACTCCCAGTGTCCTGGTTTGCCCAACTGCATAGGGATGACCTTCATTAATATAGGAAACCTTGGAGGAAGACAAATTTGCATGGGAAGATCAGGAGTGCTCGCTGGACATGCTGAGAAGTCCATTTTATTTTATTTATTTTATTTTTATTTTTTTAAGATTTATGTATTTATTTGAGAGAGACCGCAAGTGTGGTGGGGAGGGGCAGAGGGAGAGGGAGAGAGAAATTCCAAGGAGACTCCGAGCTGAGCAGGTGCTCCACGGGGCTGGCCCTCAATACCCTGAGATCATGACCTGAGCTGAAACCAAGAGTCAGACGCTGAACCGGCTGCGCTACCCAGACGCCCCTGAAGTCCATTTTAAACATTCAGGTGGCAGTGTTGGGTCGGCGCTCTTACAGCCTGGAGCTTTCAGCAAGGGCTGAAGATTATTTTTTTTTCAAAGTCAGAACATAAACATTTTATCTGAAGCATAGGTGAGGATGAGATTTTCTAAGTAGGAATATTAAAGTGAGAAAGGTAAAGGGATTGGTGATCATCTATCCTAAAGAAAGTCAACTTTTAAATGGTGGGAGAAGAGACGGCAGCCGAGAAGGCCTAAGAAGAGGAGTTGGCAGCAGAGAAAGAGAGACAAGTTGAATAAACACTTCCACAAATGAATAAGGTAATAAAAAATGATTGCTGATTAGTCCCTACGATCATTTAATTTCTCCTTGTGTTACAAAGTTAACGAGATCACTTAGTGACAAGTAAGATTTGTTATTTATCAAGAACGATATCTATTTTAAATGAACCCTTCTTAAATTACCTCCTGGAACACCAAAGATGCTGAACACCAATTTAAACACCAAAGGAACTTAAAGCACTAACACTAAAAGCACAAAATCACCTGTGTTACGTACCACACCTGCCACACTCCATCCCCCCGACCCCCGCACCCCCACCACCACTGAGTTAACAGAATCCTTTTCCCATTTATGGTGTGGATTTTTATGAGAGTGACTCTGAGTTTTACTAATAAGTATGGAAATTCCAGCTGACTTCTCTGCAGCTATTGCAGGAATCAAGGAAAATGATTCTTTTCTTTTCTTTGTGTCTCTGCTCAGTTTTTAGAAGACAGAGCTAAAAATGCCACTCCAGATGGCACTGGGGGAGGCGCATCTAAGTATTCTTTTGTCACCAAGTCATAATGGAAGAAGACCTTATCAATTGATCATTGAATTGGGGCCTTTTGCCCATTTCTGTCTTTTATTTTTTTAAATACATCTTTTTAAGATTTTATTTATTTTTTGACAGACAGAGAGAGAGAGACACAGCAAGAGAGGGAGAAGCAGGCTTCCCGCAGAGCAGGGAGCCCGATGCGGGGCTCGATCCCAGGACCCCAGGATCATGACCTGAGCCGAAGGCAGACGCTTAACGGCTGAGCCACCCAGGCGCCCCCCCATTTCTGTCTTTTAAAGATAAATATCTAGTCTGGTCCACTAGAGTCTCCAGCAAAATTTTGCCCTTTGGCAAAAATAGGTAAAAACATGGGACTGACTTCCAGAGGGAGTTTTTCTTTGTCATCAGCATGCTAGAGCAGAAGTCAGCCAACTTTTTCTGTAAAGAACCAAATGGCAAATATTTCAGCCTTTGTCAGCCATGGAGTCTCCGTTAAAATGACCATGGTGAAAGTAGTGATAGATGATACATAAATCAATGAGTGCCACTGTGTTCCAAGTAAACTTTATTGAGGGACCCTGAAATTGGAATTTCATATAATTTTCACGTGTCCTAAAATGTTATTCTTTTGATTTTTTTCCTATCCATTTTAAAAATGCAAAACCATCTTGGCTTGTGGACTTTGTAAAAACAGATGGCAGACTGATTTCTGCTCTAGACAAGAGCATCATACCAGGTCTTGAATTTTCACCCCAATCTGCCCTCCCCCCAAGAATGAATTCAGAAAATTCAATTCCAGTTGTTGAAAATGAAAATGTTTAACTGTGGGGACAAAAAAATCTGGCAAATATTTGAGTCCAGTTCTTCCAACATTCTTATTTAAGGCAATCTTAGCAGTCTGCGCCGTCCGGGGATGGCCATTTGCTTGGGGTTGATAAGACATAATGGTGACAGCTCAGATAAGGTTCCCAACTACAAATTTTTACCACTCATGCTGAGGTTGAATCAGAACTATTGTCAGTAAGGATGGTGTCTGTCAATTCATGAGTTGCAAAAACTAGCACAGAACTGATTGTTGCAGCAGATGTTTGAAATGTAATTATAAGCACTTAGAGCCGTTTTGAGAGAGAGTCTAACCCAAGTTCTTTTGGTATCAGCCTGCAAAATCAGTATGAATTCTTGAAATGCATTTTGAGTGTTTCTGGAGGCCTTAGCCTGAAGTGACCTTGGGCCAATAACGTCAAGTGGGCCAGAATGTGGTACAACTCTTTTTACAGTCTGTTATTATCTGTATTTGTCCCCGGCTACCTGATGTAAATTTAAGCAATGAGGTCATGCAAATTTCTTCTAAGTGTTTTACACCCAAGATGATCTGATAACCCCCTTTCAGAAAATCAGTATTATTTCTCTACAAAATGCATCCTTTATATAAAACTAACTCATGGTGATGACTTTGGGTCAAGTCTTTATTTCATATTCCCACTCTTATCCTAATTTGAGACATAGACCAAATGGGATCTTCTAGAAAGATAATTCTGTAATAGGATCAGCCAAAAGATATAAACACTTAGAGGCCCTCAGATGTTGATGACAAGGGCATGATAAAAATCTGTAATCTCCAGGCATGCCAAGAAAAATTCTCAAAATCAAAGCTCAGACTAGTAGCCAGACTCTTGAAGCTAAAGAAAACCCCTTGGCTGACAAATACACTGACACAGCTGCTTTCCAAGAACCCTCTTCCTCAACTACCACTTACTCCCCCTTGCGCAGTCTCCTTTAGACACAGAAATTCTACTTAAGGAATTTTTTTGAGGATTTTATTTTTAAGTAATCTCTACACCCAACGTGGGCCTCGAACTCACAACCCCGAGATCAAGAGTCACACGCTCTACCCGCTGAGCCAGCCAGGCACCCCCCTCTACTTAAGGAATTTAAGGCATAGGAACTGGTAGCACATGAAGCTGAAAAAGCTAATTGGAAACAGTGGATTTTTATCCACTCAAATGAGCTTTGGAGACACACAGTCTGTCTGTCTTCTTCCCCATGCCTGCAATTTAGTCCCCAGCTTCTGTGAGATTACACACCATGGCCAAGGACATAAAGCTCTCCTGCACAAATATTAGTGGGAGTGCACCTGCCTTCATATTGAACAGATAACCTCCACTTGCCCAATCTACCAGAAACACAATCCTGGTGAAAACATAAATGGGGGAGAAGGATGAGAGCCAGCTCCTTCTGGCTCATTTCTCCACTGGTAAATGGATTTTATTCAATTCTCAAGGTTTCATGGATAAGAATATGTTCTAAACCATAGTCTTCATATTTGCAGGATGGTTGAAAGTTTTTCCCTGCAAACACGGCCACCATGGTAGCTAAGAGTAACCACTTGGACAGTCCTTTTGTTCCTCTCTAGCAATAGGGGCACTCAATTCACCGGTAAGATTATTCAGGATGTTCAACAGGTACTTTCACTCTCACAAAATTTGCATTCTTCCTACCATTCTCAGTCCTCTGGAAAAAGGGAATAGGCCAAACCAACCAAATTCCCTGCGGAACTCACATTTGCCTGGGATCAAAGTCATTCCTTTAGCGCTGATCATTATTTGCTTCTCTCACTTCGGCCTTTATGAAATAATTATAGGCAGGCGAGTGAAGATCCATTACCCCTCTTGGACCTTAGGAGATCTAATTTGATTCAATCTAATAAACTTAAATACTGCCAAGGTCTTATTAAATACACGCATACTTATCACCAGAAGGTCAATTCTGTTTTCCCCCAGACATCCCACTGCAGCCCTCACATGATTTTCAGATTAGATACCTCGTTTTCTGGAAAAGACAGGACTGAAAAAGTGATCCTGAGCCCAGGTAGAAGGGACCTAACTCTGTCCTCCTAACCACCAGTACTGCTGCAAATCCATGAGGGGTACGACCTTGGGCTCATGCTGCACAATTAAGGAAAATACCAGCATCACTCTGAATAAAAATCTGATCTAAGAGAAAACCTTAAACTGAGGCTCTTTTGAGAGCCCCAAGAAGCAGACAACAGCATGAAGTACGCTGCTTTCCCAAGACCCACCAAACAGACACAGAGCATCACAAAATGATCAGCTTCTACCCAAGCTGCCAAAACAAGACGCTGCGCGGTTTCTTTGCTTAATCCCTGGCATCTTTGTCTACTTTTTGTCAAGCTGCTTCTTCTCTTCCATCAATCTCTGAACCAGTGTTCCTCTTATTACCCAATACCTGAACATGATTTTGCCCCTTTGTTCTCAATCCTTTCTTGCCCTGCCATACAAACAAAAAGAGAACAAAACTCCCTCATTCCGTTTGTTCCATTTTTCCAACTGTCCCTATACCCTCAACCCATCCCTCACCTGACCACCAGGATAGACACCCCATTGCTGTTCCCCTCAACACATCCTAGGGAGACTTTGCCCTTAATGGTCTGTATTGGTAATTCAACTACTCCCACTTCATCAACCTCAACCTCTCAGCATGTACTACCTGGAACTTAATTCCCAACATAATTAATGCTTCTCTTGAAATCTCAAAAATTCATGACTCTACCGCCTCAGGAACAGGTATAAAAAAAAACCAACAAAACACATCAGCACTTTTATTTCTAATAACATCTTCTCCTTCACTACTTTTCAACTAACCTTGCAGACTTTGTTGAATTCTAAGCAATGACTATGGCCTCCTGCAACATCTACCCCATGGTGAACTCCAACTATTATTATTAATTCCTACACCCCCCAAAGTGCCTGTGCCCCCCTGCCAAGTAGATTACTTTTTATGTGGTAGCAAACCTACACCTGCGTTCCCCACACCAATTTTCTTCTCTACATCTTTGGGAAGCTTATCTGGGACTTCCAATTATTTAAATTCACCAGTTCACCTGTTGACCATGTGTCCTCAGAAGATTTAAACGGTGACTTCAAAATGAGCCAACTGCAAGTTATTCAGGAGAACTCCTGGGGGGGCGGGGTCATCAATTCTCTCTTTATGTGTGCTATGAAGGCTATTATACCCACCATGAGAATTACACAATTTGAAAAAATAGAAAGTTCCCCTAACCTAGGCAGCAGTAATAGATGATACCATTTCTGCCATAAAACCAACAAATAAGCCTAAGCACACTGGCTAGTGGTGTTACAGAAATCACATAGCTCCCAACCTCTTCCCAGTTGGTCAGGGAGGTGTCTGCTCCATAACCAATACTACTTGTTGCACTTGGATAAACATCACAGACCAAGTACAACAGTCAACCACTAAACTCAAGGAAAGGCTATGTGACTCTCTTAAAGTTGATCCAAATGGCCTCTCAGACATGTTCATCTGGATGGGAAATAGAAATGCAGGATCTTGGCTTTGAGGTATATTGTAAGGATTACTGATCCTTCTGTCTAATCTTATGCCTTGCAGTCAAGTGATGCATCCTGTCCACCGTCTTAAATGCTACTCATTGTCTCAAAATATGATTCAACAGTATGACCCCAAAACAACTGCACTTCTAACTAATTTCCAACTAACACAGAGGCTGAATTTGAGCTGATAGCTTTAAACACCAAGATCAAATCTGGACTGACGAAGGTGTATCAGATTTGGACATTCTCCATTGCCTTGTTTCCCTTGTAGCTATTTAAGGACAACCTTACGGTTGTCTTCAACAAGAGGGAAGGGAGATGTGACAAGGTCAAACACACAGCTTTCCCCTATTGCCTGAACCTGCTAACAAGGCCAGACACAGACCCTTCCCCTTTTGCCCCTAGCCAGTTTCTAATTCTTTGTCTCATGAGTGATTAGCTAACATTAAAAATGTGTGTCCCCTGAAACTAGCTGGACACAGACATAAACATTTCTTGTTGAGCTGACTGAGACTTCCTCTGATTGTAAATACAATTCCAACAGTAAATCACCCCATCTATAACTTAGCTACTTCTCCCTTTAAAAGTCTAGGGTGAAACCACCCTGCTGAGAAATTCATTTTCAGATCTAGATGATCTCCCTGTTGCTATAGTGTGAATAAAATCATTCTCCTTAGTTGTTCACTTTTTGTCTTTGACAGGGCTTAGGCAGGTGGGAAGGGGCATTTTCATCTTTCTTTGGGAATAGCGTTACCACGTCTGGTCTCCAAAGAGTCCAATCATGCATTAGTATATTTCCAGGTAGTCAGAAGAAAATGGCTTTTGCTCCATTGAGGCAGATCTGGGGCTAGGCAGAGACTAGGAAGCAGTCAAGGAGAAATTTCTGCAAGAAACCCCCAGTAGACAATAGATAAATTGCCTGGTGAAATAATGATTATTTTCTGGCAGGTTACTTCTGTATTTCTATCCCTGTCAGTATCTTCTCACTCTTAGTACTCAATAAATTATTTTTAATTTTTCAGTCTGGTTCTAGCTACACTATGGAGAGTCCTGTGTTCCATCTTAGAAGAAAATGCCAAAGGGGAAAGAACACCTTCTTCTTCTTTTTTTTTTTAAAGTAATCTCTACACCCAACATGAGACTGGATCCCACAACCTTAAGATCAAGAGTCACACACTCTACTGACTGAGCCAGCCAGGTGCCCTGGGAGTAACACCTTCTTTAAGTAGCAGAGGAAATTAATGAGAAATCGCCAAGAACAAGTCCAAAGTCTTTGAGATCTGCCTCTCTCCCCATCAGATATTCTTCCTGAGTTGCCAATTTGTGATGAGCTGAGTTAAATTTCATTACAAGTAGTTCCCTTACACAAGAAAAGAAGAGTTTGTGGCCCCTTATATAGAACATGAGTTAATATGAAATTCAAGACCTAGGCATCCAGTCAACAGGAAAATGTTGGTGGTTTGGAAGCATGCTCAGACTATTAGCGAGACAGAGAGGTTGTGCAAGATAAACACAGAACAGATGGCCAGATAATTGAGAAGCTATGGTCTATTAATCGGGGGAAGATTGTTAAGGCTAAAAGCTGGATTAGTCAGGTAAGGCAGCTTCGAGGGTCTGCTGTGGATGATGTTCACATGAACCAGGATCTTATTCCACTAGGGTTCAGGAAATCAGTAAGAGTCTCACCTCAAGAGTTAGTTCTATGATTTAAGAGACCAAATCCTTCGGGTAAACTGGACTCTAAGTAAAACACTAACAACCTAAAGAAAGCTTGGCTTTTTCTCTTCACATCAAGGGTAGGTGGGGAATATTTGCAGTATGGGTGAACACTGGCCATATTGATATGTTTGCTTAAGGAAGAGACACTGGAAATTTAACTCTTTGGATTTTCCCCACTGCTATAACTGCAAAATGATTTAGGATCTCCCAAATGTCTCTGTAATTCATCATCTGTTGATACTGCTGTGAGGTTGTCGAGCACAATGGCCAAGAAAGAATTCTTGAGTCGTTGACAGTGCAACTTAGTAAGTTTATTTAAGTAGCACAGGGACAGGACTTGTGGGCAGAAAGAACTGCACTTTTTCTGTATGAAGCTGGTGTTTTTATGCTTAGTGCTCAAGGGGGAGGGAATGTGCAGGGAGTATTAGATCATAAATGTCTTCTTCAAATTTCTACTCATAAAACGACTTTCTCAAGATTTCTCTGGTGCTTACCATTCAGTTTCAGTTTGATATTAAATATTGGTGAGATATAGAGGCAGTCATGAGATCCTTTAAGGATGTAGCAACCAGCAGTATTTGATCCTTATCAGAACTATGCAGGCTATAGGTCAGGCTTCTGGACTAAATGTGAACATTTTCCTGCTTCTATCTCTCAACAATACCCGAAAAATGGTGTAGAAATATTGGATTAAAGCTAAGAAGGAGAAGCACCAAACTCTAAGGCTTACACTGCTGCTCTTGGGTAGGTTTAATAGTGTTAATGTCCATGACATCTCAGAAATGCTGCATAACACAGAGGAATTAAAAAAAAACAAAAAACAAAAAAACAACGTTTCTGGGTCCTAAGTAACTAGGGGCAAGCATTAGGTAGCGAGAATTAGGTGAAAGACCCAACTTTTATTACGGTTGATGATGTGTCTGCATTAACCATCTGAACTTTGAACAATTGCAGGTGCGGACACTGAAAGTTCTCTGCCATTGCCAAGAAGCCTCTGATGAAGGATATTGGAAGTTAAGTAGGGCCACACCTCAGGAGACACAAGAAAGATTGGCTGAACTCCAAAATGAAGAAGAAGAAAGATACCTAATGAATCATTTTTAGTCTCTACTGCATCTTAACCACAAACCTGGTAGACTAATTAAACACTATATGAATTACATTACATTAGAAACATACATGTATATAGACAGATTCTCTCTCCATCCACTATCTAGCTTATTTACCTATCTATAGCTTATTTGAAGACAACTTTTCTGACCTGAAGATGAAGGTTGGGAATTCAAACTGCCAACCCTAACCCACAGTTTGGACAATGAGTAATTAAAATGCCTGTTCTCCTCACTCCCCACAGCTAAACTAACCATTAACCAGTGACTTTACTATTCCATTGTTTTCACGGGTGCGACTTTCAAAAGACCCATCTATTCTTCCATGGAAAACATCAACACACAGTTTGCATCCTACAATTCTTTGACTGTCTTGCCTCTAAAATCCTTACCTGCTGTTTTTGACAATCCTGGACTATGATCTTTCAATCCTTACATCGTTCTCGTCAAGCCCCCTTGTGCTTCAGTGCACTGAACAAGATCTCTGATTCTCAATTAATTCTGGATCTCTTCCCTCACGGAGACATTACCAAAGCTTTGCAGAGGTGTGTTCTTCGTTAATATGTAAACAATATACTTAGCTTTGTCTTATCCACAGGTTGTGTTTGGGGTTATTTGAGGAACCAGCAAGCAACAGATCTTTTTTAGTTGTTTTGCAAAATTACACTTCTAGCTTTCAAGAACATCTATAAATGGTTAATTTGTGCTGGCTTCCTTAAAAGATAGATTATAAGGTCTCCCTGCACACTTACAAGACAGCTCCCAACAGGGACTGCTGTATCATCATTGTAGTCTTGGGACATATCTAATGGTCTCAGTAACTGAGGTATAGGATCTTTTAAGAATGTATGGCAGATGTCATATTTTTTATTTTCATTGGCACATCATGACCAGGGTTGCTTGCTTTCTTCCCCCATGTTCATTTATTACACAGACTCTTATTCTTGACCCCCAGGAGCTTCGCTGGTGGAGTAATTGAGATCACCTGCTACCACACGATATGAACTGCAGTAACAGTTTCTGAGCTCTTCTCCTAATGGGTTTTTGAACAGCATGTCCTCTTCAAGTGACCCTTTTTTGACAGAAAACGTGGTATACATTATCATGCCAGAAGCAGAGACTTTGGGTAAATATCTGAAGTTGAGCAGTGTTACAGGTCTGCCGATATTAATGAGTATATGGCTTTTATACACTGATAACCTGTGGGTCTGTATTGAAAACCACTTTTAGTATTTATGACTGAAATGATATGATGTCTGCAATTTCTTTCAAATGGTTTGCGTGTGGGGACTTGAGTAAGTCGAGTTTCTAGATGAAATAAATTTAGCCTCAAAGATGATAATTTTGAGGCTAGCTGATGGGTGTGTAGAATTTTAGTATATTGTTCACTCTATATATTTTGTCTCTATTTGAATTTTTCCTAATACCAAGTGGACAATACCCCACACGCAGTTTGGAACAGCTGTACTGGTTAGGAATTATCTTAATTCTTCCAAAAGGTCAAATCTGGTATTGTCAAGAGATACCACTTAAGGGATTTACAGTGATTTGAGAACAATGCTGAAGCTCTAGGGAGGGAAAAAAAAAAAAGTAAAAACGAACACCATGGGAGCCACCGAGTCTTTTGTTCAGTTTCAGTTTCTGAAGAAAAGAGTCCACGTGAAAGACTCCCAGCTTTTCTCTCATCACTCCGTGGTAAGTGAAGGGCCAGATCTGAGTCATTGTTATGGCATGAGACAGAAACCCTCAAGATATTCCATTGAAAAAACGTTACATAATGGTTTATACCAGAGCAGAGGTTTGCACACTTTTGCCATAAAGACACAGATAGTAAACATGCTCTGCCTTGCAGGCCATATGGCTTCAGTCCAGTCTGCCACTGTTGTGCAAAGAAGCTGTAGACAATATGCAAACAAACACGCGAGGCTGTTCCAATAAAGCTTTATTTACAAAAACAAGCAACAGGCTGAATTTGGCTGGACGTAGTTTGCCAAATGATATGAGCTTTGGAATTACACAGATCTGAGTTTGTATCCTTATTTTCTACCGAACTGTGTGACCTTGGGCGATTCACTTAACCTGTGTGCTCTAGTTTCCACAATTATAAAATGGAGAACTACAGGATCTGCATCCAATAACTGTTGAGAAGAATAAGATGATATACATGAAGCCTTTAGCTACGTAATAGGGTTCTTTAAGTGCTAAGGAAATAGTTTTTTTTTTTAAGATTTTATTTATTTATTTGAGAGAGAGCAAGCACAAGCAGGGGGAGTGTCGGAGGGAGAGGGAGAAGCAGGCTCTCCGCTGAGCAGGGAGCCCGATGTGGGGCTCGATCCCAGGACCCTGAGATCATGACCTGAGCCAAAGGCAGACACTTAACCGACTGAGCCACCCAGGCACCCCGGTGCTAAGGAAATATTAAGTATTATTAATCGACGCTCTTTTGGTATATAACCTATTATTTATCTAACTATACACATCTAACTATTTTCTTCATCTGAATGCAAAGATTTTGTCATTTAAGGAACTGAGATCCAAGTGTAAAATGTCTAAGAATTATCCAAGTTTACTAGTTTTCTCATCATTGTTGTTGTTATCTTGTTGAGCTTCCAGTTGGCTGATAAATAACACTTTTTTCTTCACCCCAACCCCACATTTCCCCCCTAATGACAGAGATACAAAAGTCAGAGATGAGAATATCAGCTTTATTGTTGATAAGACTGAAGACTGTGGTTTAATCTGAGGCCACCAGGGCTTCCTGATCTCCTCTTGCATTAATTAGTTCATTGCATCTACCAGGTCAGAGGCAGTGTTGGGCAAAACATATGCCTCCCCTTCACGAAAACCGAAACTACTTGAATAAGCTTTCTGTTCAGCACAGAAAGCAACCCAATGCACTTAGCCTTCAAATAGGCTAGTTCCAAAAGAGAAAAGGAATATAAACTAGAGCAATGTAGGATTTCCACTAACTCATTATACTAAGTCAACTATGTGTTCTAAGTTGTGCAAGGTGCTTTATTCAATTAGCCCACGAGATCCTTACAACAACCCTTTGAGGCAGTGTTATGAGTAAACAGGACAGGGAGAGATGAAGGAGAGAATTCCCTAGGATCTCCCAGGAAGAAAGTGGTAGAGCCAGGATTCAAATCCATATTCAGTTCCCTGCCCTCCAAAGCTCAGGGGTTCTTTCTTGCAAATCTGGACCTTCTGAAAAGAAAACAGACAAGCAACAAACCAAAAATAAAACAAGAACGCAAACGACTTTAGTTTAGACCTTGTGTGTGTACAAGCCTTTATTGGTGTATAACCTTTACTACTTGATTTTCTAGATGTTTGAAATGCATATGCTTAATAAAGTTGCTCTGAAGATTTGGCCTGCCATCTATGTCTACTACTTAAAACAAAACACTCCAATATTCCTATTAAAAAAACAGACAACAGAGAGCTACCTTCAGTTTTCTGGCTTCTACTCCTTTCTTCATATCAAACAGTGGTGCTGAGATTCCATCTACAAATTCCTTCAGCTTCTGAAGATGTAATTTGCTTGGTCTCACAGACTTAAATTCACTTAAAGTGGCTATGTGCCCTTTTTACTATCTTCCCAACTATCTGGGGCTATAATTCCTTTTTTTAAATTGGACCTTTTCAACTTGAAGGAGACCAAATAGAAATATTTTACTGTTCTATCACTTGTTAACATTATATTCTTTAAACGGTAGGCCTAGCCCATCACTTTTTCTAGCTCCAAACAGTTGAAAAATCCTTTTCTGTCATCTTTAATGTCTTTTGATACCCTAACTTACTTAGCTTTTTACCTTCCTGGCTATTTTTAGAAGCTCTTCTTACTCTTTTATGTTTGCCTTCTGGTCTTAAAACATTCTATTATAGGACTGATGCAAAGATAATTCCAGACAGGGACGTATATTGTACCTTTGACCCATTTTCAATATGCAGTTTTTGTATTGAAGGGTGATTTGAGTCAAATTGTTAGACTCCATAAAAAATGAGTGAGGTGTTCTGACATTTTGATAAAATACCGTTCCCTTAAATAGCCATACATTTAGACGTCTTATCAAAACAACCAACAAGATTGCCTTGCATGATTTGCTCTTGCGTTTTTAATTCGGTTGCTTTCCCAACTGCTACAAATTTTTTCTAAATGTTAAACATTTAACCAATGTTAAACCTGTTGTTTTGCTAGATAATGTTCATTTTAGCAGACAGTAGTTATCAAAATTTTGGTGCATTTTAGGGAATTTGGTTTGGATTGTCCTTCAAATACAAAATTGATGCTAGTGACCCGCCATTAGCAGGACACGAAATTTGAGTTATTTCCCCTGTGTTGGTGATGGATTGTGCTGCCCGAGCCACTGGCACTCCCTTTCACATTATCCACTGTGACTAATCACATGCATTTGCAAGATGATTAGCCAAGGTTAGGGGTACAGACTGTGATTATGGAACAGACTTTTTTCTTTATGTGAAAAATTACTAGCTTATAATAGCATTAAATTATAATTTTGCTTCATATCCTAACCAATGGTAGATTGTTAATAGCAATTCATATTCCTATGGCTATTTATATTTGTTTGCTACATTTCTGAGTAGGGCCCTGTCCCATCCTTGTTTTTCTCCTATTAAACATTTACAACTTTTGAATGTACCAACTCCACTGCTAAAGAGCCAGAAGTTCATTCATTTGTCCGGCAAACTTAGTGCTTACTATGCAGTAAACTCTGTTCTAGTGTTGGGGATACAGCAATGAATAAATTAGTCCTTTTCTTCTTGGAGCTTTTCTTTTAGTAAGGGGAGAAGGAAATACACAAGTATACAAGGAAAGGTGTAAGTCAGATGCTAGGAAAGATAAAGGAAGGAAGATAGGAAGTGTTAGGGAGGGAAAACATTGACAATTTATAGGGTAATCAGGGGAGGTCTCACTGATAAGGAGACATTTGAGCAGAGACTAAAAGGAGTAAAGGAAAAAACTATGTGGCTACTGGAGAAAAGTCTTCCAAGCAGATGAAATAGTAAGTGCAAATATTCTGGAAAAAGAGCATGCTTGCCTGTTCAACAAAAGCCAGGAGGCCAATGGGAAGCTGTTGTAGGATTTTTGCTAATGCTCCAAGTGAGATTGCAAACTGTGGAATGATTTTAAGTGGAGGAGTGCCTTGACCTTTAAAGTGGTCATTTGACTGCTATTTCAGAATTGACTTTGGAGAGATGTGTTAGTTAGCTATTGCTCTGTAACAAATTGCCTCAAAATTTAGTGAGCTAAACACACACGTTTGTTTTCACATAGTTTCTATGGGTCAAGAATTCAGGCATGGCTTGGGCCTCTGCTTTAGAGCCTCAAAGTGTTGCTGTCTAGGTATTGGCTGGGACCTCAGTAATCTCAAGGTCAACTGGGGCAGGATCTGCCTCCAACCTCACTGAGTGGTTGTTAGTGGAGTTCAGTTACTCATGGGCTGTTGGACTGAGGGCCTCAGTTCCTTGTTGGCTGATGACCAGAGGCTGCCTCAGTGCCATTCCAGGTGGTCTTCTCCATCAGAGCTAGCAAGCATGAAGAGCGGAGAGGGAAATCTCAGCAAGATGAAAGAGTCTTTTGTATCTCAATCACAGAAGTAATGTCCCATCATTTTTACTATGTCTGGCTAATTTAGAGTAAGTCATACATCCAGCCCACATTCAAGGGGTGGGGATTACAGGAGGATATGGCTACCAGGAGGTGGGATCACTGGGAGCCACATCAGAAGCAGTCTATCACAGAAGGCAAGGACAGACACAAGATCAGTTAGGATGTTACTGGGGTACTGATACTTCTGTGGCTATTTATGGTGTGGGGTGCTAAATAGTTCCAAAAGTCTTGTTTATTATGCATATTCTGGATATATATTTTTTAATTAAGTTTTTATTTTAATTTCAGTATAGTTAAGAACTTGATTATCTCTCACCTGGACTTTAAAAACCTTGTCCTAGCTGGTCTCCATCCTTATAGCCACACTCTACCAGGGCCATCCTTCTGGAAAGCAAAACCAATTGTACTATGGCCCTTCTTAAATACTTTATTGACTCTCACATCATGTAAAATCGAGTCACAAGCCTTAGCATTTTCAGACTCAGTGTCCTTTGCAGACTCCACCAGAAAGGTGGAGAAGGTTCAGAAATATCCAAGTACCCTTTGCTTCAGAAATTCCAAACTTCTTTTTCTTCACCTATGTTTGACTTTCTTCTTAGAATGTCATGGCTTGAGGTGCTTGGGTGGCTCAGTTGGTTAAGTGACTGCCTTCGGCTCAGGTCATGATCTCAGGGTCCTGGGATCGAGCCCTGCATTGGGTTCCCTGCTTGGCAGGGAGCCTGCTTCTCCCTCTCCCTCTGCTCCTCCTCCCTGCTTGTGTTCTCTCTCTCTCTTAAATGCATAAATAAAATCTTAAAAAAAAAAAAAAAGAAGAATGCCATACCTTCTCTCTTCTAACTATAAAAGTGTTAGCCATAATTTAAGATCTAGTTCAAGTATTACCTCCTCTGTGTGCCTTTTATAAATTTAGGTAAAGCTAGTCTCTCCATCTCCTGGGCTCTCGGGGCTAATTTCTGCTTACATCTCTGCCTCTAACAGTAGACTCTGAGATCTTTAAATACAGAGACTGTCTTGTTTATCTTTATATTCCCAGTGCTACCACATTGAGACATTCTGTAAATATCTGTTTTTACAGATGATGACACCATCCATATATCTGATTCAGATTTTAAAAAATGTACAGATGAACTGTTGCTATATGAAAGGAGACCACCTCTTGACTGCATTCCATAAATTCCAGTAAGGATGGTATTAGTCATCCTTGTTTATGTACACCTAAGGTATATTTTGAAACTTTTTGTAAGGTGGAAATCCCTGCTGTTCTTTCAGTGTGAATGAATTGGATAGATAAGAATAACACAATTAAGTTACATATTTTATACCAATGACAATTTAAAATTGGTTAAATGTCATGCCATCAGCACTGACTAGAACAAGTAGCTAATAAATTCATTTGTTAGATCCCAGACCTATAGAAACTACTCAATGTTTAGGGAAGGCTAATAAACTGGAGGTCTTGACGCTGTTCCTTTTTGTTCTTTTTTTTCCCCCTTGCCTTTGACATACTGTGAACATATCACCTGCTACTTGTTTTGTTCAAATTTGTACATAGGCCAACCCACATAAAACTGACACTATCTACTGAGTGTTTCAAGTCATCTCCCATCACCAACTTATTTTTAGAAATGGAAACAACTGAGATACTTTTGAAGTTGCGATAATTTTGTTCAGGTTAATTTATCCAGTAGTAATTTAAAAATTGAAAGTCTCCCCTTCCCCCCAGAAAATGATTACAATGATGATGTGTTTTACAATTTGTTGATGGCAAAGACATTTTCCTTAAAGAGTTTTGTTGTACACTGCTTTAAATATGGCCCTGAAATAGCGATTGTGCAAAATGTTGTACTAATTAAGCAAGCTGGGAGTAGTAAGAAAATTTGTGGTTTGTATGTTAATTTCTGGACCAATAAAAAGGTGCAGTCAATTCTGTATTGTACAATTTATTTGACATCTTTTATTACCTCCCCCAGTATCCATTCACCTCCTCTCAATAGACTCTGACTGCTATTTGGGATATCATGTGGTTTAAGGAAGATAGTAACTCCATCCATCGGCTTGAAGAATAGAGCATATGACCTAAACCAAGCCAGTTGGAACAATGCACTCTTCCAGCTACCATGTTTGGTTTAGGAGTTGGCATGTGAGCACAGCTGGGGTAATCAAAGAGAGGGAACTCTGGGAAAGCCAAGACCTTCTTTTGCTTCAGACAGGATGACCCACAGGTGTGAAGTCTAGAACTCCTAAAGCCATTTTGTTTTATTAGCAAAACCTGCTTATGAATAAGAAGGGCACACAGAGTAAGAAAGGGGTGAAAAAAATCAAGACTGAGACACAGACTGATTACATCTTAACCAAATCATGCCTAAAGGCTGCCCGATGTTTGGTCTGTCATCTAGAGCAGTCAGTAAATTTTTCTTATTACTTCAGTCACTTTGTGTTTTCTCTTACTTGAAACCAAAACATTCTGATGTGTCCATTTCAACGTGTGGCAGAATGGATAAGATTCTTTGACTACGAGAAATATGTTTTGGTATTTATATTTGAATACAAATGTGTTTGAACTATAGTATTGCAAAATAAGTATAATAAAGCCACATTAGGAAGTCTTAACTCCATAGACTATGTAGTCAGATTTGCCCATCATACTCTTGCTCAGGGTCTATTCTGGCTTTTTTTAAAGGAAGAATCACCCTTGACAAACTCAAGAGTAGGGGATTTCAGAGTTGAACTAGTTATACTGCTTATAATATATGATAACCTGGATGCCTCACCAGGGTTATCAGGAGCTCAACTGAGCTAGGAAAAGAGAGCCAAGCAGCTAAGTATCAGAGTAACTGATTAAAGCAACAAGCCAAAAATGAAAGAGTTAAGTTTTTAACCGCTTACTGAGGTAATGTAAGAGGCTAAAACCAGAAAAAGTGCCAACTCCCCCGATCCATTTTCCCCCATAAAATGGCACAGTGGTCCTAGATCACTGTGGTGTGGGGTTGTCTCGCTGTTGACAGAACCCTGAACAAAAGACTGTGATATTTTTGCAGACCCCAAGTGGCTAGGGGGGAATATTGAATACTGAGAAAGGGGAAAAATGTCTTCAAGGTTTGCCCCTTTGCCTGATAAGGAGGCTTTGGCAGAGGCGGCTGAGGAAGCCCTCAGCCCAAGGCCTCAGATAAAGAAACCTAGGAATAGAGAAGCCTGAACTAGGAATGCAGATAGACATAAGAGCATGACCAGCCAGGGGAGCCTGGGACCTTGACTGCAAGTCCGTTCAAAGACTGCAATGCCCTGACTGTGTACCCAGTCTGGTATAGGAAGGGCAGCTTTCCTTTGTGAGACTTGCCAGGTAGGGCCTTTGTAATGGGCTATGATCAGGCCTGAACAATCACACATTGGTTTTCAACCAGGAGTTGGACCCCTCAAGAGGAAAACCAGATTATTTTTTAATTCTAAGATCCCGAGAGTTTTCATAAATACTATGTAATGCTGTGTATGAGTATCTGATATATCACGTGGGTCAAAGTTAAGTTATCCTTTGTTGGAATACTTTTGCATTTGTGGATTTTACTTTTCCTCGTTGGAAACCTTAAGATTCAAAGACTTTTAAGTGGGTTACAATTTACATGGAAAAGTAAATTTCAACAGGCACTGCTCAGGAGGAAATCAGCTGCTCCATATAATCAACAAAACGTGGTGTCGCTTATTCTAAAATTTAGAAACCTTATTCTTTTTAGAAGGGGGAGAGGAAAAGAGAGAATCTTAAGCAGACGCCATGCCCAGCATGGAGCCAGATGCAAGGCTTGATCTCATGACCTGGAGATCATGACCTGAGCCAAAATCAAGAGTCTGATGCTTAACCAACTGAGCCACCCAGGCACCCCTAAAATTTAGAAATCTTAAAGAATAAAGAGATCCCTAATTATTTGTTTCCTGGACATGCAACTCCTAGATCATCAATTTTTTTTTTAAGATTTATTTATTTATTTTAGAGAGAGAGAGAGCAAGCGCGCACAAGTTAGGGGGGAGGGACAGAGGGAAAAGGACAGAAATCCTCAAACCGACTCCCCACTGAGTATGGAGCCCAAAGCAGGTCTCAATCCCAGGACCCTGAAATCATGACCTGAGTCGATATCAAGAGTCAGACCCTCAACCTACTGAGCCATCCAGGTGCCCCTAGTTCATTAATATTTTATTTTGGTGGGTGAGTACTGTAACCTCTTGTATGATCCTAAATGTTTTACCTGATAAGTATTATAAACTCTTCTAAATATATGACCTCAATACTCTTTTCAAATGGCTTTTTACAGTTTACCGACTCAAGACAGTAAGTTCTACATTCCCTATCCCTTGCTGAGTGCCAAGATATCTCAACTTTCTTGAGGGTCATGAGGCCTCTTCCTGTGTTGATCAAAAGGCGGATCTTAAAGCAGGTGGGAGTTCTTGGGTATACTGCACATAAAACAAAAACAAAAGCAAAAAACAAACCAACCAGACAAACAAAAAACTGGCTTTGATGTGTTAAAAAATGGGATGTTCTCTGCATGCGAGAAAAAAAAAGAAAAAGAAACTGGGATGTGAGATAAGCTAAGAACACAGAATGAGCGTACACAGGGGAAGATCCTGAGTGTCTTTGTATGACACTAAAAAAGCATAGGAAGTAAACTTTTTAAAACAACAACCTATTTTGCTCACAAAATTTTAAACTCAAACATGATAAATATAACTTTCAGTGGCTAACAACAAACCATGGACCAATTAATTGATAAATGTGAGGGTCATAAAATGATCCCAGAAAAAAAAAAAAGACACTTTAAAATCTTGTCTAGGTTAATGTGGTATTATGTTATGTGTATTTTTCCACAATAAAAGAAAATAAAAGAAATCTTGTGTATCAGCAAAAGCCCAGATTTTAGAAAGAAGATAATAAAAGATGAGTGAGTGAAAGAGAGATTTGGATCAAACAAACTTTCTTTTTGCTCAAAAGACTCATTTTGGAATCTTATACTTATTTCCTACAACACTTACTTCAAACTGAGATATTTTAGAATAGTTAGAAATAAATGTTTTATATTTCAAAATCTGATTTTAAAAATTGGCAAATGTATTGGTTCTATAGTGGTATAGTTATTACAAAATGTGATGTGTGTTTGGGGTATGCTATTTCATTTCAAACAACTTTTTAAAATGTTGCCCCCAAATCACTATTGTATATTAATTCGAGCATGACCTGGGTGATGTGAAAAAGAATGGGTAAAGAAGTTTCCCTTGACCTTTCTCAGACTGGTGTGTGATTGCTCCACCTGCCATAACAAAATGCCAGAGGCTGGGGTGGCTTAAATAGCAGGATTGATTTTCTCACAATTCTGGAAGCTAGATGTGTAAGGTCAAGGTGTCAGCAGAGTAGGTTTCTTCTGAAGCCTCTCTCCGTGGCTTGCAGATGACTGCCTGTTCTCTGTGTCCTCACACGGCCTTTTTTCTGTGCATACAGAATGTGAGTGTCCAAATTTCCTCTTCATATAAGGACACCACTCGGATTGGGTGAGGGACCACCCATATGACTCTATTTAACCTTAATTACATCTTCAAAGGCCCTATCTCCAAATACAGTCAATTTCTGATGTATTGGGCTTAGGGCTTCAATATATAAATTTTGGTGGGACACAGTTCAGCCCAATAGTATGGCATAATTGTGTAATATCTCACATAATTGCCAGTTTTTAAAACTTTAATTGTATTTTATTTATTTATTTATTTGTGTATTTTATTTTGATATACTCTGGTTAATATTTTATAACATTCTTAATATGTCAAATTAACAGAATAAATATTTGTATATATCCAGTGGCTTCTGAGTTCTACATTTGGTTTCTTTGTAATTAAAATAAGAATATAGGCATATATATATATATCTCCATGAATACATATATGTATATGTATATATAAATATATATATATATTCATTTATATATAAATGAATTCTTACATTTTGATCCTGAGTCACATAATGATTCAGGCAAAATCCCAGCAGCCTCCACTGACATAAATTGTTCGCTGTTAATCAGATGCAATTCGAAAATGCAAGGTGTATCCTTAATCCTCCACCAGAAAAATGTGGAGATTTCATCCAGTTATATGAATTATTTATAGTTGTTTAACAAATTACCCCATACCTTAAGTCTAAAGATGATAAACATATGTTATCTCCCACAGTTTCTGAGAGTCAGAAATCTGGGAGGAACGTAGCCGGGTGGTTCTGGCTCGCAGTCTTACAAAACTGCAGACAAGATGTCAGCCCGATCTGCAGTCAACTTCATGTTTGACAGGGGCTGGAGGATCAACGTCCGTCTTTTTTTTCTTTTTAAAAATTTATTTATTTATTTTAGAGAGAGAGTGTGAGCAGGGAGAGAGAGTGGGCAGAGGGAGAGAGAGAGGGAGAATCTCAAGCAGACTCCCCTCTGAGTTCGGGGGCTAACACAGGGCTCAATCCCAGGACCCTGAGATCATGACCTCAGCTGAAATCAAGAGGCGGACGCCCAGCTGACTTAGCCACCCAGGAGCTCCTGCAGGATCCGCTTCTGAGACAGCTCTCTCAAGGAGCTCTTGGAGCTCTTGGCCGGATGCCTCTTCACTGGCTGGTGGCAGGAGGCCTGAGTTCCTGGCCACATCAGCCTCTCCACAGTGCTGCTTGAGCATCATCTCCACATGTCAGCTAACAGCCCCCAGGGTGAGTGATCCAAGACAGAGCAGGCAAAAAGCCACATGCCTTTGATGACCTAGTCTTTGAAGTAAGAGTGAGTCACTAGGAAATTAAGCTTCAAGTTTTAAAAGAAGGAGAATCAAAGACTTTGTGGATGTATTTCTAAAACTACCACATAGGGGCCCCTGGCTGGCTCAGACAGTGGAGTGAGTGACTCTTGATCTCGGGGTGCTGAGTTTGAACTCCACATTGGGCACATAGTGATTACTTAAATCAAAAACACACATTAAAAAAACAACCTACCACATATTACTGGGTAAAGATAATACAAATTTGGAGGATTACTTGGATTTATATACTGCAAACCTTGGTACGATAATCCAGAGCATGAGTAATTAACATGTTAAGGGGAGCCCCCCAAAGGAGCACTGCTAAATCACTAACAGTGACATCAATTAACTAGGGTGGTTACTCTCAACCTTTAGATTTAAAAATTTCAGCCTGGAAAAATTTTAAATTAAGTATTAAAACATGTAAGAGAATCAGAGCCATGTGTTAACAGTTTTTATTAAGAAAATAGCTGTGAATATTTGAAATTTCATATACTATAATGTCTGGTAGGGGCTTATTATATTCATAGCCCTTTAACTATAATTTGAAATGTGCATTTAAGAAATAGATGTAGACTTATGATTTCAGGTAAAACCTTACAAGTAATTTTCAGCAATGAAATAGCTAAGAGAATTTAGGTTCATTGCATTAACTCTAAAAAAGTGGGATGAAAAAACTATGATATTAAAATGACTATGTACCTGTTTTGATTAAAAAATAGTCCCCTTAAATATATCAGATCCTAATCCCTAGAACCTGTAAATGTTACTTTATATGGTAGAGCTTTGCAGATGTGATTATGTGAAGAATCTTGAAGTGGGGAGAGAATTCTCCAGTGGACCCTAAAGGCAATCCTGTGTATCCTTATAAGAGGGAGGCAGAGGGAGAGTTCACGACACCCAGAAGATAAAGCTGTGTGAAGATGGAGTAGACAGGGAATCAACTGGCCTTTCCAGGAGGGATATGGCCGTCAACCAAAGCATACCAGCTGCTACCAGAAAATGGAAGGAACAAGGAGTGGATTTTCCCCTATAGCCTCTGGAGAAAGCAGGGCCCTGGAGACACTGGTTTTGGCTCAGTGAAACTGATTTCTGACTTTTTGCCTCCAGACCTGTGAAAGCATAAATTTCTGTTGCAGGCCACTGCGTGTTGCTAATTTATTATAGCAGCCATAGGAAACTTATAGTGACTTTGCCACAAAATAGGTTGTAGAGTTTGAAGTACTTTCAACTAATGTGGTTAGCATGGGAGTTGTAATTCAAAGAACTGTAGGGCTCAGACCCCATGAAACCATCATTAGATGGGACTTGCTGGTCCCAGCTCATATTCCTACTGTATCCCTCCAACAACTGGTGGGCAGGTTGCTGTTACTGCCAAAAATGCTTCACCATTCCCTGTTCATTTTCAGTGTGAAATGTGGGTTGGCCAACACAGGACTCCATATCAGCACATCTCTGCAGCCACGGTCTACAGAAAAGAATTCCAGAGATATATCTGCCTTGAACTGGCTAGCTGGGCCCTATGGACCCCCAAAACCATATGGTGCAGTAGACCATGCCTGTGGATACATAAATCTCATCGAAAGTCTGTTCTGTGTAAGAGAGCCATGGAAAACGAGGCAAATTACGTTACAGCCACCACCAAAACAAGTTGCAAATAAAAAATGATCTGTAAGATCTCCAAAGTTATAAGGGAATCGTCTTGCCCCTAATATTTATGTAGCCCTGAAGCAAAAACCCAAATGCAGGCATATTTACCATAGGTCTAAATATTTAAAGGTTATAAATCAAGGTAACAAATTATTATGTAAAGCATGTTCTAATTGCCTACCTTGACAAATACACCTTTACAGTAAACTCAAAAATATGTGGAAAACTATGGTTTTTATATGAATGGTATCAAAATAGTGAAGACAACTCAATTTAATTATTAATTATATATGTCTGGGTCTTGTGTTGATGTAGAGTAGTGATGTTTGAATGACTGATAAAAAAGAACTCATAAATTATTATGTGTTTATTCCATGAAATTTATTTTTCTTGCCTCCATTTCAGCAATATCAATAATTATGTTATTGTAATCATTATTTTTCCTTTGAGTTATATTCTATTAATAGCAATTATATAAATGATTAAATAATTCTATTGTATTCAAAAGAATAAATTTCATATATTTTCAATACAAATAAATAGAAAATGTCAAAAAATTAAGTTAATCTTCATAAGTTTTCAAAAAGTTATTTTTATTCTAGATGATTCAAAACTAAAGCACAAACACAAATAGCAATAAACAATATTTTAACTCAAAATTATTAAAGTTGAAATTTATTCATTTTTGAAAATATTATTGTCATATTAAATACATGCACAAAAATAAAACTATTCCCATCCTTGTATTCATTGTCCATCAAATTGCTCATGTAAAGATTGTCAAGCTTCACACATATTATGTCTCAAATTACACAACGCAGATGTGAGAGCAATATTAATTACTATTACAAAATGTCCATCAATTGCTGTGTGCAATGTTGCAAATACTATGCTAATTAATTCCTAAGTACCTCCTGAAGCACAGTTTGGAACACTGATAGGAAATGATACTTTTTTATGCAAGTATGTATGGCATTTATGTTGAGAGGAAGGAGCTGGTAATTTGTTGGCTCTCTTAGAGGATATCCTTCCTGCACTCTGAAGCATTGTCTGTCTCCAACATCATTAGCTTTACAATCACAAATTTTCAACCCTGTCCCTACCACCAAGGACACAAACAAAGAGACCTGGAAAAGCATCTCCCTGGGCCCTAAAGAGTGTTATTCACAAGAGAGGCTGTTTAGCATCTGGTCCTGAAAGACGCAGGAGCCCAAGCGCTTTTTAATGCCTTTGGTTGGGGGGGGCGGGGCGCGTTGGAGTATTTTGTGATTTACTGTGCCCTTCTATACCATGGTCCAAGGGCAAAGGCCATTACTGCCTAGAACTAAGGTCAGCGCTGGAAGAGAATTCATTATGTTTTCACCATTGTGTAGTACACAGGCTAGAAGAAAGGATGCCTTGTAGTTACCCCAAATTCAAAGACCTGCATGTTGACATAGCACAAATAACCTCAGAACTACTATATAACCTAGAAAACCACTGTAGATTTCCTAACTGCCTTTACCTTGCTTGCATGTGTAGTCTGCTGTGAAACTAAATGGGTTTCAGTATAATCAGTTGTGCACCATTATCACAATCAACTTTAGAACATTTTCATCCTCCCCAAAAGAAATCCCTTATATAGCAGCAACCCTCCTCAGCCCTAGGCAACCCTCCTCAGCCCTAGGCAACCACTAACCTACATTCCATCTGTAGATTTCCTATTCTGGACTTTTAATATATGTGGAATCATATAATGTGTCCTTTAAGACTAGCTTCTTTACACACAGATGGCTAACAGACACATGAAAAGATGCTCAACATCACTCACCATCAGGGAAATACAAATCAAAACCACAATCAGATACCACCTCACACCTGTCAGAATGGTTAAAACTAACAACATAGGAAGTGACAGTTGTTGATGAGGAAGCAGAGAAAGGGAGCCCTCTTACAGTGCTGGTGGGAATGCAAACTGGTACAGCCACTCTGGAAAACAGTATGGAGGTTCCTTGAAAAGTTAAAAATAGAACTACCATATGATCCAGCAATTGCACTACTGGGTATTTACCTAAAGGATGTAAAAATACTGATTCTAAGGGGCCCATGTACCCTGATGTTTATAGCAGCACTATCAACAATAGCCAAACTATGGAAAGAACACAAATGTCCATCAACTGATGAATGGATAAAAAAGATACGATATATATATGTATATATACATACACACACAATGGAATATTACTCAGCCATTAAAAAAAAAAAACAGAAAAAAAAGAATGAAATTTTGGGACAAGCTTCTTTTCCTTAACATATGTTTTTAAGAATACGGCTATGTTGTAGCATGTACTGATGCTCTATTCCTTTTTGTTGCTGAATAATATTCCATAGTATAGATACATTAATTTTATTTACCCATTCATCATTTGATACAAATTTGGGTTGTTTCCATTTTTTTGCTCTTATGAATAATATTGCTATGAACATTTGTGTACAGTTTTTGTGTGGATATACTTAGGAGTGGAATTGGTGGGTCACATGGTGTGACTTGGTTTAAATTTTGAAGAATGCTAAGTTGCACTGTTTTGTATGCCAACCAGCAGTGTCTGAGTTCCAGTTTCTTCACATCCTCTCAAACTCATTATTGTCTTTCTTTTTCATTATAGCCATCCCAGTGGGTATGAGACAGTTGTGGTTTTGATTTGCATTTCCCTAATGGCTAATGATGTTGATCTTCTTTCCACATGCTTATGTCCACTTGTGTTCCTTATTTGGAAAAATTCCTATACAGATCCTTTGCTCATTCTAAATTTTGGTTACTTATCTTTTTATTACAACAAGTTCTTTACTGGATATAAGTCCTCTCTAGATATATGATTTACAAATATTTTCTCTCATTTTGTGTGTTGACTTTCACTTTCTTGATTGTAATGTTCATAGCACAAAATTTTAAAAATTTGATAATGTCTATGTGACAGTTAATTTTATATCAACTTCACTGGGCCATGGAGAGAATGCCCAGATATTTGGTCACACATTATTCTGGAGGTATCTGTGAGGCTGTTTTTGGATGACATTAACATTTAAAGCAGATACTAATGTAGGTAGCCCTCACTCAATCAGTTGAAGACCAAGATAGAACAAAAAGAGTGACACTTCCTTGAGTAAAGGGTACTCTTCCTGACCAACTGTTGGAGTAAGACTGTGGTCTTTTCCTGCCTTTGGACTTGAACTGAAACATCAGCTCTTCTTGGGTGTCAAGGTTGTAGGATTTTGGACTGGAGCCTACACCATGGGCTCTCCTGGGTCTTCAGTTGCTGACTACAGATCTTGAGACTTCTTAGTTTTCATAACTGCATGAGCCAATTCCTTTCTCTCTCTCTCTCTCTCTATGTGTTGACTTTGTTGCTTCTGTCTCTCTAGACAAGCCTGACTAATACAGTCTAATGTGTTTATTTTTTCTTTTATTGCTTTTGATTTGATGCCATATCTAAGAAGGTTTTGCTTAACCCAAGATCATGAAGATTTATGCCTATATTATCTTCTAAGACTTTGATGGTTTTAGCACTTACATTTAGGATTATGATGCATTTTGTATTAAATTTGTATACTGTGTGAGAAATAGTTCCAACTTCATTCTTTTACATCGGGATATTCATTTGTCCCAGCACCATTTGTTTATAAAACTATTCACTGTCCATTGAATTGTTTTATCACCCTTGTCAAAAATCAATTGACCATAGATATGAGTGTTTATTTCTGGACTATCTAGTCTATTCCAAGAAACTATATATCTATCGTTAGAGTATCACATTGTCTTGATCGCTATAGTTTTGTACTAAGTTTGAAACTGGGAAGTGTCAGTGTGAACATTCATTCTTTCACTTTAAGTACAATGTTAGCTATAGTTTTTTGTTTTTTGTTTTTGTCACCAGTGCCTTTTATTGAGTTGAGGAAGTTCCCTCTTATTCCTACTTTGTTGATGGTTTCTACTATGAAAAATTGTTGGTTTTTATCAAGTTATTTTTCTACATGGGTGGAGATAATTCTGTAGCATTTGTCCTTTATTCTATTGATATGTATTACACTAACTGATTTTTAGATGCTATACCAACCTTGCATTCTGTGGAAAATCTTGTTTCAAAGTTCTAAGCCTGTGCTCTTTTGATACCATAATATTGAAATACATCAGTACGACCAGATAGCTTGTTATAGTGGGGTAGAACTGATTCTATGATGCCTGGACTGTTGAGATTCTCCAATCTGAAGGTATGATACATCTTGATAATCCAACCGTGAATAGAGATTCACTTTCCTACCTACACTGTCATTCTGATTTTTTTCACCATTGGCAGCAATGAGTCTTCAACCCAAATGAAAACATCAGAATTAGAAGCCTAGGGCTTCCTGACTGGCTCAGTCAGTAGAGCATGAAACGCTTGATCTCAGGGTCATGGGTTTGAGCCTCACATTGGGTTTAGAGAATACTTCAAAATAAAATCTTAAAAATAAAGAAGAATTAGAAACCTAAAATTAAAAAATAGAAATAATGTGAACGTTAGCTACTATGTTAGTTTGCTAGGGCTGCCATAACAATGTGTCATTCACTGAGGAGCTTAAGCAATAGAAATCTATTTTCTCACAGATCTGGAGGCTAGAAGCTTGAGATCATAGTGTTGGTAGATTGTTCTGTGGTTGTTCTTCCTGAGGGCTTTGAGGGAGAATCTGTTCCATGTCTGTCCCTTAGCTTTTGGTGGTTTTCAGGCAATCTCTGCGATTCTTAGCTTATAGATGCACCACACTGTCTCTGCCTTGATTTTCACGTAGAATTCTCTTTGTGTATGTGTTAGCGGTCTCCAAATTTCTCCTTTTTTTTTTCTTATTTTATTTTATTATGTTATGTTAATCACCACACATTACATCATTAGTTTTTGATGTAGTGTTCCAAGGAGACCAGTTGGATTAGGAACCACCCTAAATGATTTCATTTAACTTAATGACCTCTTAAAGACCTTATCTTTAAATAAGGTCATATTCTGAGGTACTGTGGGTTAGCACTTCAACATATAAATTTTGGGGGACACAACTGAATCTATAAGAGCTACCTTCTGAGAAGTGAGTAAAATTGTTTTCTAAAACCTTCCTGTAGAGCCTTCAAAAAGGTATTAAAATAATAAACTTGAAAATGACATCTCTATATTTTCAGTATTTAATTCTTATTCATGGAATAAAGTTGAAGTATGACTAATTCTTACTTATTTGAATTTTCTTGTTTGGTGCTAGAAAGATCCTGGATTAGAACTAACTATCATATATTGCAAAACCCATATTTCCTGCTGTGGCTGGGACAGATATTTCTAGGAAGGAAAAGCCTTTAATTATGGAATTTGAGGACATCAGGTGTAGTAGCAGTGGTTTAATTAAGTAAGCTTTTTTTGGCACTAGGAGGGGAAAAAAAGAAAAAAAGGACAAAATGAAAGTGGAAAGGTAGAAGGAGAGAAGGAGAAAGAATATAAGCGGCAGATAGAGGAGGGAAAAAAAAGAGGAAGAGACAGTAACTCTGATAGATTAATTCTTTCCTGGTGATATGACTGTCAGAGACAAATGATACAGAATTACCATAGATTTTAAAGTCAGATTCAAGCAAAACTCTAATAAGTCTGTGTTCTGCATGGATAAGGCTTTTAAGATGATATGTGGGGTTTTTTCCCCTTTTTTCAGTTTTAGAATGCTGTCAGAAAGGAGTCAAATCCTTTGTATCTATTTCCAAGATTTACATATTCATCTATACTGACATTTACTTAAATGTGCTATCTTCTTCCCCCAATAAACAAATGATATTTGAGCTTTCCAAGTAGAAATCCAAGTTTAGTAATAAAAACATAAGCTAAGTAAATGCCAAATAATTATTAGACATTTTGTTTGGAAATTTAAAAACTAGAGCAGTAAGTTAACATTTTAATTATAAACAATTATATAACTGAGAGCATTTTATTGTTCCAATGATGTGTATGTAAACTAATTATATGAACTAATCTGCTAAATAAGATTAATTGTCATTTATGGAACATTAATTTAAATGATTGTCCAAAGCATGACATTCTCCAAAGAGTCAATTTCTTTATATAACTCTTTTAAGAAATGAAAATGGCGTTAGACTACGTAAATTTACTTAATTTTAGAATTTTCGTTACTAGCTATTTGAAATGACTTTGGAATAATATATTCAATCCCAAGCTTTGCTTTTAATAGATACATTAAGAGTTGTTTGTTTTTTCCTTGTCATTTTTGGGCAATTGGCACTACCTGTTCATAATAGAAATCATACATTTATTTAAAAGAAAATGTCTATTGAAAATGACATTTTCAGGAGCAAGATGGCGGAGGAGTAGGAGACCTGGATTTCGTCTGGTCTCAGGAATTCAGCTGGATAGAATTCAAACCATTCTGAACACCTACAAACTCAATAGGAGATCGAAGAAAAGAATAGCAACAACTCTCTGAACAGAAAAGCCACCACTTTCTGGAAGGTAGGACGTGCAGAGAAGTGAATCCGAGGTGATTTTCGGGAGGATAGATGGGGGGGAGGGGGTCTCCATCCACCGCTTCTGGCAAGTGATAGAGCCGCAGAGCACAAAATTGGAACTTTTAGAAGTTGGCTCCACTGAGGGATGGCGCTCCAGTGGCTAAGCGGGGGGTGGAGCCCTCGTGGGACAGTGTGGTCTCAGGACCCTCGGGGTCACAGAAAGACCGGGGGTGCCTGAGTGCAGCAGAGCTCCCAGGTATCGGAGCGGGGAAGCCAGCTGCAGAGATGGAGCCCAGGCGCGGGCTCTCAGCTTGGGGTTGTCATAAACCGTGATCCACGGCACAGTCGGGCCACTGCTCCTCCAGCAGGGACCCAACAAGCGGCAGATCCAGGGAGACTCACCTTCCTCCCCCGGGAGGAGTGGCCCGGGAGCGCACCACAGGGATCTGCTGAGTTTGGAGACTCCACACGGGGTCGGGTGCCAGAGACAGAAATGCTCGGTCACAGGCTGGGTGAGCACGGAGTGCCGCCAGAGACCGGGGAGATGGGAGTGACTGACTGCTTTTCTCTGGGGGCTCACTGAGGAGTGGGGCCGCGAGTTCTCGGCTCCTCCGGGTTGGAGATTGGGAGGCTGCCATTTTCACTCTCAGCCTCCAAAGCTGTGTGGAAAGCTTGCAGGGAACAAAAGCTCCTGAGAGCAAACCCGAGCAGATTACTTAGCCCAGACCGGCAAGGGTGGGGCAACTCCGCCTCTGGCAAAGACATTTGGGAACCATGGCAACAGTCCCCTCCCCCAGGAGATCAGCTAGAACAGCCAGCCAAGACCAAGTTTACCGATCAATGAGAACGGCAGAACTTCCAGCGCTAGGGGAATAATGCACATAGAATCCATGGCTTTTTTACCATGATTCTTTAGTCTTTCAAAGTTAATTTTTTTTAACTGTCTTTTTTTTTTTTGAATTTTTCTTTTTCCCTTTTTCAACCAACATCTTATCAATCCCTTTTTTAAAAAACATTTTTATTTTTCATTTTTAGAGTCATATTCTATCCCTTCATAGTAGTTACCCTTATTTTTGGCATATATATATAAGTTGTTCTCTCTTTAAAATTTTGAGATAGTTTCTTCTAACAGATCAAAATATACCCTAAATCTCTAGTGTATGGTTTTGTTCTACTCTCCTGCCTGATCACATTCTCTCCCTTTTTTCCCCTTTTTTAAAAAATCCTCTTCTTTCTTTTTTCAAACAACTTCTTATCAATTCCTTTTATAAAATTTTTTATAATTTTCATCTTTACAGTCATATTCCCTCCCTTCATCATATCAACCCTTATTTTTGAACATATATAAATTTTTCTTTCTTTAAAATTTTGGGAGGCACTTTCTTCTAACAGACCAAAATACACCCAAAATCTAGTGTGTGGCACTGATCTATGCACCAGCCTGATCATATTTGATCATATTCTATTTTTTTTGTTTTGTTCTGTTTTTGTTTTTTTTTATCTTTTTCTCTTTTTTTTTTCTTTTTCTTTTTTCTTTCCCCCCGGCTTCAGGTCTTTTCTGATTTGTTTAGAGTATATTTTCTGGGGACGTTGTTACCCTATTAGCATTTTGTTCTCTCATTCATCTATTCTCCTCTGGACAAAATGATGAGATGGAAAAAATCACCTCAACAAAAAGAACAAGAGGTAGTACCGACTCCCAGGGACCTTACTCAATACGGACATTAGTACAATGTCGGATCTAGAGTTCAGAATCATCACTTTAAAGATACTAGCTGGGCTTGAAAAAAGCATGGACGTTATTAGAGAAACCCTTTCTGGAGAAGTAAAAGAACTAAAATCTAACCAAGTCGAAATCAAAAAGGCTATTAATGAGGTGCAATCAAATATGGGGGCGCTAACTGCTAGGATAAATGAGGCAGAAGGGAGAATCAGTGATATAGAAGACCAAATGATGGAAAATAAAGAAGCTGAGAAAAAGAGATAAACAACCACTGGATCACGAGGGCAGAATTCGAGACATAAATGATACCATAAGATGAAACAACATTAGAATAATTGGGATCCCAGAAGAAGAAAAAAGAGAGAGAGGGGCAGAAGGTATACTGGAGCAAATTATAGCAGAGAACTTCCCTAATTTGGGGAAGGAAACAGGCATCAAAATCCAGGAAGCACAGAGAACCCCTCTCAAAATCAATAAAAATAGGTCAACACCCTGCCATCTAATAGTAAAACTTACGAGTCTCAGAGACAAAGAGAAAATCCTGAAAGCAGCTCGGGAGAAGAGATCTGTAACCTACAATGGTAGAAACATTAGATTGGCAACAGACCTATCCACAGAGATCTGGCAGGCCAGAAAGGACTGGCAGGATATATTCAGAGCACTGAATGAGAAAATATGCAGCCAAGAATACTATATCCAGCTAGGCTGTCATTGAAAATAGAAGGAGAGATAAAAAACTTCCAGGACAAATAAAAACTAAAAGAATTTGCAAACACGAAACCAGCCCTACAAGAAATATTGAAAGGGGTCCTCTAAGCAAAGAGAGAGCCTAAAAGCAACATAGACCAGAAAGGAACACAGACAATATACAGTAACAGTCACCTTACAGGCAATACAATGGCACTAAATTCATATCTTTCAATAGTTACCCTGAATGTAAATGAGCTAAGTGCCCCAATCAAAAGACACAGGCTATCAGATTGGATTAAAAAACAAGACCCATCGATATGCTGTCTGCAAGAGACTCATTTTAGACCCAAAGACACCCCCAGATTGAAAGTGAGGGGGTGGAAAACCATTTACCATGCTAATGGACACCAAAAGAAAGCTGGGGTGGCAATCCCTATATCAGACAAATTAGATTTTGAACCAAAGACTGTAATAAGAGATGAGGAAGGACACTATATCCTACTTAAAGGGTCTATCTAACAAGAAGATCTAACAATTGTAAATATCTATGCCCCTAACATGGGAGCAGCCAATTATATAAGGCAATTAATAAAAAAAGCAAAGAAACACATTGACAACAATACAATAATGGGGGGGGGGGGGGACTTTAACAACTCCCTCACTGAAATGGACACATCATCTAAGCAAAAGATCAACAAGGAAATAAAGACTTTAAATGACACACTGGACCAAATGGACTTCACAGACATATTCAGAACATTCCATCCCAAAGCAACGGAATACACATTCTTCTCTAGTGCCCATGGAACATTCTCCAGAATCGATCACATCCTGGGTCATAAATCAGGTCTCAACCGGTACCAAAAGATTGGAATCATTCCCTGCCTATTTTCAGACCACAATGCTTTGAAACTAGAATTCAATCACAAGAGGAAAGTCGGAAAGAACGCAAATACATGGAGGCTGAAGAGCATCCTACTAAAGAATGAATGGGTCAACCAGGAAATTAAAGAAGAATTTAAAAAATTCATGGAAACCAATGAAAATGAAAACACAACTGTTCAAAATCTTTGGGATGCAGCAAAAGCAGTCCTAAGAGGAAAGTATATAGCAATACAAGCCTTTCTCAAGAAACAAGAAAGGTCTCAAGTACACAACCTAACCCTACACCTAAAGAAGCTGGAGAAAGAACAGCAAATAAAGCCTAAATCCAGCAGGAGAAGAGAAATAAACAAAGATCAGAGCAGAAATCAATGAAATAGAAACCAAAAGAACAGTAGAACAGATCAACGAAACTAGGAGCTGGTTCTTTGAAAGAATTAACAAGATTGATAAGCCCCTGGCCAGACTTACCAAAAAGAAAAGAGAAATGACCCAAATCAACAAAATCATGAATGAAAGAGGAGATATCACAACCAACACCAAAGAAATACAAACAATTATAAGAACATACTATGAGCAACTCTATGCCAGCAAATTAGATAACCTGGAAGAAATGGATGCATTCCTAGAGATGTATCAACTACCAAAACGGAACCAGGAAGAAATAGAAAACCTGAACAGACCTATAACCACTAAGGAAATTGAAGCAGTCATCAAAAATCTCCCAACAAACAAAAGCCCAGGGCCAGATGGCTTCCCAGGGGAATTCTACCAAACATTTAAAGAAGAATTAATACCTATTCTTCTGAAACTGTTCCAAAAAATAGAAATGGAAGGAAAACTTCCAAACTTGTTTTATGAGGCCACCATTACCTTGATCCCAAAACCAGACAAAGACCCCATCAAAAAGGAGAATTATAGACCAATATCCTTGATGAACATGGATGCAAAAATTCTCACCAAAATACTAGCCAATAGGATCCAACAGTACATTAAAAGGATTATTCACCATGACCAAGTGGGATTTATCCCTGGGCTGCAAGGTTGGTTCAACATCCGCAAATCAATCAACGTGATACAATACATTATCAAAAGAAAGAACAAGAATCATATGATCCTCTCAACATATGCAGAAAAAGCATTTGACAAAGTACAGCATCCTTTCTGATCAAAAGTCTTCAGAGTATAGGGATAGAGGGTACATACCTCAATATCATAAAAGCCATCTATGAAAAACCTACAGCGAATATTATTCTCAATGGGGAAAAACCGAGAGCTTTCCCCCTAAGGTCAGGAACGCAGCAGGGATGTCCACTCTCACCACTGCTATTCAACATAGTATTAGAAGTCCTAGTTTAGTGTTAGAAGTATTAGAAGTCCTGACTTCTAAAGAAGTCAGACAACGAAAAGAAATAAAAGGCGTCCAAATTGGCAAAGAAGAAGTCAAACTCTCACTCTTTGCAGATGATATGATATTTTATGTGGAAAACCCAAAAGACTCCACCCCAAAACTGCTGGAACTCATACAGGAATTCAGTAAAGTGGCAGGATATAAAATCAATGCACAGAAATCAGTGGCATTCCTATACACTATACACCAACAACAAGACAGAAGAAAGAGAAATTAAGGAGTTGATCCCATTTATAATTGCACCCCAAACCATAAGATACCTAGGAATAAATCTAACCAAAGAGGCAAAGAATCTGTACTCAGAAAACTATAGAATACTCATGAAAGAAATTGAGAAATGGAAAAATGTTCCATGCTCATTGATTGGAAGAACAAATATTGTGAAGATGTCAATGCTACCTAGAGCAATCTACACATTCAATGCAATCCCCATCAAAATACCATCCACTTTTTTCAAAGAAATGGAACAAATAATCCTAAAATTTGTATGGAACCAGAAAAGACCCTGAGTAGTCACAGGAATGTTGAAAAAGAAAAGCAAAGCTGGTGGCATCACAATTCCAGACTTCAGGCTATATTACAAAGCTGTCATCATCAAGACAGTATGGTACTGGCACAAAAACAGACACATAGATCAATGGAACAGAATAGAGAGCCCAGAAATGGACCCTCAACTCCATGGTCAACTAATCTTTGACAAAGCAGGAAAGAACGTCCAATGGAAAAAAGACAGTCTCTTCAACAAATGGTGTTGGGAAAATTGGACAGCCACATGCAGAAGAATGAAACTGGACCATTTCCTTACACCACACACAAAAATAGACTCCAAATGGTTGAAAGACCTCAATGTGAGACAGGAGTCCATCAAAATCCTAAAGGAGAACACAGGCAGCAACCTCTTCGACCTCAGCTGCAACAACTTCTTCCTAGAAACATCGCCAAAGGCAAGGGAAGCAAGGGCAAAAATGAACTATTGGGACTTCATCAAGATAAAAAGCTTTTGCACAGCAAAAGAAACAGTCAACAAAACCAAAAGACAACCGACAGAATGGGAGAAGATATTTGCAAATGACATGTCAGATACAGGGCTAGTATCCAAAATCCATAAAGAACTTATCAAACTCAACACCCAAAGAACAAAGAATCCAATCAAGAAATGGGCAGAAGACATGAATAGACATTTTTCCAAAGAAGACATCCAAATGGCCAACAGACACATGAAAAAGTGCTCAACATCACTCGGCATCAGGGAAATCCAAATCAAAACCTCAATGAGATACCACCTCACACCAGTCAGAATGGCTAAAATTAACAAGTCAGGAAATAACAGATGTTGGTGAGGATGAGGAGAAAGGGGAACCCTCCTACACTGTTGGTGGGAATGCAAGCTGGTGCAACCACTCTGGAGAACAGTATGGAGGTTCCTCAAAAAGTTGAAAATAGAGCTACCCTACAACCCAGCAATTGCACTACTGGGTATTTACCCCAAAGATACAAATGTAAGGATCTGAAGGGGTACGTGCACCCCGATGTTTATAGCAGCAATGTCCACAATAGCCAAACTGTGGAAAGAGCCTAGATGTCCATCCACAGATGAATGGATAAAGAAGATGTGGTATATATATACAGTGGAATATTAAGCAGCCATCAAAAGGAATGAGATCTTGCTATTTGCAACAACGTGGATGGAACTGGGGGGTGTTATGCTGAGCGAAATAAGTCAGAGAAAAACATGTATCATATGACCTCAGTGATATGAGGAATTCTTAATCTCAGGAAACAAACTGAGGGTTGCTAGAGTGGGGGGTGGGGTGGGAGGGATGGGGTGGCTGGGTGATAGACACTGGGGAGGGTATGTGCCATGGTGAGCGCTGTGAATTGTGCAAGACTGTTGAATCACAGATCTGTACCTCTGAAACAAATAATGCAATATATGTTAAGAAAAAAAAAAAGAAGAAGATAGCAGGAGGGGAAGAATGAAGGGGGGAAATCAGAGGGGGAGACGAACCATGAGAGATGATGGACTCTGAAAAACAAACTGAGGGTTCTTGAGGGGAGGGAGGTGGGACGATGGGTTAGCCTGGTGATGGGTATTAAAGAGGGCACATTCTGCATGGAGAACTGGGTGTTATGCACAAACAATGAATCATGGAACACTACATCAAAAACTAATGATGTAATGTATTAACATAACAATAAAAAAATTTTAAAAAAAGAAAATGACATTTTCAGAGGTTCACAAAGATCAAGAATGCTAAGCTCAGCCCTTAGGGCATGCACCTTTTGGTAATGTAAAAATGTAAAAATGACTAATTTGCAAAACAATAGGTGAAGTAAAGATATGTACAATACATACATCACAAAAATTACACATAAAGTAAGGTTGTTTCTGAAAATATCCCTTATACCTCACAGATTTTTAGAAAAATAAAATTTGAGGCTTCAGGGCAATAACTCAGGGTAATAATAGGGTTATGAACCTTATTATAATTTTTTAAGCTTACAATTTGACTCAAATTTTCAGTGCAATATCTCTTGTAGACCATGAAATTAATTTATCTTTCTTTTTTTTTCTTCTCGTAGGCATGGAAGAGAAATTAGTGGTTCTTACTGAAGGATGAAGGATAGAGAAAGACATACAATGTTAAATACATATTAGCTAATTATTTTTTTTCTTTACAAAATCACAATGATGTAAATAGAGCAAGGATGTTTTTCTGGTCATAGGTGCTGAAGGATCCCCAATCCTCTTGTAAGTTATTAGTGGATATATTACATGCTTATGATCTTATCTCTTACAGAACTAAAATTAGCCACCCTAACATTGACGTCTGAAATTAGGATATTTTTTTGGGGGGGAGTGTGTGTTTTCCACTAATTTCTGCATTTGTTTTATCTAAGAGATTTAGCCTGGCATCATGAACCCAGTTTTCTGAGGTTAGATTTTCACCTGAAGATTTAGGGACTGTAATGAACTGAACTGTGTCCCCTCAAAATTCATAACCTCTCATGTGATTATATTTGGAGATAGATTTTTTGAAGAGATAAAGAAGGTTAAATGAGGTCATAAAAGTAGGCCCCCAATCCAAAATGACTGCTCTCCCTACAGGATGAGAAAGAGACACCGAGTGTATATGTGCACAGAACATAAGCTACGAGAGAACATGGTGAGAAGATGATCATCTGCAAGCCAAGGACAAGTCTCAGAAGAAACCAAATCTGCTGACATTTTGTTCTTGGACTTCTAGCCTCCTCCAGATTTGTGAGAAATAAATTTCTGTTGTTTAAGCCACCTGATCTGTGGTATGTGTTGTGGCAGCCAGAGCAAAGGAATACTGGGACATTTGCAGAAAGTGACTACAGTATGATTAGAAACATAGACTCTAGATAATTTATTGCTTGGGTTAAAATTCCCACTTCATTCCTCACTCATTGTGTGAACTTGGGCAGGTTAATTAACCTGTCTGTATTTCTCCTTCATGTTCTGGAGGGTGACTGTAACAGTGGTATTTATCTCACGTTGATTTGCTGAAGAATATGAATAGATTATTATAAAAAATAGATTATTATATTTAAAGGAGTTAGAATAGTGCCTGGCACATAATACACCCATGCAAATGTTAGCTATTTAATTTCTCCTTCTTTTCCTTCTCTTCTTCTCTTCTCTTCTTTCTCTTCTCTTTTCTCTTCTCTTCTTTCCTCTTCCTTTTTTTTTTTTTAAGAAAAAGAAATGTACACAAAAATGCTCAAGTAAAAATGGGAGTTATTGTAAAAACACAGATCTCATGAATTTTTAAAAAAGTTTTATCAGTGCAGTAGGGAGAGACTAAGGAAAATTGCCATTTACTGAAGACCTTGCTCAATTTATAAATTCACCCAGGATTCTATCAGAACTTAAAAATAGGCATTTAAAGGCCAAAACAAAGCTTGACTCTTGTTAAGAAGACAGCAAAATTCACACACTCAAAAAGTAACATTCAAAAGGTCCAGTATAAAATTAATTCCTAGACATTCCAAGAAATAAGAAACTGTGGTTCATAGGGCAGAGAAATCAGTCACAAACAACAAAAATACATATGACCGAGATGATGGAATTAATGGACAAGAACATGGAAAGAATAATATGATTTTATTCAAGCATTTAAAGGAAAATGTGAACAGGAAAAGAGAAATTGAAGATTTAAAAATGGAAACTTTAGAGATGAAAAGTAGAACCTCTGAAATGAAAATTTCACAGGATTATATTAACAGAAAAAAATTCAGAAAGACCAGAACACTTAAGATTTAGTGATAGAATGTGCAAAAAATGATATACAGAGAGAAAAAGTAAACTGAAAATGAAACAAACAGGTCTCAGTGGCCAGTAGGAAAATATAGCAATCTAACCTACACTAATTGGTATTTTCTGTGGGATGGAGGTTGTGTGTAGCAGAAAACATGCTTGAAAAAAACAATGGAGGAAAATTCCGAAGATGATAAATAGTATAAACACACAGCTACAAAAACTCAATGAACCCCAAGAAAGGTAAAAACACTCCATTACCTCACTTATCCCAAGGCACATCATAATCAAACTGCTGAAAACTAATGAAAAATAGAAAATCTGGGGTGCCTGGGTGGCTCAGTCGGTTAAGCATCTGCCTTCAGCTCAGGTCATGATCTCAGGGTCCTGGGATCAAGCCCCGTGTCGGGCTCCCCACTCAGTGGGGAGTCTGTTTCTCCTTCTCCCGCCCCCACCCCGCTCCCTCTGCCCTTCCTCTCACTTGTTCTCTCTCTCTCTCAAATAATAAAATTTTTAAAAAAAGAAAAATAGAAAATCTTAGAAGCAATCTGAGTAAAAGAGATAGGGTCTACACAGTAGATCAAATAGAAGACTGATCAAAGACTTCTCATCAGAAGCCATTCCAGGCAGAAGCCAATGAATTGGTATCTTTCAAGTGTAGACAGAGATTTTCAACCTAGAAATCTGTACCCAGTGAACATATCCTTCAAAAATGAAAGGAAAATAACAACTTTTTTTGATAAACAAAAGCTGAAAAACTCATTATAGATAGATCTGTACTATAAGAAATATTAAATGACATTATTTGGTGAAACATAAATGGTATCTGATGGACACAGAAATAAAAAACAGAAATAATAAACAGAAATAAAAAACACTAATATATGGGCAAATAAATGCTTATTTCTCATTTTTAAATTTCTTGAAAATATAATTAACTTTTTAAGGCAAAACAATAGCAATATACTGTGGAGTACACAATAAATATAGAAATAGTGTATGACTTCTATGACAACAATAGCACAAAATACAGAATGAAAAAATATAAGTATGTCATTATGAGTCTTTTGTTATACATGAAATAATATAGTACTATTTGAAGTTGGGTTGTGATAAAGATACTTATTTTAAACCCCATAGAACCACTAAAAAATCAAAGAGATATCACTAATAGGCCAGTAGTGAAGATAAATGAAATACTAAAATACACTCGATCCCAAATGAAGGCAAGATAAAAGGATAAAATGAGAAAAGAACAGAGGAATAATAGAAAAAATAGCAAAGAAGTAACTATAAGTCAAATTATGTCAATACCTACATTAAATATAATTATATAGTTAGAGATTGTCAGACTAGATGAAAAAGCATTACCTAATTACCTGATGGCTATAAGAAACCCAACTTATATGTAAGGATATAGATACATTTAAAGGAAAAGGATGAAAAAAGGATTGGCATGTAGACAGTGAGATGAGAAAGCAGGAATAGCTATGTTAATATCACGTAAAATAGACTTCAGAATAAGGAATACTACCAGGGATAAAGAGTGATAGTTTATCATGATAATAAAGGGATTCTTCCATCAAAAAGACATAAAAATCATCAATGAGTACATAATAGTAACAGAGTTTTAATGTATATGTAGCAAAAACTGTCAGAACTGAAAAGAAAAACAGAAAAATCCATGATTATAGCTAGAGGTTTCAAACATCTTCTCCCACTAGCTGAGAGATCAAGGAGACAAAATTAGTAAGGATACAGAAAATGTAAAACTATTAACCGCTATTACCCAAATCCACCTGATGGACATTTGTGGAAGACTTCATCCAACAAAACCAAAAGACAAACTGCTTTAAATGCACACAAAACATTCACCAAACGGGGTCATAAACTAGTGCATAAAATAAGTGCCAGCACACTTTCCCCCACCTTCATAGGGGTATAACTGACATATAACATTGTGTAAGTTTAAGGTGTACAATGTGAGGATTTGATATATGTACATATTGTGAAATGATCACCACAGTAAGGTTAGTTACCAGTTAGTTACCACATCTATTACCACACACAATTAATTACCTTTTGTGTTTGTGTGGTGAGAAATTTATCATTTACTCTCTTAGCAGCTTTCAATTATAAAACATGATATTATAGTCAGCATGCTACACATTTGATCCCAGAATGTATTCCTCTTATAACTGGACGTTGGTATCATTTGACTACCTTCAACCATTTCCCTCACCCCACTCATGGTACCTGGCAATCACCAGTCTACTCTGTTTCTAGGAGTTCAGCATTTTTTAGATTGTACATGTAAGTGAAATCACATACAGAAAGTGATTTCATTTCATTGGGATATATACCCAGATGTGGGATTGCTGGATCATAGGGTAGTTTTATTCATAATTTTTTAGGAAGCTCTACACTGTTTTCCATAGTGCTATACCAATTTACATTCCCCAAAACAGGGCACACATGTTCCCTTTTCTCCACATCCTTGCCAGCACTTGTTATCTCTTCTCTTTTTCATAATAGCCATTCTAATATGTGTGAGGTGATATCTCATTGTGGTTTTAATTCACATTTCCCTGATGATTAGTGATATTGACCATCTTTTCATATACCTGTTGGCCATTTATATGGCTTCTTTGGAAAAATGTCTCTGTAGGTCCTTTGCCCATTTTTAATCAGATTATTATTATTTTTTTGCTATTGAGTTGTATGAGTTCAGATCCATGATTTGCAAATATTTTCTCCCATTTCATAGGTTGCTTTTCATTTGTTAATCATTTCTCATGCTGTGCAGAAGCTTTTTAGTTTGATGTAGTCCTACTGGTTTGTTTTTGCTTTTGTTGCCTGTGCTGTCACTACGTTTTAACGAATTGAAATCATATATTGTAATAAATTGGAAAATATATTTAGCTTTTGTCCCTGGTTCCTGGTACATAACTTCGAAAACCCTTGGAATTTTCAGAGTGATTGGGTGTCTTTTGTATGTTAACAAGATGACTGGTGGCTGGGGACTCCTAGATAGCTTCAGGATGGGGGTTGGTCACCTAAAGGACCAAGACATGAGGGGGCACCTGGCTAGCTCAGTTTTTAGAGCATGCGACTCTTGATCTCAGGGTCATGAGTTCTAGCCCCACATTGGGTGTGGAGCCTACTTAAAAAAAATCAAAAATAAAATAAATAGGGCAAAAAGACCAAGACATGATTAGAGGCTTAGAATGTTCAGCTCTACACTCCAACCTTTGGGGGGAGCAGAGGGGCTAGAGGTTGAGTTAATCACCAATAACCAATGATTAAATTAATCATGTCTGCAAAATAAAGCCTCTCCACAAAAATCTCTAAATGTTGGAGTTTGGAAAGCTTCTAATTGGGGAATACATTGAGGAGCTGGGAGTGGGGTGCAGCTGGAGAGGGCATGGAAACTTCATGTCCCTTCCCCCATACCTTGCTCTACTCATCTCTTCCATTTGGCTGTTCTTGAGTTATATCCTTTATAATAAACTATTAATAACAAATGAAGTATTTCTCTGAATTCTCTGAGTCATTATAGGAAATTATTAAACCTGAGGAGGCGTCATGGGAACCTCTGATTTATAGCTGACAGTTATAAGTATAGGAGGCTTCAGACTTTGGATAGGTAAGTGAAGTGGGGCAGTCTTGTGGGACGGAGCCTTTTACTTGTGGAGTCTGTGCTAATTCTGAGTAGTTAGTGTCAGAATTGAATTTAATTGTAGTTGGTGTCAGGAGAGTTAGAGAATTGGTTGGTGTGGGAAAAGAACCCACACATTTGGTGTCAGAAATGTGAGCAAAAATAGTTCATACATAATATCTTCTCTGACCACAATAAAATTCAGTTAATGGCCAATAATAGAAGAGATCTAGAAAATCGTCAAGTGTATGGAAGTTCAACCCATGGGTCAAAGAATAAATCACAAAAAAATTAGAATGGAATGGAAAAGAAAAAATACATATCAAAATTTGTGGGATATAGTTAACATAGTACTCACAATGACATGTGTAGCTACTAGGAAAGTAGAAAATTTAAAAATCAATGATTTAAGCATCCACTCTAATAGCCTAGAAAAAGAACAAATTAAATCAAAACTAAAGAGAAGAAAACACAGACATAAAATGAGTAAAAAATAATTAAAAAAAAAAAAAAACCCAATGAAACCAAACTTAGTTCTTTGGGGAAAAAAAAAACCTGATAAAATTGATAAATCTCTGGTTAGACAGGAAGACCTCTGGCTAAATCAAGAAAAAAAAAAGAGATAACACAAAACAGTAATAAAAGAATATAGACATTGAAACAAAATAAAGGAATATGGGGCGCCTGGGTGGCTCAGTCATTAAGTGTCTGCCTTCAGCTCAGGTCATGGTCCCAGGGTCCTGGGATCGAGCCCCGCATTGGGCTCCCGGCTCCGCGGGAAGCCTGCTTCTCCCTCTCCCACTCCCCGTGCTTGTGTTCCCTCTCTCGCTGTGTCTCTCTCTGTCAATTAAATAAGTAAAATCTTTAAAAAATAAAAAAATAAAGGAATATTATGAATAATCTCAGGCTAATACATTGAACAAGCAATGCAAATGGATAAATTCCTTGAAAACATGCTACCAAAACTGATTTAATAAGAAACAGAACATAGGATAGCCCCATATCAATTAAATAAACTAAATTTGTTTTCCACAAATAATAAATACCTTTCCACAAAATAATCTCCAGAGACAGATTGCTTCACACAATGCCATCAAATGTTTAGGAGATAAATAATTCCAATCTTACAGAAAACCTTTCAAGAAGGAGGAGGAAGGAATACTTCCTAAACTTATTTTTATGAAATCAGCTTTACCATGATACCAAAACCACACAAAGTGATTAAAAGAAAGAAAACTACATGCCAATATCTATCATGAGCAAAGACCAGAAAATCCTCAATAAGATATTAGCAAATGAAATCTAGCAATATATGAAAGTATAATAGAGTGTGAGCCAAGAATGTATGGGTGATTTAATATCAACATTTAAAAATCAATTTAATTAATCATATTAACAAAATAAAGGAGAAACATTGTACAACATCATTAGATGTAGAAAAAACTGACAAAATTCATACCATCTTTTAAGAAAAATATCTCAGCGAATTTGGAATAGAAGTGAAGTTCCTTAGCCTGATGGAAGGCATCTACAACAAAACCTACTGACATTGTTAATGGTGTAAGGACACACATTCACAAAATCTTAAGATTGGGAATATAATAAGAATATCCACTCTTAATATTTCTTTTTTTTTTTTTAAGATTTTATTTATTTATTTGACAGAGAGAGACAGCGAGAGAGGCAACACAAGCAAGGGGAGTGGGAGAGGGAGAAGCAGGCTTCCTGTGGAGCAGGGAGCCCAATGTGGGGCTCGATCCCAGGACCCTGGAACCATGACCTGAGCCGAAGGCAGACACTTAATGACTGAGCCACCCAGGCACCCACTCTTAATATTTCAATTCAGCATTGTACTGTAAGAATTAGTCTATGAAATAAGGCAAGAAAAATAAGTAAAATGTATATAAATCAGAAAAGAACTATAATCTTCATGTCATGATTATAAAGCAGGTAGGTTGTAGGTACAAAGTCCTAAGATATCTACCAAAAACTTCTAGAAGTAATAAGTAAGTTCAGCAAATTCCCAGGATACAAGTTTATTTATAAAAGCCAACTGTATCTTTATGTCAATATAGAATTACTAGAAATTGAGATACAAAAATCATTTGCAAAGGCATCTAAAATCATATAAGACTTGGGGATTAATTTAACATGGGAGTTTAGCAGATTGGGAGGATATAAGGTCAAGACACAAAAAATCAATTGTATTTTCATATACTAGCAATGAACAATTGGAATATAAATTTTGAAAGTACTAGTTTGAATAGGAACTGAAAACATGAAACTTAGGCATAAATTTGGTAAACTATCTGCCAGACTTGTGCAATATAGTTCCCAATGCTGAGGAAAAATTAGGAAGACCCAAGTAATTTGAGAGAGATACTAGATTCATGAGTTGGAAGAAGGAGTACTGTTAAGATGACAGTTCTCCCTAATTTGATCTCAAGTTTCAGTGCAATTCTAGATTTCTTTGTAGAAATGGGCAAGTTGATAGTAATAAAGCATATATGGAAAAGAAAAGGAGTTGGATAGCCAAAACAAAAAAGTTGGAAAAAGAGCGATGTTGCAAGACTTACATTATCTAATGTGAAGATTTACTATAATGCTACAGGAATAAAGATAGGGGTGTTGACATTAAGATGTAAACATATATTAATGGAATAGGAAAGAGAGTTCAGAAATACATCCATGCATGTATATGGTCAAATAATTTTCCATTAGGTGCCAAGTAATCAAGAAGGAAAGAACAGTCTTCTCAATAAATGGTGCTAGAATAACTGGATACGTATAATGGAAGAAATAAAACCCAACTTTCATCATACACCATACACAAAAATTTACTTGAAATGAAACATAAAATATAAAGCTATAAAGCTAAAATCATAGGAGAAAATCTTCCTGGTCTTGGAATAGACAAAATATTTAGTTAGATCACAGAAATCATGAAATACAGAAGAAAAAAGTTTATGATAAATTTGACTTCATGAAAATTTAAACCTTTTGCTCTTTAAGAGACACTATTAAGAAAATAAAAAGGCAAACCATGAACTAGGAGAAAATATTTCTAATACATGTATCAGATATATGTAGGATGTATATCCAGAATATATAAATATATATATGTGTAAAGAACTCTAATTCAATAATAAGAAGATGAACAGTAAAAGATGTCAAATGAAGAGTGGGCAAAGATTTGAACAAACACTTTGCAAAAGAAGATAGGCCAAGGTCCGTAAGTCCATGAAAAAATCTTCAAAATCATTAGTTATCAGGGAAATGCTAATTAAAACCACAATGAGAGACAAGTCACTATACATTCACCAGAATGGCTAAAATTAAATACACCAACAATAGCAAGTAGAAGCAAGATTGTAGAACTGTAACTCTCACACACTTCTAGAGAGGATATAAAATGATGCCCTCTGAGAACCTGCCAGCTTCTTCAAAGTTATGTATATATTTACTGTAGGACCCAGCAATTTTACTCCTGACACGTGTGGCTGAATGTTCTAAGCTTTGAATCAAGATTTGTTCTTTCTGGCAAATAGCTTCCCATCCTAATGCTATCTAGGGGTCCGCCAAGAGTTGTCTTGTTAGCACAAATCACTTCGATCCCTTTTTTCACTCATGGAGGGCTTCAGGAGCTGGGGATAAGAACCTAACACATAGTTCTAGAATATTTGTAAAGATGATGTATTTCATAAAACAATACAGAAATACCAAAAAAATTTAGCAAGAATTGTTTTAATTCATCAAATATGGCTATAATATATTTGACCAGTCAGTAAAAAAATGTCACACGAGAAGCATATTTTCTAGAAGAGGGGAGGGAACAATGGCAGAATTGTAGCTGGTGGAAGTCCTGTAGAATTATTGTTCCAAAATCTTAAACTCTTTTTCAAATCTATGAATCACTTTTTATAATCTCTTGTTCTTTGCCCATGTTTGTGATTCTTTCTGTAAGCATATGAAAGATTCTTACTTTATATACTGTATCTCATAATTCAATCATATGAAGCCTTTAGGAGTCTAACCATTCTGTTTTCTACTGATTCTTGTTTGTGGTTTGTTGTGGAGTCTCTAATAGCTCATGGATATGGGCCTTTATCTAGTATTGTGCTAATGAAGTGGCTCCCTTAACAAAAGTCAGACCCAATTTGTGGTGTTCACTAATTTCTGTGGAGTAGATACTTCCATCACAGCTAATTACAAATTACCAGTGTGGTGTTGCTGAATGTGGAACTGGGAAGAGATGTGGACAATGGCTCTTGCAAGTTGGCCCAAGTCCACTGCAGCCTGCTACTTCCCTTATCTGTAAGAATTTGAACTAGATCATGATGAACAGTCTATTCCTTAGAGGGGATCTGCCTTGATTTTTGTTAGGTACCCAAAATTGTTCCCAATTTCAGGCCACTTTAAATTAATTTCTTCGCTTTTTTGGAGCGTGCAGGTAGTTTTGAATTGGAGCCCCAAATCCATTTGAGGACTGATTCTATTAACAGAGTCTCAGAAGAAATCTCCTCTTCGTCTTTTCCTGTGCTGAAGGCCAAAAATAGTTTCCCAGTTATATCCCTTTGCAGAGCTTATATTTTTCTATTCAGTCTCTCATTCAGGGCACAACCCTGTAGGCTTTTGGCTTACTCAGCACCTCCATTCCAATTCTCTATTTTGTGAAGGCCCAAGACTCTCTCTCTCTCAGCCACTAAAACCCAAGGTTCATGCTTTTTGGAGCCAACGTCCTTGGACAGCTGCCAGTGTTAGCCCTGCTTACTAGTCCAGATTCATCCTGGGTGCCTTCACTTCTGAATACTTTTTTATCCTCTTGTGAGCTTAGCTATGCATTTAAAATAATTTTTCAAAAAATGTTTTATCCAGCATTTTAAAGTGTTTTGCAATGGGAGGTTTTTCAGGATATGTAGCCTGAAATGTTACTAAAGTAGAGTTCCCATTTTAAATACCCCAAAATCAATCTAATTTTTCTGGTTATCTATTTCTGTGTAGCAAACATTCCAAACTTAGTTGTTTGTAAAAACAATCAACTTATTTACACTCCTGATCTGTGGGGTCAGGAGTTTGGACAGGGCTCTGCTGAGTGAGTCTTCTACTCTGCGTGGTACCAACTGGGTTCACCTAGCGGTTTTCAGCGGGAGGCTAGTTGGTCTGGAGAGTCCCAGGGCAAGTATCTATCTGGAAGTCTGGGCTCAGTTGACTTCTTTTCTTTTTCCTTGTAGTCTCAGGATCTATTTTCAGGATCTTTTCAGCAGAGTCATCAGATTTCTGACATGGTAACTTAGGGCTCCAAGAACCACTGCTCCAAGAGGCCAGGAAGTAGAAACTGTCAATCTCTTGGTCTGAGAATTAGCCCATTGTCACCTGTGTCATATTCTATTGGTCAAACAGCCCTCTAGCCCACCCAGATTCAGGAGGAGAAGGCCCTACTGTCTATGGGAGGGGTGTCAAAGAATTAGTGGCCTGATTTAATCAACCACATTCCTGGATTAAATCTTTAAGCCTTCTTGATTTATTCTACTGATTCTACTTATTTATGTTGCTGCAGAAACAGAAATTTGATTAAACTGGCATGTTTAGGGCTCTCAGGGAATTGATGTACTCAATCACCAATTTCCATTGTCATATCACAGCATTCTTGCTTCTTTTACTTGGATAATATATTCAGTTTGTTAAATGGCTCACCTAATTTACATGGAAATGATAGGCCATAAAGGTTTTCCAAACAATTGACATTATCCTACCCACATAAAGCCAATTAAAATAAATTATTGTTTTTATCATACAAAGTTTTAAAATATTTTTCAGTTTTGTTGGTTTCAATAGGTATGAAAAGAGACCATTTTGTGACAAATGTTTGCAATTGATACTTAATTTTCATTAAGTTGAAAAAATTTTGAACATTAGTTAAGGAACATTCTAATAAACATTTCAGAAAGATATGTTATGCTTTAATAAAAGAAATATATTAAGACATGTCAGAGATTTTAACTTATCTTTATTTTCATGTTATTAGAACAATATTTGGATATAGTATTTCTGCACTTAAAGAATCATTTATATTAAAATTCAAGAAAAGTAACATAGCAATTTTGATTTCACTCATAATTGTTCAGATGCAATAGACTAACACAGAGACTATTAGTTGTCCACAGAAAACTGTCCTTGTCTTCATCCATGGTGAAATGGCATGAATTCAGGTTAATCTTTCTAATGATGTAGAGTTCCTATTTAAACTATTTATTCCTCTTCTTTTTTCATTCACCCATCAGTAGACATTCAGGCTGTTTTCACATTTTGGCTATTGTGAATAATGTGACAATGAACACAGGAGTACAGGTATCCACATCTGTATCATCTATGTATACAATGGAATATTATCAACGCTAAAAAAGAAGGAAATCTGGCCATTTGCATCAACGTGGATGATCCTGGAATTCATTCTAAGTGAATAAGCCAAACATAGAGACACAAATATTGCATGATCCCACTTATATGTGGTATCTAAAATAGTTTCATAGAAAGAGAGAGTGGAATGGTGGTGACCAGGGGTGAGGCGGAGGGGGAAATGAGGAGATGTTGTCAAAGGTTACAAAGTCTCAGTTATGCAAGATGACTAAGTTCTGGAGATCTAATGTACAGCATGGTGACTATAGTTATACAATTCAGTTAACAATACTGTATTGTATACTTGAAATTTGTTAAAAGGGTAGATCTTAAGCATGCTCACCACACAGAAAGGAAAAAAGAAAGAAAGAAAGGAAATATTAACTGTGAAGTGGTGGATTTGTTAATCATCTTGATTGTGGTGTTTGTTTTATAATGCATGCATATCAAAACATTAAGTTATATACCTTAATTATATACAATTTCTATTTATCAATTTTACCTCAATAAAGCTGGAAAAAAAAAATAAAGAATCCATACTAGTCCATGGGGGAAACACGTGATTTTTAGCCCTGTTCAGTGACATGGCCCAGGAGCAAGGTCATTCTGTGATGCACACTTAGTGCCTCGGAGCACAGGACCTCGTGGAGAAATGGTTGATTTTACGTCTGTGCTGGAAGGTTTGATGTGAGACTGAGCATCTAGTTGTGCCAGAAAGCTCAGGAGCTTCTGAAGATTAATGGTGTTGTGTCAAAAGACCACAGGAACCCATTTAAAGTGTACTTGAGACAATTTGAGCACCAAAAGGAGGATAATGGCTCTGGTCAACTGACACATTTTAAGGCTGAAAACTGTTAGTATATAATTTTGTACAAAAGAGAAAAGCTAACTTAAGGTGTTAACTCTTACTATTTAGTCATATTGGTGTTAGTGACTAATTTGTTGTATTGTTAAAGAGTACAGAAACAAAAAAATCTAGATGCTTCAGTCAAATGTATTTTCTGATTAAAGGAAATATGAGTAGAATGACACCATAAGTTGTGACTTTAAATCACAGAGGGGGCAGAAGGAGAGGGAGAGAGAGAATCTTAAGCAGGATCCATGCCCAGTGCAGAGCCCAACCGACGTGGGGCTTGATCTCAAAACCCTGAGATCATGACCTGAGCCGAAATCAAGAGTCGGTTGCTTGACTGACTGAGCCACCCAGATACCCTGGAACCCTGATTCTTAAAAGACTACTTACACACAATAGGCAACTTAGTGCATCCTATTCACAGGCTCTGGTTGTATGCAGATTAGCTTGCCATGACCTCACCCCCTGTTCCTTGTCCTTGTCCAGGCATTCCCCTAAGTGACACACTTGGGAGATAATAGAATAACGATAATAACAGACTGCTTTATTTTCCCAAAAAGTAGGACCTCATTGTGTGCTCTGCTCTATTTCTGCCACTTATAATACTTTTAAGGCAGGGAAGCCAGTACGAGTGCAACAAAGGGTTCCATTGGACAGGTGTAGGTCCCTCACTCAGAAAATGACTATGAATTTTTTATCCAGGGGGTTATACCCATGTCCTGCTTGTTCTATACTTGCTCTTTGGATGCACCAAAACTTTCCAAATATCAAAAATAACTAACTATGTCTTTGCAGATGATATGATAGTTTATGTGGAAAACCCAAAAGACTCCACCCCAAAACTGCTAGAACTCGTACAGGAATTCAGTAAAGTGGCAGGATATAAAATCAATGCACAGAAATCAGTGGCATTCCTATACACCAACAACAAGATAGAAGAAAGAGAAATTAAGGAGTTGATCCCATTTACAATTGCACCCCAAACCATAAGATACCTAGGAATAAATCTAACCAAAGAGGCAAAGAATCTGTACTCAGAAAACTATAGAATACTCATGAAAGAAATTGAGAAATGGAAAAATGTTCCATACTCATTGACTGGAAGAACAAATATTGTGAAAATGTCTATGCTACCTAGAGCAACCTACACAGTTAAAGCAATCCTTATCAAAATACCATCAACCTTTTTCAAAGAAATGGAACAAATAATCCTAAAATTTGTATGGAACCAGAAAAGACCCTGAGTAGCCACAGGAATGTTGAAAAAGAAAAGCAAAGCTGGTGGCATCACAATTCCAGACTTCAGGCTATATTACAAAGCTGTCATCATCAAGACAGTATGGTACTGGCACAAAAACAGACACATAGATCAATGGAACAGAATAGAGAGCCCAGAAATGGACCCTCAACTCCATGGTCAACTAATCTTTGACAAAGCAGGAAAGAACGTCCAATGGAAAAAAGACAGTCTCTTCAACAAATGGTGTTGGGAAAATTGGACAGCCACATGCAGAAGAATGAAACTGGACCATTTCCTTACACCACACACAAAAATAGACTCAAAATGGATGAAAGACCTAAATGTGAGATAGGAATCCATCAAAATCCTTGAGTAGAACATGGGCAGCAACCTCTTTGACCTCAGCCACAGCAACTTCTTCCTAGAAACATCGCCAAAGGCAAGGGAAGCAAGGGCAAAAATGAACTATTGGGACTTCATCAAGATAAAAAAGCTTTTGCACAGCAAAGGAAACAGTCAACAAAACCAAAAGACAACCAACAGAATGGGAGAAGATATTCACAAATGACATAACAGATAAAGGGCTAGTACCCAAAATCTATAAAGAACTTATCAGACTCAACACCCAAAGAACAAATGATCCAATGAAGAAATGGGCAGAAGACATGAAAAGACATTTCTGCAAAGAAGACATCCAAATGGCTGACAGACACATGAAAAAGTGTTCAACATCACTTGGCATCAGGGAAATCCAAATCAAAACCTCAATGAGATACCACCTCACACCAGTCAGAATGGCTAAAATTAACAAGTCAGGAAACGACAGATGTTGGCGAGGATGTGGAGAAAGGGGAACCCTCCTACACTATTGGTAGGAATGCAAGCTGGTGCAGCCACTCTGGAAAGCAGTATGAAGGTTCCACAAAAAGTTGAAAATAGGGCTACCCTATGACCCAGCAATTGCACTACTGGGTGTTTATCCCAAAGATACAAATGTAGTGATCCAAAGGGGCACCTGCACACCAATGTTTATAGCAGCAATGTCCACAATAGCCAAACTATGGAAAGAGCCTAGATGTCCATCAATAGATGAATGGATAAAGAAGATGTGGTATATACATACAATGGAATATTATGCAGCCATCAAAAAATTGAAATCTTGCCATTTGCGATGACGTGGATGGAACTAGAGGGTATTATGTTAAGCGAAATAAGTCAATCAGAGAAAGACAGTTATCATATGATCTCACCGATACGAGGAATTTGAGAAACAAGACAGAGGATCGTAGGGGAAGGGAGGGAAAAATGAAACAAGACAAAACCAGAGAGGGAGACAAACCACAAGAAACTCTTAATCTCAGGACACAAACTGAGGGTTGCTGGAGTGGTGGAGTCGTGGGAGGGATGGGGTGGCTGGGTGATGGACATTGGGGAGGGTATGTGCTATGGTGAGCGCTGTGAGTTGTGTAAGACCGATGAATCACAGACCTGTACCCCTGAAACAGATAATACATTATATGTTAATTAAAAAAAAGGTAAAAAAAAAAACAACAAAAAACCCAAAAAACAACTAGCCATGGGAAAAGGTTTCTTGCTGAGGATTGTAGACTTAGAGCAAGTTCTCATATTATGGGACACAATTTCCACATATATGGGAAACCCTAAATATCAAATATCAACTGATTTTTTTTTTCCCACTCTCAAGCACTCTGACAAAGTAGAGAAGGGGAAGTCCAATGTGAAGGAAAAACTACGTAACTTCTCATGGAATGAAAGTGCAAGTGGCTTGAGACCCTCTAGTGATCAGGATGGACATGTGAGTTGCAGTTCTGGTCTCTGTTGAACTCAGGTCACTGAAATGATCATGAATGATCAAGTGGAGAACATGGAGGGGTCATTTACAAGGCCTGTTGTGACCATAATCCTTTCCTGCATATCTGTGTAATACCAGGTCAATAATGTATTCTACATCAACATGTTCTTTCCAATTGCAGACTAGATCAATGTAAAGGAATTCTGGCCTAACTGCCTTGCACCTGGATGGACTGTGCTCTGTGAAGTTCTCTCGACCATCCTTATGGCTGAATCGTCCTGGGGATCACCCTTGTGTATCGACACATCTCATTGTAAATCTCCCTACGTTATAAGCCAGAGATTTGTGAACTCTAGATCTTAACTATGTCAAAAATGACCATGAAGACAAGGTGGATTTCTTTAAATCACAGATGCCACTTACGTTTTGGAAAGCCCAGGAAGGGACTCCTAGTTTTTATGACCCTGCTTCAGCCTCAGACTTAAAATGGGAAAAGGCAGTCATCTAGGGGCATTTGTCACTGGCAGAGGGGAGACCACAACAAAGTCTTAAAGATCTGGGGGATGGCAAACCAGTGAGTTCAGGACCACTGCTGCAAACAGGAACACCACTTGGTTATTTCGAGGCTGCCAGTAGGAAGGGCCTCTTTCCCTGCCTCCCACTGTGTTCACCAACCTCACAGGGCCTTAGAGAGACAATGAGCAATTACAAGATTTGGAAAGGCAGACTTATAGCCTGATAAATATCTAAGAAAAAACTGATGGGTTTCTTTATCAAGACAGATAGAGAGGGGCTGATGATGGGGAAGTTGCCCCCTCCACAACCAAAAGAAATTCTTGCCATGTGTTCTAAAGGTTAAAAACAAAATCTCAATTCTCAAAAAAATCCTTGATGTTATACATCTCTGCACAAATACTGTAATCCCTTAGAGAGCCTAAATGTTTTACCAGATAAATACTGTGTATGTTATTAATACCACATTTAAGTAGCCTTTCCTAAGGCCTTTCAAAGTCCATCTTTCCCTCCCCTGCTGAACATTCAAGTGTTTCATCTTGTCTGATTGGTGAGAGGCCCTTCCCGTCCCTACTGACCACAAGACGGTCTTGCAGGGGAGGGTGGCTTAGATGTATTTAGGCATCAGTGAAAGCCTTTTTTTTTTTTTTTTTTTTACGTGTTCACCTACTGGAATGTGGTGGTCTCCAGCCACAGGGTGGTGAGAACTTTTCTTCCTTCCAACAATGGTATTCTTATAAATAGCCAAATCTTGTATTAAAATTCCGAGTCTATGGGTTTTTTTTTAATAGCTCTTGTCCCCAAAGATAACTAATATCCCTTTTTTTTCCATCTTCTATCTATTCTCATCATGCTCCCTTCCCTCTGCTTGTAGATTTTGCCTCTCAAATTCTCCCCTCTGTAACTCCTTTATCTGTGGCTCACATGACTTTCTCATCTCTTTCCAGATTTCATCCTAGACTTGATTATATAAATCACTATTCAGTCCTTTCCCTCCTCTAACATCATGTCAACCCTTTATGCCAATTCCTAGGTTAGTTTGAAACAAAGTTCTCTGCTTAGGTTTTTTGGACTACCCAGTTTCAACCTATGCAAGCTTCAGACCAATGTAAGGACTGGATATGGTGAAAACTTCTTAAAAGTATTTTTCCTGGGGTGCCTGGGTGGTGCAGTCAGTTAAGTGTCCAACTCTTGGTTTCAGCCGAGGTCTTGATCTCAAGGTCTTGAGAGCAAGCCCCACCTCAGTCTCCTCGGTAAGTGTGGAGTCGGCTTGAGATTCTCTATCCCTCTGCCCCTCCCGCTTGTGCATGCGCATGCTCTCTCTCTCTCTCTCAAATAAATAGATAAATCTTTTTTTTAAAAAAGGGTGTTTTTTCTTTTTGCTAAAGAAATAACTTTAGATAAGCATTTGTCCTTTTAGAGCTGAGGGTGTGAAATGGAAGCTTTATTTCTAGTTTACCCTTATTTTGAGGATGAGTCTCTCTGGAGTCTCAGCTTTGGGAAAGAGTGTTTCTTTCTTTCTTTCTTTTCTTTTTTTTTTTTTTTTTTTTACTTTGGGTGGCCCTGGGCCTAGTTCCTATACCAGGAAGGCTATGACAAACCAAGGAGTAATTCTGTAGGATTCAGTAGATGCTCTCATTATGAAGGCTAGCTTCAGCATTTCATTGCTCTGAGTGTCCACATCCTTTCAGTTTCTGGTCAGAGCATAACTTGCTTTCTATCCAGCCCTTTGATGCTTAAAAGATGATTTTTAAAAATCTTGAATTTTCAGTTGGTTTCAGGGCAAGTGTCAGTATATGAGCCCAGCCTTCCATGTTGCTAGAAACAGTTCATTACAAGATTTTCTGAAGTTGAACTGGATGCCTCTCCTATAAGAAACCTACTTGGGTCATGATGAATTTTCCTACTTTTTAAAATTCTTTCATAGAATTTGTGTAAGAGTGAAATGAAAATTTGATAGATCACGACTGTAAAACTGACACTGGGCTTCTTTGTGGAAGATTTTAAATGAGTGACTTTTTAAAGTTGGTTTTAGGATCATTTAGGTTTTCTATTTCTTTTTGAGGCAGCTCTGGTAATCAGTATTTTTATTTTTTTATTTTTTATTTTTTAAATTTTTTTTTTAAGATTATTTATTTATTTATTTATTTGACAGAGAGAGACACAGCAAGAGAGGGAACACAAGCAGGAGGAGAGGGAGAAGCAGGCTTCCTGCCGAGCAGGGAGCCTGATGCGGGGCTCGATCCCAGGACCCTGGGATCATGACCTGAGCCGAAGGCAGACGCTTAATGACTGAGCCACCCAGGCACCCCAATCTAGTATTTTTAAAGAGTTTGTCATCTCACTGAAGTTTTAAAATTTATTGTTCAAAACCTTGTGGTATTTCTAAAACCTTGTGGTATTTTCATCCCTAATGCATCTGTAATTGTATCTCTTTTTAAATTCCTTTTTAAATTTAAATTTTGTTTATTTTTGCTTCCTCTTTTTAGTGATCAATCTTTCCAGTGGTTTGTCATTTTTATTAATTTTTTCATGTAACATACTTTTGGCTGAATTGAATGTCACTGCTATGTATTTGTTTCCTATTTCATTAATTTTTTCCCCTGTCCTTATTATTTTCTTCTTTCTATCCTTTTGGGTTTATTGTAGTCCTTTCCTTACCTTCTTATTTTGTATGTTTAGAGCCCAGGTTTAAAGTTCTCTGTTTTTCTAATTACATATACATTTGGGGCTATAAATTCCCCTCTAAACACCACTTTACCTATATCCTTCAACTTTTGATATATAATATTATTAAGTGTGTATTCATTTTGATTATGATTTCTTTTTGTTCTTGTGAGCTACTTAAAATTTTTTGTCACTGATTTTTATGTTAATTATCTTCTGGTCAACTTATGTGGTCTGTATGATATTGATTATTAAAAAATTTATTGATACTTGATATTTGCTTTATGGTTCAGTATGTGTGAATTTTTATAAACATCCCATATCTTCTCCAGTTGCTGAGTGCAATGTTTTACATGTATCCATTAGGTCAAGTTTGCTAATAACACGATTGGCAAAGATTTTTGTTTGTTTGTTTGTTTGTTTTCCTACTTTGGCTATTATAGGGGAAGAAACAATCCTTTTCATCTACCCATTTTAGGTTCATTGGCTGGGACTCTGTAAGTTAGACTAACAAAAGACAGATTAAGAAGAGAAAAATGAACAGTTCATTAGTATGTGCATTGCACATATACATGCAAGCATTTAAAGATGAATAACTCAACGGCTGGTTAGAACTTGAGGTCTATGTACCTAACTAGTGGGAGTAAGGGAGGGGGAGAAAGAGCACTTATGGAAAAGCAAATGGCTTTTTGGAAAGATAAATGGGTCCTTCGGAGAATAGGTAGGAGATGTGATCATTTGTGACATGTCTGTCTGGGTGTGGTATCCAACTTCTCTCTCTAAGAAGAGAAGATTAGAATTACTTTGGGGAGGGGATTTATGAAAATTGAGGTCCTTTGGAAAGCTCTGCTATTAATCATGCAAAGGCTTTTTAAGGAACTCAAATGCTAGCAACACAAAATAATTCCTATGTCAAATTATCACATTTTGGGGTGGCAAATCCTGATCTCCTTCATTCTCAATTCACTCTCCTGTTGAGAGAGGTGTCTTAAAATTTCTTACTGTGATGATGTACTTGTCAAGTTTGTAAGGCAGTTGTAAATGTTCTTTCACAAAAATATTTTATAAATCCTTATTTTTCCAACTACAATAGGAATACACAATAGCTAAAAAAAAAAAACAAACTTCAAATGATACAGGAAAAAATTTGAGAGTGAATATCCCCTGTATTTCCATGTAATCATTAACAGTTTGGTGTATAATTTTTCCATAATGTTTTTCAGGTTGTGTGCATGTTTGTGTGTGTGTGTGTGTGTGTTCCTGGAAAGTATTATCATTTTTTTCAGTCAGGAGACTGCATTGAAGGGGTGCCTGGGTGGCTCAGTCATTAAGCGTCTGCCTTTGGCTCAGGTCATGATCCTGGGGTCCTGGGATCGAGCTCTGCATCAGGCTTCCTTCTCTGCAGGGAGCCTGCTTCTCCCTCTCCCTCTGCCTGCCACACCCCCTGCTTGTGCTCTCTCTCTGTCAAATAAATAAATAATTTTTTTTTTTTTAAAGGAGACAGCACTGGAAAGATGTTTTAATAAGGATGGCTGTATACCGATCTCATGGAGAAAGGTAATTTTATTTTATTTAAAGATTTTATTCATTTATTTGAGAGAGAGAGAGAGGCAGAGGGAGAGGGAGAAGCAGGCTCCCTGCTGAGCCTGATGAAGGACTCGATCCCAGGACCGTGGGATCATGACCTGAGCTGAAGGCAGATGCTTAACTGAGCCACCCAGGCGCCCAGAGAAAGGTAATTTTAAAACAAACAAATAAAGCATAATTCAGATGTCAACTGGATTCTCCCAGTTCCTTGAGGACTAGAGGAATCTAACTTAAATTTACCCTCAAATCCATGTACAAAATTCCAATGCCTTATTCTAGATTTCTTTGAATTTCCAGATGGCCTATATTCTCATAGTTACTTCTTTCTCCAAATTGGTGCTCTCTCTGTTTTGTTCACAGTTAACCCAAGGTAAAACCCAGCTATTTCCATTTCAACAGCAACTGCCACCACCACAGCAATAATCTACTCCCACCATTTGAGAGTATAATAGGCAAAACTGGTGGTATCAGAGATAGAAGAAAACAGAGAACAGGTTTACACGGCAGAGAAGTAAAAATATCATGTGGAACACCACATAGCACAATCCTGAGCTAGTCCTTATTCATTTAAACCACTTACTCATTCAAACATGTGCTTGTCAAATATGTATTGAGCACCTCCAATCTGTTGAGCATAGTTCTTGTGCAGGTCTTTGTGAACCACTGGGATAAGCTATCTATACAGCTTGATTAATATAATGACCTTCCACTTTAGGCATGTGGTCTATTGGAGAAGAATGTGTCTTTTTGAAAATATAAGACTTTGGCATGGATAATAGAACCACATCCAGGTAACAGAAATAACATCTGGTTGAGGGATGGGAACAAGAGGACCAATATTCCCTTATTTTGGGGAAAACTTTTAATATTTATACCATCTGAACTATATTATTTCTGGCTAGTTTTGCCAGAGACCATATCCCATATGGGTACATGTTTGCTGCTAGAGGGAAGAGTGTGGAATGATAATGACTGTGCAGTCATGTTGTGGTGCTAGTCATCCATAATTATTTACCCCTTATTTTGATACGTTATAGCCCATTTGCCTATGATTGGGAGGGCACTGTGATGTAAATAGTGGATTTTTCTTTATGTCTTGGGGGTGGAAGATAGTGGAAAGAGGTATAGGAGAATTAAAAAAAGGAAGAAGATTTAGGAGCGGTAATAGAGAGACTAAGAGAATATGATAGAGATGATGGGGAAGAGAAGGGTAATTAAGAAACTCAAGAGTGAAAGGGCTCCATCCCTTCCATAGTATGCTGCTTCCCATAATGCAGTGCTTCCTCTCTCTTCTGGCCCTTGATCCCCAGGCCACAGTACCCCTATGTCAAACTTTTTCTTTTCTCCTGCCTCATAAATTCTACCTATGGCTTTCACAGCAGACATATTGTAAAGGATCTGTTGTCTTCTCTGATATGTTCTCTTACATTCTACTTCTGGTACAGACATTTTTGTTTATTGGCATCTGGGCTCCTTTGACATCTAAAGTTCTTCTGTAGTGAGACTCTGGAAAATTCATTTTTCCTATTCTTGAAGGACAGAGCTTCCCAGTCCAACCATGGTCTTATAATGACCCCAACTCTGAGTCACAGACCAATGTGTTCTCGAACCACATAGGTTTGCTTACACCTTTTTACTGGTTGTTATTGGCTGTGAATAGCACTCTACCCTAGTAGGGGAAGGTGAGGTTAAAATTGTGCCTTTGGAAAGGACTGATGAGGGGTTTTCACATAAGAATATGTGACATATGAGGCCAGAAAATCATGCTGTGTAAGAAACTGTAGAAACTTTATAGTAAAGACTAGATACTAAGTATATATATCTACAAAGTGGTTTCAAGTACATTATCTAATTAAATCCTCCAAATACATGAGTTGTGTTGTGTGGAGGATTTGTATGTTAGTTTGGCTGACCTGGAGCTAATATTTCCAGAATTTCCTTCTGATCAGCATGAGCCATAAAGGACTTTAAAAAAATTATTTTATCTTATTATTTATTTTATTCTATTTTATCTTATTTTTAATTATGGTTACAAATATATAACATTAAATTTACCATCTTAAACATTTTATTATTATTACTATTATTATTTATTTTTTTAGAGAGGGAGAGAGAGAGAGCAGGGGGAGGGGCAGAGGGAGAGGGAGAGAGAGAATCTTAAGCAGGCTCCACACCCAGTGTGGAGCCCAACACAGGGCTCGATCTCAGGACCCTGAGATCATGACCTGAGTTGAAATCAAGAGTGGGACACTTAACCAACTGAGCTACCCAGGTGCCCCACCATCTTAAACATTTCTAAGTATACTATTCAGTAGTGGTAAGTATATTCACATTGTTGCACAACAGAGCTCTAGAACTTTCTCAACTTGCAAAACTGAAACTATGTCTATTAAACATTAATCTCTCCTCTCACCTCCCTCAGTCCTCAGAAACAACTTTTCTACTTCCTATCAATTTGATTACTTTAGATACTTCATATGAGTGGAATCATATCGTATTTATCCTTTTGTGACTGGCCTATTTCACTTAGTATAATGTTCTTGAGGTTCATCCATGTTGTAGCATGAGCCAGAAACTCCTTTCTTAAGGTTGAATAATATTTCATTGTACATATGTACCACATTTCGTTTCTCCATTCATCGTTGATGGACACTTGCATTTCTTCAATCTCTTGGCTATTGTGAATAGTGCTGCAATGAGCATGGGTGTGCAAATATCTCTTTGAGATCCTGCTTTTGATTCTTTTGACTATATACCCATAAGGGGGATTGCTGGATCATACGGTAGTTCTATTTTTGTATCTTGAGAAACACCTATACTGTTTCCATAGCAGCTGTATTATTTCACATTCCCACCAACAGTGCACAAAGCTTCCAATTTCTCTGTACCTTAACACTTGTTTTCTGTTCTTTTGATTAATGGGTTTGAGGCAATATCTCATTGTGGTTTTGATTTGCCCACAAGAGACTTCTTGTGTGAACTGGAAGGTAAAAGTAAAGTAACATGCATAATCTTTTTAGATTCTGAAGGCCAGAAGGAGCAGGTAGGGGTTGTCAATAATATACAGGATGCCCAATTAATTTTGAATTTCAGATAAAAAATTTTTTTTTAAAGATTTATTTACTTGAGAGAGAGAGAGCAAGTGGGAGGAGGGGCAGAGGGAGACAGAGAGGGAGAGGGAGACAATCTCCAGGAGTCTCCCTGCTGAGCGAAATCTTGACAACAGGTTTGATCCTACGACCCTGAAGTCATGACCTGAGCTGAAACCAAGAATCAGAAACTTAACTGACTGAGCCATCCAGGAGCCCCTAAACAAAAATAATTTTTAGTATAAGTATGTTCCGACACTGCCTGAAATATATTTACATTAAAATGTATTTATATGCAGTATTAGGCACACATTATACCTAAAAATTATTTGTTATTTACCCGAAATGTAAATTTAGATAGGCACTTGGCATTTTATTTGCTAAATCTGACAACAGTGATTTCAGGGTCCCCAGCACTGTTGTGGCTCATGCACATTGCTGAGGATACATGGGTTCACCCTTTGGTATAAGAAAGCAGCCAGAGCTGGGGCACCTGGGTAGCACAGTCCCTCTCCTTCTGCTCCTGCCCCCACTCGAACTCTCTCTCTCTCAAATAAATAAATAAATAAATCGTTAAAAGAAAGCGGCTAGATCTGCAGCAACTCCAGCAACTGCTATATCTCCTTCAGTTTCACAGGTTCCTTAGTCAGGTGTGTGTTTAGCTTACGTGTTCATCAGCGGCTGAGTGGATAAAGAAAATGTGCTATATACACACAGTGGAATATTATGAGGCCTTTAAAAAAGGGCTGTAAGGAGCAGCTTCTCCAGCAGGATACCCCCATCATTGATGCTGGAGGCTTGGACTTAGTGAGAGACCAATGTGGGATCCAGAACATTCTTGTGGATTCTCCGGAGCCTCGAAGTTCCCGATTTGTCCTTATTCCCTACTTCACATTCATCTCTTCTAGACCGCTGGCCGGCCTGATCTTGAGCTGCAGCAGTAGATGCAGAAGCGACAGCCTCACCTAGATGGTCTAATCAAACCACAATTGTATAAGATCCAGACTCTGGAATAAATCACATCTATATCTATATTTATATCTCTATTGATCTCTCTCCAGTAATTGTGCTTCTTTGAAGAAATCTTGAACGATTCAGGCTGGGATGTATTTATATACATTTTTATATCAAGATGCTGGATCTCACAGATGTTAAGTACCTTATCCAGGGTCGTATGAATAGCAAGTGGCAGAAAGAAGCAATATTTGATCTTGGTCTATCTACCTCCAAAAGCCCTCGTCAGACTCATCTGTCTTAGGGAATACAATGAGGGAACCACACATATGTGGAATATTAATTGACTGATGAGTGTCACATTCCAAACAAGCAAGGTAATTAATCTAATTCAGCACTAGTGATTAGGTCTCATTAATACTATATTTAGTAAGTGAGCATCTAATTTCTTTTAAGAGACGTAGATAAATTGGAGGAATTTTTAGAAGATCAACCAACCAGAGAGGGATTTAGAAATAGGAAATGTTAATGAAATAATGCAGGCAATGAAGTATACAGCAAAGAAGAAGAGTCCTGGTTAGAGCATAGGTATATAGCACAGTTCACAGAACTGGGCAGAGAAAAACTTTAAAGCTCAGAGCACTAACAGGATTTTTAAGAGGGGCAGATCCCTTATACATCATCTGCTATTCCAGAGAACTGTAAAAGGTGGATACAATTCTCAAACAACCAGTTAAATACACAAGTGCCTGAAATTATTTCAAATAAGTGAAAATGCCCAACCCAAAGGCCTGGCCCCAACCACTTACTCTTTATTTCATCAATTCTAAGATGCATTTCTTCTTTTTCATTTAAAAAAATATATAAGTTAGGGGTACCTGGCTGGCTCAGTCAGTAGAGCATGAGACTCTCGATAGTGGGGTCCAGAGTTCAAGCCCCAAGTTGGGCATAGAGCTTACCCCCCCCAAAAAAGCAACTCATTTTTTATAGCAGTTTTAGGTTCACAGAAAAATTGAGGGGAAGGTACAGAGATTTCTCAAATACTCCCTGCCCCCAACATGCATAGCTTCCCCCCATAATCAACATCCAACCAGAGTGATACATTTGTTACAATTGTATCATGCTGACACATCCTTGTCACCTGTAGTCCATACTTTACATTTTAGGGGTTTACTCTTGGTGTTATACATTTTATAGAATAATTTCATTGCCCTAAAAATACTCTGTGCTCCACCTATTTAACCCCCTCTCCCCCCGACCCCTGGGAACCACTGAAACATGAAACATGAATTTTGATTTTCAGGGTTTCCGTTCTTTTTCTTTTCTTTTTTTTTTTTTTTTAAGTAGGCTCCATGCCCAACCTGGGGCTGAACTCATGATGCTGAGATCAAGAGTCACATGCTCTACCAACTGAGCCAGCCAGGTGCCCCTGTTTTTCATGACTTGATAATCTCTGAAATTGAGGTGCACCTTATTTTAAGTTGTAATCTTTATCAGTGGTATATTAAATAATGGTGCATCTTGTAACTGATGGTGTTTTATAACATGTAAAATAAAGCAGTTTTATGATCTTGAGCAAATTAATTTATCTCTCTGTGCCTCAGTTTCTTTATCTCTAAAGTAGGGTAATGATAATAGCTCTCATATAAGGCTGTCGTGAGGAGTAAATGAGAAAACCATCTGACATGTTTAGAGCAGAGTAACAGTTCTCTATGGCCACAAAAGTGCTGCGTAAGAGCCCACACCAAAACTTGGTGGCTTATAATAACCCCTTATTATTTCAGCTTGGTGGTTCTGCTGTATTGAACTGGACTCCAGGGGCCTCACTCGTGTGTCTGTGGCTAGATGTGGGTCAACTAGGAAGCTCTGCTAATCTTTGCTGGCTTTCTTAGATTTCTGGAGTCCTGACTAGGAGAACTCTGTTTCACGTGTTCTTTTATCTTTTGGCAGGCTAACCTGAGCCTGTTTTTCTGGTGGTGAGAGAGTTCCAAGAGTAAGCATGGAGGACAATGCTCCTAGCTGGCACGTTCTTTTGCCTGTCAGATTCTATTGGCCAGAGTATGTCACAAGGCATATTCAGAGGACAGGGAGAGACTTCACCTCATGATAGGAAGAGCTGCAAGAACACATTACACATTACAAAGAGCATAGATGTGGGATTGCGCTGGAAAATTGGGGCTGTTTTTTACAATCAATCTACCACAGTCGGTGCCTGGCACATGGTGAGTGCTCAGTAAATCTTACCTGTCATTATCATCATCATCACTGAAGGCCCTCAGCAATGAGAGGGTAAGCTGAACTGGTTTAGTCTAACTCGGTTGAAAGAACCGAGCGTGGGTTTACCGTGTAAGTGTTGGATGCGGCCCATGCTGCTATGTGCCTGCCCATCAGAATCTCAGAAGCATGAGGTCTTGGAACATGAAGGATGGAAAAATATTGAGTCCAACTACTCTCACTCACTCGCTTACTTTACTGGGGAGAAAAATGAGCTCAAGGGAGGTAAAATTACTTGCTCAAGATTGCACAGCAGAAGGGCTTGGATATGTATACTCCCATGCCAATGCTCTTCTACCATAAAATGTTGCTTCCCTTCCAAGTATAACTTTAAGAGAAAAAAAGAAGTCCTATTTCTTTTTAAAATCTATGGCAAAATAAAATTCGAGATGAATACAAAGTATAATAAAATAAGCACTTAAGCATACAATCATAAATATATGTTTATTCTTTGTACCACTTTAAATGTAAGCTTTTAGCTTGTTGGAACTTGCGAGTTCTTTTTAATAATGTCTAAATACTGTATAACATAAAAATAGTCCCTAATTTTAATGACAGCCACCTATTTCCAATTTTAAGTATATATATGTATATATAATAAATAGATTTTTTATTGGGCTTCAATAAAAATGAGAAGCATACGAAATTCAGATACATTTTTAAAGGAGCAGGCAAGGATAAATTTTTGTTGGTTTAGAGTTAGAGACAATGAAAATGAGCCATTTAGCACTTAGATACTTAGTAACCTTGATTTACTATTTCAAAGAACAAAGTCTGTGAGCTGACTTAGAATTATTGGGCATCAAAGGCACTCTGAAAATACATCTTATTTAAAAATAAATGGGTCTGAAATTCACAAGTCAAAGACAACATTATGATGCTCAGCAAAATGCATTGATTATTTTGTTTCCTAATGAGAATAACACACACTATACTTGTATTTGTATGACTGTATATGCTGTTTGCTCACACATATTCAAATGTGTATTTATTAGAGTTAATGGAAAAAGCAGTGGATTAGGATTCAGGAGACTTTGATGTGAATTTGGCAGTTATATAGCATTGGGTAGTCTCATAAATTCCTTGTATAGAGACAGCTAATCTTTTTTTTTTTTTTTTTTTTAAAGATTTTACTTATTTATTCAACAGAGGGAGACACAGCGAGAGAGGGAACACAAGCAGGGGGAGTGGGAGAGGGAGAAGCAGGCTTCCCGCGGAGCAGGGAGCCCGATGCCAGGCTCAATCCCACCCAGGACCCTGGGATCATGACCTGAGCTGAAGGAGACGCTCAACGACAGAGCCACCCAGGCGCCCGGAAACAGCTATACTTTGAAGATTTCTATGAAGGAGCTGTGTGGAGAGGGACAAACAGAAGTTCCTTGTCTTTCCACAAAATAGTTTTTTGTTTTTGTTTTTTGGCCTTAATTAAAAAAAAATTTTTTTTTTAATTGTAAAATACACATAACACAAATTTACCATTGGAACTATTTTTGTTTGTTTGTTTTATTTAAGTAATCTCTACAACCCACATGGGGCTCGAACTCATGGCCCCAAGATCAAGAGTCACCTGCACCTCCAACTGAGCCAGCCAGGTGCCCCCCATTGGAACTATTTTTCAGTGCACTCTTCAATGACATTAAGTACCTTCACATTGTTGTGCAACCATCACCACCATCCAGCCATAGAACTCTTTTCCTCTTACAGAACTGAAACTCCGTATCCACTAAACAATAACTCCCCATTCCCTCTCCTCCCAGTCCTGGCAACCATCATCCTACTTCCTTTCTCTAGAAATCAGACTACTTTAGAAATCTCATATAAATGGAATCATATAGTATTTGTCCTTTCTGACTGGCTTATTTCACTTAGCAGAATGTCCCCAGGGTTTATTCATGTTGTAGCATGTGTCAGAATTTCCTTCCTTTTTAAGGCTGATTCTATTGTGTATACATACCACATTTTGTTTGTTTGTTTATTCTGAATAATCTTCCACATCTTCTTTATCCATTCATCAGTTGATGGACAACTTGGGCTGTTTCCATAGTTTGGCTATTGTAGATAATGCTGCTATAAACATCAGGGTGCATATATCCCTTTGAATAAGTGTTTTTATATTCCTTGGGTAAATACCTAGTAGTGTAATTGCTGGAATGTAGGCACATTTTGTTTATTCATTCATGGACACTTGTTGTTTCTACCTTTTGGCTATTGAGAATAATGCTGCTATGAATGTGAGTACACTCCACAAAGTATTTTATCTGTGGCATACTAAAGGTTTAAAGATTTTTTTATTTATTTGAGAGACAGAGAGAAAGAGAGAGAGAGCACGCACACGTACACACACAAGTGGAGGGAGCAGCAGAGGGAGAGGGAGAGAGAGAATCCACAGGCTGACTCCCTGTCCAGCATGGAGCCTGACATGAGGCTCAATCCCAGGATCCTGAGATCATGACCTGAGCTGAAACCAAGAGTCGGCCGCTAAATGGACTGAGCCACCCAGGTACCCCTGTGGCATACTAAAGGTTTATATGCTGACATTACTCTTATTCAACATACCCATTTTTTAATTCATTGTGACAAAACCTCTAATTCATTTTAGTAAACCTAAAATGGGGTGTAGATATCTCTTGAAATAAACTCTTTCTATTGAGGGAGCAGCATAATAGTTTATAGACCACAAACTTGAATACAAATACATATATTTTTAAAGGAGGTAAAAAGTATGTGTGAACACTATCCTGAACTATCATCCCTGATGGAGAAAACTTCCTGTAGTTTCCCATCATTGTGACTAGTAACAGATTAATGTACTTGCTCGAGATCTGCCCTCTCCTGATAAAAGGTCCCTCTGGTTTGATGTGCCCTTTCATGCATGTCTCTGATCTCAAGATATTGAGACACTTCTGTATTCTTTTTCATGCTCCCTGGAGCCAAAGAAATCTCGGTGGGTGGACTCGGGCGCTCTGTCTGGACACACCGGCCACTGTTTCTGATGCTGTCCCACCACACTGGTGCCGCTGCTGGTTGTCATGGTGAAGTCTTTGGAGCACTGGCCACCAACTGAGCTTCATTGGTTGAGGTCCCTCTACCCTGGGATTCCCTCTAAACCCACCTGTGGTTTCTGTCATGTCTTCCTTCTACCTCCCTACTATCGCATACCCTACCTTCTTAGACATAGGTACTAGAAATTGACACTATTTTCTTCTCTTAGAAGAAAACTGTCATCTAGCTACCCAGCTTGTATTCTGATTCCTCAGCTACCTATTTTCCAGTCTGCGGTTAGACATACAATTTGTGACTTAATTCCTTTGACTTTCCATACATAAAACCAAATTTTTTGTTCGTTTGTTTATTTGTTTATTTGACAGAGAGAGAGACACAATGAGAGAGGAGGGGGAGCAGGGGGAGCCTGGGATCATGACCTGAGCCAAAGGCCGATGCCCAACAACTGAGCTACCCAGGCACCCCAAAAGCAAATTTTTGTGGGGTTGTTTTTGAGAGATAGGAAAAAGGAAAAAAAAATCCTAATATTTATAAATTAAAAAAAAAAACAACTTAATTTCAAGGTGATTGTATAGACTATGAAGTTCAGGAGCAAATTTTGGAACGCCAAAGCCAGGATAACTCTTTGTTCTCTATATTTCATGCAATCCCTCCCCTCAGATGATGCATGTGGCTGATTGCAGAGGGGCAACGTTAAAGAGAAAGAGGAAAGGACCCTTGATTCTCACTCAGCAAGAGAAGACTCACAAAGAGCCACAGAGGGGGGAGGGAGGGGGATGGTGAGAAAGCATGTTGCTTGGAAGATTTGATCTGGGTGAGTAATTCAATACTTGGCTATAGCAATTGTCTCTTCAGTGCAGTGAGGAAGTAAGTGGGAAGGAGAGCTGGTGGGGTTATGTGTATGTGTGGAGGGGCGTGGGGGGGGAGGTGGTTGACTAACATGAATCAAACACCTACTATGTCCAGGCACATAGGATACATTTTCTGATTAATCCTTCCAACTACAATAAGTAGTAAGCAAGCTGCTGTCCAATTTCAAAATAAGGAAAAAGATTCTGCCCTTTGCACTACACATGGTTGTTTGCTTTTCTCCTCCTGTCCTGAAGCAAGTCACTCTCATAAAGTTGTAAAAAATTCCTTTCTGACAAAAAACAAAAACAAAAACAAAAACAAACAAAAACCTTGGGTTAGAATCTTAAAAATCCTAATTAAGGGTCCTTACATTTTATTCATAGAAGACAGTTCCAACCCACAGTTATTAAGGAATGAACCAAGAAGAAAGGTGGATGCTCCTGATTCTTTAAAATGTGTTTATTGCCTCACTCTATTTGCATCTGTATTTACCCAGAGGATAAACCAAGAGAGAGGAGGGGCTGGAGGTGAAGACTTGCAACCTTCCTTTTGGGACTAACTGGTGATCATTTGGTGTTAGGCTGGTGAAGCTGCTGCTCACCATGGGCGACTTAACATTAGATACCAAAGCCTGGACCCTGGGTCCCAGCTCCTGCCCCTGTACTCAGGATGGACCCCATCTTCCTCCTTCCTCTAGCTTCTTGATCCTCTGGATCCCTGACTTGGCAGATGGTTCTTAAGGTTGAAATTATTTTCTGGCCATTAGCTCAGCAACTAACATATGTGTGATATTTTTAGCCAAAATTGTTTTTTTGGCCATCCTATAAGGCAATTTCCAGTAATGAACCTAGAATATTTATACACATAAAACTATATATTCTTACTCATGCAAATGTCTATTTTATAATTTTTACATGCAATTTGTGCTTGTTAAAAGTATTTTCACAGTACCCCTGGAAAAGGAGTAGAGTCAGATGGTTGTATTAAAATTGTGAGAGGAGAGAGAGGAGAAAAAGAGGCGGTAAGGACTTTGAATAAAATTCCTTCATTAAAAATTTAAGGTTGGGGCACCTGGGTGGCTCAGTCGATTAAGTGCTCAACTCTTGATTTCAGCTAAGGTCATGATCTCAGGATCATGAGATCAAGCCCAGGCTGGACTCTGCACTCAGCGCGGAGTCTGCTTGGATTCTCCCTCTCCTTCTCCTTCTCTCCCCCTCCCCACCCCGCTCCTGTGCTCTTTCTTTTTTTCTCTCTCTCTCTCGAATAAATAAAATATTAAAAAAAAAAACAACTAAGGTCACCAGCTACTTAGTGGTAGAAGCTTGGCCTGTCTGTCCACACGGTGCCCAAAGACCACATGTTCTGATATTAATCCTGTAATTTCCTATATATTGGCTCTGTGGCCCTTGAGCAAATTACTTGATCAGAATTTCTTAGTTGGTAAAATATAGGTAGAACAGTAACTAAAACATAGGGTGGTTGTGGGATTAAGCAAGAAAACCTATGTCAAGTGCTAAAACAGTGCATGGTTTCGTTAAGGAGTGGGAAGGTAAGGGTTTAGACCCTGCAGCCAGATTGTATTCAAATTCTGGAAATACTACGTATTCTCTGGGAAGACAACTTCTCATAGGAATTTGTGAGGGTTAAATGTGTTAATTTGTGTAAAATACTTAGAAAAATGGCTGGCCCATAGCAGATGTTCAGTAAATTTCAGCTACGGCTATTCATACTGTCAGCACAGCAATCTATCCTCAGGATGCTTTTGGATTCTTTTTTAACACCAATAATCTCTATTACACCATCTACATACCATGCATCAGGTTCCATTACCAAAACCTGCCCTGTGCAGTGAAAAGATAGAATTAGGGAATTAAAAAAAAAAAAAAATTAGAGGAAGTCTCAGTATCCTCATTTGTTCATTTCTCTTTATTGAGTTCATTACCAGCAACTAAAAGGATTTTAATCACAAGTCTCTCAGTCTCAAACTTGTCCTTTTGCATTTGGTAAATGTCTGCTATTTCTAATAGATAGTTGCATCATTTCATTATTTTTCCCTATTTAATGTATTAATATTCTTCATGAAGTTGGTTCATTTCACAGAGTGCTCCCCCGAGTTTTATTAGTTGATGATTTCTTTGTTTTTGATAGTTGCTTTTTCATCCTTGGAGAAAGTTTCCTACACTATTACTGGAAGTCTAAATTGATCCTCTAACCTTCCTAGATGCCTAGAAACCAGCTTTTTATAGAAGGACAGCGATTATAGCATCTTTTTCAATTTTGCCAGTCAGACACCTTGAAGAAATCAATGAGTAGGCAAATTATTAACTAATTGAGCATTTAGAGTGTTCTTACTTTTGAAAAATCAATTAGGCCTTTGCCCTTAGTTTTGCAGCATTACTTCATTATTAATTGTTTTAAGCAGCAGTTCATCAGCAATGGACCCAGATCAGCTGACAGTTGTTTTTTGTTTATATTCTGTGCTTAATTTGATTAATACAATGAGCTGAAAACCTTTAACATCATTGATCATGTCACGGAATGCTGAGTAATTGGCTGGCAAAATGCGATTTTTTAAAATTAATGATTCAATGGTTCAAAGGTTCAATTCAGCAGCAGATTGCAGTCAGCAAAAAGAGAGGATTTTCAGTATTTCTTCAACATGGATGATCTGAATGATAGTCTCATCTCATTTTTGGAGCCTTTTTCTGTCTTCATTAGAGATAATTTCTTGTTCTATATAAAGCACAGGAGGGTCACATTTACTATCTTAATGACACGATTTTATTACCACTGGGTAAACATGGCTTTCAATTCAAATTTTGAAGAGACTGCCACTCTTGTCAGAGGTACAAAAAAAAAAAAAAAAAAAAAAGATAAACTTACAGGATGCAATTTTGTGCTTTGTAAGATCTTCAAGTGGGGACAGTGGTGGGAAGTGGCTGGAATGGTGGGTCGGGGCCTCAACTCAGTAATATACTCTTCTAGAAAGATTTTCCTGAAGTGCTGCAAGCTCTGGGTCCTTTTTCTCTGCTTCCATGGTTGTCTAGACATAGCTTTGCTATCAAAGCTACAGTTATCACGGTATTGGGCTTATTTGCATGGTTTCCTCACCAATGAGACTGCAAACTCTGAGAGGTCATGAACCCACCTACATGCCTTTGTATCTTCAATGTTACACCTGTTTTTGGAACAAAATTGGCACTGAATTGATTGGCCAAATGAAAGGAGAAACACACACACCAATTTTTCATTCAGTTAAGGAAATCTATTTGGTTATATATATGTATTGTTCCTTATCATCTTTATGAAAATATCATCTATCTTTCCTTGACATATAGAAACACAGTCCCTGAATTTCCAAGCTGTCCATAACAATTATTAGGCAACTTTCTCCGTATTTTTTTCTGTTGGCAAAACCGTATAGCTTAGGCAGGGTCTTAGGTCAACTGCTGAAAACCATTTTAATCCCTGCCTTTTCTGTGTATTCACACACTTCCTCAGCTGAAATTTGAAACCAGTGTTCCCCAAAGTGTATTTGGTAGGAAAAAGCCCATCAAGATATTACTAACAAGAAGTTGACCTATGGACAAGTAAATTAGGTGAAACATGGCAATGTCATCTCTCTTGGGAATGCACAAAGTACATCAGAATTACTAAAATATTAAATTTCTGAGAAGCCCAATCACAACTTTGGAGATCCCAAGTTGTTTGACTTTGAAACTCTTTTTCTGTGGATCTAACATCTCTGGGAACTAATGGTGTATAGCATATGCTTTGAGAAATGCGACTCTAAACAATAAACTGGGTCAGAGAATGTGATTTTGGTTGTGCTATACATATGGAAAAAAAGTGGTGAGGAAAGTCAGGATCTCACAGACTGCTCAGAGGTATTCTGCTGCATTAGTGTGGTAACTTTCACTGTTTCATTCCCATACATTCGTTGCTTTCTTTTCTGGTAAAGTTTGCTCACTGCAGAAAACTCAGAAAACAGGCAGAAGGAAAATGGAAAAAAAGTCTTTATGGCTGTTTTGTTTAAAGGGTTCCATGCTCAAATAAATTTAGAAAGCTCTGGGTAAACAAAGTTAAATAGAACTCAGATGGATCGGAGCTAAAAATAATAAAAATAAAATTAATATGCATCTGGGAAACAATTGCTCTGGCAAACCAACACACATAGATAATGGATTCTGTCTGAAGCTTCATTTCCCAAACTGAGGAACAATAATATGTGTATTAACCCAGGTGAATGTCTAAACAGATTGTTGGCAGCTCATGATTAGATAAAGGAATGCATGCATCCTGAGTGCAATTTATGTAGTTAAAATTAAGCACCATCACAAAGGGACACATTTAAGTTCAACCGTAACAAATTGTTACTAGTCTTGGTATATTTTTCTCCACCCTTTTATTTTTAATCTGCATATGTTTTTATATTTAAAAGTGGGTTTCTTGTAGAAAACATGTAGTTGGGATAGTGTACAAATTATTGGTTTAAAATTTCCCTTCTCACTTTCTTAATTCTAAGTAACTTTGAAGTTTAAACACAATTTCATTTTTCTTTCCAAAATGTTCAAGTCTGAGTTTTAACTTAATTGTTGAGTGATTAGGAGGCTAGGATAGTGGGTGTTGTTTATTTCTTGGAAACAAAATTGAAGAATTTACAAAGAAAATAAAATGATGTAATCTTATGTTCTCAATTCAAGGTTAAAGAAAAATGGTGATTTACATGCTATTGCCATTTGTAGATACAGCAACTGCTGATAAAATGAAATACAAGGAAATTCCTTAAGAGAACAATTATGCAAGTGATGCAAATATTTCATATTTAAAGGAGAGGAACTTGATTTCAAAAATATTTAGAACAAAATCTGAATATAAAATTTTGGAATGGAAAGAAAAGAGTGCGTCTGATAATTCCAAATTCAAAAGCAAGCAAATAGTAAAATTAAAAGGATTTATGGAAAAGTGATGGTCAATATTTTATGAAGATAACACTGCTGTTTATTATAAGTATAGGAGTAGGGTCTGAGTTTTAAAAAAAATGACATCAATAGTTAGAGATGGTAAAAAAAATAAGTTTTTGTGTTTTTAAAGATTTTATTTATTTATTTTAGAGAGGGAGAGCACAAGCAAAGGGGAGGAGCAGAGGAAGAGGGACAAGCAGATTCCACGCTGAGTGCTGAGTCCACACAGGGCTCAGACCCATGACCCTAACTAAGATCATGACCTGGTCCGAAATCAGGAGTCGGACGCTCAACCAATTGAGCCACCCAGGAGTCCCAAAAAACTAAGTTTTTGAAATCTGGTCTTAAAATAGGAACTATCATTTGCTAAGCACCCATTACATATCAGGCATTAACTAGTTTATATGAATTATTTCATTGAGGTCTGCCATCAACACAGAAAGGAGTATATTTTTTTCATTTTGCTTCAAACCTGAAACATAAGTTAAAGAATGCACAGCACAGTAAAGCATTAGGATATGACACAGTTAGTGATTGGCTCTCAGCGATTTAGCAATAAAATGATCATACCATTACCCTAGCACATCGCAGTTATCCTTCTGCCATCAAAGAGCAGATCAAGAGAATGCATTTAATTCTCTTCATGGAAGAATTTTCCTTGTCACTAATATTGTTCAAGAGCTTAATTTTTCATTTCTTAAGTAAGATACACTTCATCACTTAGAGTTACTTTCTTTTTGTCATCAATAAAGAGCTGCATAAATTAAGGCTTTTTAATCATATGAAATTTTAATAATTAAAATCATAATAATTCTTTCCATCTTTTACTTAATGCAGGAAATAAGTTGAAAAGCATTTTGTATATAAAATCGCCGCCAAGAATGCTACCTTCCTAGGACATAAATCCGTATCAGAGGATGGAAAAAACCAGCTACAGTAGCTTCCAGCTGCAATGGTAAGTGGGCCGATGGGGAAGAGTAAGTATATTTTATTTTTTCTTTCTGATTCTTAAATAAAGAAATAGAAAATACAGAAACAAGCTAACCCAAGTATACAAAGCAAGAACTCTTCATGCAATCATGTTTAATATATTATGTACTAGTATCACTGTAATTTGGGGGGGCAATTTATTTTAATAGAGCAGGAACCAAAAACTTGTGTGTGTATATAAACACAAATAACGATGAAACTAATGACACAAAAGAACTAGAATATAATTACAGATGCCCTTCTCTTTAACACCCACCTTTTATTTTCATGTTGATGTAGGTGAGGTTTAAAAACACAAAAGGCATTCAATTCAGAATTATGGTTTTCACAGAAATTGCTGCATAACTCTAGCTCACATTTATTCATATTTTTATAAAACATATGACCATTTCCAAAACCTCTGGGTATAATAACATATTTAAAAATACCAGCAAAATTACCAGACTGAAAAAGAGCACTAACTAGGCATTTTTCCCATAGAAAACCATTTCACACACCTACTCAGAATTGTATATTAAAGCCAAGAATTTAATATTGCAAATACATAAACGAATGAGTTATCAGTTCTTTGGGAGTTGTAACTTTGGATCTTAGACTTCTGTCCATTTAATATTTCAAACATGGCACCAATTTGTGTAATTTTTGGGTGGGTATTGAATATACTAGCTTTGATGATAAACTGGCTCACCTTCATTTCTTTGAAACCAACATAGACTTGTACCTATTTTAATATGTGTCGGGCTTTCTGCATACAAATGAAGCATTACTAAACAATTCCAACTGTGTTTTAAAAAAATCAGCACAGTTCAATGTTTCCCTAATTCTCTGAGTCTGGGGAACATAAATAATCATTTTAATTCTCTGGTAGACACTGAATTACATAGTAAATTATATCAAGCCTGGGAAAGTTCCATTTTTTAAAACTCACATATTCTTTTTATATGAAGAATCTGAGACATGAATTAACTCAAAATGGTATTTAAGGTTTTGACTAAAATTAACTGTAGCACTTAAAATAATTCTTACTATTTTAAGGAAAAAGCTCCTGGGGCCATTTGAAAAAAAAAAAAAAGGATTATATTGAAGAAGAGGAAGGCAGAGAGAAAGAGAAAGATAATTAATAGGATATACTAGAGTTGAACAACTGAATGAAAATATACAGATCTGCCAGGGCCCAAAGCAGTCAGAATAATATTAATCAAATCTTACTGACTCTTTTTTTTTTTTTTTTTTTTTTTAAAGATTTTATTTATTTATTTGAGAGAGAGAGAATGAGAGAGAGCACATGAGAGGGGGGAGGGTCAGAGGGAGAAGCAGACTCCCCGCTGAGCAGGGAGCCCGACGCGGGACTCGATCCAGGGACTCCAGGATCATGACCTGAGCCGAAGGCAGTCGCTCAACCAACTGAGCCACCCAGGCGCCCCAAATCTTACTGACTCTTAATTGGAATAATGAGAAAACATTCTTAGCCTGCTTGATCATGTTGGCATTTTAATTAAACTTTCTTGGATCCCAGAGAAAACAATAGTGTTTTCTTTCTCTCTCTCTCTCTTTTTTTTTTCTGGAACTCTTTCTGTTTAACTGTTACCAAAAACACTTTTGAAGGCAGTAACCAAGTAGTATAATTGGGGTCTGTATGAATAATAACAAGGTAGAACATGTTGCCGTATATCCAAAACTTTGGCTTTTTAAAAAGTTGTCTATAAATCTGCACTACAAGAAACCCCTAACAATGAAGTGTGGATTTAATTAGAACAAACTTCCCACATTATCAGAGATAATGTTATGGTTATTCTTCTATAGCATGTACCTAATAGAACAGTTCTGGTCTAGTGGAATAAAGATTTTCAATAAATAAATAGCTGACAATTTAATATATACTTATATAGCATACCTGGTGCCTGTGGCACCATTCTAAGTACTTTAGAAATATTAACTCACTTAATCTTCATAACCACCTTATAATATAGATATCATTTTTACTCCCATTTTAAGGATGAGGACGTGGAAGCACAGAAACTATTTGTCCTGGACTACATGGGTATCTAGCTGCTGAGCCAGGATTTAAACTAGGTCATCTGATTTCAGAGTCTGTGTGCTTGACCCTTACACCATGCTTCCAACACTTCTCTAAATGCTTCTGCATGCTCAGCACCCTCATTTGGTGCTATACCTATATCATTTCTTTTCATCTTCAGAATGATTCTGCACAGTAAGTATTATCATCCTCATTTTACAAATGGGGAAAACGAGGCGCAGGGAAATTAAATAACTTCACCAAGTTTAAACTGCTAGAAGGAAGGATATAAATTCATTTCTGACTCTAAAGTGTATGCTTGTTCTAACCTTTCCTTATATACTGGAGTGGTATTTAAAGATTCAGGCATTTAATTTACTATCTTAAATTTTTAATTTTTTAATAAAATTAAGGTGCTGTATCAGATGAATTGAAATTTATCTCACCATGGAAGGTCATTGACTCTTGCACCAAACATTTAGTGAACATCCATTAGAGATATATCTGAGTTTTGTGGGGCCAGAACCTTATATAATTTCAGAGATCTTCTTTAGGATAAGGCATACACATTCATATGTGTAAAATTAGATATGTAATTAACTACTCATTATGAATGAGAAAAAAAAAAAACAATTATGACACCATCATGCCATGATGCAGTCTTCAGCCCTGACCTTCAGATTATCATGCTGGGTGAGTTCACATAGGGAGCAAAAGGGAAGTTCACTGGAAAGTTAGCAATGGCCTAATTGCAGATGGAGGTGATTGCAAACCACATAACTGTATCCCACTAAACATAAACTAAAAGGGTCCAAAGTCATCTCTCCCTTAGCTGGATTTTTAAAAAAAATGCCCATAGCCATTTTGACATCACCTTAACACAAGTGCGATTTGACCATGCAAATGGAGGAGTCAAATTGGACAGAGGTAGTGGCCTCACTTTTGCAAATTTCACAAAAATACATGACCATGAGACCACATGGCTAGGGCCTTTTCTAGGGCACTGAAGAGATGTGTGCAATGAGGAGTCCTAAGTAAGCTGCAGTAGATCCAACATCTTCTGTCACCCACTCTTTTGTAGGGAATGTTCTGCGTCCTAAGAAATGGTGAATTTGTTAATGTAAAACAATATTAGGCCAGCAGCATGAGTATGTGGGCACAGTAGGGGTAGGGATATAAATAGCAAGAGAGAGAAAACTGTTCCTTATTTTTGATCAGATGATACTATTCTGGAAAATTGGAGAAAATTCATAATGATTTACACTTAAATTGAGAAAATAAATCTTTGTACTTTTTTTTCCTCTGGTTACACAGAATATTGGTGGGTAGAATCTCTGCCTAAGAATTTGATTTAGACCAAGATAGAAGAAAAAGCAAATTTTCAACTTTCTCTTGACACTTTCTCGAATTAAGAATGGTCAGCAGGGGTGGGAGTGGAAGTTATTGTCAAGGCTCTAATTTCTTAGGCACAGAAACAACCCATGCTCAAGTTAGAGAAAGAAGAGGAAGACATGGGAACTGAAATTCTGTGCATAATAATGGAAAACATTATCTCCATTGTGGCTGAGAAGCCTTTGGAGGTTCACTTGCTCTGTAAGTAATTTTCTTCATATGTAATAATTTGTTTACTTACCTTATGGAGTATAGAAAGCCATTAAGTGGGTTCCTTCTCTGCAGCCCCATTTGCATCTCCCCTCAGCATGTATTTGCTTGGCCAATAGTTAACCCTCAGGAAACAAGAAGATCATAGGAAGAAACGAGCATTATTTCACCCCATACTAGTCTAGAGACATCAGACAGAGCAAGACCTATCCTGTCAAAGCAAACACAAGATTGTTCCACAAAGTCCCAACCAAGTGATTCCTGGCAGTAGAGAAGCAGGTCTCAAGGTTACAGGTGTATGGGAATGCTTATCTCTTCTCTCCTTACATGTACAGAGCCCCGGGCATAAGTAAAAACTGAGACCCAAATACCATTATCTAATTATTTGAAAGGTATAAATCAAATAACAAATCATTAAATAACATATGTAGTATTTTCTACCTTGGAAAAATGTGACTTCATGATGACAAAATGGAAAAATATGTATAAAGCTATGAATTTCAGATGACTGCAAGTTGGCAAAATGTATTACGGATGACTGATTTTATTATTTTTGCACATGGCTGGAGGTTCTGTTGATGAAGCAAAGATTTATGAATAAATAATAAAGACATATTTAGTTTATAAAATTTATTTTTCTTGACTGCATTTCAGCAAAATCACTAATTATGTTTTTGAAATCAAAATTATATGTAATTTGCATTCTCTTGACAGAAGTGATCTCAAGTAACCTTCTCTTACAAAGTTAGCTGTATCTGAGCTCCAACTTCAACCATTTAATAAGCCAGCTACAACTCTGTTGGCTTCTGTATGTACACAAAGAAACTTTTATCTCCCATTAACCTCTTGTTAGTTTAATTTGCCGGTCTCACTCTCAAAACCTAAGAGGGTGGAGTAAAAGTTTTTCCTCCCCTGCAGAGGTAATGCATTGCACTTTATCAGTGCTGAGCACCAGTTCCCGGATGACAGAGGCACTCATTGTTTTAGGAGAGAAATGTGTTTAATGAGGTGAAATGTGGATTTGGATAATTTTTTCGTATCGATAATATTTTTTTTTAAATCCCAAACTCATTTTTTTTTAAATCGTGGCATAATTTACTATAAGAAAATATACAGATTTTAGGTGTAAAATTAGATAATTTTTGACAATTGTATACACTCATTTAAACACCAACATGTCCAAGATATTGAACAACCCATTCTTGCAGAATGTCTTCTTGGTCCCTTTCCAGTCAATCCTTACACAAACCAGAGGCAACCACTATTCCAATTTCCATTGTCATAGATTCATTTTGCCCATTTTAGGGCTTCATATAAATGAAATTATATAGTGCATACTATTTTGTGCCTGACTTCTTTAGCTCAATGTAATGTTTTTGAGATTAGTCCATTTTATTTTGTGTAGTTTATAGTTGTTTTTATTGCTGAATGCACATATTTATATTTCAAAGTATTTATTATAATATATATACTATTTATCCTTTCTCTTGTAAATGAACATTTGGTTGTTTCTAGTTGTGGGCTATTGTGAATAAGGCTGCTTACAAGCATCCTTATACGATTCTTTGTATGGACATATGTTTTCATTTCCCTTTGGTATATATCGAGTGGAAGAATTATTGGTCATATGTTGGAGTATGTTCAACTTTATAGAAACTTCCAGTTTCCCAAAATGATTGTATCATTTGGTATGAGAGTTCCAATTGCTCCTCATCTTCATCACCGCTCAGAATTTCAATCTTTTAAAAATGTGGTCACTCTCCTGGGTGTGAAATAGCCTATTATTTTGGTTTTAGTGTTCATTTCCTTAATGATAAATGACATCGAGCACCTTACATGTGCTTATTGGCCATTTGTATATCTTCTTTTGTGAAGTATGTGTAGGAATTCTTTATATATCTTGGATACAAGTTCCTTATCTGATATATGTCATGTGCATATTCTCTCCCACTCTGACTTCTTTCATTTTCTTAATGACATCTTATAATAGAGAGAATTTTTTTTTATTTTGATGACCTATGTGTTCTTTTAGACATTGTTGTGAGGGTGAACTTATGTGTGAGGACCCCCTTGAAAGCACTGGACCCAGGGTAGAGATCCCCTTTGCTCCCACCTAAGCCTGTACTGGTTCCTTTATTTATTGACAATTCCCAAAGGAGACTCATGCTGTTGCAACTTCTCCAAACTTCCATTCTGGCTGATATCTGCTTTTCACACTAATAAAGGGCCATATATTATTCAACTTGCACAGAAAATGCTGTGAGGTCTCCTCAGGGATATCCCATATATGGGGGAGCTCTTGTACCTGGAGTATCATTTCTTTACAAAGACCTGCAGTATGTTTTGGGCACCCATACCTGAGTCCTTGTAATAAATAGTTTCTCAGCATCCTCTGGAGCTGTCTCCATAAGTCTTGGGCATAAGTCTAATGGACGGGCCAAAAGTAATTAGAGGGAAATTCTGCACCATCCTCTCTAGCACCTTTTATTCTGAGCCCATGGGCCAAATACTCTAGTCAAAAAACTTTCATGCACATTGTCTCCTGGAGGCTCTGGTGTAAGTTCTTTAGAGCAGCCTAGATGTATGTAAGATCCAAAGCTGGGGCTGCTTTTATATCCAAGGACAGTATGTATGAGTTGTGAAAATAAAGAGGTAAGGGTTAAAACAACGAAAACAACAAAATCCATGAGCCATCCTTCCACCTGCATCCATACACTAATCTCACTGGCTTTCTTCCTGATTTCTAGACATGCTATCCTTTGCCCCACCTCAAGCCATTGAATGATTTTCCTCTTGTTCTAAAGTCTCCTCCTTCTTTTTACCTCGCTATTTCTAACAATTGCCTGTGATCTTTAACTCATGTAGACCTGACAGCAGTGCTGAAATAGTGCCGTACAGGCTCACCTCAGAGATATTGTGGGCTCGGTTCCAGATCACCACAATGAACTGAGTATCACAATAAAGTGAGTCACATGAAGTTTTTGTTTCCCAATGCATATAAAAGTTATATTTACACTCTACTGTAGCCTATTGAGTGTGCAATAAATAGCATGAGGTCTGCAAACCAATATATATGCTTTAATTAAAAAATACTTTATAGCTAAAAAAAATTCTTACCATCATCTGAGCTTTCAGCGAGTCCTAATCATTCTTCTGGTGGAGGATCCTGCCTCCACGTGGATGACTGCTTGTGGATCAGGGTGGTAGTTGCTGAAGGCTGGGGTGGCTGTGGCAATTTCTTAAAATAAGACAACAATAAAGTTTGCTGCATCAACTGACTCTTCCTTTCTCTGCAACACTTAGAGGCCATTGTCAGGTTATTAATTGGCCTAATTTTGATATTGTTGTGTCTCAGGGAATAGAGAGGCCAGAGGAGAGGGAGAGAGAGGAGGGGCCAATCAGTGGAACAGTCGAAACACACTCATTCATCCCTAAGCTCGCCGTGCGGTATGGGCACCAAATATAATAAGAATAAAAACGTTCGGAATATGGGGAGAATTACCAAAATGTGACACAGAGACACGAGGTGAGCAAAGACTGTTGGAACAATGATGCTGATAGACTTGCTGAACACTGCGCTGCCACAAGCCTTCAACTTGTAAAAAACGCAGTGTCCGTGAAGCGCAATAAAAGGAGGCATGCTTGCCGATGTATCCTTACCTGCAGTTTCGCGTTCCATAGCGGGAGGCAGACGATCCTCCTGACGAATCATCTGATGGTCAATCGTAGGCTGACCTGACGTCAGAGCGCCTGCGCCATTCACTTCCTCCACCTCGTGACGCGGGCATTGCAGCTCCTCCCGTCATCGCGAGAAGGGTGAGTACCGTGCCCTAAGGGATTTTGAGAGAGAGGGGCCACATTCGATGACTTTTATTACAGTATATTGTTGTAATTGTTCTATGTTATTGTTAGTTATTGTTGTTCATCTCTTGCTGTGGCTAACTCGTAGGTCTGTATGTACAGGAAAAACCATAGTATATATAGGTTTGGTTTTATCAGTGGTTTCCGGCGTCCCTGGGTATTCTGGAACGTATCCTCTGCAGATCGGGGGGATGACTGTGATGTAGTTTATGAAAACTGGCATTTTCTTGGACTTCATCATACGACCCCGTAATTGCCTTTTTACCTGTCTAGCAATCCTGAGAAATCACTTGAGCCCAGATACCGTGTTAATTAATAAATGTCAATATGTAGCACTGTTTCATGATCGAATAAAGGCCCAGAATTAAGCTTCCATCATGACAATGGTAGTCCTCCCTAAACGGCAGCAGGAAAATACTGCTCCACACCATTTGGTATCGCCCTTCTGGCTTTGGTGTTCACCCCTCCACCGAAACCTATGACCAGTACTAGACTGAGGCCCTGAAAGAACGCTCTTCCTTCCATTTCCAGGAAACCTGAGCACTGCAGTACTTTTTCCATCCTTTAAACATTTAGGGCAATGTTATTTGGTGGGGGGGTGGGGGTGGAGGAGTGAGGGGTAGTTTGCAGTTGAACAAGATGTCTGCGCTGGTTCATATAATTTACTATTGAGAAAAGGGGAAGGGGCAATTGATATTAATAGTGCCTCTAGTCTGGCTAGCCACTGTCTAGGAGATTTATGTAACTTTAGTTTCATTTGTGATAAAGCTGATAGGACATCAAGTTTTGATGAGGAGGAAAGGAGTAGCAATAGTGATAATGAAAGTAGTGATTAGAAGCATGCACCCTGGAGTCAGAAGATGCAGTTTCAGATCTTTGCCCCGTACATGAGGTGTACTAGCATAGACAAGCTGCTTATGTTCAAGCAACCTTAAGCCTGAGTTTTCTCACCTATAAAATGGGGATGATAATAGCATGTACATCACAGGGTTGTTGTGTGGGTGTGTGTGATTTAGAAGGGTAAAGGACACTAAGTATAGTGCCTGACCCATAGTAAATGTTCAATAAACATTAACTATCATTATTATCATTGATATTGAGGCTAAGACCTTAGGGCATGAAAGCTCCAGAATTTGGGAGAGAGGAATGCCAGAAAGTGGAAAGATGAGTTGGCAAGGTAAAATTCTCTTAAGTAATTTTATGTCCCCCCACACCGGATTTGTATGTGTTTGTGTTTTGGGTGAAGTTGAAGAGAGCTGGAGGAAAATGGGTGATCTGAAGTTTGGGGAAGGGAGGGGAACAGCAAAGGAAGTCACTTATGACACTCAGTCCTATTATGTCTAGTTCTTTGATCCCTAATCCCTTTCTTAGGCTTAGGCTTTATTAGGCAAAGATTCCAAAATTAACAAGCAGGAAGAGTTGCTGACACTCATCTTCCTGCTCCACTTTTCCTAGAACTTCCAATAGGTGTTGCCTCTGTGTGCACTTCCCCCCAACCTTTCCCCCAACCTCACCCCTTACTTGGGTGCTATTATGCTGGGCATCACAGTGTGTTAGATTGGGGCGAGGTCAGCCGTGCTGACACACCTGCATATTCTTCCAGGGTTGTAGGCGGTCTTCTTGCATTTTGCTCCTATTCACCGCATGTTAGCCCAGATTACAAGTAGGGGTGTACTTCCCCCATATCCCCAACTTGCAGCTGTCAGAGCATGAACAAACAGCAGTGCAGGCGTTCTGCAACACAGAGCAGAATTCTAACACTTTGTCAGGAGGCTAAGGGGAAAAAAGTCTCATATCACAAACCAGAAGAGGCAAGGGTAAAACTCGCCTGGCAAAACTAATGGCATGTTGTTGCTCATCTAAACATCTTAGATATTTGGGAGAAATGAACGTGTGCATGCAGGCTCCCACATGCATAAAAGGAATGCCATTCTTCATTAATGATGTTTTCTAGCTTTTATCTCCCATTTCACCCTGGATTCTTTAATTCTCATAGCTCTGCTTTCCAGCAACCAATTAATATTTTCTCTGATAAATGTTCCTTTTTGAGAGTTAGTCTATCTTTGATGTTAAGCTCAACATTCTTCTTTTAACTTCTAAGAGAATAGAAACGCAGAAGAGAAAAGAGCTGGGAAGAAAAATACAGTGTGTTACTTCCTTGGATCCTGAAAGATCAGCTCCAACTAGTTGGATTTAAATGCTTCTAATTTTTTCTATTTTATTCATGATGGTACCTCATAGAGTTAGTCAGAATTTTAATGTATGCCTATATAGGGTAAAACAGAAAGGACAAAATTTGGAGTCCACATTCATGCATGGTTTTGCCTAGAGAATGATGAATGTTTAGCTATGCTCAATGTCCTCCAAGAAAATTTAAATAACAAATACAAAAAGAGACGTGAGAGGACACTGCATAAAGTTTTGCGTTGTGCTGATTAAAATTAGAGCAGGTTGCAGGGGAAACAGTGGAATATAATAAATCTAGAATTTAGAATAACTTATGATTTTGTTAATTTTTAGAGATAGAGTTAGTATCACCATATTTCAGCTTCTAATTCAGAAAAGAATTATTAAGATAATTTCTAAGTTATTTGTGATATTTTTGTTCTTTTCATTTTGCAAGTGCATTCATTATTTTGTTTGGTTTTCTGTACAAAGCATATACTGGTAGCTATTACAGTAGGCTGTATATTGAAGATGTTGGATAAGATGCATAACTTAGTTCTGTTCTCATTATGAGAATGTTAGTGGGTTTCATCATTAGAGATAATAATGACTGTACCTAATCTTCTATATTATAGATTACAGAATAGGGTGGCATTCATTATTTCATTTAATGATATGCTACAAGAGTTATATCATAACTACTTTGTAAAAACCTATTCTCTTACTTGCTTTTCATTAATATGCTTCTGGAACTAATTTGTCAGCTTATGTACACAGTCTGAACTTTGAAAACTGTGGAATGAGACATGTTTGCTAGGCTGCACGATAATCGAGATGTGTCCTGATGATCTTGGTACAGATGTGTTTAGTTTTTCCAGGACACTTTTGATCATTTGCATTTCATCAGAGACTTCTGACACTTACAGGTGTTCCCAAAAGATTCAAGGATAAAATTCCTACGATGTTCACTTGAGTAAGGTGAGTCCCTGTATGATCTGGGAACTGTGAGGATATTCACACACTTTTAAAATTTTTGCAGGTGCAGTTGTTTAAATACTTCAGAGCTAAAAAGGAAAAAAACTAAGCTTCTTAATCTTCTCTTTTATTCCTTTGACATTCCATTCTGTGGGCCCAAATTCTGTTTTTACATCTTTAATGATACAAGCGTTCAGTGCACAATGAAAAATAAAGGCCTTATTACTTCATAATATGTTTGGAATAGTGCATGATTATGTTTAGTTGATTAGTTGGCTATAGTAATCGCAGAACCATAGAGTGATTGAAATTAGAAATGAAGACGACCCATTGGGTATCATTATCCTTCTTCCTGTCAATGCAAGATTGTTTCCTGACACGCAGTGTGTGTGTGTGTGTGTGTGTGTGTATGTGTGTGTGTGTGTGTGTGTGTTTATGTGTGTGTGTCTGGGTGAGGGGGCTGAATTCTTTCTTAGCTGTATAAATAGACAATGTGATACACTTGTTTAACAGCATTTTGACAGGAACTAAGCTTCGAAGCAAATCAGATAGCACTCCTAGAACGTCCAGTAAAAGGATGCAGAATAACCACAACAGTACCAACAGCAGTAAATATTTATAGATCACCAACTACATGCCAGTCACTATAACATAACCATCTCCAACATAAACATCAGTCGTTCCAATCAGATATTATCACCCCCATTTTATACGTGAGGAAATGGTATCAATAAGGGTAAATGATTTAAACAGGGACAGATGATCTACAAAAGATCCTACAACTGTAAGTAGTGGATTCCAGCTTCAAACTCTGGTCTCCCTGCCTCCCAGCCCTGGGCTTTCCCTGCACAGTAGAAGTAAGGGGGAAGGGGATGCCTTGGGCAGCAATGGCTTCTGGGTAGGTCCACAATCTAATGCAGAACAGAGAGTGAGAAAAGAGAGTCATGTCCGGTGATGTCACCAAGATGGCAGAGTAGGAGACACCAACCTCCATCTGCCCACAAAGAATGACAATTAGACAGCTATCCATAAATGAGAATGGCTCTGGGGGCGCTCGGGAGTATACTTAAGAAGCTTCAGCAACACAATTGAACAAAAAACCTGGGAATAACTACACACAAAGGGTAAAAAGAGCGGTTTCATTTTGCCTGCATCATCCCATCCCCCAGACGGGCACTGCTCAGTGCCAAGAGGCATTTTCCGGGGCGGGAGAGAGTTCCTCTCCCTGGAGTGAACTCCCAGTTTCCCTAGCCTCTTGGGCAGGATAAAAGACTTGCTTAGTTTCATCATATTCAGAGAATGGTGTAGCTGAGACATTTAGAGACAGGAACAAGGAAGAAGGTCGGAGGTATCAGTGGTTATCAGTCACAGGCTGGGCGTGATTGCAGTTCCCAGTAGCCTGCTCTGCATAGGACCTCGGCAGCCTTTGATGCTGAACACTTCAGTAGCCCTTGTGGATGCTGTGACCCCTCTACAGATTTCATCACTGAGGACTCCATCACGGACCCCAGGGGACCACTCCACAGAAGACTCCAGCAGCTTTTGCCACTGAAGAAACCGATGGCCAGCAAAGCCACCATGGATCCCCTTGCAGATTTCACCCCTGAGAGCGCCACACGTTTTTGCATTTGCGGAGTCCAGCTGCCTGAGTCCCTCTCCATCCCCACCCCCCTGCTGGAATTCCCAGAGACACCCTGGGTTCTGAGCTCTGTTATTCACTGTGCTGCAGGCCTCCAGCCTCAGCCTCTGTGGCTATGTGTGTTCATGATGCCAGTCCAAGCTCCCACATCCAACCCCCAATGCCATATGTATGCTTGTGGTTAACTCCTACAGCCACACAAATGCATACCAACAGCCCAGGAGCCCATAGCTGCTGGTGCACCAGAAGCTGGGCCCAACGTCATAGGGGCTTGCACTGCCGCACACATAGAGCTAGCCGCTGCCACCAGACACTGACCTGCTGCTGGTCTTGACTCCTGTCACTGGTCCTCACTCTGGGCTTGCACTCGAAGCTAGCCCCTGCAGCTGCTGACAGCCCAGGCCCTAGCTGACAGCCCAGGCCCTAGCAGCTGCTCATGAGCCCAGATCTGGCCCTGATTTCTGTCAATGGCCTGCACTGCCAATAAAACCATTTCTGTTTGCAGATGACAATCTTACATATGGAAAACCCTAAAGATTCTACCAATAAACTCTTAAAACTAATAGATGAATTGAGTAAAGTTGCAGGATACAAAATAGACATGCAAAAATCAGTTGTGTTTCTATACACTGACAAACTATATGAAAAGACAGTAAGAAAACAATCCCATTTGCAATAACAAAAATAGAATAAAATACTTAGAAATAAATTGAACCAATGAAAGATCTGTACAGGGAAAATGATAAAACACTGATGAAAGAGATTGAAGAAGATGTAAATAAATGGAAAGATATCCTGTGTTTATGGATTGGAAGAATTAATACTGTTAAAATGCCCATTCTATCCAAAGTCCGTAGATTCAGTGCAGTCTCTGTGAAGATTTCTGTAACATTTTTCACAGGAAAAAAAAATCCTAAAATTTGTATGGGACCACAACAAAAGACCCTGAATAACTAAAGGAATCCTGAGAAAGAAGAATAAAGCTAGAGATATTACACTTTTTGATTTCAAGTTATATTACTAAGCTATAGTGACCTTAAACTATATGGTATTCACATAAAAACAGACAATGGAGTAGAATAGAGAGCCCAGAAATAAATCCGTGCATATTCAATGAACTAATTTTTTGGCAAAGTTACTAATATATAATGAGGGAAGTGTAGTCTTTTCAATTTATGGTGTTGGGAGAACTAGATATCCACATGCAAAAGAATGAAATTGGACCCTTATGCCACATGAAAAAGTCATCTCAAAATGGATTAAAGACTTAAATGTAAGGCCTGGAAGTACGACTACTAGAAGAAAACATAAAGGAAAAGCTCCTGGACATTGGTCTTGGCAATGACTTTTTGCAATTGATACCAAAAGCACAGGCAACAAGAGAAAAATAAACAAGTGGGACTATATGAAACTGAAAAGTTTCTGCACAGCAAGGGAAATAACCAACAGAGTGAAAAGGCAATCTGTGGAATAGGAAAAAATATTGGTAAACCATATGATAAAGGGATAAGGGAATTAATATCCAATATATATAAGGAACTAATACAACTCAATAGCAAAAACCCCATGTGATGTAAAAATGAGCAAAGGACCCAAATAGGCATTTTCCCAGAGAAGACATACAAATGGCTCAGGAGCAGTCCCTGCTCTCGTCTTCCCCAGTTCACAGGGGAGTGAGAATTCTGAGACTGTCACAGAAACTCAGTGGATTCTGAAGCACTCTTGGATGCCTAGGTAAAAGACGATTTATTTTCTTTAAGTCAACCTAATTTTGACTTCAAGTACCTATCCCTCTGATCTCATAAAAAAGCCAATCTCCCCCAAACCTGCTTCAGAGTAGTATAGAAAGAGAACTTTGCATAGACCTGCGGGGAGTGCTCCTGCCCCAGGCCCTGTGCTTTGGGGAGACTGGCCATGGCTCTTCACTGCTGTGTCCATGCTCAGAAGACAGGGAGTCACGGGCTGAGGAGATTCCCCCCACCTGAACTCCATAGTCTCCTTTTCTAGAAGCATTCCAGACACTAGGGCCTCAGCATTGTTGGCTCTTGTTTCCAGGGCTTGGTGGGTCTCTCCTCCAGGTCAATCCTGACCGTGGGCTGTGTGGCGATTGTGTGTTATAGAAATAAATGGAGACCAACCAATTGGGAAAAGCAAAGACTACTTATTCTGAACTTGCATCAGCAAGAGAGTGAGCTACCATCACTTGTGTTTAGCAGAGACTTAAAGGCATACAGAGGAGTGGGAAAGCTTTATAGGGAGTAAAGGGTAGGCTCCAGGTGTACCCTGATTGGAGACTGTTGGCCTGGGAAAGCTGGAAGTATCCTATGTGATTGGCTAGGATTGCATTACTGAGCTTTGTCTGGTTGGACCTAAGTTGGAAGTGGGGACAAAAATTAGGGAAACTGTCAGGTATTTTTTTTTTTTTTAAGATTTTTTATTTATTTGTGAGAGAGAGAATGAGAGACAGAGAGCATGAGAGGGAGGAGGGTCAGAGGGAGAAGCAGACTCCCTGCTGAGCAGGGAGCCCGATGTGGGACTCGATCCCGGGACTCCAGGATCATGACCTGAGCCAAAGGCAGTTGCTTAACCAACTGAGCCACCCAGGCGCCCTGAACTGTCAGGTATTAATCATGTCCTGGCCACTTGGGTCCAATTGTTCAGAGGATTTTGTTTAGCTTCCTGGATTGTCACGGAAAGTAGCAACCTGATTTTCTGCAAGTTTGACTTGCAGGCTGGCTAGGTGGATTGTTTATTGTTGATAAGGGGGTTGGTGTTCTGGGCAGGTTGTGGGTCAAAGTTCTATTTTTATATCCGGCCTGGCCATTGTCTGTATGATTCAGTCTCTGAGTGGTTAGGTCTAAGAGGAAACGGGGTGGCTGTTTCTAGGGGGGTAGATGGAGCTTAAATGTGTGAGTTGTGGTGAGCACACATGAGGCCCTTTTAGTATGGGATGAAGCTAGAGGTGGAAAGAAAATGGGATCAAGTCACAGCTGGGAACTGGGGGCTAGGATCAGCAATCCCTACATCTTCACATCCTGGAATGGAATTCTAAGAAATCTTAGACATCTAAATTTGCATCTTGCCTTCTGGTTTTTATGAGGGCAGAACATACCTATTTTATTTAAAAGTTTGTTAATCTTTCTTATAATTTCTAATATTCAGCCATATTGTGTAGGGCTCTCTATTTTTTTTTATTATATTTTTTTTTTAGATTTATTTGTTTATTTGAGAGATGGGTAGGGGAGAGAGAGAGGGAGAGAGAGAATCCCAAGCAGACTCCCTGTTGAGTGCGGAGCCTGGCATGGAGCTCAATCTTACCACCCTGAGATCATGACCTGAGCCAAAATCAAGAGTTGGACACTTAACTGACTTAACCCAGGTGCCCTAGGGCCCTCCATTTTTACTCTTGTCTTGCACTCAGCAAATGTAGGGAGCAGATCAGTGAATGAGTCCCAGGGTCTTAGGGGAAAAAAATCAAGATCTTGGGGTAGCCTTTCCATTTATTACTATCTGATCTCTCGTCATACCTGAGTACCATTGTCTAAATCAAAATGGTGCCTTCCACTCAGGGTCAGCTCCATAGTTTGTGGGACTCACTGCAAAATGAAAATATAAGTTCTCTTAATTTGAAAAAGTTGAAAGAAAGTGTTAAAGGTGCTAAAATATGAATTTTTTTTCTTCCATGGTCTTTCTCTTGAACCTTCATAGTGTTTTTTTTATTTTCTAATTATTATTATTCTAAAGAAAAACTAAGTATTTAAATTATTAGCATAGATTTTGCTGTTCATCTTTATATTGTACAATATCAATTTTATTTTTTATTTTTTTATTTTTTGAAATAATCTCTACACCCACTATGGAGCTTGACCTCATGACCCTGAGATCAAGAGTCACATCTTTACTGCCTGAGTCACCCAGGTGCCCTATCTATTATACAGTATCAGTTTTAAATGCAAATGTAAGAGCATTTATCTCATGTGTAGAAGCACCAAAATTACACAATTTGTTTTATAGTTTGTACATGTAGGTTAACAAAGGGAATTGGAAAATGAGAGGAAGAACATGGTTGATCCCATGAGATAATCTGAGATGAGAGTTCAGTTTAAGAGTCCAATGAGACACCTGCATAGATTTCTTGAGTAAACTATGAAAGATTTTGCAGAAAGCAGGAAATCCTATAGGAACAGGTAGTTCTAAAATTAGGAAATTTGGGCCATCTGTTCCTATGATGTCTTTTTATCCCCATGGGATGGTGGAATACTAAGAGAATTCTGAATAAACATAAAATGAAAAAGTAGAATAATCATCACTTCCTTATATTTCTTTCCAGATTCATTGCCATAGTGTTTGTGCTAGACAACACAGTTCATTCTTGCTCACTTTTCAATGTGTCTTTGAGTTGTTCTCTTTATTTTTTAACAACTTTATTGAGGTACAATTTATATATCATAAATTTCACTCATTATAAATGTACAGTTCAATGATTTTTAATGAATTCACAGAGTTGTGCAACCATCACCACAATCCAGCTTTTGAACATTTCCATCGACACCAGTAATTCCCTCGTGTCTTCTTGCAGGCAGTCACTGCCACGGCCCCCGCCCCAGGCAACCATTGGTATGTTTGCTCTCTCTATGAATTTGCTTTTCTGGAAATTCCATTTACCTCATACAATATATGTAGTCATCTGTGTCTACTTCTTTCACGAAGCGTAATGTTTTTGAGGCTCATCCACGACGTAGTATGTAAAAATAATCCATTCCTTTTTATTACTGACTACATTCCATTGTATGGATATACCACATTTTGTTCATCTGTTTATCAGTTGATGGATATTTGGATTGTTTCCAGCTTTGGGCAAATATTAATAATGTTGCTATGGTCATTCTCATCTTTGGGTGGACATAAGTTTTTATTTCTCTCAGGTAAATACCTAGGGATGCTAGGTAGTATGTTAAGTTTATATTTAACTTTTTAAGAAACTGCCACATTGATTCCCAAAGTTTCCAAACTGTTCTCCCACCAACAAAATATAGGAGATCCGGTTTTTTCATATCCTGGCTAATATTTGGTACAGTGTTTTTTATTATAGCCATTTCTAGTTGCTGCTGTATCTCATTGTGGTTTCAATTTGCCTTTTCCCTGATGATTACTGATGTTGAACATCTTTTTATGTGCTTATCAAACATGTGAATATCTATCTTTGTATCTACTCAAATCTTTTGCCCATTTTTTATTTGTTTACTTATTTTAAAGATTTTATTGGGGCACCTGGGTGGCTCAGTCAGTTGGGTATCTGCCTTGGGCTCGGGTCATGATCCCAGGGTCCTGGGGTTGAGACCTTTGCCTCGGGCTCCCTGCTCAGCAGGGAGAGAGAGAGAGCATGAGCAGGGAGGGAGGGAGAGGGAGAAAGAATCTCTAGCAGACTCCACACTGAGTGTAGAGCCTGACGTGGAGCTCAGTTCCACAACCTCAAGATCACGACCTGAGCCGAAACCAAGAGTTGGTGGCTCAACCAACTGAGCCACTCAGGCGCCCCTTTTTTGTTCATTTTTTAAATTTGGTTTGACTTCTTATTAACTTTAAGAATTCTTTTTATATCCTGGATACAAGCTCTTTATCAGATTTGAGTTACAAATATTTTATCCCAGTTTGTGTTGCCTTTTCATTCTTTAACTGTATGTTTTGAAGAGTGAAAGATTTTAATTTTGAAGAAATTTATAAAAAATATCCAATTTATCAAATTTTTATTTTACAGATTTTGCTTTGGGTGTCATACCTAAGAAATATTTGTCAATCCAAGGTCACAAAGATTACCTTCTCTGGTTTCTTCTAGAAATTTTGTAGTCTTACTGCTGATATTTAGGTCTGTGGTCTATCTTGAGTTACCTTTTATACATGGTGTGAAGTATGAATCAAAGTTTATATTCTTGGCATATGAATATCCAATTGTCTTGACACTTTCTTTTCTCTATTGTTTTGCCTTGAAATCTTTGCCAAAAATCAATTGACCATAATTGTAAGGGTTTAACTCCTATGTTACATTTAGTCTTCTTTCCTTTATATCAAGAATTCTGGTTCTCAAAGACACAGAGGATGGCAGAGTATCCCACAATTATACATGTGCTTTTTCCACATTATACACAGTAGTTTCAGGATAGCAATACTCATACTACCAACACCAATATGATTTTCTGTCCATTTTTGAAAGTAATGCACCGAAAACTGGACTGGAAGCTCTGGACAAGAGTGGAGCATCTCAACTATGGGCTTCCCTTTGGTGTGATGTGGCTGGGCTGTTTCACTGAAGAACCCCTCAAATGCCCTATCTATGGATCCTCCTTCTTGGGTTTTGGTTTCCCTATGAAGGGATTCTCTAATCTCCAGCCAGTGAGAAGTTCTGGAAACCAAGAAGAGAAAGAGACTGTACTTTGAATGCATATCCATGTGGTCTCCCTTTCCCGTGTTGTAAGTCCTCTTTAAATGAGCCTTGGTCCCTGAGTCCTATGTCTCTCTCAGTATATCTTCATAGAGTAAGTGGCCATTCCTTAGCTGCAGAAGGAGAAGGATAATTTTCCTGCTGCTTAATAGGGTCGAACCAGAAATGTGATGGAGCCAGATTGAACCAGTTCTCTATAGATGACTATGCTTATCTCATCCCAATTCTTTGTTCCGTACTGTTCTATTTGTAGTCATGGTGGGGGTATTTACACTATGGAAATTGGCGAACAGGGTTTTTTGCGGTGGGGTGGCTAGGGAGCTGGGAACCATTATACTCTTGGCTTCTGCTGCTTATTAGACAGATTTTCAAGAAACTCTCCAGTTTTTAGCCCCATCTACAACCTCACTTTTAGATTTTGGAATTCCAAGGACCGAATCAGCTTGCTTCGGGGCTGCCTCTCATGTATTTCTCTGTTCTGCTAAGTCTGTTACTACTTGACCATTTGATTTCTGTCTTCTCAAAATTTGTTGCTCTTTTCCCATTCTCTTTGATCTTGTGAGTTTATCCCTACATTGTTATTTTAATTGAATATTTAAAAGAATCATGGATTGAGTGCAAAATAAACACAAATTCATGTCACCATATTTAAGTGTAAGTCTCCTTTAGGTTTAAAATGTTCTCTTTGACTCTCTGCCCATGCAAATATATGTGGATGACTTGTCCCATCTCTTTGCTCCTTTGGATCTACTCTGTAGATATTTAAAATGGGCTTAAATGTCCACAATAGCCAAACTGTGGAAAGAGCCAAGATGTCCATTGACAGATGAATGGATAAAGAAGATGTGGTATATATATACAATGGAATATTATGCAGCCATCAAAAGGAATGAGATCTTGCCATTTGCAACGACGTGGATGGAACTGGAGGGCATTATGCTGAGCGAAATAAGTCAAACAGAGAAAGACATGTATCATATGACCTCACTGATATGAGGAATTCTTAATCTCAGGAAACAAACTGAGGGTTGCTGGAGTGGGGGGTGGTGGGGGAGGGATGGGGTGGCTGGGTGATAGACACTGGGGAGGGTATGTGCTCTGGTAAGCGCTGTGAATTGTGCAAGACTGTTGAATCTCAGATCTGTACCTCTGAAACAAACAATGCAATATATGTTAAGAAATAAAAAAAGAAGATAGCAGGAGGGCAAGAATGAAGGGGGGGAAATCGGAGGGGTAGACAAACCATGAGAGACGATGGACTCTGAAAAACAAACTGAGGGTTCTAGAGGGGAGGGAGGTGGGAGGATGGGTTAGCCTGGTGATGGGTATTAAAGAGGGCACGTTCTGCATGGAGCACTGGGTGTTATGCACAAACAATGAATCATGGAACACTACATTTAAAACTAATGATGTAATGTATGGGGATTAACATAACAATAAAAATTTAAAAAAAATAAAATGGGCTTAAAAACAGTCATTTTGTGTTTTAGTGAAGGACACTGTGAAGAAAGATGTAATGAGATGGGCTTCTTATGTTTAAAAGAACAAAATGTAACCTGCTGTCAGGATATTCCAAGATGTGAAATCTTAACTACCTCTGTGAGTGGGAGTTTTCTTTTTTCTTTTTCTTTTCTTTTCTTTCTTTCTTTTCTTTCTTTCTTTCTTTCTTTCTTTCTTTCTTTCTTTCTTTCTTTCTTTCTTTTCTTTCTTTCTTTCTTTCTTTCTTTCTTTCTTTCTTTCTTTCTTTCTTCTTTCTTTCTTTCTTTTTTTGCTTCTCTCTTCTTTCTAATATATCTACAATAATTCTTTTTCATTTTTTTAGGAATAAGAGAAAAGTAGGGGTACCTGGCTGGCTCAGTTGGTGGAGCATGCAACTCTTGATCTCAGGGTTGTGGGTTCAAGCTCCACATTGGGTGCAGAGATTACTTAAAAATAAAATCTTTAAAAAAAAAGAAATAAGAGAAAAGTAATTTCAAGTTGACTAAGACACACACACACACCATCATACCACATATGCACACATCCAAAAGAAACCAAAAACTATTAACTTAGAATTATCTGGGGTTTACTGAATTCAGAAAGGCAGATGTAACATTAGAACATAACCTCATTCTACTGCCTAATTCCAAGTCGTATTGTGGATTTCTGTCCTGTCCCCTCATTTCTCAAGTGTATGTACTCTGGGGTTTCTAAAAGCAGAAGATTATTGTATGAATGGGGGCAGTAAGTAGAAGGTTACAAACTGTTCTCACTTTTAGGTTCACATTTCTCTGAGTAAATTGAGGAAGACATTGTTGCTCTGCTTCACCAAGTGAGATACTCCATAAATGTTGAGCACACACACGTGCACAGTAACACAAAAACTTTCTGTTTGTCATTGTATTTGACAGAGAGAGAGAGAGAGCACAAGCAGGGGGAGCAGCAGGTAGAGGGAGAGGGAGAAGTAGGCTCCATCGTAAGCAGGGAGACCCATATGAGGCTTGATCCCAGGACCGTGGGATCATGACCTGAGCTGAAGGCAGATGCTTAACTGACTGAGCCACCCAGGCTCCTCTCTGTTTGTCATTGTAAACTCCTAGGGTGGCAATGCCATTTCCCCCTTTTCTGTAAAAGTGTGGGACTTTGAAATTCAGGAGCTTGTTTCTTACCCTGAAGTAAAATTAGGAAGAAAAAAAAATGAAAAGACCTTGTAGTTTCCTGGTAATTCCAGTTTCGTAGTTCCTGTCCCTCTCATCGATGCCCAGTGTTTTCACTGAAGTAGAGTTTTCTAGGCATTCCCTACCAGCTCTGGTTCTGTGAATAGCTTGCTTGACAGCTTTCTCCTTATTGGCTAGTGTGAAGAGCACTTAATTAGAGTACCAGAGAATGGGTGGCCAGAGTCCATTTGAGTAACAGCTTCCAAATGCTGCCAAAGATAAACCCAGATGGAGAAACAGGTCAGATTTGCAGACATCAAAGAATATAGATCTGTGTGTCCCCTGTTCCTAGAGGATCCCTAGAGGATCTCCTCTTGAGATCTCCCCAGGAGACTAGTTGTTGACATCCTTTCTGACTTCACTCCTGAGGCCAAATGCCAGACCATCCACTACTGGGCAGCACTGGCTTGAAGGGAAGGATGTTTAGAGGAATCAGACAGTTGCCAAGGACTCCCAAGCTAGGAGCTTGACATAAGGTAATATGGTTGGTTAAAAGTAATACATCTCTTGTTTAAATGAGTGGTGGTTGGGATGGTTACTTTTATCTCAGCAGATCTCTAAGGAGAGAAAAAATTAATTCACAGAATCTAAGCAGAGGAACTAAGTTAAGCTCCATGTGCTATGATTAGGGTCTAAGTTGTGAGTGATCCGGCAAAGGAAAGGTAAGCAGAGAGGCATTGTGATTAAATGGAGGACCTCCAGGCTCTGAGTGGAGACCCCAAGCTTATTAGAATCACAGCTAACATGGGGTGTGTGGCCTTAAGTGGAATGACAGTGCACACTGTGTTGTGATCACTAACGTAAAAGGCATCAACAAGGGGCACCTGAGTGGCAGAGTCTGTTTAGGGTCTGACTCTTGGTTTCGGCTCAGGTCATGATCTCAGGGTCCTGAGATTGAGCCCCATGTGGGCTCTTCGCTCAGCATGGAGTGGGCTTAAGTCTTTCTCTCCTTCTTCTTCTGCCCCTCCTTGCCTTAAATAAATAAATAAATCTTAAGAAAAAAATGAAGGTGTCAATATAAAGGCTTGGTGTTACACCAATGAGCAACTGTCCTCTGCCATTCTGATATCTGAGGGCTCCCTTTAATGGCTCCTAATCTTAATCTTTTCTTTTTCCTCTGAGCTTTTAATATTTTCTCAAAAGTCAATCTTAATCGAACTTCTTAATCAGGCTAGCGTCTCTTCTTTGAAATTACTTCCCTTTGACAATATCTTAATAGAAACTAAGGCATCCATGCAGAAAATTAGAAATGCATTGCCGGCCCACCTCTCATCATCTTCATCCCCCACACAGCAAGTGGGCACTGTTGGCTGGAGTCCAGGGCTTTTGAGAGAAGCAGAGGGATGCCTTCGGAAAGAAGAAATCTTCATACAGTCACTACACCATTCTTACAGTCTATCTCCTCTTCCTCTTCCTTCTCTTCCTTCTTTTTCTTCTTCATCACAAATATATATTAAGAAGTTACGAGGCGAGAGATCCTATGCTAGGTTTTAGGAAGAGATACAGAAATCAGAGCAAGATATTATTTCTGTTCCAAAAAATACTCAGTCTGGTTGGGAAGCTGCTAAGACAGTAATTACAGATTCAAGATTTGGAGTCAGAAAAACCGAGTTCCAATCCTGCTTTTTTATATTTTGGCTATAGGTCCTTGGGCAAATTTTATACCCTTGCTATGTCTTCTCAGCTGTGAGATGGAGTAAATAATACCTTTCTCATACAGTTGTTGTGTGAGGGCTAAATGACACAAAACAGTGTCTGATACATAGGAAGCACTTAAAAATATTGGCTGTTTTTAGGGGAGAAAAGATAAAGATACAAATCATTTAAATAGTTAAGCATAAAATTAACATCATACAAGTGAAAAATAATGAAAATAAAGTGGCTGCAAGAATCACTTAAGAAAAATGTAAGGAAGGCACATAATAACATAAATCCTATGAAATTGGTAACTTTTTTTTTTGAAATTGGTAACTCTTAGAGTTCAGAAAATTGAAAACTAAATTAAGTGTCCTAAAAGCTTTTCCAATGAGAGTCAAAAATAATAATATGGTGCTTCATTTCTCTATTGTTAACACCAAAACTCACTGTCATCTTTAATGTTGCCCTATTTGAGGTGAATGGACAGATAAGTCTCTAAAATAATGTGGATGCTGGGAAAGACTTTAGAATCAGCAAAAAGTGAAACATGTCAGAACTGACACCCATGAGGTGAGCAAGAAGCAGTCAGGAGGTGTCTTTCTTATAAAACTTGGTGTTGAAATTGCATATGTGATATTGCAAAACACAGATACTGGGGAATCAGAAGATTCTGTTCATAATGGAAAACAATGGCCTAGAGTAAGAATATGCCATGTTTTCAGCCTTAAACCAAGAACTAATGGGTTCTGATTCTAATCAGCAGCTTCTCTTTTTCCTTATTTAATTTAAAAATATTAGCTTTCAATACCATGTGCTCTTGGAAGGAAGGGAACATGTCTCATATTTCATCATCTCTCCATGGAATCCAACAAGGTGCTGAGCACCTTAGAATCCTAGAAGGAACCTTAGAGAATACTTAGTCCAAAAAAAATCCAGGTTAGTCCAAAAAAACCTAGGAAAAAAAAAAAAAACTCCAGAAGAATGTAAGATACAACATTCTTTGTTTTGACCCATAGAGAGTCTGCTGATAGATGATTTGATAGATTATCTCAGTGCATAAACATAAATTTTGACAATTGGTCCAGGTATATTTTCCATCATATTTAAAAAAAAAAGATGGAATCTCTTTTATCTGTATCCTGGAGCTCAATTCACAAGGACTCAGGTAAATGATGAAATTAAGTTTTCTGCCCAAACCAGCTGGGAATGGGATCTTAGAGCTGAAATAATCTCATCAAGTCAATAGTCGTAATAATTGCTAATACCTATATAATACTTTATAGTTTACTCATTTTTTCAAAAAACATTTATTTAGCTATCTATGTTCTGTATTTAGTTACTAGTGTTACAAATAAATAATAAATGTCATATGTTGAGAAATTCCTATGTCTTATATTTTCTTCTGAACTTACTATTTATGAACATTGGATCCTTACAACAACCCTCCCATGTAGGTAATATTACCTGCATATTGTAGGAGTGAAAATGAGGCATAGAGATGAAAGATCTTGTTCAATGACCCACAGCTCTTAAGTAACAGAGCTGAAAGTCAAACCCAGGTGTTTGTTTGTTAGGCTTTAAGACTATTCTGCTCCATGGTACCTACCTTCCAGTGGTGCATGGTACAAAGGGAACATCAATACAAGAGCAATTGTGACATAGTAAAAGCTAACATAGAGTTATGTGAAAATATTTCTGATCATTCATTGTCTCAATGTGCCATGTGCTTTGTTCACAATACTACAAATTCTCAAGACTTTGTAAGCTGTTGCAGTAGTTTCTCAACATTAATATTCTCTCTCTCAATCTCTTTTTCTATTTTATTTTACAGATTTTATATTTTTAAAGTAATCTCTGTACCCAGCATGGGGCTCAAACCCATAACCCCGAGGTCAAGAGTTGCATGCTCTACCAACTGAGCCAGCCAGGTGCCCCTCTTTTTCTATTTTTGGTGGAGGACCTGGAGTTTAGAGTAGGTTTAACTGACTTAATCAAAATGATCAGAATAAGTCACTGAGCTAGAATTTAAACATAGGGTTGTCAGGTTGTCAAAAATTATACCTTCTACTGGTTCGTGAAGTGCTCAGAGTCTGCTGGGTGCTATGAGATATTGGGAAGCGATTACTTAACTCTGTCTGGGAGAGTTCTGGCTGACAAGGTAGCACTTGGACTATGGTTTGCAAGATCAGAGGTCCACTAAGTGAACAAGATGATGGGGGGCATCTCAGATTCTAGAGCCAGCATGAGCAAATACTCCCAGGAGAGAAAAGCAGAGTGGGTCTGGGGAAGAGCAAGTCACTTGCCATGGCTGTTGACATGCAGTGGCATGTCTGGTGAGCTCTGACTTCCCATGACATGATAAATAAAGCACCAGCATAGTTCAGAGAAGGAAGAAAATAATGTTGACTCTAGGGAAATTAGATGAGATCTCACAGGAATGACACTTGTATCTTGAAGGACGAATGAGAATTGGACATATGAAGACAGAGAGGGAAAAACATTCTAAATGGCAGGAATAGCATTAGAGAAGGAATAAATAAATATTCAGTCTGTGGACAGGAATCATGAATAATCATTCACTTTGGTGAGACTCCAGGAAATAAGATTGGAAAAAGATGCTCTGACAAATCTGGGAAAACCTTGACGTCCAGGTAAAGCAATTTTATTTTACTTGTAGGAACCACTGATGGAGAGACATGATCAAAACTGCGCTTTAAGGGGCACCTGGGTGGCTCAGTTGGTTGAAGAGCTTCCAGGTCTTGGTTTTGGCTCAGGTCATGATGTCAGGGTTGTGGGATCAAGCCCTGTATTGCTCTCCATGCTCAGCAGGGGGTCTTCTTGGAGATTCTCTCTCTCTGCGCCCCCCCCAATAAATAAATAAAATCTTAAAAAAAAAAAACCAAAAAACTGTGCTTTAAGAAGTTGGCAGTTGATACAGAATTAATTTTTAAGGCTTTAATAAAACTATTGTCAGATTAATTTTGGTAAAAATCAACACTAAGACAAATAACCAAACTGACTTTTGTATCATGTTTTTCATTTTACAACAGATTTCAACTAACGGTTCATTTTATCCTTCAACATTCAAGGCAGGCAGATGAGAGAAATCGATTTTAGGAGACGTTCCCGAGGGCACCCTGTGCTTACAGACTGCATTGAGATCTCCTGATTGCAGGCTCAATATTTTCTGAGTATCCTCACAGTAGGCCCTGGAATTTTACATTTCTTTGTTTTCTTCTTTAAACCATCTTGTTCTTCTTCCCACAATGAAACAGATGTCTGTTTCAGCATGAATGATAATAGCTAACATTAATGAGTATTATGTATCAGGCACAGTTCTAAATGCTCACTGTGAATAAATAAATTAATAGTAACGATTATCCAAAGTGGGTACCATTACATTTCACAGATAAAGAAATTGAGGCATAGTTTGCTTCAAGTTCTTACAGCTGTGACAGAGCCTGGATCTGAACTCTCGAAGTAGGGCATGAACATGTGACCGTGTAACTATCAGGCCTCACCATTTTCTCAGGAGCAAGAGCTGTTTTGGAGTTCGGTTAATGTAGATGCAAAATAAGCAGCCTTTTCAAAACAACAGAATTATTTTTGGGTGTGACCAGGTATCTGTAATAACGCCTTGTAAAAGCAATCACAACATAAATCTATATGTGATTTATTTGAAAGTAGCAATTCAAATTTGCAGGTTTTCCAGTAGCTATTAAAATGATCTTTGTAGCATTCTGATCCTTTTATGAACATCTCTAGTTGCCCTAGAGGTGTGCATGGTGAAAGCAAGCTGAAGTTATAAGATTGACTCTCATTGGTTTGAGCGGCTGTCAGCCAGTGTCTTAAATTCCTCATTTATAAAATAAGGCAAACAGAAATAATCTCCAAGAAACTTTCTGATCGTAAATAAGAACAACCAGTATTCTCTCTTTCTTTGCTTTCTCTTCACATCGTTATATCAGTAGGTACATCCACCCACTGATGTGATATTTGCCAGAGGCATCAGATCCAGCCTGTTGAACCATTTTCCTAGAGTGACTTACGTACATCATCAACAGGTCACAAATCATGAGAGCTTATGGTCTGGTCTTGCCCACCAACAGAAAATTAAATTTTTCTGAGGGAATACATTTGAACCATGCCTGAGTGATGGTCTATCTAATATATGATTTTAAAAAGATAAAGGGAGGCAAATGACCAAGCTGATTTATGGAAACGGATTTTAAAAAAATGTGTCAGATCTTGGAAATCTGGGAAAAGCAGCAGTTTTTGTTTGTGCTTTCTCCTGTTTGTTTTGCATTAGCCAAACCTTATCCCTTTCCCTCTAATCCTTTCTCCCCTGCTTGCCTGCTTTACTCAAGAAAACCACCAGAGTACAAGTTTAGGTCCTTTGCAGACATCAAAATAGTTAGCACAGGCCAGTTTGTACTCAAGAAGCTTAAAATCTACCTCCGGAGGGAGATTGCAAGCCCCTGTTATTCAAAGGCAGCAGTCTCTGGAAGGTAGAGTTTTTTAAATGAAGGTGTTAATAGTTCAGGAAGTCAGAAGTCAGAGCTCCAAACAAAGATGATCTTTGCAACAGCTGGTGTCCCATAAAAATGGGAGGATGGCCTTATGGGGCTTTTGTCTCTAGTGACTCCTGAACTGTAAATCACAACACAACACACTCCACATGGTCTTTCTTTCATCTATCAACATGAATACACAATCCCATCCCAGGGGCTAAGCCTCCTCTTTTCTAGCCATCATTTGTTCAGAAGAGTCTAGATTTTGCCTGAATGGAAAATGGTGATATTTTAGGAATTCCGTTTCAGAGAATAAGTGGGTGTGGCCTCTGAGCTTGTCCTCTTGCCCAGGAGTAAAGAACTAAAATCACACATTGGAGTTAGCTTCAAGTGTCATGATTTGGGTTAAAGCTAATAGGTTTTATTGTCAAATAAATCCCCATGCCGCTCTTCCCCAGCTTTGAATTGAGCAAGTTGCTAAACCTTAATGACCATCATTTCTAAGTCTTTAAAAAGAGAGTAAGACTTTTTGGGCTTTAAGACTGTTGTGGAGAAGATCTAAGGTGGCTTGGCAAAGTGGATAGGATAATGCCTGGTCTAAACTTGTTGATTCCCTTCAACCCCCTCCTCCTCAACTCCCTCCCCGCAAATACCTAGTTTCACTATGAAAAATGGGAAAAGCTTTAAGACAAAATCAAGTGGTTAGTTGTTGTAGGTCTGAGCACCGTGAACACAGTTGCATACATATTGCGAACAGTCATTGAAAGAATAACATGTCTACATGTTTGCTTTTCGGACATTTCTCCTTTCTCTCAAACATCTGTAGTTTATCTATGAACTATTTGCATTTGTGTTCGGTGTTTGTGAAGACAGAAAGGAGAAGAGAGGTAAATAGTCAATCCTTGGCTTGGAAAACCCACCGCATTCTCTTACTCAAACTGGAGCTTGTAGTACAGGTTTCTAGAATCAGGCTGTGTTCTGGAATGTGAAATCTAGGCTGAAGTAGAAAGCTCAAGTGTTAGAGCTGATTGTTCTGACTTAGGGAAGCATGACTTTTTTCCTCCCTGTTAAAGCCAAGCTACCTCGCTATCTTCAAAAAGTATTATTCTTATCTACCTAAATTAACCCAAGTAAGTTCTTTGACATTTTTTATAGAATGATTTAAATGGCAGGAAAATTTTTTTTAAAAGCATTTTGGTGGGCTTTTTTTTCTTTTCTTCTAAGTGTAGTGTTGATCCAACAAAATGGAGCGGAGTGCCAGAATTCTGGTTGTATGTTCACCCTGGCAAGAAATATTTGTCCAAAATATAACCGATCACTTGAAATAACACTCCTGGTTTGGAGACCTGGTTCAGTGTTTTCTAGTCAATGTGCTACCAGTTCATTTTGGGTGTGCCCCAATGTCATGAGTTTCTTCTATTCTAGTGTGTAAAACTCAGTGCCAAGCATATGTCAACACATATTTCTAGGTGTGTCTCTCCAATTGCAATTTTTACTCTTATACACAGAAGGAAGGGGGGAAGAGTAGAGAGGGTTATTTAAAAAACAAAAAACGTAGAGCAAAGAGACGTTGGCCAGTAGTGGAATTTTCACGATCGTTTTGGTTATTGTTAGATATATGCCTGCTGAAAACTGAACTACCAAGTAAAGATAAGTGCTTGTAAAAAGCTAAAAAAAAAAAAAATCAAAGCAATTTTGGGAAAAGCTCTTCCAGTACATGGGCTCTGTAGCAGAAATGTGTTCTGCCTTCTACAAGAATAATCGACTGAATCTTCAAATGGAATGAAAATGCTGGAAAGAGACAGGACTTGGATTGGAAACGCCTGGACTGGAGTTCTGGCTTTGCTGACTTATCACAGTGTTTTTCCAGGCAAGGCTCTGGCTCTCTTCTTCACTTATAAATGATTGTGCCTTACCAAATGACCTTTCATATTATTTCTAACTCCAAAGACTCTATGATCTTAACCAAGGATTCCTCTCCAAATTCCATGAATAGGGCCTTTTCAGCTCTATGTTTTATGATGCTGAAAGAGGGTCTGACTTCCACTTGACCGCTGTGGAAAAATAGGAGAGAGGTTTGGAAGGGGACTGTGCATAGTTAACTGCGCTACCATGTGGCACAAAGAACAGCTGTCCTACAAGCATGTCTGTTTCCTAAAAAAATAAGAGGTTCTGAAGTGGACAAAAAAAGATCAAGTAGTAGAGGGGCAAGAGCCTCTGGAATGTTAGCTTTATTTAGCCCCAAATGATTGGCAGCCAGTTGTGACATTACTCAATGCGTCTCTGTTGCCATTCAAAACAGTTGTTGCAAGTGCTCAAGAGAGAACAGTAGGCCTGTGTGGCTCTGTTTTTCCTCTTTCCTAGTGGGGGTGGAGTGGAATGCATACACAGCTTGCTTTGAAGAGTATTGGTGGTTAGAATCAGGGTTTGTTGATGGTCAGTAGAATTTATCTACTCCTCATGTGGTCTCAGTTTAAGAAAAATGCTTTCTCCCTTCTAATATATAAGGTATACTTATTGTTGAACATGCCGTACCTCAACACTAAGACATAACCACATTTTTGGAAATGTATCTTTTAAGAAATACATCAATAAGAAGCCAAAGGGGCATGGGAGGTAGGGAATACAGATGTATGCATATGGAAATAGGCGCTGGAGAAGTTAAGGATACTTGCAATATCTACGGATTCTTTACACTACACCACACTTCCTCAGGGGTTCAGCTAAACATTTTAGAAGAGAAAGCACTGTTGACATTCCAAAGCTAAAGTGAGGTTTTGGGATAAGGCAATCTTTTTCTATTTCTGAAGGAAGAAAAGAATCACAGTGCGCACCAGGATAATGATTTTGGAAGCTCAGTTAATTGTGAAGGTGAGGCTGATCCAGCTTGTGGTTAGATACAAAGGAAATATTGTTCACTTCCCATAAATGATTTCCCATATGTAAAGTGGGGCTGATCTTAGCAGGTGACTTCAGAGATGTGGAAACATTTAACCACATGTGAATAAATCTTGCAAACACTTTTTAAAAAATGCAAAGTATAACCTTTAAAGTAAAATCGCGGCTGTCACATTTTGAGACTGAAAACTGTAAAAGCAGTGCTTTTTATACCAACCACAAAGGCCTGGGACCTGTGGTTTTATTGGATTTCTCATCCCAAGAAAATATTTACATTTGGAGGAAATGATGCGTTTTTAACTATAAAAGCCAAACATAGCATATTTATGAAGAATATTGCAGATAAAAATGTTTGTTTTTTTTTTCCTTAGCCTGGCAAAATTGACAGCTCTGTTTAAGGCACCAAAAAATTGGTAAAATACAGATTCTAGTTCCTTTTTTTAAAAAAAATTCTATTTATTTTTTATTTGAGAGAGAGAACGAGAGAGCAAGCACAAGTGGGGGTGGGTGGAGGGCAGAGGGAGAGGGAGAAATGGACTCCCCACAGAGCAGGGAGCCCGACCTAGGGCTGAATGACTGAGACTCAATCCCAGGACCCCGGGATCACGACCTGAGTCGAAGGCAGATGCTTAACAGACTGAGCCACCCAGGCACCCCAGGTTCTAGTTCTTTTAATTGGGTGTAGCTTTTTATTCTTAGTAGGGATGTATATGAGTGATTGCCATGAAGGAAAAAGATCTTTGGTGAGTCCTGCTTTCTACTGCTAAAAGATCCTAGTCAGAGTTTTTGGAAACTTAGATCCATGTATATGAGAAGAAGAGAAAAGAATAGCACAAGAGAGAATGAGGAAAAAAATTAACATAGATATAGCTCAACAGACCGGAGGCAAAATGAAATTAATTTAACATTGTAGGGAAATAAACACATTCTGGGGAAATTTAACAATGTTTGCCATTCAGTCATTGACAACCCCAATTTTTTTTTTTTAAAGTTATTGATTTAGGGGTTGATTGGTTTGGGAAAAAAACCCAACCCAAGCTAAGTATTTGCCTCATGTATTAGCCATTATGCCATAAAATAAAGTCCTTATTTTTAGATGAAGCCTCCAGGCTTCTAGATAACAGAGGCAGAAATAAAACAGAAGCTGGGTAAAGTGATCTAGAAATGGATGTGGTGACACAGGCTGATACATATATATATATATAAAGATATTAAAGATTTTATTTATTTATTTGACACAGAGAGAGAGACAGCAAGAGAGGGAACACAAGCAGGGGGAGTGGGAGAGGGAGAAGCAGGCTTCCCGCGGAGCAGGGAGCCCAACATGGGGCTTGATCCCAGAACCCTGGGATCATGACCTGAGCCGAAGGCAGACACTTAACGACTGAGCCACCCAGGTGCCCCCACGGGCTGATATTTTGTCCAAACAAAAGTCGTATCCAAATGCACTAAAATAGAAGGGCCCAGGTCTCATCCTCAATATTCCCTATTTCTTTGCTCATTTTATAGTTTCTGGTTGCCTCTTAAAAAAATATAAGGCCAACCTCATGACAAAACTACATAAAGAACTTCTTAAACTGTTTAGCAGACTGAAATTTAATTCTAGCAAGTATAGCAAATATTTCTTAGAATATGGAAACGAGTGACCCCAGTTTGAACAAGGAGCAATGTTTTACCCATGACTGTGTTTGATGAAGTGGATCAGTTGTGGGCCTGGCACTTTTCCACAGGGCTTCGCATATAACGTCTCATTTGATCTGCACAACAAGCCCATGAATGGGCACCCTAAGAATGATGATGATCCCTCCCTTGCAGGAAAACTGTTGTTCAGAGAGGTTAAGAAATGCATTTAAAGTGGTGTTTGGCTGGCTCAGTCGGTGGAGTGTGCGACTCTTCATCCCAGAGTTATGGGTTCGAGTCCCACATTGGGTATAGAGATTACTTAAAAAATTAAAAAAAAGAAATAATAAAAAAAGAAATGCATCCAAGCTTACATATCTAAGGAACAGCCAAGCTGTGCCTCTCGTGGGGCCGGTTCGTTAACACCCAAGCCCATAGGCCTCTTCCAAACTATTCTAGAAAAGAGGTGTCACCTATAGTTGAAAAATACTCCATATTCCAATTTCCTTCCCGTTAAAAATGGTGAAGGCAAAGCTAATCAATGTCTTCCTTACTGTTAGAGTGCACATAAGACAGAAGGGGGAATGATCACATGTGCGTGGGTTTAAAATGGAAAATAATGGTCTAAGACAGAGCTTCCCCCGGTTTCAAACATTGGGTACTGCCTTTAAAATTTTTGCTGTCACTTTGTAATACTGAATTACTACTTACTTTACATTGACTTACCTTTTTTCTTAAACCAAAAATGGATTTATAAATGTATTTATATCATGGTGGTATATGGAAAACTATTATCATGTGTCATAAGTAAAAGGTAACCAGAAATATGTATAATGAGAACGCAGCAATTTTATTAAGTTTTGGCTTCCTCTGTTTTGGGATTTCCCCCTCGGTTTCTAGCCCCCTCTCCTCCGTCGGACTTCTTTCTCTGTCTTCCTTCAGGCCAGAGGACAGGGGTGTTCTGCTTGAGTTCTGTGAGGGGTGTCCTCTCGGTAAAAACCTTTAAAAATGGGTCACACTCTGGTGCACTTCCCTTCTTTCATGGTTTGAATCTTCCGCAGCATCTATCCACTTCTGCATTATCTTCAGTTGTCTTTGGTGTTATATTTAGAGTTTACAGTTGAAGTTGGAAACAGGATAATTCAGATACAAGCTACTCTGCCATTATCAGAAGCTAGAACTTCTGTTTTTATGACAATTGTAATTCAATTTTTGTGGGTTTTTTTGTTTGTGCGTATAATGTCTGTCTTTTCAATGAAACTCTAAGCACATGAACTGAATGTTATAAGAAGAGGTCATGAAAAAATTCTCATTTGTCACAAGTTTCTTGCTAACTTGAACTGTCTTGGCATATTTTAATGACCTCCCCTTGATTTCAGGAATAATATCAATGTATTGCTCATGTTTTATACATTTTGATTGTTATATATAAAGATTACAATGCAAGAAATGATTAGAATACAACCACATAAAATGCACACATGAAATGAGAATCTTTTAAAATTATTGAAAATGAGCAGACTATAGTTTTAGCTCTAAATGTTATGAACCAAAACAGAAGTTGAGGGCTGGTGTTGTGCCATGCAGTATTGTTCAATGCAGGGATTCCCAAATAATGAGTACAGTACAGTCCTGCCTATGGAAGACAGGGAGGAGGAGCTCCCTGGCTAGGTGCAGAGGCTGAGAGATGCCTCATACCATCAGCATAACAGATTGGGCAGATGGATTTCTTATGCCAGCCACCGTAAGACTGAGAAGCTTCATGGATAGCTTTTCTAGTGGAGTGCTCTGAGGAGCATCCTTATTGTCTGCTTCCTTGGACCTAAATTCTAAATCCACTTCAGACAGTGGTCCCAGAGGGTTCCTTTCTCCATAGATGACATCACAGGTACAACAGCATCCTGTAGTTTTTGGTACACTCTCCCTCCTCCCTACCTGTCCTCTTTCTCTCCTCTGAATCTGTAAGTTTGTTGGGGGGAGGAGTAGCAATAATACACTTAGGAAAACTATTGGTAACTCTCTACTTATTCTTTGATTCTTCCTTGAGTAACTTGGGGTAAAAATGGGATGCTACTATTAAAACAAAGTTGAGCAACTTTAATTAGTAGATTGGAAGATGATTCAAACCCTGGCACTGTGTTGGTTGGATTGGTTCGCCACTTTCTTCCGAGGGTTTAGTATGGTGCGTTAGTCCTGGTAAATGCTCATTATTCATTTGATGAATCAATCAATGAATTTAGGGAAAAAATATGCCAAATGAGCCTGTCATTCTTAGCTTGCCTGAGTAAGGTAATCTCTACTCTTGAAAAGTTATAAACTGATCAGGAAGTCAGACAACTAAACACACTTTAAAATAAAATGCCATGAGTGTGCCATAAAGAGTCCACAGGATCCGATGGGAGCATGGGGCGATGGGACCTAATTGGTTCTGGGGACTAGGTTCTTAAAAAAGTAACCTTAAGCTGGCCAATGGAAGAGAAGTGAAAGTTAGCCCAGATAAAGGGAGAAAAATGTTCGAGGTAGAGGAAGCAGTGTTTGTTAAGAATTAGTGTTGAGAAACAGATGGGACATGGTAGATTTGAAAAGCTGAAAAAAGTTAGAAGGGCTTATGAAGGGAACACTGGTGTGGATGTAAATGGAAGGGAGGCAGGAACCAGATCTTTGTGCAGGTCAAGAAGTTTGAACTTCAGGGGCAGGTGGCCAGCTGAACCATTTGTGTTTTAGAAAGACGGCTCAGACTGCAGTAGAATCTGTCAGATGGGAATAAAACTGGATGTTGGGAGTTAGTACAGCTTGGAACTTCATAGGCTTGAGAGGATTTCTGTGGACTTTGCATAAAGAGGCCACAGGGATGAAGGTGAAGAGACATATGTAAGACATGTCAAGGAGTTGGAGTCAATGATATTTGGAGATGGGCTGCATGTGGCAGGAAGGAGGAGGAGGACAACAGAAGGGTTCAGAATGGTATCCAGGCTAGGTGCTGGTCTTTGAGTAAGGACCCAAGAGACAAAGGTCTGGGCAGGTTCTCCTAGACCACCACATGGTATGCAGAAGGCCGCGCAAGTCATTTTATGATCACTGAAATTGTTCCTTTTCCCTCTGGTTTTACATTTTATTGGGCTTGATTCCACTCGTTTACGCTTCCTTTTCAGATTGTGGGCCTCCGGTGCTTTGCTTTATTCACTACGGGAAGAAAATGCTTTAGAAGTTCTAAACCCAATCCCTGAAGCAAGATGAACAATCAAAGATACTTTCAAATGTGCAAATGCTCAGGGGCCTTGGATGCATTAACGACAGCCGAGTCCCGAGCCATACGGCGCACCTGTGCTTGTCCACAAACAGTGTAGAAGGAAAACCAGTTTGTGGTCTGTAGCAAGGCCCTTGAACCTGAGTGTTCTGTTTCTGGTATTTAACACAAGGGCCAGGACAGAGAGTAGGTAAGTACCTCCCTCAGCTGTGGTCCCAGGCACCTCACTTGCTGTACCCTAATTCCAGCTCAGTTTAACACGTCTCCAAATGATCCGAAGGTATATAAATGGAGTGTAGATTGCATTGGTGGAGGAATTTTTAGGAGGATGATCTGAGTGGCTAAATCTGAGTTTGTGGAATAATAATTCTGGTGAATCTGACTTGTCAATGAGGTAGCCAGAATCATAGGCAGCTGCACTATGAATAATGTCCTGAAATGTGCCACTACTAGAACCTGATACTATAGCTGTGGGTATTTGCTGGAAGGCTCCCAGAAGGTCTTCCAAGGGTTCTCTCTGCCTCTTCTGACTGCGTTTTATTCTTAGAGCTTCTAAAGGAGCTCAAAGATTGAACTTTGAGTGGTATTGAGCGGTTTTTGTGATTACTTGTATGCCATCGTTAGTACCAGCCTGTCAACACCGTAAAGGACAGAGCATCTTTTTGTTTGTTTTGGAAATTACTCAACAGTAATCCTTAATTATATAACAGTAGGACTTTTTGAAATGTTGATTGATGCACTGCTGTTGTTTTATATTGCATTCATGCTAAATCTTATGGGGTATATGGCCTTCAATAAATAAATGCAAATAATGTAATTGAATCCCACTTCAGCGTGCCATTAATTATCTCACATGTATCTTCATTTCCTGGCTGGTGATATGAGCCAACATTCAAGACAGCTATAAAAAGTATCCAGTAAATTTCCTTTATTTGGAGGGGATTAATGATATACAGACACACATATGAATCGTGTGTATGTACACACGTCTACTTTCCATGTATCTATGTCTGTACTCACTTATATACCTCTATGTCTACATCAAAACACATGCATGGATAAATATAGATAAACACATGCACATAAATATTACACACATATACACACATGCATCTATATGTATGTATATGCAGAGATAGATGTAGGCATGCACACACACTCCAAATATATATGTTACCGTACATGAATCTTTTGGTTGCAAGTAATAGGAAACCCAACCCAAATAGGCCTAAACCATAAAGGCAATTTATTGGTTCTCAAAAGTACAGTTCCTTCCATCTTTCTCCCATATCCCAAAGGTCATCCTCTTTATATTTTTGAAATGGTTGCCCAAAACTTCCATATTCATATGTAGCAGGAAGAGGATTTCTGTTCAGGTAGCTTCTATGGAAGAGTGAAAAAGCTTCTTTCTCAGAACCCCTAAAAGTACATTTTCTCACGTCTTATTGTTTGGGTTTCAAGCCCACCTTTAATCCAATCCCTTAGCCAATGAGAGATGTGAAGATGGCCTAAAATTAATCCCTAGAGCTGGTAGATTAGTGGGTGGGGTGCAGTGTTAGCTCTTCCAGAAGAATGTGGGCTGCATAGAGGAAAACGGATAGTCAAAGGAAAATCAAATTCTGTTACCAACAGAAGCCTGAGAGTTGATTGAATCCTGGGTGGTCCAGATTAATAAATGCCCCTACCCCATCTCCCACACATGTGTGTTCATACTTCATGGTTGTCAGGAATTTCATAAAGATTCCTTTTATAACGGATTTGCTTTCTGGACCTCATGTTTGACAGATTCTATCTACTAAGAAACTGAGAGTGTTGTTATAACGAATTCATTTTTGCATTTTCATGCATGAGAAACTCGTATTACCACAATGAGTTCATATAATTCCAACTTAAAGTAATAAAATTGAACTTTTAGAAAGACTGGGAGACTTGATAGGAAGTAAATGTACAATTGCAATTACAATCATTGAAATATTAAAAATAGCTTGATGACTCTCAGGAATCAAGGGCTCTGTTTGGGAAGCACTCTTGTAAAATGTGACTCTTTAGGTCAAGTTTTGACTAGATTTTTCTTGACAAATGCAGAAAGTTAAGATGAATAATCCATTGCACAAACAACCTGGGGTAGATTTGCCCTTTAGTGCCTCATACCAGCCTCACCCCTCACTCTCCCTGTCACTGCCTTTTTCCTCCAGTGATGTGATACCACCAAAGAGTCTCCCTGCAAGAAGAAAAAAAAAAATACTTTGAAGTAATTAGGCTTTTTCCTTGGCCTTTTTAAAACATAGTCATTATTCAGAAAGTGTGTTTATCAGCAACTCCCCAATCTCAGTGGCTTAGCAAAGTAAACATTTATTTCTCATTTGTACCGCAGTCCGAAGCGTGTTGCTAATGGAGTCTGGGTCCTGCTCCATGTGGTGATACGGGGAACCAGGCTCCTTCCATCTCAGGAGTCCCTAGGGCCTCAGAGTTTTCCAGTGTGTAGAATGATGGCATGTGGATGAAAACAGATGATTGTGTGGGCAGATCTCAGCAACCTGGCCTGGAAGTGATGCACATTATTTCTGCCCACATTCCACTGGTCAAGACACAGTCCTATGACCTCATTTAACTGTAAGGGAGCTGACAAATGTGGTCTGATTGTGTGCCCAGATGGAAAAGGATTTGGCTAATGCATAGGAGTCTTTGTTGCAGACAGAAAAATGCTTATTTAGAATGTTGCTTTTCTCCTGACACAGGTACACAGGAACATTTTGAAAGCCAGGGTTTTTGAATTTCAGCATTTTAAATTGAGAGGGTCATAACTAATGAGCTGAATCCTTATTGAAGAACGGCTTGTTTTGCAATTAACAAAGAGAAGAGTTTCTGTAAGATGTATTTTTACTCCCGAGGTCACTGGATATAGTCTCTTGGCACTCCTAGGACTTCTAGCGAGAGCATACATTATGGTAGCCATTAGGCGAGGAACTGTGATGCAAATAACTCATTTCCCTTCAGTTGGAAGGTGGGACAGAGGTTGGTGGCTCTCATGAATAGCAGGGTTTGGAGTACTGTTCTGAGGCCGTTCCTTGGGAAGGTGGCAGGATCTCAAAGGTATTACTCTGTGGTTTTGAGGAGGGAATTGAACTTAAGGTCTCAGATTTACATCCATAGAGAGGGGTTTCTGTGCTTCAAGAGCAGAGAGCAAGTGGACCTGAAGGACCCATGGCAGGCTTGGATAGTGGCATCTTGGCACTAACCAAGATGGGCCAAAACTGAGAGATGGGAGAATGGAGATACTAAGCATCTTTAAAATTTGATCTTCATATGATCTAAATTTTCTTGAATGGCCCTAAAATGGAGTGGAGGGGACCTACATTATGGCAAATTAATTTATCAGCCAGTTTTGATAGATAGGGCTATAAAATCAGAATTCTTTTTGCATAAAGAAAATAAACATAAGATAATTCTTTCTAACTCAAGATTGTGGCTACATATTTATATGTCTTATATCCATAAGGACTTCAGTGCAGGGAATGTTAGTAGAGTGAGCTCTCTGTAAGGGCAGAAGAATACAGAGGGATTGTGGGTAGCAAAGCAAGGTACTAGAAGAGAGGAAGGAAGAGAGTACCAGGAAAGCTACGGTTCTTAAAGGTTCTTAAAGTGTGGTCCATGGACCCCTGAGGTCCTTGAGACTATTTTGGAGGTACAGAAGGTCAAAACTATTTTCATAAATACAAAGACATTATTTTCCTTTTTTATTCTTGTCTCTACGGATGTACAGTGGAGTTTTACAGAGGCAACAAATAGAATAAGAAGCAGATATGAATATCCAGCTGTTTTCTCTTAAACCAGGCATAAAGGAATTTGCAAAAATGTAAAACACTCTTCCCACTAAATATTTTTTGTTTTGGATTATATGCTTATTTTTCACAAAATATGTTATTTACGTTCCCTGCTTTTTATTGCTATGTTAAATGAAGTCATCAGTAATTTTTTTAAGTCTCAGTTTTAATTTCCAAAACAGTAAATATTGACAAATATAATCCACATTTTAAAAAGTTCTTTAGGGGCCTCAATTATTTTTAAGGGTGTAAAGAGGTCCTGACACCAAATTACTTCAGAATGCTATAGTAGAGAATTAGATCAGAGGTTGAGAAAAATTAAATTCTGCCATTTGTGGTCAAGTAACCTCAGAGGCTGTGGAGTGCTGAGAAGGTAGATTGTTCTTTCTGGAGAAAAGTCCTTAGAAGGGCAGTAGCAATTAACTAGGGGTTGCAGGGGTAGGTGGTCATTGTTGGGATAAGTAAATGTTAATAACACTTCATACAGCAATGTGTAAACCTAAAATAATTGCAATACTGCCATCTAGTGTTTCATAATGAAAATATTTTAATATTTATTTTTTTCATTCAATTTATGGTGATTGCTTCAGAACTGAATGACTATAGGGACTCATTTGAATAGTATGCCCTGTATTTTTTATGTGTATTTCACCAAACATGTACCTTTAAATATTTTAAATGTCTTCTCTCATTTCTTTCTATATTTAACCTCTTCTTTCTTAGGGTTTGAATAACTGGACAGGGTAGGATTCCCATCTAGTTATACCCTGTTCCAATGTTGTGTTCCTGTTATGACACAGTGTAGGATGATTTAAACACTGTTTTAAGGGGACTGAATAAGTAACTTTCTGCACTGTGATTTTGCCTAACTCCTCTCTCCACAGGAATTTAAGAAAAAAATGAACTTTTAATTTTGCCTTTAAATTTTTTTTTTATTTTTTGAAGTTTGTACTTTAATTTTAGTTAACATACAGTGTTATATTAGTTTCAGGATCAATTTTAGATGCGCAGAAAAGTTGCAAAGATAGTACAGAGCATGCCCGTGTACCCCTCACCCGGTTTCCCCTATTGCCAACACTCTGCATTACTATGGTGCATATGCTGAGTGCCTGGCACAATGGAGGAAAAGTCCCACATCAAGGCACATGGGCTGTGAAATTTCAGAAATAGAAGCTTGGGAAACAGGGAAAGTGGGCTGGGGCACAAAACAGGTTATATATAAAAGATTAGGACTTGAATTGTCATCAAACTTCTCGATAGCCACACCGGAAGCCAGAAGGCCATGAACCAATGCCTTCAAAATTCTGAGTGAAAATTACTTCCATCATAGAATCCCATGGTAGTCAAACTGCATATCAAGTGTGACATTAGAATAAAGACAATTCCAGAACCACAGAGTTTCCAAAAAGTTACTTCTTGTACCCCCTTTATCAGAAAGTTATTCAAGGATTTGCTTCTCTAAAAGGGCTAGAGACAAAGGGGAAGAAAGCAGAAAGGAGAGGTGATGGAAGGTGCAGATTATGTGACTCTGGGCTGGCCTAAAAAACAAAGAGTGCAGAATGAGCAGGGAAACAGAGGTGTTCGGACGTCTGGGAGTTATAGTTCTATGAGTGTTTGGGGATGAATTAGTGATAGGTACACAGAAAATCCAATATAAAAACCAGACAGTTGATTAACCCCAGAGAAAATAAAAGGTTGCATATAAGCATGGTCTATTATTACACGGCCCAGCGTTGAACCACATATAGTCATAGTAATATAAATATTGAGTATTTATTTAAACAAAAAAGGGAATCTCATCCTGTTGGGGGAGGAGGAGAGAGAGCAAGAGGGAGGGAGACGGAGAGAGTGAGTTAGATCTTCTACCTCTATATCCAGAATTCGATAGTTATTATTTAAAATTGAAAACAAATTAAGCAGTAATCTCAGGTTATTATTTAAATAACATGGGAGAAAATTCCAGAAGAAACAGTTGCATGTGGTTACCTCCAAGGAGTGGGGATTAGGAATTGGGAGGAACTGGTTAAGGGAAAATTCTAGTAGGATTATGTGATTTTTAAGGACAACACCCATGTATTTTATTAAAATGGATAAGATTAGATGAATGGGTGCCCTGCCGAAGCATCCAGGCTGGTCCAGCTCTGTTAAGAATCAGGGAGTGCCCCGAGAAGAAAGTGGACATGCTTGCCTTTACAAAGTGTCTTGGATTTGTATCAAGGCCATGGCCAGTCAAGTGTGATCATTTAATCTGGCTCCCTTCTCGTTTGCATACACATTTGTATTCCAGACTTTGGTCCGGGTGAGTCCACTGACTGTTTGCACAATTTCTTGGACTCCACTAACTGAAGGGCACTCAGCTCCCATTTGGCTGAGTGTTCTAGCTGGCCATCTTCTGAAAGCATGGCTTTCCCGGCAGGATTTGGATGGGGGGCATCCACTGCAGCTTATCAAGTGGAAGGTAGGAGAAGCACCTTCCCCTTTGTGAAGGCCGGGATGGAAATTACTTCTTTGGGTTCTGTATGCCTAGGGACGAGGGTGAGGGTGAGGAGGCAAAAGGAAAAGAAGGAAAGGGATAAATGAGCCCATCACCCTACCAGTGAAACTGTCACTTTTCACACAGAAGAGGCTCACCTTCCCTTGTCCCTTTCCTTATGCAAGGGTGGTGGTAGTGAGGGGTTGACCACCAAGCTGCACCTATAATTTCAGTCAGCTCAAGTTCATCTGAGACATCAGTTTACATTGGACTAGCTGCTTTTGTCATTGGTTTCTTGAACATATTTGCCCCAATTCCCCCAACAAAAAAGATAATTTCCCCAATTGGCTAGAAAAATATTGGGTAAATTTCTTCAAAAATCCAGGAGACTTGATTGGAGGATGTTCATCCTTTGGGAGAGGTGTCCTGTTCTATCTCTGGTGGCCACAAAGCAGAGCCTAATCTCATGTGCCGCCCCATCTCCCGGGCAGCTGAGAAGCACAAGCAGCAACCACAAGTTGGGAGAGAATGCCCTGAATGGGGTTGGAGGTCTGCTGGTCTCCATCCCACTACACACGAGCATGAGCATGTGAGTCCATCATCTTTCCCGAGTCTCAGCTTCTTCATCTGTAAAATAGGAAGATTAGGCTAGCTTTCCCAAAACATATATATTTTCCACTAAAGGAATTAAGGGCTGTTCATGCCTATCATGGGAACAATATTTATTTGCTCAAATAAATGTGAGAAACCCTGGCTTAAACAAAGCTGAGAGAGTTTCTCACAGTTGTTTCCTAGAGCTCCTGTTGCAAATCATCATAAACTGGGAAGTTTATTTTCTCACTGTTCTGGGGGCCAGAACAAGCTCTAGACTTGGGGTCCATCTAAACAAACTTTTTACTAGTTCTGTGCAACTTTGGGCAAGTTACTTAACCTCTCTGGGCCTCCTTATCTGCAAAATGGGGATAATTATGGTATCTACATTGTAGTTGCTGTGAGGCTTAAATAAGATGATGTGTATCAAATGCTTGGTGCTTAACAAGTGCTCAGTGCATGGTCTTTATATTGAGGGGGGGTCACAAAAGGAATCTGCAATCAGTTATATAAGACAATACTGTGGATTTCAGGTACCAGTTTCCAGGTCCTGTTCACTCAGGACTCAGGGATAACATTACTGGTCCATTCTGAGCTCCTGTCTTCATGGGGTCTCCGAGTTGTCGTACTTCTTCTGTCAGTTTGTTTCATGCTCTTTTGCACAGGGCTTGCTGCAGCCTTATTTTAAGATTTTTATTTGTGGCCTCTAACCTGCTGTTGTGTAGTTAACTATCAGCAGCTTTGAAGTGGGGAGACTTGATCCAACATGCCTTTTATCTTTGTCAACTCACAGAATTTTTTTGTTTGCTGTTTTCCACTTAAGAGCTTTTACCTATCCTTTTGTGCTACGTATGAATCCTGGGTCACGCACTTACTAACTGAGTGACCTTGGGTAAATAACTTAAGCCTCAGTTTCCTTATCTGCAAGATTAGGAAAATGATCGTGCCGGCTTTGTAGGTTTGTTCTGGGGATGACAGAGGTTAGCATGTGTAAGGGCAACAATAATACTATTATGGTTGTTCTTTCTCCTGGCTGTATTCTCTTCTACTGTGTTACTGACAAGAGAGTTACATTGTCTGCAGCATGTAGTGGGAATGGTCATTTCTTCTTTGTTCTGCATGTTGGAATATATTCCCTCTTTGCTCCTTCTGGACTGGTTCTACCAGCAGCTGCTGCTAGAGTTACCATTTAGCTACCCTTCCACTGTGTGCAGACCACATATGTAGGATGTCTATGGCTTTGTCAAATCAGTGTGGCCTGGGATTTAAAAGCTGAGGTCGCCCTGTCACTTTTTGATTTTGAGAATCTTTGAACTTTTAGTTTGTCCTGGTCCTGAAAGTCTACAGAACCACTGGAAGTCGCATACACTCAGCAGAACTGAGGACTAAACATGAATTGTATTTGCAAAAACAACAACAACAACAAAAAAAACCCTAACATTTTGGAGATTTGTTATAAAGCATTACCGTGTATATCTTTCCACTGGTTTTCAGATCACAATTGTCCTTGTAGGTATCTTTGTTTTCACATATCCTCTTGAGAGCCCTGATAGATAACTAGCATAATCCCCAACCTCCCCACGGCCCTGCATACCTATGCCTCATCCCCACACAGAAATGGAGATATTTCAGCTCTGTTACTTGGAATAGAAGGCTCTGTCTGTCAGGGTCTCTGCAGGTGGGGCTGATGGAAAGGGGCAGGACAGGACTTTCCCATCACTGGGCCTGCTAATATATTGATTACTTGGTTGCCTATTTCACCAGACCCCGTGATTCTTCCTTCTTTCTGTCCTTGTTCATATCCCTTCTGCCTCCACTCTGGCTACTTCCCTGTTTATGGTTTTTAAGAAGAGTTTAATGAAATGTTTATTATATAAGAGTTGGCTGTGGGGTGCTTTGAGCCTTTTGGAGGAAAGCACAATATAAATCTAATAAATAAATAATAAACAAGTGATATAAGCAGGAGGAAAATTACGTGTTTTAGGTGAGTTGTAAAGAACGTTGTAAAACCTGTAAGATGTATTTGTTAGATGAAGAGGCAGGGAAAAAAATGCAGATATCATCGCTTGTACAGAAGTGAGTCTTTACAATATTTTAAATTACAAAAACAATTCTCATGAGTTTTAACCCTTTGTGAAGCCACCTCTGCCTCTGTTTTTGGTTGGAGGGGATGGGAAACAGAAAACAGGTAGCTCAGTAGCATTTTGTTTACTTCCTCATTTGGCCACGGAGGAGCTATGAAAATGACATTTAGGACCCAATTCTACAGCCCTTATGAGCTTATAACTCCCAGTGATTTCAGGGAAGGCTCTTAAGGGGTGAACATGCTTTGCAAAATCCCACAAATCCTAAGCAAAGTCTAAACTACTCCATTAACACTTCCTGGTGGGATCTGAGTTTGTGGTTCTTCGGGAGACAAAGGCCTCAGTTTTATGAATGCCATTATCAACCTTTGATGCTTCACTGGATACCAATATAAGGTTTGGATTTTGATTTAACTTTGACTTTGGCTTTGTGTTGGCAGAAATTGGGGCTGGGCTCAAACTTTGGCCTTCTGTTTGCCTTTGGATGTCAAAGATAGAATCCTATAGCTAAGAAATTTGGAGTTATTTTTGCATTTAAAAAGTGAGAAAGTAAGCAGGGCAGCTGAATTAGTTGGTTTTAGATCCCATTTCTGGTGATTTCTATTCAGGCTATTTCTTCTCTAGTCCCTTTTAAAAACTAATCACACACACCTGAGCTAGAGGCACATTTCATCTACCTGCTTTAGATGTCAGCACAGGCCCTATATTTCATTAGGTCACTTCCTGTTTGTTTTCTCTACTCAGCCAATTTGGCCTGCGTATCTTGGTTCCTGTTTTCTGCTAAACCCCTTAGATTAAACATCCCAGTTTGGGATGACTGCCTGTGGAAGTCTTCTAGAACAGGGCTCACCAGATGTATCTACCCTTTGTCTGGACCACCTAGAAAAGAAGGAGAGAAAATAGATTTGAAGCATGGTTGTTCATTTCTTGGTGTGTAAGGAGAAAGGAAGAAGAGAGGGAAGCATGTGTTCATGAAATTTCTCATAGCTTAAAGGTTGATATGACAGAAATCACTTTTCTTTCTTTCCCCCAGCTTCAAATTTGCGGTCCACACAAATCTTTTTTTTTTTTTTTTTTTTTTTTAAATTTTATTTATTTATTTGAGAGAGAGAGACAGCGGGAGAGGGAACACAAGCAGGGGCAGTGGGAGAGGGAGAAGCGGGCTCCCTGCAGAGCAAGGAGCCCAATGCGGGGCTTGATCCCTGGATGCTGGGATCATGACCTGAGCCGAAGGCAGACGCTTAACCGACTGAGCCACCCAGGTGCCCCCGGTCCACAAAAATTTTAATGATTTCCCCCCCTTTAACTTTTTATTTAAATTCCAATTAGCTAACATGCAGTGTAATATTAGTTTCAGGTGTACAATATAGTGATTCAACACTTCCGTACAACACCCAGTGCTCATCACAGCTAGTGCACTCCTTAATCCCCATCCCCTGTTTAATCCACCCCCCTTTTTTGATTGTACCATGAGATTATATAGGCATTATTAAAAGAGTATGGGCTTAGGCAGGAATGATATTCAAATATTCATCAACTCATTCAGCACCCAAGCAGATACCAACTGTGAACAAGGGTATAGACTAGACTAGCCTTGCATTGACTAGTGAGAGTGGATAGCAGCCATAAACAACCAGTATGGGACCATTAAGACCATGAAGAGTAGAGCTGTAAACCACTAATATTGACCAGACTGGCACCCACATGAACCAATCAGAGTGGGTGCCAGCTATAAACAAGCATTGGGGCCACATGGACATGGACTGATTGAATTTTAGCCTTGGACTTACGACTGGGACACATCTGGAATATATCCAACTCTGTGAACTACTAGAGAATTAAATCAGTTAACTTCTCTAAGCCTCAGATTTCTCACCTATAGAATTTTTTTTTAAAGATATATTTATTTATTTGAGAGAGAGAGAGAGAGCGCATGCATGCACACACAGACAAGTTGGGGAAGGGGCAGAGGAAGAGAATCTTCAAGCAGACTCCCCTGTGAGCACTGAGCCCAATGGAGGGCTCGATCTCAAAACCCATGAGAATCATGACCTGAGCTGAAACCAAGAGTTGGACGCTTAACTGACTGAGCCACCCAGGCACCCTTCACCTGTAGAATTTCTAATGCTTATCTCTGTTTTTATTGAAATTTCACTAGGCGAATATGGGAGAAATTTTTCTTGTATTTAATGTTTCTTTGGATCTGGGATGATTCCTCAACTTTTTCTTCCAGATTACTAATTTGGACTTTAGCTTCATTCATTCTATTTTTCAACTCCAATATTGAATATTTAATTGTGGAATCATATTTGTAGGTTTTTAAATTTATTCTTCAATTGCTTCATTTTCAAGAAGCTGTGTTTTGTTTTCTGAATGTAGTCACACCTCAAATCTTTTTAAGAATGCTAGTTTAAAAAAAATTAAGTTCCCTTTCTTGCTTTCTGTCTTTCTCTTTCTTCCTTTCTTTCTTTTGGTATCACTTTGAGATTTTGGCATTATTTGCTTATTTGGGACCTTATCTTTCATTCTATTTGTTTTTGTCCAAAGTCTATTGATCCTTGAGGGTCTGTTCATGTTTATGATTGAAAGAGTATATTGACAGTTATCATATGGTTTCACTCATATGTGGAATATAAGAAACAGGGCAGAGGATCACAGGGGAAGGGAGGGAAAACTGAATGGGAAGAAATCAGAGAGGGAGACAAACCATGAGAGACTCTTAACTATAGGAAACGAACTGAGGGTTGCTGGAGGGGAGGTTGGTGGGGGGATGGGGTAACGGGGGTGATGGGCATTAAGGAGGGCACGGGATGTGATGAGCACTAGGTATTATATGCAGCTGATGAATTATTGAACTCTACATCTAAAACTAATGATGTACTATATGTTGGCTAATTGAATTTAAATAAAAAAAACACAAACAAAAAAAAGTCAGTGTCTGAGTTAGGTTGTTTTTTAAAGTTAAATAGTTCTATTTAACTGAAACAGGGCTGACTTTATAAGAAGCAGGGTTCTGTATAAGTGAATGGGAACTACTGATAGTCAATCTTTTCATAAAGGACTATACATGAGGGGAAAGAGCCAAGATTTAGAGCTCAATAACTGCCAGATTTCAAGGGTTTTAAGGAAGAATATTTTTTTTGCTTTTTTTTAGGATTTTATATTTTTATTAAGTATTTTTTCAATTTTATTGAAATGTCATCGACATACAGTATAAGATGTACAGCATAATGACTTGACTTACACATATTGTGAAATGATCATTACAGTAAGGCCACTTAGCATCATCATCTCATATACATACCCACACCCCTTGAAAAAAGGTCTTTTCCTTATGATGAGAAATTTTAGGATCTACTCTCTTAGCAACTTGCCAATGCACCATACAGCAGAGTTAGCTATAGTCATCATGTCATCCATTGTGTCCCCAGTACTTATTTATCTCATAACTGGAAGTTTGTGCCTGTTGAGCACCTTCCTCCAACCCCCTACTCCCTACCTCCTGCCTCTGGTAACCACAAGTCTGATCTCTTTTTCTATGAGTTTTGTTTGTCTTAAGATTCCACATAAGTGAGACCGTACAGTGTTTGTCTTTCTCTAATTGTTTACTTGTTACTTTTATGTCTCTTGTCCCTACTCCTCTTCAAGTTCATGTTTAGCTTGAGTTTGTTCAACTTCTCTTGACCATTTCAGTACCGTTGATAAGGATCATTCCTAGCACATCTCTCACTTTTATTAAGCATTTCTTAGGATTTCAACATGGGCCAAGGGAGTACCAGCTGCTCTGTTTATGGGAGAGAGGAACCAATCAAGCCAGCAGTATGATAGATAATACTTTAATTATCTTGATGATCTCTCTGAGGCCTGCTCTGCTCTCTGCATTGGTTAAACCAGAGATTCCCCAAGGGATCTCCTCTTTATCCTTAGCACCAGTCTTCAGTGTAAGTTTGTGTTGTAATTCTTTGTTTTAGTTTCTCAGACAATTTAGACAATTCTATTTTCTTTCTATTATCTGGAAATACTTTAGTAAATGTGGTATTCTATTGGGACAGTTTTTTTTTTCTTTTGTTTTCAGCTCAGTTGTGGATTTTCTTTTTATTTACTATCATTTCAATGGGGTTGTAAGGGAGAGATATTAAATATGTATACTCCATCCCCCACCTTGAACATGAAGTCTGTTAACCTGAGTCAATATATGGATGTACCTCATAAACCATGAAGCATTGTTCCAAGTTAGCAAGCGAATTTCCCTCTTCTTCTTCTTCCCATTATCATTTTCCTCCTCATCGCTAACACTTCCAGCCTCATCACTAACATTGTCTAGTCTTACGCTTTTTAGAAAGAAGATGAGATAACATGGAATTGATGGAACTTCAGACAATGTAATGGGAGAAAGTAAAATATTCAGACAACGTGAAAAAGGCATGGTGGACGAGGAATACTATGTTGTAAGTGGGCACCATGTCCAGGCATCTGCTTCCGAGGTCAGCTCCTCTAAGCCATTTGCACATTTCATCATTTCTTACCTCCTTTTATTCTCAACACACAGACTCTCCATGTACCAAATTTTCTAGTACCTCCACTGGCTTCAAGGGCAGTGGTGAAAGATACCCACTGCCATCACTATTGGCATATGTGGGTTATTTATGGATAAGTGTCTGCTTACCTGTGTATTCTTTTGTATCAGCAGGGTTCTAAATATAGATGCCCATCACAAATGCTTAGAAAATTTTTTTTTGTATTATGAAAATAATACAAGATAATTATAAAACACTTAAAACATATAAATAAGCAAGAAATAAAAGAGTCAGAGAGCTATTTTCAAATTTTGAGTATATACATCTAGTCTTTTTGTATATATCCACAGACTTTCATGCACACATACCCTTTTATATTTTTCACCCTAATAGGAAGGTTCTATAAATGGTTTTGGCTTTTTTTATGACATCTACAACTATCTTGATAAGCTATAACATGTCTGCATCTTTCCTCCTCATCCTGTGCTTTTTCTCTCTTATCTCTCTTTCTACAGTTGCTCATGGATGTTACATGGAAAGCGAAATGTGAGTTAATATATTTAACCTGGAAAAACAAGAAAAAAATTGCTGTACCTCAATCATTTGTTTGGAGTATGGGTTCTACATATTAGCCTACATATTTGTACATGAGGTTTTTTTTGTTTTTGTTTTTGTTTTATCACTACCCAATTCATCAGTTAAGATGGGACATTTGTTTATTTGGATGAGCATGTGCCAGCATTGTACTGGAACAAAAAAGCATTACTTGTGCCGTTCCTTCTTGGCCTGCCCATCTGGTAGGGGTTGCTTCCCAGGTAAGTTCCTTAGTGCACAAGGTTTTTAAAAATTATTAGGCCAGGGGCACCTGGGTGGCTCAGTAGTTAAGCATCTGCCTTTGGCTCAGGTCATGATCCCAGGGTCCTGGGATCGAGCCCCACATGGGGCTCCCTGCTCTGCAGGAAGCCTGCTTCTCCCTCTCCCACTCCCCCCTGCTTGTGTTCCCTCTCTCACTGTGTCTCTCTCTCTCTGTCAAATAAATAAATAAAAATCTTAAAAAAAAAATTATTAGGCCACCACACAGTGCCCAGGTCAGCACTCTGGGACTCATGCTAGATTCTTCCTCTTCCTCTCTCCTTTATTTAACCAATTATTATTATTTTTTTATTCTAGCTCCTCTTAAGCTCTTGGTTACCCTCTCTTCTCCATTACTACTACCTTTCCTTTAGTTCTGGGACTCACCAGCTCTTGTCTTCTTGACATATCCTTCCCTCCTCTCTACTCCTCCAATCCCGCCAGCACATTGCTTATAGTGTGGTCTGTTAAAGTTCTGACCACATCCTTCCATTTCTTGAGAGATAGCAAGAGCTCTTAAATCAAACAGGCCAGGTTTGAATCCTGACTCCACCACTTATCAGTTCTGGGATCTCAGGAGACTCCTGAGCTTTGCTGTCTTCAGTTTCCTCATTTATAAAACGGAACAACAATAATAGTTGTTGCAAACATTAAATGTGTTTATTAACATCAAATGCTTAGAGCAGTCCTGGACAAACTGTGTTCAGTAAGGTTTAACAATGATTAAAAACATTTTTATTGTCTTCCTACCTTCCACAGAATAATTTCTGAACTTCTGGCATGTCATAAAAAAACTCTTTGTACTTTCATCTCTGACTACATCCCCAGCTTCACCTCTTGCTTCTTCGTTTGTATCTTCTTCTTGGACCAAAGTAGAGCACATGCCATTCTTTAAATGTGCCATGACCTTCATGTCCTGCTGAACTCAGTGTTCCCTCTGCTTGGGTGCACACCTGACTGCTGGCATGAAGAGAGACCAACAGGGGACAAAGATCCAGGCCTCCCACCTTCCAAGCTGGAGCACTTCCTACTCCCACATGCTGCTTCCTTCATCTCCAGTCTTTATACCCCTCTTCCGAGCATGTTACCATGAACTTGGTAGAGGACTAAGAGGTGGGGGAGTGGCGTGAGGCAAAGGGAACACCTAAAAGAGGTTTTTAGTACACATGAAAAATCTCTTCTTATATTAACTGTTTGAAACAGCGTGCCTTTTTACCTGGGGGCATTTGGACATAACTCCATGCTTTTTTTTTTTTTTTAAAGATTCTATTTATTTATTTGAGAAAGAGAACAGGAGTGGGGGGTCGGGGGGGGGAGAGCAGAGAAAGAGGGAGAAGCAGACTCCCTGTTGAGCAGGGAGCCTGATGCAGGGGGCTCAATCCCAGGACCCTGGGATCATGACCTGAGCCGAAGGCAGATGCTTAACCGACTGAGCCACCCAGGTGCCCCACACCTCCATGCTTCTAAAGATGACTACTATCATGAGAGGTGTTGATATGGACACTATAGCTGTGTGTTTGGATGGCATGGGTGGTCATCATTGGTGGTAGCTGGGGCCGTGTTGTTTTCCTTCTGCTATGCTCCATGGGCCTCTGCCTCGAGGTGCCCTAAACCAGCTGAGCACATCTATATTGGCTTTGGATCTCTCTCAAGGTGCCTGTTCTTCCTTTCATTAGTGTGGATAATCAGAGTTTGATTGTAAAGTATGCCCGGGCCAAATACAAGGGCTTTTAAAATTGTCTGCTGTTTTAGATTATCCAGGCCACTGATCCACCTTCCTTAGCATGGATAATTGAGAGTGGACTGGGCTGAAGAATGTTAAGCAGAACCAATTGACAAAATAAATGAGATTTTAAAAATCCTTTACATTTTAATAATAGAAAAAAAAACAAGCTAGGTTTTCTTTTTTTTAATCTAAAAGGGCCTATTTTATATATTGAAACTGTAAATTTATTTGCTTTTATGTTGACTCAAAATAAGAAGATACTTTCTATGGTGTGGCCATTTAAAACCTATTTAAAATGTGTACTAATTATAATAGGCACTTAATGGAGTTAGGGGAAAATTGAAAATATAGACAAGAGGTTGGACAGTTCCAGAGTCAATGTCAAATCTTCTTTTAACTATGTTTATGTTTCAACTAGGTAGCAAGGAGAGGGTGGTAGTCACTTCAAATTCTGAAAATCTCTCTCTTGATAGTGGAGGCTATAATTCTTTGCCCCTAATGAGCAATAATCATGTAGAGAAGGGCATTTTTTGAATGTATGTATAAGATTAACAGGGCTCTGATCCCTGTCTGAATGTCTGTGCTCATTCACTTCTCATTTTCATCCTCTTGTCTTTCCCCATATGCCTCTGAATGCAGGCAGAAATGTATTTACATGTCACTTGACTGGGAATTTAGAGGACATTTTCTCAAAGGAACAATGTTGTAAATAGGGGTAGGTGTCACTGAATACCCTTCAGGTGTGTAATGAGATAAATAGATTTGGGGGGTTGGCGTGGGAATTTGGAACTTAATGTAAGAGGCAATAGTGAGTTTCTGGGCAGGTGACTCATAAACAAGGTTTTTGAAACATTACCCATTTTTATGTTGGGAATTGCCAAGCTAAGGCTTAAAGTCTCCCACAACACCCATGAATAATCATTTAAATACAGGCTTTGAGACTTGGGGGGAAAATGCATTATTTACTCTAAAGACAATAATCTTCCTTTGGAGTCATTGTAGTCTATCATACAGATGCATACTCGGGGATATTTGAAAGAGCAACATTTTCTCTTGATGGTCCATTACTTTGTATGTTTTATAAATTATTATCCAGGACTAGATTGCAGGCACAGGTTAGAGATGCACATCAACCACTCTGGAACAGAATGTGGGAGACTAAGGGTCTTTCACAGGGTGAAATATTGCAAGGGACTTTGGCCATTGCCTACTTTCTTTGTGTGAAGAACAAGATATGGGGATGGAGGTGATGGAGACCCTAATGAATCCTTTGGTTCCCTGCAATGCTGAGAACTTGGCAAATGTTGGTATACAACAAAGTCTTGTTGTTCAACTGACTTGCTGAAGGAAGAACTGAGGGCTTCTTAGCATAGATATTGTACAGCTGAGGCCAAACATCTGCCAGGGTCACCTCAGTACACTCTCCATGGCTCAAATAAAGACAAGGTGCGGCCATTCTAAAACTGTGATGTAGTTGGCTTGATGTTGGATGATGACTTTGGAGAGAAAATATGTCCAGAGAGTCAGAAAAGATCTGTTTCCATGATGTACTGGAAGACCTGGGTGCCTCATGTGAGTTAATAATTAAATTAAATTGAATGAATAGTTATTTGAATTAGGGCCACGTAGTTCCTCCCAGTTAGACATTTATTCACTGCGAGTATTAGAGTCTAGAGATGTAAAAAGTAAATAAAACGCTCATTTGAATCCCACATTCTAGTGAGGGAGAGAAGCATATGCAGAACCGTGATATGATGTGACAATCCTAATAGCAGAACAAGCAAAATGCTAGTGGAGCATCGGTGGGAGGGGTGTGGATACAAGAGTAAAAGCACTTTATGGGCATTTATGTTGGGCTTTTAATAAGAAGTTTGTTTTATTCTGTTTTGTTTTGCTTTGTTTTGTTTTCAGGGATAGACACTAGGATGGGCAAATCAGCAGAGGAAACATTTTGAACCAAGGCACAAAATTATGAATATGTATGCAGTTTTTGAGGAATGGTATAGTCACATCTAGTAAAGTAGGTAAATGGTTTAGGATTCTAATATTTTGGAATGTATTAGAATCACCTAGAGGTCTTGTTAAAATGTAGATTTGGGGGCCTCACATGAGGCTATACAACACCACTATTTATAGATAGGGCCCAGGAATTTACATTTTTTTAATAAGTGTTCTGTATGATGGCTCATGCTTTGAGAAAGCCTGCCACAGTCTGTTTTCTGATGATAGGGAGAATGGCAGGACCTGAAGGTAGAAAAGTAGGATAGGCCCATGTTGTGATGTATATAAGGTACCAGGCTCAGGTGTTGATGTTAGGATCATGTGCAATAGGTTCTTGGTAGCCATAAAAGATCCTTAAGCAACAGGAATCGTGTGATTAGGTCTCTACGTTAGAAAGGATTTTGATTGCAGTGTGGAGGCTGAACTGGAGGAAGGAGACATGGGAGCTAGGGGGCAGTCGTTAGGCTCTTACAGTAGATGAGGCAGGGATGATGAAGGCCTGAATTCAGGTGGAGGGCGCAGAATGGAGGAGAAAGCATAAAGAGACATCACTGAGGGAGAACCAAAAGGATATGTTCATGAATATAGTGCAGGGCAGGAAGGAAGTAGGACGACTAAGGTGACCCTTGTCATTGTAGTTTAGGTGACCAATTGGCTGATGGCACTATGAATAGAAACACAATACACTGGAGAAAGAGAAGGTTTGGAGTTGGTGTGGTAGAAGTGGGATAGGTTCAATGTGGGCTTGAGATTCCCTTAGGTTATTTATTTATTATTAAAGATTTTACTTACTTATTTGGGAGATTTGGGAGAGAGAGATCGTGTGAGCGCACACAAGCGGCGGTAGGTGGGTGGGTGGGTGGTTTGGGCAGAGAGAGAGGGAGAAGCAGATGCCCCCCTGAGCAGGGAGCCCGACCCGGGGCTTGATCCCAGAACTCTGGGATCACAACCTGAGCCAAAGGCAGATGCTTAACTGACTGAGCCACCCAGCCCCCCCACCCCAGGGTATTTAAATGGAAATCCTGGAAGGTGACTGGAAATTCGTATCTCCTTTTCAGATTAGATTTGCTGGTAATCACCGGTGCCTAGAAAATGGTTGAAGTCATAATGGATGAGAATAGTTGAAATAGGGTTTTGGAGGGAAGTGCAAAGAGGAGCAAAAGTTGCAAAGTCTGGATTGAATGCTGTAGAAGAACTCCGAAGACTCAGAAGGAGCCCACATGGAACTGACATTCTTTTAGAACATCAGACTGACTAGGAAGAATTCTAGAAACCTTCTAATCCAGTGGTTTTAAAACATTTTTTCATGCAGCAGAACTAGGAGAATCTAACTTAGAACTCTAACAAAAGAGATACTGATGGAGCTTCTCTGGTTGAAAGGTGGGTGGACTGTCCCCCCCAGCATTTCCTTCTTTAGTGTTTTTTCCCCAAGTGGCGATTCTTGACTCCACTTTGGGGAACATGGTTTTTAAAACATCTTCTGGAAGCAAGAGAGATGGATTGATATTATCGATGTCGCACAACTCATTAGTGACAGAGGGGGAACATGATGAGGTAAGGCCCACAAGAAACAAAGCAACAAAGACAATGTGGAACTCATGGCCAAAATGAGTGGTGCAGAGGATATGGGTGTTAAGGCAGAGGGTTAACATTCTGGGCTGTGATATTCAGGGAAGGAGTTGAAGAGGTAGTAGATTTTTAGAGGATAAGAAAACATTTAGGGATTTAGTTTCTTGCCCATTTAAAAGTCAGAGCTTAAGGTTTGTGCTGGGTTGGAGAAAGTTAAAAGGTGAGTCTTTCCAACTTCTATAAAATTGAGGCAATTGTTATGTATGTGACATCATAATTATTGCTCAGACTCCATCCCAATTCCGATAGAAGTGGAAATTTAATAATGGGACAAGCTGAAGAGTCAGAGTGAAGGACATAGTAGCTCTCCCTTCCATGGAGAAGGGACTTTGGGAGGGGCAGCTTGTTTGGAAGGCAATGTCTTGGTAACTTATCTTGAAGTTATATTTGCAAGGCAAGCATGCTCTTCTTAGTAGAAGGCATTTATTTCAGAAAGCTGTTTTGGGGGGTTTACCAATGGAATACCCCTTTACACCGCCAATTGACATACTGTGGAAACGTTGGGGCTGCCACATCAGTCTTTATCATGAAAAGTCCGGAAAACTCTGTACTCAGGGAGTTGTTTTGAGACATCAGCAGAAATCTGCCAAGACTGAAGACTGACCCAGTGATTCCTGGGGGACCTTGAGGAGAGTCAATTAGTTTATGAGTCAAAGAAACCTCAAATTATTCTAAAAGGCATTTGCTGCCATCAGAAGGTTCCATTCTTGAATTAGCAAGCTGCTACAAGTTCCAAGCTGATATTCTTTCTTAGAAAGATGCTTATGGGGTATAAATCTTTTTAAGTGCATTTTTTGAACCAATTGTTTCATTTAAAGAAGACCATTAGTTGGTTATTAAGGGTCTATATAATAGTGTCAATACATTCTAAAATTGGAGACTGGGTATGTTGTTTTGGATGTTTTAATGGTCCCGATTGTTTAAGTTACTTGGCCTTGACTCATTTGCTTGACCTTTGCTTGTTTTAAGGGCTTGGAAAAGCTCTCCCAACTACCCAGAGTTGATGTAATGGCTCTTCATATATGGGATACAAATATGAAAAATATCTGAATAAGTTAACTAACAGTATTTGAATGATTGGGTCAGGTCTACACAACCAAAGTGAAGTAGATAACTGCAAATTTTCGAGGAATCAAAAAGTTTATTTTTTTTAAAGGTTTTATTTATTTGACAGAGAGAGACACAGTGAGAGAGGGAACACAAGCAGGGGGAGTGGGAGAGGGAGAAGCAGGCTTCCCACCGAGCAGGGAGCCTGATGTGGGTCTCGATCCCAGAACCCTGGGACCATGACCTGAGCCGAAGGCAGACGCTTAACAACTGAGACAACAGGTGCCCTGAGGAATCAAAAGTTTAAAGAAAAATTCAATTTTCTACCAAAAAAGGCTTAACTTAATACATTATTATTTTGAGTGTAATTGTAGCTGTGATACCTATCCAGAAAAAGGGCTGGAAGATTATACTACAAAATATTAATACAGAGAAGTAATATAGTTGTTATTAGCACCAGTGCTTCTTTGCTCTACTGATTGAGGAAGAATATGAGTTCATATTTGACTTTCACAAGCAGTGTGGTCTTGTTTTTGTTACTTAACCTTTTTAAGACTTACTTTCCTCCGGTGGGTAATATCTATATTTTGAAGATTATTGGGAATAGTACATGAAATAATATAGGCAACCTCTTAGCACAAGGCCTGGCTTTTTTTTTTTTTTTAAGGATTTATTTATTTATTTTGAGGTGTGGGGGCCAAGGGGGAGGGAGACAGAAACCCAAGCAGACTCTGTGTTGAGTGCAGAGCCTGGTGCGGGGCTGGATCTCAAGACCCTGAGATCATGACCTGAGCCGAAACCAAGAGTACGTGTGTGCTTAACTGACTGAGCCACCCAGGCGCCCCAATGGCCTGGCATTTTTAAAAGAACTCAATAGATGTTAATTATCTTGACTACCATCAACACCACCACCATCATCAACATCAACATTATCATCACCATCATCATCATCGCCATCAAATGGCATGTGAGACTGGGTCCTCCAGGAAGCAGAAGCCAGGATGGTATTGAATATGCAAGAAGTTTATTCTTCATGACAGAAACGAGTGAGGGCTGGGAGAGGCTGGGGATACAGGTCTTTTGAGTGAAGGAGAGAGGGAAGGAAAAAGGAAGTTTGAGTGAAGCATTTAGACTACAGGACAGGGCAAGGGAAAGCTCAGCCAGGTCTTTAGGGAAGTTGAAAGTCACCTGTCGGGAAGTCCCACCTCTTTCAGGGACAGGCTTGTCATAGTAGCCTCACCACATTCAGCACTGCCTGTGATCAGCTCGGGGAAGTGTGGCCTCAGTGCAAACTGCACCTGTGATGGATTCCAGGGCTCAGAGCTAGAGCCCTCGGTCAGCTGGTCAGCTATGCTCCCTGAGATTGGGGGTTTACAAATGTGTTGTTAATGGCCGTCATAGTTATGAGTGATTTTATTTTATTTTATTTTTTAAGATTTTTTATTTATTCATTAGAGCAAGAGAAAGCACAAGCAGGGGGAGGGGCAGGGGGAGAGGGAAAAGCAGGCTTCCCGCTGAGCAGGGAGCCCGATTCAGGGCTTGATCCCATGACCTTGGGATCATGACCTGAGCCTAAGGCAGACACTTAACCGACTGAGCCACCTAGGTGCCCCAGTTGTGAGTGATTTTAAAAATTTTTCCATTTTTTTGGTATTTTATTAATTGTCTATATTAAACCTGCCTTACTTTAATATAAAGAAGCTGTAAAATAATGAATTTAAAGTATTTTCTTCTGCTTGCATAACCTGAAAGTGTTTGAGACTTGCCCAAATCTCACAGTAATTCCCAGCTTTCCACTTTGCTCGGATATTTTAGTACGGCCGTGCCATCACTGCAACCGGACCTTCCCATGAAAAGTTCTGCTGTTCTGCTCCAACTTTAATTTCTATTTAGAAACCTGATTTGATTAAAGAGTGAAAGTTTAAGTGTTTGTAACAGGATTCAATTAAAATAGGTCATACTTGGGGCTCTGAAAATGGTAGCTGGCCTTGGGCAAATTAGGAACAAAAGTGATAAAATTCAGTTGGATGCATCACAACATCTAACATCTTTAAGGAGGACGTTTTGTCTAATAGATTCAATTTAGAAATATTTAGTGTAGGTCATCAGCTTAAGCACCTAAAAAAAATGTGTTTGTTTGTTTTTTTTCTCCCTTTAGTTATAGCTAGGATCAGGACACCTGGACTCTAATCTACAAAATAAACAATTTGTGGTGGGACCTTGAAGAAAGTCAGTTAGTTTCTGTGACTTTACCAGTAGGTTAAAGAGGAGATTGTAATATTGGTGAATAATGTGCTTAGAGATGTTTGCATAAAAGATGCTTTGTCATTGTAAAGTATTATTGAATATTTATGGTCTACCAGACTGAGCCAAATGGCCCAGAGGAAAAAACAGTCAGATTTATGTAAACCTTGTTCAGTGTCCCAGATACTTCAGGATGGGTGCTCTATATATGAATGAATAAATAAATGGTATAAACATTATTTTAAAATTTGAAGGTACATCAATATTATCTGGGGTGTTAGCCAACGGGCCTGACCTCTGACGTTGAAAGGAAGTGTCTGCCTCCAGGTAACTGTGTCGATCTCATAAATATTTTTAAAGCCACAGGCATCGATGGCAAGATACGTTTTCTTAGTTTTGTGTCTGCAAATAAAGGTAAATTATATCTTTACCTAAAAGCTACAAGAAATTATTGTCTCTCACCCACAGGATTGCTCTGAGAATTCGCAGACTGAAATTGTGAATCTTATACATACTTCTTCCCCCCCTCCTTTTAAGAAGTGTTTTACTCACTATCTGTACTGTAGTTTTCTGTCACTATGTGAGAAATCTCAGCCTCAAATAAATAATAAAAACAATAGCCGTACACACTGCCCAAGGACTTAATGGATCTTACTGAGCCACACAATGCAGATGTATTGGGACATAAATAGGTGATAAGAGAGAAGAGGCACAGAAGCAATGTGTTTGGAGGGGGTCACTGCTTAATCCAAATGGGTTCAGCACCAAGATTCATGAAACGTGACAGTGGGCCAGGAGGAGCTTGCTGTGACATTTCAGATTCCCCTACCTCTTCTAATTAACCATTTCAAGTGTATAACAAAACCTAGATCACATACAGATTTAGTAAGACCCGTCAGTACCAAGTGCAGCCCTGTCTGGGGGGGATGGATGGTTCTGCTCTCCTCAGGCAATGGACTATGACTCAGTAATACCTCAAGTTGGGCTTTTAATTTCTGTGATACATTGGTTCTGAAGAGCATCTGTCTAAAAGACAAAAACCGTAGCAGAGCTGCTTTATGACCTATCCTGTCATCAAATGCATTTAAGTATATTGCATAGGTCTAAATATACCTTAGCAAGTCTAATGAGATGTTTGAAAACATGAAAACCACATACAGAAAAAACTTGCTATCATAGGAATGACAGGAATAATAACAATAACAATAATAGCTGCCTTTTAAAATATTTTATTTATTATTTTAGAGAGAGAGGTTGTACGTGTGCAAGTTGGGAGGAGGGGCAGAGGGAGAGGGAGAGGGAGAGAATCCCAAGCACACGCCACGCTGAGCACAGAGTCCCACGGGGGGCTTGATCTCATGACCCTGATCTGAGCAGAAACCAAGAGTTGGATGCTTAACTGACTGAGCCACCCAGGTGCCCCAATAGCTGCCTTTTTAAACAACTACTATTTGCCACCATGCCAGACATTTTATACACTTCCTATATAATTATTCCCTTTTACAGATAAGGACACAGACTCAAGTGAAATTATCCAGGGTGAATTAGTTTGTGGGAGTTCTGGACATTTTTTTTTAATACAGAAAAAAAAAACCCAAAGACCCAACAACCCCAAATTCTTGCTGAGGCAGGTTGTCAGGAGTTCTTGCCCCATTAGTCGGTGGGCTCAGAAATCTTTAGGGTGCTAATATCTGGACATGAACCACCTCTCTTCAGGTCAGCCTCTCCAAGTCTACTCACCCCCCAGCTCTTCTCACTTGTCTTGTGAAATGGGAACCAGGATTGAAACCCCAGAGTCATGCCTCAGTATCTGCAGCATTGTGTGATCTATAAATATTAGTTGGTATGATCTAAAAAATTCAGCGGACTCTGAAGCCTGTGATTTTCATTAGTCAAAAAAAGGATGCCATTAGCCCATTTTCACAAATGCCAGATTTATAGAGGTATTCTAGAAAACATTTACTAAAATGGAATTATTTAAAATAAGACATTTGTATTTAACTGGCAAACAGAATCAATTTACCTGGTGCAATTCATAGATTAGATTTAGGAAGCCAGCCCCCCTTCTTTTTTGCTTAGTTGTGTGATACAATGAAAATCTGATTGGTGATTGGTAGGAAAATAATGAAAAGCAAATTAGTGTTCATAAAATTTTTGAGTTGATTTGCTACTGGAACCTGGCCAGGCAAACCCATAGGGATTGAGGCTTTTAGGGGTATTTCATGTCTGTGGTGATGTCACTAGGAAGTTACAGATTAATAGCATGGTGCTGTTTATAATTTTCATGTAGCAGAGGGAGGAAAGAGTTAAAGGATTTAAATGTTGCAAAGGGTATTTCTTCTGGGCAGGAGAGGTTTGAATGTAGGGCACCTTTTGCATTTTAAGCACGGATGTTTGATCCCTTGTCCCACAGTTATGTAATAAAAGAACTTTATTATTATTTTTAAAGGGAAACAGAGAAAAGGCCACTAGGAAAAATACTTGTCCCTGGGGGACAGCTTTTATAGTGCATGTTGTTCAGGAGCTACTTCCTCCTGCCCCAAGGTTCTGGAACAGGATGAATGCCCTTCTCAAGGTGCTGAGAGGCCGGAGGGACGACTGAGTGCAGGTGTCAGAGGAACTGCACGCCCAACAGGTTTGGATGGTCCCGGGTGCAAAGAGCTGATGCAGCCAGGCAGTCAGAATAGGGAATCTCAAGGAGGCCAGCAAGACAAGGGGGGCTCCATAAAAGACTACTTACTCTGAGGTCTCTTCTTAGGAGAGCCAGTGTAGGTTGGCACAGTGGGTACAAAAACCATTTACTGACAACAATCATACGCTAATTCCCGGAGAGTCATTTCCAAATGCATCCACTCCAATAATACATCCAATACATTTCCTCAACACCACTATCAAGTAGGAAGACCCAGGTGTTATTAGCACTCTGCTTCTGCAGATGAGGAAACTGAGGCACAGAGAGGTTGGGTGAATTGCCTGAGGTCACAGAGATAGTAAGGCATAGAGATAAACTGATATACGTATAGAGAATGTGAATAAGAGCAGTCTCTGTTCAGTGACCCTTGGCTTACAGATTTACTTTTATCTGTTACCTATGCTCTCTTCCAAATCCTTAAACTCAAGGAAACCCCAGATTCTTCCAGTTTAACTGGGGGTGATATCAGCGGTATAAAGTGTGGGATGGAGTTCAGGGCATGGTACAATACTTTGGAAGCTGAAGGAGTTTGAGAAAACAGAAGTGTGAAGGTTACTCTGACTTCCCCTGCCCTTCTCCCCTGAAACAGGTCATAAAACACTCCTGTGAAAGGCACCTATACCTGGAGGAAAGGAACATCCTTATCTCTGAAGACAGAGGGACAGAGCAGAATCTGAATGAACAGGCCTTGCTAAGTTTCCCCCAATTTCCTCCCCTTAACTTATGCTCTGTGACCATCGTATTCCTCCACAACCGTCACTCGTCCTCAAACCTGGCATGAAAATACTCAGGTTTAATCATTTCTTCGGGTCCTCATTTCCTTATGAAGGCTCCCAGGGCATATAAAACTTTACATAAATCTGTATGCTTTTTGCCTGTTAATCTGTCTTTGTCAGTTTAATTTTCAGCCCCAGCCGGGGACCCCTAAGAGGGTCGAGGAAAACATTTTTCCTTCTCTACACATGTAGAGTGCTTGGCAAAGTGCCTGTCCCATCGTAAGGCTTAATAAATGATAGCTATTATTATTATCATGATGCTTTTTCCAGTGTACTGTTCCATCCTTCCAAATGGGGCTCAGATTAGCATAGTGGCAATCAGAAGCTGAAGCCAGTTTAGATTACTGCAGTGCTCTGATGGATGAAGAGAAGAGCAGAGATTTTTCTTCAAAGACAGAGAAAAGTGTCTTTCACTAGACAGCATATTTCGATGCATAAATGGCTGAATGCAAAGAGACTTAATTGAAAGATATAAGAATAATTACAGCAGAATAGCAGCGGCAAAGGCAGTTAAGACAAAAAGCCGTGTATGTTAAACAGGACTAAAGTAAATGAAAAAGGGAGTCTTAGAAGCCTCCGTAGCTAAGCACATTAGGATTGTCAGAAAACAACAACATGACAAGTGCAGGGTTGGAGCCCAAAGGGTCGAGTCCCAGAACCAGGGCTGAAATATTTCCTCTCACTATTTATTTCTAGGGGAATTTATCACTTCCCTGAATTACTAAATCAGTAGTTAAATTATATCCACATTGTTATACATTGCACCGTGCCCTCCACAAGGAGGACACTCAGGGCACACTCAAAAATAACTTTGTTTTTCCCCGCCCCCGCCCCCCATCCCCGTCCCTTCACACTTAGTGGGGGTAGCTCTTCTCTTCCACTCAGAAGTCAACACAGGTGGGCTCAGTGATCTTAAGGCTTAATGTGTGCTGGATATTTTCTCTGTCTGTTTAGATCTACTCTCCACCTCCTCTGCTCTGGGCCCTGGGCAGCCAATCCATATTGATGTCATTGTCCTTCGACTTCAGTTTGCATTTGATGAATGGGAAGTATTAGCAGGAGGTGGTAGAGTCAGGTGGGAGGAGAGAGAAGCCAGAATATTTATTCTTCGGGTTCCCTCCCTCCTGGATTGCAGTGGGTTGGCTGTGTCCCTGAGCTAAAGGCCTCCTCTTCTGCCAGGCAGCCCTTGGCAAGTATCTACTTTCTACAGGTTTTGGAAACTGATTCTGCCCCAGCCCCTTCCGGGGTGCTAATGACTTCATGCTGTTGCAAGCCCTGAGGTACTGCACTCTCCCTTGTTGCTTTCCGCAAGCCCTGCTCACACCATTGTAAATAGTCCTTTATGAAACTCTCCTCAATTACCCAGTGTGAGCACCATCTGTTTCCTGCTGGGACCCTGGCTGATACATATGGCCACTCTTGGTTACAAAACACAGGCTTATTTTGGTATTTAGAATAATTAGTCCATGAAATAGTTAAAACTTCAAATCTGATTTAGGGCTGCCTAGGTCTTAGCTTTTTGGAGGAGAGGGTGTGGTCAATCTTCTTTCTTCCCTTGCTTCTCTTATTTCTGCTTGTGTACTAAGTCTTCTGACCTGGTCGAACCTGATGGACCTGGGTGAAGGCAAGGTAATAAAAAGGAAAATTCTTAAGGCAGTTTCACGACATCTGATTTTGGCCCATATTTAGAACAAAGTCTTTTTCTTACGGACATGCCTCAGAGTCCTGCCCATTGCCGTAGAGCATCCCAGGATCCCGGATGCACACGAAGCTGTCTGCTCCGGCTCATCACTTGCTCTCTCCAGCCATTTACCTCAACTTCCATCTGTTGAGGGGAAATCTGTTTTAAAGCCTTTAGCTGCATTAAAGATGTTTGTTTTCAGGTTTCTGCCTTTTCTTAAGACAATTTTAATAACACATTTTTTTCCCTTAAAAATCATTCTGCTTTTATTTTCTCTTTATTACAAAATTTATTTAGAATTAAAAAATCCAAGTGGATAGATTGACTTATTCTTTTCCTGTTAATCTTCCTCTCCCACCCTCCCTTCATTTTCTCTTCCACTTTTTTCTTTCTTCTTCTTTTTTTTAAGATTTTATTTATTTATTTGACAGAGAGAGACACAGTGAGAGGGAACACAAGCAGGGGGAGTGGGAGAGGGAGAAGCAGGTTTCCCGCTGAGCAGGGAGCCCGATGCGGGGCTCGATCCCACGACCCTGGGATCATGTCCTGAGCCACTCTTAATGACTGAGCCACCCAGGCGCCCCTTTTCTTTCTTCTTTTTATGTTTGATTGTCAGAGAATGTACCTGTGTGAATTCAAGGTGTTTGAAAATAATTTTCTGTTGTTGAATAGCAATCTCTGTCTCTCGTACGTCTGTATCCTGTTATATACACATACATACATGTGTACCTATACGTATAAAGTCAGAGACGTCTTTCCACAAGAGAATAAGTTTATAAACTATGTTAATTAAATTCTCTCTTTCTCTGTCATTTTCTGAGAGAGTCTCTCCTGTGTTAGTGGAGTTTTTGTTATATCCCTGCATTTATCACAGGTTTTTCTCGTGTTTGTCAAAACTCTATTGTCAAAAGTTCATGATTGCTATATGGTTTTGGTGGGCTGTAACTTTTATTAATATGAGAATATTACTCTGTCCCATTTAATGCTTTTCCTTTATATTCATTTTATGTAATTTTTAAAGTTTTATTTATTTAAATAATCTCTACACCCCATATGGGGCTCGAACCCATTACCCTGAGATCAAGAGTTGCATGATTTTCTGACTGAGCCAGCCAGATGCCTTTTTACACAATATCAATAGTCCTAAGTCTACTTTATTTTTATCAGTATTTACATCATAAATATTTTTTCCTCTTCACCTTCACTTTGTTCAAACAGGACTATTTAGTGGGTTTGTGATTACCAAGGTCTCAGCTTCTTTCTGCCATATTATTATTTTATATTTTCTAATGTGATAGTTTCCTTTTGCTTCTCCCTCTTCTCTTCTACCTCCCCCTCCCCCATTATATTTTTCTTTACTCTTTTTCCCATTGAGTGTGGTGTTTCCCACTGGAGGTGCTGTTGGCATTTGGTCTCGTCATTTCTTGGTTCTGTGTGTGGCTGTCCTGCCCTTGGCAGGCCTTCATCATTGGCCCTGCCACTAAATATCAGAGTAGCCCAGTCTCTGGGACAATGGGAAGCATACTGGCACATTCTCACATGCCTCTGGGTGTTAACACCACTCCTAACCTCCAAACAGGGTTGACTTAGATCTGTAATTTCTTTTCTCTTGTGGTTATCTTGACTTTTCTAACTTAATTTTTAATTTTATCTTAGTAACATGTACAATGGTTTAAAAGCTCAAATAGTACTGGGGTGCCTGGGTGGCTCAGTCGTTAAGTGTCTGCCTTCGGCTCAGGTCATGGTCCCGGGGTCCTGGGATCGAGCCCCACATTGGGCTCCCTGCTCGGTGGGAAGCCTGCTTCTCCCTCTCTCACTCCCCCTGCTTGTGTTCCCTCTCTCGCTGTCTCTGTCTGTCAAAATAAATAAAATCTTAAAAAAAAAAAGCTCAAATAGTACTGTGAGAATTATAACACCCGACAACAAAGAAAGATCTTTTATGTCACTTCTCTCAACTTCTTACTTAGTTCCCTAAAGCCAACATATTTGAGTCTTTTCACCATCTTTTTCTAGTACTTACTTCTATGTTTCTAAATAGCATGCATATACAGTCATTATTTGGTATTCTAGTTGAAAGTATATCGGCTTCCGATTTTGTAAAATGAGGTTTTTTCAGCCTGTTCTAGTACCATACTCACAAAGCAAACTTTTTCGTCTCCGTTTTTTCCCACTTGGTTGTTTAACAAATTTTGTCTAAATCTTCATTCAGTTTTTACATCACTGTTTTATGTAAAAATGGTGCACGACTGAGCCACCTAATATCCTATGATTGAGTTTCTTGTCTTGTACAGTTTTTGTTTTGCCTGAGAGTTAATAATTGTCTGTTGTTGGTGGCTTCCTATTCTAGGATTCTTTCACTAATTCATCCCCACACTGTCGGCCAGAAATGTAAATTGTTTCTTGACATGTTCAAACACATCAGATGTTTTATCAGTTTCTCTCTCTCTCTCTTTTTTTCTTGGAGACATCTTTTCTGGAACCCTCCATCCTCCTGTGACATGATATTGAAATGCATTTCCATAGAGTCTAGTGGTTTGTCTTGTCACTTTGGAGGCTCTGTCCCTTCTGAATTAGCTTTGGACACAGAGTGCTGTTAGTAGATCAGGGAATCTTTGCTCACCATAACCTCAAAGTTCCACATAGAATAGTTATGTCTAATACATTTGAATGTTAATTGCAAAAATAAACAAATATTTTTTGTCTGAAAGTACACCAGATCATAATTTATAAATGGCAACTACTTGAATTTTTAGCCACATTTAATTTCTCAAATAATTTGCAATAACGTACAAGCATTAAAATAACTTCTGCATATTTCTGTGAAGTGATGAGATAGCAAACATCAATATTTATGTTTTATGCTGAACACACCTCACAGAAACTGTTTTACTCAGCACCTACTACAGGTAACCTCCACTTTCCTAAACTTCATGGTATGCCACTTATCTGCATTAGTATGGTAATGGTTTTTTTTATGAAAGTGACGTGGCATAAGCTAACCTTAGGAGAGCAGGGGGTACTCTTCGCTTTACGCCTTTTCAGGTTATGAAAAGTTTCCTAGGAACGTACTACTTTCAGATAGCTGAGAAACCTTATTTTCAAACATTATTCGTGGTCCTGGAGAGACACAGATAAGAGTGAAACCTGGCCCCCTGCCTTGACAGAGCTCCAAGTGTGAAGGAGGCAAAGGTATTTTTAAAGATGACTCAACTCTCTGTGTTAATTGTACCCAGGGTGCACCCAGGAGGGCGTGGTTCTGATGGGGAGTCAGAGAATACTTCTAAAAAGTGGTGTCGTGGTAATGCCACTTTTGGTTTTTAAAGGAAGATGGGGCGCCTGGGTGGCTCAGTCGTTAAGCGTCTGCCTTCGGCTCAGGTCATGATCCCAGGGTCCTGGGATCGAGCCCCGCATCGGGCTCCCTGCTCAGCGGGAGGCCTGCTTCTCCCTCTCTCACTCCCCCTGCTTGTGTTCCATCTCTCCCTCTTTCTGTCTTTCAAATAAATAAAAATATTAAAAAAAAAAAAAAAAAAAAAAAGGAAGAGGACACACACACATACACACACGCTCACACACTTACTTTTTATTTGACCTGATTTCCTTTATGCAGAGGACTGAGATCTACATAGATCTATGTCCTCTCAAATGGCATTGTTACGGCAAAAGTGAAAGTGACATGGCCCCATTTGTATTGATGACTTCCAAATCAGGAAGCTGAGGGCCCCACAGACAAGTCATGCAAGGCTGGACACTGGATCTTAATCACAGACAAGTCTGCAAATATGTTTAGAGTAATTCCTATGTATGCACTATGGTATCAAGAGCAGGCTGCCAAAAGAAGAGAAAAAGAGCAACTGGTCACTTTTTGTGTAAATGTAGTTAGTGTTTGTTGTGTTGAGTCTAGAAGAGAAGAAACAGGACACTTGTTGAGCACATACCTTCTGCCATGTACCTTGTTAGGACCTTTGCTTTGGCTCAGTTGATTTTTACTAGTACCCCATGATACAGATCTTATCCTCCCACTTTTTATGTACAGAAAAGTGAAGTGAGTGGTAGAGACAGGATTTAAACTCAGCTATTACTGGATCTAGAGCTTGTGCTATTTCCGTCATACTTTGCAGCCTTGGAAATCTTTGATTTTAGGTTGGTAGGTAATATCAGTATTTTACATTTTTGTGGGAATCCCTTCCATGTCCTAACATGGTAAGGACTTCAGAGACAATTTTATTTTCTTCCAAATTATTAAAAAAATAAAATATAGAAGCCTATCATTTCTTACCAAAAATATTGCAATAACCAGCTAACTGGGGGTCTTTGGATCCCTAGTGCCTTCTTTCTGCAATTCACCCTGAGCATTACCACTGAATTATGCATTTGCTTTTTCCTTATCAGGTCCACTGTGAGAACTCTTACTCATTTTTTCAACACCTGCCTTAAAATCTTTCTCTTGGGGGGCGCCTGGATGGCTCAGTCGTTAAGCGTCTGCCTTTGGCTCAGGTCATGATTCCAGAGTCCTGGGATTGAGCCCCACCTTGGACTCCCTGCTCAGCAGGGGGCCTGCTTCTCCCTCTCCCACTCCCCCTGCTTGTGTTCCCTCTCTCGCTGCGTCTCTGTCAAATAAATAAATAAATAAAAATCTTTAAAAAAAAATGTTTCTCTTGGGCAAGTCTGACTCCCAATGACAAAAGTAACTCAAATGCTTTTCTTGATTCCTCCGTAGTGTTTTTACATGATCTTAATACAACTTTTACCTTGATGCAGTCTAAGAGTTTATTTGTCTGCTATCAACTGGATTGTGAGTTTTACATGTTTTGGATATTATGTAAATGGAAATATATTATGTATATTTTTTGCAATTTGCTTTCTTCTTCTCCATATTACATTTGGGAGATTTATGCATGTTGATCTGAATAGATGTAGTTCATCCACTCTTACTCCTGTGTAGTCTTTACTGTATGACTATTCTCTAGTTTATTTATTCATTTATTGATTAATTGTCCCGACAAAGGAAATCTGGGCTATTTCCAGTGGGGGTTTTTGTTGTCGTTTGTTGGAATCATGGATATATACGTTTCCTGGTTTGCATTTGTAGAAATAGGGTATATGGTGCTATGTGAATTATTGGGTTTTGGTTTATGTGCTTCTTCAACTTTACTAAATATTTCCGTATTGCTCTCTTACCAGCAGTGTATAAACATTGCTGCCATGCACCAATCTCTCAAATGCTGGATATTGCCCAATTTTTAAATTTGTGCCAACTGTGTGGGTGTAGAATGGTATTTCATTGTGGTTTTCATTTGCATTTTCCAGATTTTTAATGATCTCTTACATTTTTTTAAATGTTTACTAGCCATGTGTTTCTCCTTCTGTGAAGGAACTGTTTGCATCTTTTTGTCCATTTTTATATAGTCTTGTTGGTCTTTTTAATTGAAATATCCAGATACAATCGTGAATTTTTCTATTTTTGTCAGTTCTATTAGGTTCTGCTTCATGTATTTTGGATCTCTGTCATTAGGTGCATAAACATTTAGGATTGTAAATCTTCTTGATAAATTGACCCCTTTAATTTTATGAAATGACTTTTCATATACCTAGTAATATTCTTGCTCTGAAATCTACACAGGTATTAATATAGCCCCTCTAGTTTTGTTTGATTAGAATTAGCATGGTATGTCTTCTTTTCATTCTGACACTTTTGACCTACTTTTGTCTTAATATTTAAAGTGGGCTTCTTGTAGGCAGTATAAAGTTGAGTCTGATGTTTTTATTCAATCCGATTATCTCTGCCTTTCAATTGTTTAGACTCATTTACATTTAGTGATACTGATATGGTTGGGTTTAAATCTATCATCTTGCTATTTATTTTCTATTTCTTCTGTCTTTTATTCTCATTTCCCTCTTTTTTGTCTTTCTCAGATAACTTATTTTTAATGACTCTATTATATATTCTTTGCTGGCTTACTAACTATAACCCTCTGTTTTATTATTTTAGTGTTTCCCGTAGGATTTATAGTATACATCTTTAACTTGCTACGGTCTACCTTCGAGTGGTATTATACTACTTCATGCATAACTAAGGACTGTTACAACAACATACTTCTATTTCTCCCTTCCTGACCTTTGTGCTCCTGTCACCATACATTTTATGCCTACGTATGTTATAAACTTTATACTACATTATTTTTCTTTACCCAATAAATTATCTATTAAAGAGATTTGAATAATAAAAAAATCTTATGTATTTACCCATGTAATGACCATTTCTGGTGCTTTTCATTCCATTGTGTAGATCCATACTTTCATCTGGCATCCATTGCTGCCTGCCTGAAGGACTTCCTTTAAGGTATTAAGAGTTAGCTGGTGATGAATTATTTGAGCTTTTGTATGTCTGGAAAAGTATTTAGCCTTCAGTTTTTTTTTTTAAGATTTTATTTATTTATTTGACAGAGATAGACACAGCGAGAGGGGGAACACAAGCAGGGGGAGTCAGAGAGGGAGAAGCAGGCTTCCTGCAGAGCAGGGAGCCTGATGCGGGGCTCGATCCCAGGACCCTGGGATCATGACCTGAGCCAAAGGCAGATGCTTAACGCCTGAGCCACCCAGGTGCCCTAGCCTTCATTTTTGAAACATATTTTTATTGGTATAAAATTCTAGTTACACAGATTTTTGTCCCTTTCATTTTTTTTAAAGATGTTACTCTGTTGTCTTCTTGCTTGCATTGTTTTTGACAATAAATCTACCGTATTCTTATCTTTGTTCCTCTAGACATTTTATATCTTTTTCCTTTGGCAGCTTTTAAGATTTTTCTCTTCATGACTGTTTTTGAGCAATTTGATTATGCTTTGGCATAGTTTTCTTCATTTGTCTTGTGCTTGGGGTTCATTGATCTGGGATTTCTAGGTTTATAGTTTTCATTAAATTAAAAAAAAATTTTTCAGTCATTATTTCTTCAAAAAATGTTTGTCCCCTCCTTTTTTTTTTTTCTCCTTTGGAGAATCTGATTACATGTATATTAAGTTGATTAAAGTTGTACCAGAGGTCACTGATCTTTTGTTTACATTTTGAGTCCTTTTTCTCATGTTTCATTTTAGAGAGTTTCTATTGCTATGTCTTCAAATACACTAATCGTTTCTTTTGCAATGTTTCATCGGCTGTTAATCCCATCTGGTGTATTTTTCGTTTCAGGCATTGTAGTTTTTATCTCTTGAAGTTCAATTTAGATTTAAAAAAAATTTCCATGTGTCTATCTACATTTGCAAATATGTTTATGAGTGAGATTGGCTTCTAATTTTTCCTTCCATGTAATGTTACTTTCTGGTTTTGAAATCAGGATATTCTAGCCATATAAATTGAGAAATTCTTTAACAAAATTTTTTTTGGAATAATTTATACAACAGTGGATTTTTTTGTGTGTTTGTTTGTTTTTAAATGTTTGAGAGAAATCAATATTAAAACCAACTGGCATGGCATTTTCTTTGTGGAACATTTTAACTACTGATTTAATTTGGAACAGTTAAGATCTTTCAGGTTTTTCACTTTTCCTTGAATCAATTTTGTTAAGGTTTAATTTCCTAAAATTTGTCATTTCCAAATAATTTTTCGAACATGTTTTAATAAAGTTTTAAAAATAATATACTATTTTCATACTATAATCTCGGCAGTTTCTGTAGCTCTATTCCCCTTTTCATTACTAATACTACTTTTATATTCTCTCATTTAAAAAAATTATTTTGCAGGGGTTTTTCTATTTTATTAGACTTTTCTAAAAATCATTTTTTGCCTCTGTTAATCCTCTCTATCCTGGTTTGTTTTCTATTTTATTATTTCTGATATTACCTTATTTTTTTTCCTATTTATTTGTCTCTGTTCTCCTCCTCCTCCTTCTCCTCCTCTTCTTCCTCCTCTTTCTCTCTCTTTTTTACACATTTAAGTGAGATACTTAGCATGTTAACTCTGAGGCTTGCTTCTTTTCTAATGTATGAATTAAGGCTTTCTCTCTAAATACCACTTAAACTAGATACCACAATGTTTTCATATTTATCTTTCTGTTATGAAGTTTTTAATATTTTCTGGTGACCACCATTATGCCTTCTTTAAGCCTTAAGTTATTCAGATGTACCTTTTTAGATTCCTCAACTTTTGGAGGTTTCTTTCTTTCCTTCTTTCTTCCTTCCTTTCTTTTTTTAAGATTTTATTTACTTGAGAGAGAGACACAGAGAGAGCACAAGTAGGGGTGGGGCAGAGAGAGAGGGAGAAGCAGACTCCCTGCCAAGCAGGGAGCCTGGCCTGGGACTGCATCCCAGGACCCTGAAATCATGACCTGAGCTAAAGGCAGATGTTTAACTGACTGAGCCACCCAGACACCCCTCAACTTTTGGAGGTTTCTAATGTTATTTAGTGTTTGAATTCTAATAAAATTGGTGAAAGATTGTCATCTCTGTTTCTCCAAACTTTTGAAATTTATGGAGACTTTATCTATGGACTAATTTGTGCTCAACTTTCATAAAATTTTGTCTTCTTGACAAAATATATATTCTTCAGTTGTAGTATTTATTATTGTGCAATGTCATATATATCCATTAGATCAAGATCGCTAATGTCTGCTATCCTTATTCTCTCTTTTTTCAGTTACTGAGAAAGATTTTGGTATCAAGGTTATTCTAACCACATAAAATGAATTGAGGAATTCTTTTTTATTTTCTGGAATAATTTCTGCAAGAGTAGAGTTTTTTTGTTAGTTTGTTTTGCTTTTAAATGTTCAATAGAATTTAGATTAATCAGAATCTCCCATCATGGAAATGGATTTGTCAATTTAGCTTTTCAGTTTCTTAATTTTTGCTTCACATGTTTGAAAACCAGACTCCTGGGTGCATACATATTTAAAATAGTGCTGTCATGTAGTGGTCCACGTTATCTCCAGGAATGCTTACTTAGTTTCCCCTTGAAGTCCTTCACTTTTTGATGGGGGGGCGGGGGGGGGGGCGGGCAGGGGTATCTTTTCCATATTTTGATTTTCAAATTTTTCTGTATTTTTATATCTTAGGTATATTGGTAATCAGTATACCACTGGATATTTTTTTTTTTTTTTAATCTGATCTGGTAATCTTTGTCTTTTATTTGAGGAATATAGTGCATTGACTTATATTGTTATAAGTGATAATTTATATCTTGTCATACCATCTTATTTTATGGATTATGCTTTTATTTTTCTTACCCTATGCTTATTTTTTTTGATTTTCTTATCCTTCTTTTAGTTTACTTGTTTAGTTTTCCCCATCTAGCCTGCCAGTTAAGAGTATGGGCTCTGAAATTCAGTTGCCTGGGTTAGAATCTCAGCTTTAGTATATGCTAATCTGAGCAAGTTACTTACCCTGTTCACTCAGTTTCCTTATCTGAAAATGGAGGTGATAATGGCCGTTACTTCATAATATTTTTGTGAAGGGTTAACATATATATAATGTGTAGAATTGAGCCTGGTACAGAACTTTTGCTATAGATGCATTGGACTCTTCTTTAAAACAATAAATTCCAGTTTGGACTTGAGAACACTTTAACTCTGATTTCTCCCTTTTGTGCTTATATGTTGTTTTGGTTCAGTATTTTAGTTCTATCTAGTTATTCTTTTTAATTCTCACAAAATAGACATTTTGTTATCCTTTTATATGTTAAGAGCTTGTTCAGATTATCCATATATTTATTAATGTCTTTATTTATCATCCTCTTCTAATGTTTCACTTAATATTATTTCTTTAATTTTCATGCTAATTCAAGTTTATATAATAAAATAATTTAAAGAGTCAAAATGAGACTGTTTCAGAAACCATCAATCCCTGGTCCCCTTCCATGTTCCTCTCCCTAGAGGAAACCCCTTTAACTGTTTCAGTTAATCCTTTTGGCATTGACTACTGTATTTTAAACATGCTTATATTATTAGTTCTTGATTTTAGTTCTGTTGTAGGCATATTCTATTGACTTCTCACTGTGAAAAGTGAGGATTTACCCATTTGTCCACTTTCTCTCCTTCTACCTTTCCGCTTTCACTGACCCCCATGTATGATTCCAATACCATAAAAAGTGGGGAATTACTGCTAACTTGGTATAGAGTTTCAGTTTTGCAAGATGAAAAGAGTTCTGGAGATGGATGTGGTGATGGTTCCACAACAACGTGAGTGTACTTAATGTCACTGAACTGTACACTTAGAAGTAGTTAAGATGGTTACTCTTGCGTTATGTGTATTTTACCACAATTAAAAAATACTCTTGTCAGAGCACATACTGCAATGTTTACAGATTGAATGAAGGAGCTTGGGTGGATACAAATGAAATAATATCGGCACCATGTTGAAAACTGCTAAAGCCGAGCCATGGGTACACAGGGCTTTGCTGTATTATTCTGTCTACTTTTGTGCATGTTGACAATTCCATAATAAATTTTTAAAAATTTATTTGGGGGGGAGGGGCAGAGGGGGAGGGAGAGAGAGAGAATCTCCAGCAGACTTCCCACTGAGTGCAGAGCCCCGTGTGGGGCTCGATATCACAACTCTGAGATCATGACCTGAGCCGAAATAGTTGGCTGCTTAATGAACTGAGCCACCCAGGTGCCTCTCATAATAAATTTTTATAATTAAAAAAATCATACTAGGGACACCTGGGTGGCTCAGTTGGTTAAGCGTCTATCTTCGGCTCAGGTCATGATCTCAGGGTCTTGGGATTGAGCCCCGCATCAGGCTCCCCGCTCAGTGGAGAGCCTGCATCTCTCTCTCCCTCTGCCGCTCCCCCCCACTCATGCTCTCTCACTCTCACTCTCTCTATCTCAGATAAATGAATAAATCGTTTTAAAAAAAATTGTACTAGATATTCTATTAGTTTAATCTTCTTGAAGAACTATTTCCTACAGCCTGTGATGTGCTTACATGGGCTGGTTAGTCCCTGGGTTTGCTGCACAGGGATGTCCTTGGAGGTCTCTTTTTATTATTAGCCCGGAGATTTCCCTTTCTTGATTTTTTTCTGCTGAAAACCTGTTTCCTGGATCCTAGATTTTTATCTTTCTTGGTCTACATGATTATTCTGGTGAAACGTATCCTCCTGTAGTATCCAGTGGGATGAAACTTTTTTCTCAGTGTCCAATGAGAGCTCATATGTCTGACAAACCTTCTTTCATTCTCACACTTACTCAGTGGTTGGAGGGCTGGATGGTTGTTGCAACCATTGAGGAGTCCCTTCCACCCAGCTGTGTGTCAAGCTGGTTGCTTTGTTGTCTCTTTCGCAGGTGGGGTTTGTTTCTTCCTTATTCTTGTATGGGGTGTGGAGCCCTTTCATTGCCAGCCTGATGTAAGCATGTTCGTGGAGGCTTCCCATCCTTGGTAAGCTTTAGACTTTGTCTCCTTTCCGCCTTGTCCCACAAGGCCATTAAAATGGCAGCTCACCTCATCTGGGCTTGGCAGATGCTCTCAGGACAAAAGCCTGCATCACTACTCATTTGTGCCTCTGAATTACCTCTCTCACTTTGTTTTTGAGTTACCTACTATCCCACCAGATCACTTTTTTGAGTTACCTACTATCCCACCAGATCACCACTTTTGCCTCTAAATTATGACTCCAGAGTACAATAATTTTTTAATATTCATGATTTCTTTGTATAGATAGTTAGTATCTACCCTGATTTCAACTGTTATTTTTGCTTTTGTCAGAGCTCCTTCTTTTACCATCTCTACTGTCTCCCCATGGTCCCCTCCCATAATTTATAGCCTATGCTGTCCTTTTGTTGGTCTAAAAACTAGTACGTTATTCAGTTTGAATTGTGCACAAAATATGAGTAAGTAGGTGCTAAATGAGGACCTGAAAGACCTTCCTATAATTGTTTAGTTTATCTGTGACCTTCTTTCTTATATAAAAATCATTATGAAATATTTTAGGCATATAAAAAGGGTTGTGAATAGTGTAATAAACAGCTCCCCAAATACCCCTAACCCAGTTTAAGTAATGAAACGTAAGAGGTGCAGTCAAATTCCTTTCTGGTTCTATTACCCTTTTTTCTCTCCAAAGGTAACCACTAGCCTGAATTGATAATTTCCAGGCATGTTGTATGTTTATCTCATATGTATATGTTCAGAATATACATGGATTGTTTTACGTATTTAAAATATATAAAACATGATAAACATATATATTCTTTAAAAAATCAGTAGACTTTATATTTTAGAATAATTTTAGGTTTACAGAAAAATTGAGCAGAACGTACTGTGAGTTTCCACATACCCCATTCCCCAGTTTCCACTACTAGTAGCATCTTGCATTACTGTGAGACAATTATTATAACCGATGAATGAATATCGATACATTATTATTAAAGTTCACAGTTTATAGGTTTTGATAAATATATCTACCATTATTACAGTATCATGTAGAACAATTTTACTGCCCTAAAAATCTAAATTCTACCATTTATACATTCTTTTGAATCTCAAATTTTTTGGTTGTATAGCTTTATTGTTTTGAGGCTGAGTCCATTTGGAGGCCTATAACAAAACACCATAAACTGGATAGCTTATAAACACAAATATTTATTTCTCACAATTCTGGAGGCTGCAAGTCTGAGGTGAGAGTGATAGCATGGCTGGTTGAGGGCCCTCTTCTGCATCACAGACATCTGCATTTTCACATGGCACAAGGAACTGGGGAACTCTGTGGGGTCTTTTATAAGGGCACTAACTCATTCATGGGGGCTCCACCCTCATGACTTAAGCACCTGACAAAGACCCTACTTCCTCCTACCATCACATTGGCATTAGGATTTCAACATAAATTTGGGGGGATACAAACATTGAGACTGTAGCGTAGGGTTATTGATGCTCTGATTCATTCCCTTTAACTGCTGATTCGTGTTTCCTCTGTGTAACTGTACCTCAAATTAATTATCTGTTCTACTGTTGGTAGAATGTGAGTTGTTTCCAGGAGTTTGTTATTACAGACATCTCTGCCTCAATGATCTCCCATAATCTCTTTGTGAAAATACATGAACATTTCTCCAGGGTGTGTACCTAGAAGTGAAATTAGGAAGTCATGAGATTTTTAAAATTACTCCTTTATACCATAAAATGGATTCTAACTACATTTTAAATAAGATTTCTATGTGTACAGATATTCCAAATGTAATTTTTACTTTCTGTTCTTCTAATGTGCAGCACTCTCTCTTTCCTGTGGGCTTATTTGGATCCAACTTCTCTTTTTTTCTATTTTATCCCCACTCCCACCTCCCAGCAATTCACCCTGATGACCCAATTTTTCCTTTAGGTGTCCGTCTAAAAGTCATTTCTCTAAGAGACCTCTGACTCTAGCCCACATCTGAATGAATGCCCCTCCTTGGTTTTCTGGCAAGGCTTTTGCCCTGGCTGTTTTGCAATTGCCCATAGCTAGTTCTCCAAGGACAGGAAGCCCAGCAGAGTGCACCCTGTTGTCTCCTGTGCTCAGCACGGAGCCTGACACATAACATTTGTGGAATTAATGGAGGCATGAATGAACGAAGGTAGGATACTAATATGTCGACATTGGCAGAAGCTAGTGCACTCCCCACAATAATTGACTGGACCATTGCAGCTTCCATCGTTAGCTAACAGGAGAATAGAGTTCAAGTGTAGAGGACCAAAGACAAGGTCCTGAGACTCTGTCAGGCGCAACAAGGACAAGGCTTGTCAGTCATGGCCAGGAGGAGATATTTGCAACTCAGACATTCATAAGCTGGGGCCTGCCTCTGTTTACCAGCTGGGAAATCTTCAGAAAATGAACCATGAAAGCCTGCTATGCGGCATCACCATGCAATAATTTTTCATTTGCCACCAGTCAGCTTCAGGGATCAAGGACAGCTAAACACATAACTCGCTCATGCATGTTATTTTAAAGGCATATTTTAAAGTTATAAATATGGTACATTGAGTTAATGAGGTATGTTCTTTTGGCGACAAATATTTACATTCCATATATGCCTCTTGATGTCAAGAGTGTAACTGTTTCATTTTCTTCTTTTTCTCAGGAGGCTGGGATGCAGATGGAAAAGGCCTTAGTGTCTGGGACACATTCACCCATCAGGGAGGAGAGAGAGTTTTCAAGAACCAGACTGGCGATGTAGCTTGTGGCAGCTACACTCTGTGGGGGGAAGGTTTGAAATGTATCAAACAGCTTGGATTGACTCATTACCGCTTCTCTCTTTCCTGGTCACGTCTGTTACCTGATGGGACGACAGGTTTCATCAACCAGAAAGGCAAGTGTTTCTTAAAAATAGAAGGTTGCAGCTTTAATTCAAGGTTATTGCTGCAGTCTGGCATAATTAATCCAGTATGCTATTCTGCAGTGGAGCTTTGAAATTGCAAGTTTTTAGGGTGATTATAGGATAACTTTTTGAAATGGGTTTGCATTAGCTTTCTTAATAGTAATTCTGTTTTCCCTGAACTGGAGACATGTGTTGGGAGGGGACAAATAGATGGGCAGGAAGGGGTGGGAATAAGGGTTTCACTTATGGAAGATATTATTGAGTGTTAACCTAAAGGTGAATTTCCAAAAGTTATGTATTAAACTATTTTCAGTCGTGTTGTGCTGTGAAGAGTTATAAAAAGCCCTGCAGAACTTGAGAAGATTTTGAGCATTTCGATTGGAGCTGAATTAGTGGAGCAAATTAACTAGCACAGAGATTAGCACTGAGGCATCTGGAGTCTGCTTCACTGGGAACGAAGGGCCAGCTACATCACTCGCTATCTGTGGAAGCATCTCTTGGGTGTTTTTTTTGTGCCTCAGTTTCCCCACAAGTAGAAAGGAATACTCAAATAGTTCCTAGTTCAGAGAGTTGTTGGAAGATTAAATGAAATAATCTTTGTAAAGTGCTTTATACAGTAGCTGGTATATCAAGACATTCAAAAAGTATTAGCTATTATTCTTATTAAGTTTTGTAATTAAAAAGACTACTGCCCTATTTGAATGCCTTTTATTTATGAGGCATTTTACATACATTTTTTCTAATTCCCACAGTCAGTGAGGAAGGTATAATTAGTCACATTTTACAGTGGTGTATGTCCAAATCCAGATATTTTGTAAACGGTGGATCTGGAATTTAAACCTAAGGTCTGGCTAGTTCCTTCCATACACCGGGGTTGGCAAACTATGACCCGAAGGCCAAATTTGGCCTGACTCCTATTTTTGTAAATAAAGTTTTATTGCAGCACAGCTATGCCCATTCATTACATTTAGTCTGTGGTTGCTTTCCCGCTACAATGGCAGAATTGAGTAGTTGGGGCAGAGACCACAGAGCCTGCAAAGCCTAAAATATTTACTACCTGGTACTCCCCAAGAAAAGTTTTGTGACCCCTTACTACAACATAAAGGTTTCTTAATAAAGAACCTCTATTGCTACTTTGTCCTGGAAAATTGTTCACCCTACTCCTATGGTTGGGACTAGGTGAGGCCTGAGTGAAGGCACCTGCTTGCTCATCCCTTTCAGCTGCTGTGCCTTCACTGATGGTCAGGAGTTCCATTTGACCTACATAGTAAGAACAACCTGTGATAACAACTGCTAGCTGGGCTTGTGTACTTGCGTATTTGCAATGTCCATTTTCTGTAAGGTGGGCTAAGTTGGACATTGTGAAACGCAGCTGCACCTCTTGTCTCCCCCACATAGGGACAACGCAAGATTAGCAGGTCCATTGCTCGATTCTAAAGACATTAGCTCCCCTAACTGCTGCTGGTTGAATGTCTACTTTCTTGACATCACTGGCCAGTTTTTTTTTTTTTTCTGACTTTGAACAGAAGTTAATTTGTTTAGTTTAAAAGTGAGTTAATAATTTCCCGCCTTCCTCATCCATCATCTATCTGTGCCTTCTCTTTTCTCCAGCACCATCTTTGAATCTCTTTTCTTTGCTTCCTGCATCTAATTGGTTGCTAACTATGATCCGTTCCACTTACGTCTCTTTAACTTCTCCCTCCTGGCCATTTTCTCTCCCTCTGCCCTGCTTTAGAGGTTTATCATTCTCATCAAGGACTTTTTGATATACCCTTGCTGGGTCTACCTATTTTCACTTGTTCTCTGTCCATTAATCCCTTGTACAAAATGCCACCCCAGGAATTTGCCTAAAGCTTTGCCTTCAGTCATGTTGGCTTGCATCATCTCCTGCTAAAAACAAAGCAAGATTTAAAAAAATTTTTTAAAGATTTATTTATTTGAGAAGGGTGGGGGGACGAGGGAGAGGGAGAGAGAAAAAAATCCCAAGCAGACTCCTCACTGAGCACAGAGCCCGAATCTGGGAGCTTGATCTCACAACCCCGAGATCATGACCTGAGACAAAACCAAGAGTCGGTCACTCAACTGACTGAGTCACCCAAGTGCCCCTCATAAAAAATTTTTTTAGTCATCCCAAGACTCAACATATAGTGTACCCTCCTTCTTATATCATTCCATATTTTATTTGACTTAGTCTTAATTCATCTCTGTAACATTACAGGCTGAAGTTCCCCTATGCATATGACCCATGTAATTGCTCCATGTAATTCCCTAAGCACATAACCCTCTACTTTTTAAACATACTTTGCAATTTTCCATCTCTGTGGGAATTTTCTTAAGCTCTTTCTCCTGCCTGGAATGGCCTTTCCTTAACTATACCCACTGAATCTCTACCCTCCTGATTCTAGGAGTTTGGAGTTTTCACTGAGTTTCCATTTGGATGGTAAACAATGAAAAATTTTGAAAAAACAACACAAAACAACCACCCCCTTGCCAACTTGTAATACAGGTTCATAACCCCTTATCTGAAATTCTAAAGTCCAAAAAGCTTTGAATACTGAATCCTTTTTAGCAAGTTTAGTTCTAAAACTAATTTGGCAACAAAAGCTAACCTGAATTGATGGGGCAGTTTTTTTTTTATTTGAAGAATAACTGACATACAATATTGTATTAATTTCAGGTATAGAACATAGTGATTTGACATTTATAAATATTACTAAATGATCACCACAATAAATCTGGTTACTATCTGTAATTATGCAAAATTATTACAATATTATTGATCATATTCCCTACACTGCACATGACATCCCCATGGCTTATTTGTTTTATAATTGGAAGATTGTACCTCTTAATCCTCTTCATGTATTTCGCTAATCCTCTTTCCTCTGTCCTCTCTAGCAACCATCAGTTTGTTCTCTGTATCTACCGAGACAGTTTCCATTTTGTTTTGTTTGTTCATTTGTTTCTTAGATTCCACTTGTAAATAAATCATACAGAAATTGTCTTTGATTTATTTCATTTAGCATAATACCCTCTAGGTTCACCCATGTTGTTGCAAATGGCAAGATTTCATTCCTTCTTATGGCTGAGTAATATTCTATTACACACACACACACACACACACACACACGCATACATACACACATATACCACATCTTCTTTATCCATTCATCCATCGATAGATATTTAGGTTGCTTTCATATCTTGGCTATTGTAAATAATGCAGCAATGAACACAGAGGTTCGTATGTCTTTTCAAATTAGTGTTTTTGTTTTCTTCAGGTAAATACCTAGAAGTAGAATTGTTGGATCATACAGTAGTTCTATTTTTTATTTTTTTGAGGAATCTCCATACTGTTTTCCATAGTGGCTACACCAATTTATATTCCAACTAACACTGCATGAGGCTTCCCATTTCTCCACATCCTCACTAACACTTGTTATTTCTTGATAATAGCCATTCTGACAGGTGTGAGGTGATATCTCATTGTGGTTTTGATTTGCATCTCCCTGATGGTTAGTGACATTGAACATTTTTTTCATGTGCCTGTTGGCCATCTGTATGTCTTTTTTGGAAAAATGTCTATTCAGGTTCCCCACCTATTTTTTAATCACATTGTGTTTTGATATTGAGCTTTATGGGTTTTTTATATATTTTGGATGTTAAACCCTTGTGAAATTTTTTTTATAATCTCAGGTGATTCTACTTGGTAAGAATATTTACATATTTTACTGCAGAAATATTAGGGGAGACTGACCCAGACCCACTGGGAGGGTTAACTTAATATATGGTATTTGCTCTGTATTTCCTTTCTAAAAATCCAAAAATTCTGAACACATTTGCCCCCAAGATAGGGGATTACTGTACCACTATGTCAACATACCAAGCTATTTAAAATGAACTTGAGATGTACAGAAGTTCATGGAGCACAGCAGTCCAGGAGCAGGGCAGCAGAAAAGCTGGAGGGTGGTGGTGGGGAGACTGGAGATACTGGGGCCACTTGAACAGTGTGGGGAGATCACTCATGCACATATCATATGGAGATCATGTGCCCCAGCACTGAACTCTTTATGTTTGGTCCCAGTTTTTGTAGAGTTATAGCTAATTAATATTACAGACTTTTCCATGAACAAGAGGCACTGGGGGTACTTCTAGGAGGCAGAATTTCAGTAAGTGGTTGCTCAATCTGTTGAAGCAATGGGAACTGTTTTAACTCAGAAAGGGCATCACTTGTTTTTTCTGTTTAAACATTTTCTCAAAGAGCATGTAAAGAATTGGAAAACCCTTGTCACCATCCTTTATAAGGCACCCCAATTTTTTTGTGTGTGTTCAACTCCCTATTTTAAAGCTTGATTAGAGGACATTTGGAAACTTGTAAAATCCTATGTTCCCAAACTGGAAGAATATTTTATGAAGCGGAATTGTTACACAGCCTTTCTCTTTCAAATGTCAAGTTTTCAAGGTTTAACAAGAAGAGATTGAGCTGGCAACTGAAATCACGTATTTCTGTAGTTCTCAGCTGTTCAAGTGAATTTTCCTATCTGCCACAAATGCAAGTTTCACATGATTAGTAGGGGACCCAAGTATAGGAAATAAAAAAAAAAAAGGAATGTTTATGCAGAATTTCTTACTCACTTTAGTATTTAAAATATGAGCCCCGTTAGCAGGAATGGTAAAGTAAATAACTAAAGAAACATTTATTAACCTCTTGCTCCATATTGGGCAGTGCGTTAGGCTGAATAATAGCTCCCCAAAGATGTTATTCCTAATTCTTAGAAACTGTGAATATATTTTCTTACATGGTAAAAGGGACTTTATAGTTGTTATTACACTAAAAATCTTGAAATGGGGAGATTATTCTGGATTATCTGCATGGTCCCCATGTAATTACATGAGCCCTTACAAGAGGGAGGCAAGACAATCAGAGTCAGAGAGAAGATATAGGAACTGAAAGAGAGGTCAGACTGAGAGGAGAGAAGATGTTACCCTATTGGCTTTGAGGATAAAGGAAGGGGCCATGAGCTAAGGAATGCAGACAGCCCCGGAAGCTGGAAGAGGCAAAGCATTGGGTTCTCCTCAAGAGCCTGCAGAAGGAAGTTAGCCCTGCTGCCATGTTGATTTTAGAATATCTGATGCCCAGAGCTATAAGATAATAAACTTGTGTTGGCTTAGGCCACTATAATTGTGGTAATTTGTTACAGCAGCAGAGACTAATCCAGGCAGTGTGCTAAGAGAACCTAGGGCAATTAAAGAAATTAATTGGTGGTTGAGTCTAGAGGGGAGTGACCTAGTTATCATGTGTGATACATGGTAGGCACTTGACCAAAATTAATTCTACATGAAGACATTTATAGTTTGACTAGCGAGATTCCAGTTCAGTTATTTTCTGTACTGAGACATTATCTTTGCAAGTCCTAGCCATTTCCTCTTCTAAGGGAATTTCCCCCATTTCTTTGTTCTACATAAACCTGCTCTGCTTCTGGCCATAGCCGACTGAACAAGGGAAACACCTCTTTCCTTGTGACATATTATTGTGACATATTTCCTCATGGAAAAAGAGAATCTTGCCCAATTGTCTTCACTTCTCAGAGATGTTTAGAATCAAGGAGTTGAGAGTCTGGGTTGATTGGTTTGGAACCAGGACTATAAAGTAGCTTTGGCAGATGGGATGGCCATTTGAGACCACAGCAAACAAGAAGAAATGGGCTTAAATAAATCAGAGAAAGTGATAGTAACTATGAAAGAAGGCTATGGAAGTTTTAATATTTAATCAGTTATGTCCTAAATACCAGAAGCAGAACAGGGTTCAAATATACTGTCAAAGTTTCAAGATCCTGGGGCGCCTGGGCGGCTCAGTCGTTAAGCGTCTGCCTTCGGCTCAGGTCATGATCCCAGGGTCCTAGGATCGAGCCCCGCATGGGTCTCCCTGCTCCATGGGAGGCCTGCTTCTCCCTCTTCCACTCCCCCTGCTTGTGTTCCCTCTCTCACTGTGTCTCTCTGTCAAATAAATAAAATCTTTAAAAAAAAAAAAAGTTTTAAGATCCCTAGATTGGTAACAAGTGGTCATTTAAAAATATACATTTGTTCAGAGAATTAGTTACCAGTGAATTATGCTGATAGAGCTAAAGAACCCTTTCATGGTTTGTTCTCATTTGATACTCAAAACACTCATGAGGTGGCACTAATAATATGCCCTTTTTGCAGATAAGGAAACTTAGGCATAGACAGGCCAAGTGATTTGTCCATGATTCCATGATTCTTTGGCAGAACTGTTTGACTCTGGAACTCTGCTCTTAAAAACCTCACTTCACTGTTTCATGGGAAAATTGCATTAGAGCACCAAGCCAGAAGTGCTCTGTGCAAACCAGAAGTACTTGATTCAGGGATGTTAAATATTAATTATGCAATGCTTTGTTGCTCTGCCAAGCTGATAAGTGAGAAAAAAATCTTATTTAAAATTTTTTAAATCTTCAATTCAACTAAAGATTATCATGTTGTTGGAATTACACTGATTGCCATCATTAATGATTGTGCCATATCTAATGATGCTTACAAGAGATAAATCATTGATTCCTCCAAAAATTAAAAAAAAAAAGGATCTGATATTATGAATCAGCTCCAAAATAGGTGATTGTGAAGACTAGTAAAACAGAGTCACCATGTTTCTGATTCTGAAACATTCATGGGAAGTGGAATGTCATGGTAGGACAGGCTCAGGCTTCATAGTGAGGTAGAGTGGGTTACTGGGCTTAAATGCTGGTAGTGCCATATGGCAACATTATCGCTTAAGTCTGGTATTCACTCTCTCTGAGTCTCGGTCTTCTTAGATGCTTAGTGAGGATAAAAATGCCCACCTCTTGGGCTTAGGGCTAGGATTAAACAAAATGTGTGACATTTGGTACATATAGTATGAATACAATAAATGAAAGCTGATATTATTTTTATATTCAGAGTCAATGGAAGGAATTGGCTATGAAAATTCCAAAATGATTCCATCATACCATCTTTGGATATTACATTTTACTAGTGAGGACAAGTGGGCTTGCTGAGGCTCAGAGATGGGATGGTGGAATGTTCTTTCATTGAGGGGGATTAGAAAACCTTTATAAATATTTGTGAATGTATTAGTTTTCTATTGCTGCTTCAACAAATTATCATAAGCTTAGCTGCTTAAAACAGCACAAATTTTACACCTGAAAATAATATAACCTTGTATATCGATTATATTTCAATAAAAGCCCACAAATTTATTACCTTAGAGTTATGGAGATCAGAAGTCTGACATGGATCTCTGTAGGCTAAAACTAAGATGCTTCCAGGGTTGCATTTCTTTCCAAAGGATCTAGAGGACAGCCTTTCTTGGCTCATTGAGATTGCTGGAAGAATTTAGTTTCTTGTGGTTGTAGGACTGAAGTCCTCATTTCCTTGATGGTTATCACCTGAGGGCCATTTTCAGTTTCTGAAAGCCACCTGCATTCCTTGGCAGGTGGCTCCCTTCTTCCATTCTCGAAGCTGGCAATAGTGGGTTGAGTCCTTCTTAAGCTGCTACCTCTCCTACCTCTTCTATTGTTCTATCTTTCTGACCTACTCCTCTGCTCTGCTCTTTCTCTTCTAAGGACTTGTGTAGTTAGATTGGGCCCATTTGAACCATCTAGAGAAATCGTCCCATCTCAAGATACTTAACCTTAATCACATCTGCAAATCCTTTTTGCTATGTAAAGTAACATATTCACATGTTGCATGGATTAGGGCATGGACATCTTTTTGGGGCTGGGGTATTCTGTTTATCAAGTGAGTAATGGCATACAAATGGGTCTTCCAAGTATGGAGTTGTTATGCATGATTCACATTATGCTCTGGTTTGCAAAAAAAGTGAGCTGTTGTTAAAAATATCCACTCTTACAGATAGATAGATAGATGGATAACACATGACCTTGCGTAATTTGGCTTCTGCTTACCCTGCTTATCTCTTACCATTCTTATTCTTTCTCTGCTCAGCTATACATTCTCATTATACTGAACTTAGAGTTCCCAGACAGAGACATACTTGGCTAAATTACAATATACAAGCAAACAATGGCCAGTCCATATATGATAATAAAACTCTGATCCACAAAAGAAACCCAGGAAGCCAAACCACAGCCTCTGCAGCAACTGGTCCAGAATAATCAGAACTTGATCAACATCTGCCAACTTTTCTGTTTTTTGTTGTTGGTGGTGGTGGTTTGTTCCCCTGCTACCTGCTTCCAACTTAGGACCAACCACGGAAAGCCAAATAAGTGGCCCAAAGTGATTGCTTGGGATGCCCCTCTTCTAGTTATCTCACCTCCAGCCTCCCTGTGCCAAAAACTTCCAATCAGAAGGTAACTGAAGCCTTCTCCTTCCCCTCCTTTTTGTCACTATAAAGCTTTCCCTCTTCCCTGACAGCCTTTGAGTATCTGTCAAATGCAATGGATGATGGCTGACTCCCTTGGTACAGCAAACTGAATAAATAGACTGCTCACATTTAGGTGGTCTTTGTTTATTTTCACACCTCCTTTACTCTTTCATGTATTTGTTTCCCTTTTTTCTCTTCTTGGATCACTCGTTCTTCCTTCCCTTACATGAGTAATTTATATTCATCATTTGACTGTCAGCTTAGATGTCACTAATGACAGCAGTAACAATAATTATTAAAATGATAGCTAACCTGTACTGAGCCCTTACCTTATGCCAAGAGCTGTTCTAACCATGTTCCATTTATCAACTCTTTAAGCTCTTGGAATAAATTATTAAAGTAGGTTTCTATTATTGTCCACATTTTACAGACAGGGAAAGATAATTCGGAGGGATAAAGTAACTTGCCTAAGGTCACTGAAGTAGGTGAAGGAATTGGGGTAGAATTTAGGTAGCCTGTTGCTGTAGTTCATTTTTGAAATCATGTTGCTGGGTCACCTGGGTGGGTCAGTCGTTAAGCATCTGCCTTTGGCTCAGGTCATGATCCCAGGGTCCTGGGATTGGGCTCCTTCCACACTGGGCTCCCTCTGCATTGGGCTCCCTGCTCAGCGGGAAGCCTGCTTCTCCCTCTGCCTCTCCCTCTCCCCCTGCTTGTGTTCCCTCTCTCACTGTGTCTCTCTCTGTCAAATAAATAAATAAAATCTTTAAAAAAAAAAAGAAATCATGATGCTATATTGCTTTCAAAATAGATTTTCAAATATTCTCAGTTTAGAATGGGTACTCCTTATCCTATGCTTAAATGGTATTCTGCACTTTATCTTTACCAATATAATACTGTATTATAATTGTTTATGAATTTATTTGTAGTCCCTATTAAAATTGAAGCTCCCTTAGGCCAAGGACAGTATATATCTTACATATGTTTGTAAGTCCAGCATATAGTAGCTTCTCTATACATGTGTATTTGAGGGATGAATAAATTAATGATTTAATGAAACTAATCCAAATGTCTGAATTATTTTTTAATTGGAGGATACTAAGTTAAAAAAAGAGAGAGGAAGGGACCCTACTTCTAGACAAACTTTGAAAGAAACACAATTCTACATATGAATTTACAATTATTATCCAGGAAACAATGTCAAAATAGGATAGCTTCTCTCTCCTGAGCTTCAGTTTCTTCCATAATCTTAGACATAAAAATCACATGATGCACTAATACTGGTCTCTCCCCAGTAAGTCTCTTCCAGTTAGGAGTCATTATTAGGTTGGACCCAACATCTTCTTGGCATTGGTTTCTGAGGCAGAGTATCTCTAAGTTAATAACATTTCTCTGAACTCTGCCTCAATCCTAAAAATTCTCCAACACACTTGCTGTGCTGCAGAATTAGCTGAGAGCGAGGGGTGGCTATGCATTCTCATGGACTACGTCAGGATCTTGAAGCAAAGTCCCCAACCATGTTCCTTAACATGCCAAGCCTCTGGCCAACTGCCCTTGTAACCCACATTCTGGGAGCTCTTATTCATGCTCAGTGGGTCTCCTTTTTAGACTTATAAGACTAATATATCTGGAGAAGCACCCAGGCAGCCATCGATTCTGTTACTTTATATTTAATACCGCTGAGAACCATTCATTCATTCAACTAATATTTATTGAGTATCTACTGAATTCCTGGTATTGTTCCAGGATTTGGGGAACCAGAAGTGAATTAGATAAGGCACCAGCTATTATGAGGCTTGTATTCTAGTGGGGTTAAGAGACAAATCAAGCATACAAACAAAATAAATTCAATAAGTGTGGCCATAACACAAATTTATGTGGTAGCAACTTGCCCAAATGTATCCCTGTCAGAACATATGTGTTCCATGTCTTCTGATACACCCCCAACCCCCCGATTCTTCCTTGGAATTTTGAATGTTTCCTTCCAAACTTTAATTGATGATATGTAGGAAGTAACAAATCCTTATTTTGGATAAAGTTATTTAGGAAATTATTCCTGATCCTTTCCTCGTCTTTACTTACTGTCAATGTTCTAAAAATAACTTTTCTTCGAGTACTGCCCTTTTGTTTTTCTCTTAGGAATTGACTATTGCAACAAGATCATTGATGATTTGTTAACTAATGGGGTTACGCCCATAGTGACCCTCTACCACTATGATTTGCCTCAGGCCTTAGAAGACAAAGGAGGTTGGTTGTCAGAGGCAATCATTGAATCCTTTGATAAATATGCCCGGTTTTGCTTCGGTACTTTTGGAGATCCAGTCCAGCGGTGGATCACCATAAATGAGCCTAATGTTTTTGCCCTGCTGGCATATGATTTTGGAATATATCCTCCTGGTGTACCTCACTTTGGAACTGGAAGTTATCAGGCAGCTTATAATTTGATTAAAGCTCACGCCAGATCCTGGCACAGCTACGATTCCTTATTCCGAAAAGAACAGAAGGGCGTGGTGTCCCTAGCAATTTTTGCTACCTGGGTGGAACCAGCAGATCCCAACTCAGTGTCTGACCAGGAAGCTGCTAAAAGAGCCCTTGCTTTCTGCTTGAATTTCTTTGCTAAACCCGTATTTACTGATGGTGATTATCCGGAAGTTGTCAAGTCCCAGATTGCCTTCATGAGTAAAAAGCAAGGCTATCCATCATCAAGGTTTCCAGAATTTACAGAAGAAGAGAAGAGAATGATTAAAGGCACTGCTGATTTCTTTGCTGTGCATTATTATACAACTCACTTAGTCAAGTACCAGGAGAATAAGAAAGGAGAACTAGTTTTTTTCCAGGATGTGGAGATTCAAGTTTTTCCAGACCCAACTTGGATAAGAAGTTTGGATTGGATCTACGTGGTGCCATGGGGAATACGTAAAGTACTGCAGTACATTAAGGTAAAACACATTGTTTCTGTTCATGTATACCCAAATATGTAGAAATGGGAAGACAGACATATGTGTGAACTTGGAAAAAGAATGATTTTAGGCAGTAGGTTATACATTTGTTGGCTTGAGAAGAGAGATTAGGATTTAAATTGGTGAGAAGTAACTAGCTGATAAGGGGCTTCAATACCATGATTAAAGTTGGGATTCTCTGTTAAAGTCAGTTGTGGGCATAGGAATAGCTTGGACATATTTTCCAGGCTGATGTCACAACTGTAATTATTAAAAGGCATATTAAGGACTGAAATAGCTGGATCCTTTTTGGGCCTCTGCTATCTGGATGGAGTCCAGGTAGCTGAAATTAAAATTTTAAGTTAATGATTTTTTAGGACCCTTTCTGTGGGGGGATAGAGAGTGTAGCTGTTGGTGGGACCAAGGGGTTAAAGAGTAGTGACAATCAGCAGATGCTGATGGAAGAAAGATATTTCTCTCTTCTCATTATGACAAGAATCATTTGACTGTCTTCATGGACATTTGCACAGTTTTGCTTTTCCATTGTTAGTCATAAAAGGTCAGTGCGTGGAAAATTAAGTTAATAGGGTCAGTGCAATTTGATGAAAACTAGTTTTGGGTTGTAGCTTAGAGAAGATAGAGGGTAAAGCACCTGATTTTATGAGTCTTTTTTTTTTTTTTTTTACATCTGTTTGGAATAAAACTGGAATAAAACTTACACTCTCTTGTTCCAGGATACATATAATAACCCTGTAATTTACATCACTGAGAATGGGTTTCCCCAGGGTGACCCCGCATCTCTTGATGACACTCAGCTCTGGGAGTATTTCAGACAGACATTTCAGGAACTGTTCAAAGGTACCATTTGAAATGATGAAAGATCAATTGTGCAAACTTAATATAATTTTCCCATGTGCCTATTTGCATTCAGCAAAGATCAATGATTTTGAAAGCTGAAATTCATGTAAATCAGTGTAATGATTTTGAAAGCTGAAATTCATGTAAATCAGTGTAAAGCTGAAATTCATGTAAATCAGTGTAATTAAGAGAGAGGAGAAAAAGTATTTAGGAAAGAGGAAGGTGAGGATTTTGGCCTAGCTTCAACCTCCTAAAATTTAATCAAGTAAGAGACTGTCTTCCATATTTTGTGACTCCTGGGTGAAGGTGACATGAACAGAGGGTGGTGGCTGTTGAAAGAGAACATTAGTTATTACAAAAAGATTAGCACTGAACAACTGCATCATGCCTATTTACATATTTTAATAACCGAACTATCAAGAAATGAATTGACAGAATTTTTTAAAGGATCAAAATTAAGCATTTATGCAATAAATATTAAAATGGCCTTCGATGAGTTCTGGCCTAAAATGAGTCTTCCATCACTGTATGTTTCATTTAAGCTGCAACCAAACAGTGCCATTTAGGAACATGTTTTTGTCATATAGAATCTGTGAATTTTATTTCAAGACAAGGTTATTATTCTGACAACTGCTCTTTCCCCATGGAATTCTTTTCATATTTGAAAACAAATGTGAAAGAATAATCTTTAACTGGTAACACATATTTTGACACCAGTTAATTTCCCCATTCCAGCATCTACTTGGAACACTATTGCTTTGTAAATTTAATTTCTCCTCCCTATAAAGGAACCATAGACACAGAAACAAAATCCAATGCAAAAATGAGACTTTCAATTTCCTTTTTTTACCATGATAGGCACACTTCTCTCTCATCATTCTATTTGAAAGGTCCTAGAATTATTCTATTCAAAATTAATCAGTAATATACTGAAATCAGCCAGAGGAATTCTGGAAAGTGACACAAAATGGTCTCCTTCCCAAACCTAAAATATATTGTACTCAATCCCTCACTCTGGCTTGGAGTTTATTGGTAGAGAGCAATTGGATTCCTATGATTTGAACCAAATGAAATTCTTTCTCTAGGTAAGAATTCACTTTCTGATTAAAAAAAAAGAAAAAAAGGAAATGTCTAGTTTTCTGAGATTCCACTCCCCCTTCTCCCTGTAAATGGCCCTATTCATAATTCATCCATTGATGTTCCCAGCTTCATTCCAAGAGGAAAGTAAGAGTTACCAACAGGCAGATTTATGGATGGTACGAGGACCACAAATGACCTGTCCAAAATTGTTCTGTGTATTTTTGAGAAAAGAGAGAAAAATAGAAACTGACTTTCTTCATTTCCAGCATGGTACTCTGTTCAGTACTAACATAATGGCATTTCATTGTTCTTTGAAATAGTTTTAAGTATTTTAATACAGTCCCTTAGATCTTTAACAGTAAAAAAAAAGGTAGTCGACCCACAAACTAAGACAACTTAAACATAGAAAAGTAATTGAAGGTGAAAGTGGAAAATGTGAGAAGATTTGAGTTTCTGAGGGGCAGGAGAGGAGATAGGATTAGAAACAAAATTCTGTTTTTCTACTTGTTGAATTTCAATAGTGTCTTTAAACAGATGGAAAAAGATACCAGGCACTTAAAACATTAATTGTTCACAGTGTGTATGTTCTCTTCTGATTTTTAACATTAGATGATCTATATTCATTGTAATTAGCACATAATATTATGTTTGCTTTACATTTTAAAAATGTAGCCTTTCAAACGTGCAGAAATCTACTTATTGACAAAAAAAGATACATGTTATCTCTTCTGGAGTGGGTATAGTGATAGCAATTTCTTATATATTGTTGTAGTAGACCCCAATTATTTAATCTTGGTGAAACTCTTTTCTAGTAATTATTCCCTTTTCTTCAAGAAATATCCACCTCTTTTTATCCTCAGGCTTACCACAGGGACAACCGTGTTAAGTAGAATACCCCTCATTGTTAACACAGAGTTGGTTCGTTTAAATGTAGGCACATGACATGAGCTGGGCCAGTCCCAGTTCTTCACCGAGATTTAGAATTTGGGCCAATCACTTTGTCTCTTAGCCTAGGTTGGGCAGGGGAATGTAGCTTTGTAAGCCATTGGTGGCTGTGTTCTGCCACGGAAGCTAAGGAGTAGTGTGAAGGGGAGCTGCAGGTGCATCGAGGGAAGTGGAGACAAGAAACAGGGAGAGCTTCAGGGTGTGACTAGAGCTTCTAATTCCAGTTTTTCCTCAGACACAGCTGCATGCATGATCTTGAGAGACATTACTTTTACTTATAATGAAATGCTCTTTCTGCTTCACCTGAATTTGATTGGTTTTCTATCACTTGGAACAAAAAGAGTGTTAACTGATACCATCATATCACTTCGTTTTCAAAGCAGTGAGATGAGGTCATTGCTCCTATTATACAGATGAGAAGACTGAGTTTCAGAGAGGCTAGCTAAGTCATTTGTTCAGGATCACAAAGTGACTAATATTTCCTGGAACCAAGCAGAATGCTGCTACTACTATTTTGGTGTTTGATGAGGTCTGTGAGTTCAGGGCTTTCTGACTCAGCGTGGTTGCTTGTCATACCATACAGAACCTTTTCCTCACCCTTGGTACTCAGAACTTGCATAGATTCTTCAAAAGGGCTCCATGCTGCTCCTGCAGGAGCCAATAGGTCCTATGACCTTGGACACCGCTCAGACGCCCCCTATCCTGCCTTTCGTCAGGGGAGTGGAGCTTAATTTACTAATCAATTTCCTGAGACTCCTTTGAGGTAGTGCTGATGATCTTGATTGGCAAGAACTTTACTAGTAAGAAACACCCTGTGCGCAATTAAAAATAATAACAGGCCAAGGAAGACATTCGTGGGAAGCGCTGCAGGTGAGAGCTGGCCAGAACCCAGGGAGTCAGATGGATGATGGCTTTGTGATCCCCACAAACAAAGCCTTCTCTCTAACATCACACATACGGACAGGCACAGAATGACACTAGAGTTGGATCAATGACATCCGCCTGGAGGTCTTACTGATCTCTTCAGGTACAATCCCACAGCAATTAATTGAGCAGTAAAGAGTAAGCTAATGTTTCTATTTCCTTTTGGGAAGGAAAAAGAAAAAAAGGAAAAATGTCATTTCAAGAAAAAAAAGAGAGAAATCAGCTAATGCCTTTTTAGTCATTGCATTATTTAAATGCCTTTAAATAGGTTGTGTCTTAGTTAATGTAGATATAGATAAGAGAAAAGCAACACAGGAGAGACACAAAAAACTTGCTATAACATATAACTAGGCTTACATTTCAGCTCTGCGAGTTATTCGATGAGGGGCCTTTGACAAATTGTTCAACCTCCCAAACTCTCAGTTTGTTCATCTATAAAAGTGGATTAACACTTTCCCCTGACAGAGTTGTTGTAAAGATTCCATTTAATGAGCTAATATGTAATCACCCCCAACCAGCAATTGCCGGGCACACAGTAGGCTCTCAATCAATGGTAATAATTACTATTATTACAAAATGTGTACTCTTAAGGATATATTTATCACCCCAAGTTATTTAACTTGTTATTTTAAAAATGTCATCCCAAGACTTTTTTTTTTTTTTAATTTTCCACCAAGTATTTAAGTTATAGCAGAATATTCCCGCACGTCTGCAGGTTTCTCCATCATTCTTTTTGGGGAACCCCTGAATGAATGTTGTAACTTTGGCCCTCTCGCTATCTACAGTTGACTCCTGTGGAGTGGAAAGCAGCAACGGCCTCCCTCCGTTCATTATTTCCATCAGAGAGGTTGCCAGATTAGGTGAAAAATTAAATCATTGGCAGCAGAAATAACCATCAAGCAACTGGGTAGCTGGAATTGCTCGGCCACATGAATTTTTTGCAGAAGTTCAGAAAGCAGTGATCTTCAAAGAGTTAAGCCTTTGTCACATCATATGAATCTCTATTATATTCATAGAATTTCCACCAGTCCTCGTTGCTCCAGAGCCGGCAGACAAGTTTAAGTTCATATGTAAACATACACAAATAGATGCCTCAGTAATCTGAATGTTGCCGAGGAGGTGAGGAAGTGTGTGAAGCAGGGGAGGTTACTCCCAATGGGTAATACTCCAGCCATGACCTAAATTCTCCTGAAAGGCACATACGTGTTCCTCACGTGCCTGAGGATGTGCCCAGCATGGGCCTGCCTTTCACTTGGCACACGATCTTTCCTCAGCCTGGAATGCCATGGCCTTTGCCTTCTTCCCAGCCCAAATCCTGTTGTTTGGAGTACGTGAACTTGCTGGAGGTCAGACAAGACATGGGTTTGAAACGTGGTTCTACCACCCACAAGCTCAATAATTTTGGGATAATTCTTAGACAACACTTCAGCCATCTAATCTTTAAAATGGGGATAATAAGACCATTGTCTTCTAAAAAGTGGTGAAAAGTGAAGAAGGTAATGCTTATAAAGCCTAAATACAGAGTCTGGCACATTACAAAGGATTCTGTAAATGGTGGCTAATTTTTGAAGGGGGTTGTGGACCCTTCTGTACTGGAACTGTGTCTTTTTCATGATTTTATCTTCAGCCCTGACTACCTTTTCTGTCATGCAGTAGGTGTTCTACACATTTGTTGAATTTGGTTGTGTCTGTCAGAGATGAGTTAGCCAATGGGTAATGAGAAATAAATGATTAAATAATTGGGGACTGTATTTTCTTTCCCTAAAGAAATATACCCCATAGAGGGGAAAAAAAAAAAGAAAGAAAGAAAGCAGACTTCTGGAAAGTTTCTGAGCCAGCCCAACTTTCCAGTCAGATCCATGCCTGAGTTAGCACAGCAGTAGATGATTGCAGAGAAGGTTTGTTAATGACCAGCTTTAGGCTTTTAATGACAAAACCCCTCAGCAAGATGTCATCGAAGTTATTGAAGACTTCACTGAAAGTGTTGAAGCTGATGCATTGTAACAAGAAGGTTATAAATCTTGCAGCTTGGGTGTACCACCAAGACAAGATGCTGAGCACAGAATCACCCTGCTGTTGTCTGTCAGCATCCTCCCTCCCCTTTCCTCTTCTTCCCATGGAGAGCCGGTAAAGGAGAAATACATCCATTTCCCGAAGTAGTGCAGACCTGGCAGCCACCTGCCTATGTCAATTTCAGATCACAGAGGCCCATTTAACTGGACAAAATGTGTTAAGCACCTGTGTTTTTCTAAATGTGCATTTAAAAAATCCTAAGAATTAAGGAAAGATCTCAAAGGTTAATACACTGACCTTTTAGAAAAACTAACCAATTAAAAATCCATTGCAAGCTCAGAATCGAGACCCAAGTACCTCAATATAGATTTCCACTCCCTATCTATTGCTTTATTGCTTCTTAAAGTAAACCTTTATCAACTTAGCCCCAATGAAGCAGTTCATCTCATAGCTCACAGACAGCTCACAGTTTTGGATACATGTGGGGTGGGATATCAGATCCACTGGGTACTGTTGCTTCTGGCTGAACTGGATGACAGCTAGTCAAGGTCAGAATAGAGAAGAAAGAAGATTAGAAGGCTGTGCACAAGAATTGTTAGTGTGTGCTAGTGTGCAGACCTGTGGAATTTGAAAAGTCATGAACAAAACAATTTTCAATATATTTGTGGTCCACCAACCTACACAGACCACAGACAAACTCAGACAGCCAGAGATTACAGAGTTCACCTTAAACAGAGAGATGCCAGATGACCTTCCCTGACTTTTTTCTCCCCTACTTCTGTTCAGTGGCACACTTACCTTTACGTTCTATTCATATAAAGCATGGCAGAGTAAAAAGTCTGCAGGGCTTGGAGAGTGAAGACAAAGTCCTGTGTTCTAGTAATGTGCCTTTGGGCCAGTTATCATTAGGACTCTGAGTGTCATCTTCCTTACCTGTTAAATGGGACTAATGCTAATTACTATTCTGCCTAACCCAAAGTCAGTTGTGAAATAAAATGAGACAATTTATGTCCCTATGTGCTCTGAATACCTTAAACTATTAGATATTTTATTCATATTGACACATTTACTTTACACTTGTAAGGACATCTGTCACTCTGGCCAAAACCCACACTCTGGACCTCAGTATTCTCCACTGTAAAGAGAAGGGATTGGTGCTCATTATCCAGTTGCTTTCAACATCTGCAATTCCCAGATTCTATGGTTTTATTTTTCTGCACATTGCTAAACTGCTGTGATGCTTTAATTGTTTAGGGGTTTTAGAGAACACGTGCTATGACCAAATGACTGGTGTAGAGCTTGGTAACACTCAGAACTCTCTCTCTCTCTCTCTCTCTCTCTCACACACACACACACACACACACACACACACTCAGAACCACACACACACACATGGTGGTTGTTAAGCTACTTGGCCAGGCTTACCTGGGTGCGGGTTGTAACACAGAATCTCACACACACACACACACTCAGAACCACACACACACATGTGGTGGTTGTTAAGCTACGTGGCCAGGCTTACCCGGGTGAGGCACATACTGATATGATTAGGGACATTGACCATTTAGCAGATACACCCTCTTAGAAACAGAACCTGGGGCACCTGGGTGGCTCAGTCGTTAAGTGTCTGCCTTTGGCTCGGGTCATGATCCCAGGATCCTGGGATCGAGCCCCGCATCGGGCTCCCTGCTCAGCGGGAAGCCTGCTTCTCCCTCTCCCACTCCCCCTGCTTGTGTTCCCTCTCTCGCTGTGTCTCTCTCTGTCAAATAAATAAATAAAATCTTAAAAAAAAAAAAAAAAGAAACAGAACCTGATGCATCTGCTTCATGGGAATAGGCTCCATGGAGTTGCCCAAGTGAGAAGCAGCTCAATCACAACTCAGAGAATCTGCCCTTGTGCTTTGTGACTGACAACCACTCTTTATCTTCTCCTTCAGTAGCGTTCTAATACTTACGCTGTGCCCCTACAGATGGTCATTCCTTTGAGCTTCTTTTTAATTCAGCTCCACCTGCTCTGAGGGGATAATTACTTAAGGTTCCCCACTACCTCAGGCCTGGTGAATTTTAAGACTACTGTAAAGCCTTCTAAAAAATATTCAGATTATTTCAAACTTACCTTCTCCATTTTTTATGACAATCTGTCCAGTAGTTTTTGTGTGATGTGGCAGCAAACAGAAGCTCAGTTTTATTTTTATAACTGTAAAAGAGACCTATAAAATAATTGAGGCATAATTTATCTGGAGAAAATCTACTTTTCCAATATGAAGGGTAGACTCAGTGGAATCTTGAAAAAGGTGAAAAAAAGAGGAAGGATTTGATAATGATTTTCAAATGAAATATATTTGACATATAATATTTTGTAAGTTTGAAGTGTACATGTTAATTTGATGTATTTATATATTGTAATATGATTCCCACCATAGTGTTTGCTATTATGTTACATAATTATTTCTTTTTTTGTGCTGGGTACAATTGAGATTTAGTTTCTTAGCAACTTTGAAGTTTATAATACAGTATTGTTGGCTATAATCACTCTGATGTGCATTAGCTCTCCAGAACTTATTTATTATGAATTCCCAGTTTGTACTTTTAAACAACATATCCCCAATTCGCTCACCCTCCACCCACTGGTGACCACCATTCTGTTCTGTTTTTATGAGTTTGGCCTTTTTTGATTCCACATATAAGTGATATCATACAGTAGTTATCTTTCTCTGATTTATTTCACTTAGCATAATGCCCTCAAGTTCCATCCTGTTGTGGCAGATGGCAAGATTTGGCAGAATAATATTTCATTGTACACACACACATACACACACACACACCACCCTCTTTATCCATTCATCTGTTGGTGGACACTTAGATTGTGTCCATATCTTAGGTTATTGGGAGTAATGCTGCAATAAACATAGGAGTGCTTATCTGTTGGCTGTCATCTTGGCAAGGATGTAGAGATAATAGAACTCTTATGCACTGTTGGCAAGAATGCAAGTTGGTTCAGCCATTATGGAAAACAGTAGGGAGGTTCCTCAAAAAATTACAAATAGACTAGCATATGATGAAGCAATTCCACTTCTGGGTATATATCCAAAGGAAATTAAAACATGGGTTTAAAGAGATAATGATTTTTTTAACCTGTTTCAGGAGAGCGCAACGGTGGAATATTCAGGTGATGAGAGAGCTGTTGGAATTGAGAGAAGGTGAACTTCTCAGGTTTTCCCCGGGGCCAAGGTGAAGTGGTCCTCAAGCATCTGCTTACATTAGCTCTTATTTCCTGATCTCTGAAATAACCTGATTACTACCTGATTACTACCTACCTTTAGTTATCTTGAGAATGAAAAGGCACTGCTTTGGAACAAGGCTAGTAAAATTTATCTTAGTGTGATTGGCAGGAGTGTTAATAAAATTAATAATGGTGTTAATAAAGATTCTATTGGATACCTGTGGGTTCATGGAAAGAATAGGGAGAAGTGGATGGCCAGGTGTTAGCCATTTCTACTCAGGAAGCTTCACATGAGTTTCCCAGGGCTTAGAAAGGAATATTCCCCATTATAAATTAATACATTGACATTATGTTTTGTAAATCAAGGTCTTGTGAGTTCATCAGTGAGGATTAGCTCTGGGTGCACAAAAGAAATGAGTGTCTGCATTTGCAGTGTTGGTAATTAGACTATAAGCAGTGCTAATTTCACAGTTTCATAACCTTTCTCTCTGTGCTCTTATCTTACCTATTTATAACTTTGGTGTTACTTATGCTGGTCAGTCGCTCTATAGTGACGTAAATATTGTGTGTGTCAGCCCTCCCAGATTGGGTGAATAACTGGTTAACTACATCCTGTATTATTTTTTCAATAGCAGGCCTGCCTCTGTGTAGAAGAAAATCAGCGATTTTATGAATAAGGACATTAAAAATTGGTGCCATAACTGATTCATGGGCTCCTTGTGCAATTGCAGCCTTGTTGCAATTAAGTGCAGGTTGAAGACGACAGTTGAATAGGGGCGCCTGGGTGGCTCGGTCGTTAAGCGTCTGCCTTTGGCTCAGGTCATGATCCCAGAGTCCTGGGTTCGAGCCCTGAGTCGGGCTCCCTGTTCAGCGGGAAGCCTTCTTCTCCCTCTCCCACCCCCCGGCTTGTGTTCCCTCTCTCGCTGTGTCTCTCTCTGTCAAATAAATAAATAAAATCTTAAAAAAAAAAAGACAGTTGAATAGATGGGAGTTGAGAGATATTTTGAGTCTTGAAGACCCATTATAATCCTTGGAAGTAAGGAGGAAAACCGTCTTCAGAAGAAATGGAAGTTATATAAATGTACAAGCACTCATAGACAGGGTCATTGTGTATAAAGATTTTATTTACCATTTTTGAATGACAAAATTTGACCAGAATTCAATTTTGAAGTGTTTTGAGCTATATACTTAGCATTCAGTAGCCAGTCGGTAAATGCGTAATGGTTGATTAGGAAATTGAGTCTAAACAAACAGGAAAACTGAATAACTCCTGGGAATTTGAACAAAATATTAGATTTATACCACCATTTTGCTTATTTAAAGAAATAGTGGATTGTTTTTGCTATTATGAGAATAATTTTCATTCTTCGGTATTATGCATAGGTGCTAATTATACCCTTTTGATACTAAATTTGGTTTTGCTGAGACAGTAATTGAAATCTATGCTGAAGGTTTTTAAACTCTGTATATAAATACACTTAACTCCTCTGTGCCTCAGTTCCTTCATTAGAAAAAGAAAAGGGTTGAACTAGCTATTCTTTTGGCATCCTTCCAGTTTAAGAATTTTGTGACCCTCTAAATATCCTTTCGACTCAGGTATGTCAAGGATCATATTTTATTAGAACTCTCAATAATTTCTTAGGCTATAAAATTAAGTCTAAGGAATTATAATTAACATCTTTTTTTTTTAACTTTCTTCATTCTTCTCATTTAGCTCCTTAATTTGAAATGTGAACACCTCTCTTAGCTGAACATAAAATAAGACCTTACTCTTCAATGAACTGTTTCTATCGATATTGATTCAGGTTCCAGGTAACATTTTCTTGACCTTCAGTCTGGGAGTTTCCTCTTCTATTCACTCATATTGAAAATGAACCTTACTTTTCCTGCCCTGAGAAAGTTATCCCTTGGAGTTCAGAGTCAGAAGGGTCACCCAGATTCAAGTTTAACAAAGTTACTGTAGAGAACATAAAAATCTCAGAGAGGAAATAGAATGAATAAATCAGTCCAGAGCATTAGAATAAAATCCCCAGCTGAACAAGTGCACGGCAGTAACAATCACAAGTAGTAGAATCACCTTTCAAAACATGATCATGGCAAGCCCCACCTAATCTATCAAGTTTTAAGACAGTTAAGCTTTGCCATAAATGCATAATTTAATTCAGTCAGGCAGTGCAGTGATTTCTCACTTTCCTTAAATTTGACTTGAGCATGAAACTTTTGTGTCTGGGCGAGATCCTGAATTAGAAAGAGGATAAGGTTGCAGCCATTTTCAAAATTACCTTCCCACCATAATTCTGCAGAGAGACTTCATAGCTGGGAAGTCTCTTCTTCTATTTGGAACTTTTGAACACAGAGTTTACTCCAATCAGGGTTCCTTTTACCCCAAGTTACTGTTTAGGTAGGATTTTCTTCAATACAATGAAAATATCAGCCTGGTGCTGGAGATGAAAGTAGTTTCTTTCAGAATAGAAAGAAATTCTTGAGGCTTATCTGGAAATGCTATGTGCAGAGGAGGGAGAAGGAGGCCTGTCTCCCTGAATAGGGTCATCTCAGCAACAGCAAAGTCTCCTGTGTGTGAATGAGATTAGCTAATGAAACAGTATCATGGCCTGAGATTATTTTGTACCATTCTAAAGTTCAGCCACATTTCCCCCCTTGTTTGTGAAATTCCATTATAGGAATCATGCCTGCTTTAGAGATAAGTGAAACCATCATGGGTGGAGGGAGAAAAGGCATTTGAACCTTGAAGAATTTTAATTGGCGCTGGTGAGTGAAGGTGAACAAGAAGCCATAAATGTTTCAAGTGAAAACATTAATGAGCTTGGGACAAAATGTAGATGATGGGAGGAGGGATGCCTTCCATCTGTTGGTGCAATAACTTTATCTCCCCTAACAAGTGGAATTCATTTCTTTAGTGGGTTTAAACCCAGCCTAAAGTCTTCAATAATTTTAAATGGCCACATTGTTTCATGACTAATAATCAAGTCAAATATGTTTTATAGTTAAAAATAAGCAAAAACGGGGCATCTGGGTTGCTCAGTCGTTACGCGTCTGCCTTCAGCTCAGGTCATGATCCCAGGGTCCTGGGATCGAGCCCCGCATCGGGCTCCCTGCTCTGCAGGAAGCCTGCTTCTCCCTCTCCCACTCCCTCTGCTTGTGTTCTCTCTCTTGCTGTGTCTCTCTCTGTCAAATAAATAAAATCTTTAAAAAAAATTAGCAAAATAACACAAAAATTAGATCACTGAATAAAATGGGAGTACATGAGTGTATATGAAGTGTGTATACCTTTATTGGTAGATCATTTTGTTCTGTGGCTGAGGCCATGCTGATTTAGTCTTCTTAAAACGTTATTCTTCCAAAGATGTTCAGTCTATGTTGTTGATCCTTTGAATGAACAGTTGGCCTTTCATTTAAAAAAGAAACTTCAAAAATATTTCATGGCCAAAGTTTGCTGCCCTCATGAATGTATGATAGTAATGTCAAGAGTGACTCAGAAATACCCTTCAGCATTTCTGGGAGAACAAACGGCATGACCCATTGTGAGTAAGTTTTGTACAGACAGGCAGCACTTTTTATGAATACTTCTATACAACAAGGATTTGCATATTTGACACAGTGAAAGAGCATATTCTTTTTTTTTTTTAAAGATTTTATTTATTTATTTATTTGATAGAGAGAGACAGAGCGAGAGAGGGAACACAAGCAGGGGGAGTGGGAGAGGGAGAAGCGGGCTTCCCACCGAGCAGAGAGCCCAATGCGGGGCTCGATCCCAGGACCCTGGGATCAGGACCTGAGCTAAAGGCAGACGCTTAACGACTGAGCCACCCAGGAGCCCCGAAAGAGCATATTCTTTAAAGACAAATAGTTCTGCATTCAAAACCTGGCTCTGACACCCTTTCGTGCTGTGTAACCTTGGACCTGTTATCCTGACTCTATGAATATCAGTTCATCATTTGTGAAATTTTATTTTTGGTGAGGATTAATGACATACTTCATATCCTAGAAAAATGCCTAGTGTATAAATCCCCCAAATGATAACTATTGCAGTGAATTCTTTGTTACCCAGCATCTATTAACCAGGATTTTAGAAAAACTGTGACTTCCTGCACAGTCATCAAGCACTGATAATTTATGCTTCTCTTGATGACCCTGAAATGCATTCTGAATAATTAGAGAAAGATTAAATTATAATCAGTTTAGTTTCAGTGTTAAGTGTATTTTAATTTATTCTCATTCTTTAAAAATTTGTAATCCTTCTGCATGTGGTAACAATTAACAAAAAATATTTGATTAGCTGGAGCACTCTACTTCCTGACTGTCAGACTAATAAAGAGTTTATTGTATGTTGTTGGAACTCAAATTCTGCCCTACAGATAAACTGGGCATTTGCCAGATGCATTCGCTTCACACGGGTCTGATATCAATTCTCAGACCCAATGTGTTGACTTCTTGCCTGTTGGAAATTCTAGAATTAGTCCTTAAAGATCCTTAAATAATACTCTATACAAGGCCCTGTGTGCATATTTTTTATCACAAGGTCATAATGTTGGTCATCCCATCTGATTTTGTGCAGATGAGTAACTAAATCTAGCCTTGAGGGTTGTCTGTTCTTTTCCTATGGATTTCTAGAGATGGACATCACAACTGACATTAGTAATCAATCTATCTTGGTGTTTCATCAACCTTTACTCTTATCCAATCATGTTTGAGACTTATTTTCATTGGGCTTTTTAGGCTTTATAACCTTCCTGATGAAAACTTCACCATGCATTTTATCATTTCTGTGGTCTTTTGAACTTCACACATTCTCTCCCCCTCATCTGACCCCCCCCGCCCCAAATAAGGTCATATACTGCTTTAAAAGATGGCTTAACAACTGACTTGAGTTAAAAATAATCTCCTCAAAAAATTATCACTATTATTGTCCCTTTGTGATCTCAGTTAATATGGTTCGTTTTCAGGCAAGCTGATTGACTTTAGTTGTTTAATTGATCACCATAGGACATAATATTCATTGGTTTCCCTCTGTCTGGCCTCATTCTGCCTGCCTTTAAATCCCTGCCTTGCTCTGAAATCCCTCTTCCAACACAACAGTCTTCTCTTCCATGATGTCCTTCACATCCCAGCTGACATCCTCAGCACTTGCTTCATGAGTTCAACAGTGGCAGTAGAAGGAGGCTGATTGTCCCCCTTAAAGGGAGAGCAAGACCAAGGGAAAAATAACTGGTGAAGATTTCATTTTGCTTTCCAAGACCAGGCAACTCTTGGCCCTGGTGTGAAGGCAGGATTGGCTAGGGTGCTCCTGTCAAAATGTAGAAGTCTTCCTTGGTAATGTCAGGGCGAGCACTAGGTAAGGATAGGAAGCCTGGGTGCATAGCCAGAAAGCAACGATTAGCATTCTACTATAATCCTGTGATTTCTCTGAGACTCAACTCACTAGGTAGCTGTCCTTCATTTGATAAGGTAAGTTTCATGCTATTGTGTGTAATTTTACCCCAAAGTGATTTTTTCTCATTATATAGACATATATTGAAAGCCAGCAACTCAATGGTATCACCATCACTGTTTCTTTAGCTACACCAAACTTACATCTATTTAGCTACCACAAATATGTTTCATGTTTAACAAACTATATTTGCATTATAGGGCTATTTTGAATTGTTTGGGAACCATGGGTTTGAACTTTGGTATATCAGAATGGTCAATTGCAATATTTTATTGAATAGGCTTCTTTAACAAAATGTGACATTTTCCTAAGTATAGTATAAGACCATGTGGCAGAACAAATGAATATATGTTAATATAAATATAATGCTAAAACTTAAGGACGAAGTTTAAATATCTTTACTAGCTTTCCGTACTGATACATCTTTAGTCACAAAAATGTCATATTAAATATTTGTGTTGGTCAGTAGTTGAAGGGTGTTTATATGATGTATCTTATTTTGTTGACTTTTGACATTACTAATGCTGTATTCTCTTATAAATATGTGTAATTGCATTCACCCGAAGTCTTTTATTACTTCCCTTTTATTTAAGGGAGATTTGCTTCTTGAAAAAATTCTCTTCTTTTCGTGTTTCTATTTTTTAAAATATCTTTTGGTTAACACAAGCACTGTTAAATCTGTTATTGAGAATAATGGTAGAAAGGAGAGTTAAGAAATGCCAATTTAAACTTGTTGAGAAGTATTAATTTTTGTCAATTATTGAAGATTGGCCATTTTATTATATTCAGGCTCTAGATAAAAAGAAATACCAGCTAATAAAGCTGAAGAAGGAGGGAAAAGGGGAAGAATGCAAACATTCTGACCATAGATTGTTGACATAAAGCTTGGAAACTAGCTCGAAGCGTCCTGGCATCCAGGTCAAAGGGGACTCACCAAAAGTTACATCTGTGATTTCAAGTTGTGCTCTGTGGAGTCTGGGGTTCCATGGAGATATCTTTGGGGACTGTAAGTTTGTATAGAGGGAGGGTGAGAAAGTGGGGCTCCAGGGCACCTCAGTTTTTATTCATTGTATATATTAGGAATCCATAAAAATTTTCATTTGAAAGGAAGACTCTGTTGCTAAAAGAAGAAAAATTGGAAAGCCGCTGAATAATAGGGATCTCATCAGAGGGGAAGCAACATAGTAGCTCCTTTGGGGAAATGAAGCTTAACTGCCTTTCTCTTTCACTTAAAAAAAAGTTATTTCAAACATACAGAAAAATACAGGTATCCATGTAACTGTGACCCAGATTTAACAAATGTTCATATTTTGCCACATGTATTTTACATTAAAAAAATAAATAAAATAAATAAAATTGACCCTGGTGAAACCCCTTTGTACCCTTCCTGTCCAAATCTCCTTTGCTCCCTCCCTGACCTTGGATAACCCAGGTCCTGAAGTTGATGTGTGTCTGCTTGTGCACTAGATATGCATCTTGCTACAAATGTATGTATCCATAACCCATTTGTATATTGTTTTGTGCGTTATACCATTTACATAATCGCTTCACAATATACTTATCCATTTTCAACAATACATTCTTTAAGATTTACCATGTTTATACTTTTAGCTTTAACTCATTCTTTTTAATGGATCTATGGTATTCTGATATGTGAACACACCACATTTATTTTTCTGTTCTCCTGTGACAGATATTTGGAGTCCAGATGATGGACAATTTTTTTTTTTTTCACTTTTACAAACAGTGCTGCACTGAATATCCTTGAGTAGCTCATGTTTGAAAGGCATTTCTTACATGGGAGTTTATGAAGCAGGCCTTCAGCTAGCCCACCTGGTGTCTTCGTACCATTTAGAATGAGGTTCCCTTTCCTTAAAACACTACATTTTCTGGGAAATGGTCGCAAAGACGAAGCAAATCTATAATCACTTTATTTCAAGGGTGTCCTCCATACTTTCTCAAAGTAGAACTTGCATGATCAGAGCAGTCACCCTGTATGCAGGGGACCCAAACTAAGAAAACCCGCAGGATATCAAGAGTTTGGGTGAATGAGCGTGCTTAACAGGTTAGCAACTGTAATCTAAATCAAAGATTTGTGCTTAGAATTCACATGAGATCTTTCCAGCTAAAGGCAGGGGTTGGGAAAAAAAATGTGTCTTCTTCAGAGATAATACGTTGCAAATGAGGAACACAGGGAAGATGTGTAGGCTTCCTTTCTTTTCCAGGTCACAGAGGACCAGAGGCAGGGTCAAGTGATACTGTATGGAGGTGTTGTTGTCCAGAACACGTCCCTCAAGCTCCTCCTATGTAGACACGTATACAGCACAGGCTCCTACCAGACGTCATCTGCTAACTCAACAGTATGCTACTGGAGAAGGCAAGCTGTCCAGGGAGACATATATGTCTTTGCTCTGGGTAAGGAAGCTTGAATGGCATTGGGCTGAGGTGCCATGCTGTGAGCCTCCCACTGAGGCTAGCACTACAAGTGCCAATACATTGAAATGTGTTCATGGAAAGTTCCTTTGGTACTCCTTAGGTGGCTTTGCTGGAGAGGAAAACAACCCCACAAGAGGCAGTGCAATGTCCCCTCTGTTGTCTATGGGAATTTGGTAGGGGACAAACTCTGCCCTGCTTTTGAAATCTTAAAAGCCTATTATTTGCTTTGCAAAGTCCTTGCAATTAGACGTTGCATGAGACAGTCTAGCAGGAAACTCCCTTAGGTGCCTAAACTTCCCTTCTTGACCCTGTCCCAGGCAACATTTTCATCAATGATTTGGGTAAAGAGTTGAGGGAATGCGTTTCCAATTTGCAGATGACAAAAAGCTCATTAGGGGAGAGCACAAAAACAAGCTTGCTGCTACTTTTATGGTGGTTTGTTTATTTTCATCAAACAGGCCTTAGCTTAAATTTCACCTCCTCACAGAGGCTTTCCCTGAGGATCTGACTAATGTATGACCTTCATTTCCAATCAGTTTCTACCTGTTTTCTTTATCCAAAATTGTATTTCTTAGTTGTTTAATGGTTTCCTGACACATCTCCATAGACTATAAGCTTGATGAGAGAAGGGACCATGCTTCCCTGATCATTTCTGCCCCTGCCCCCACCCCCAGGACATAGCATAGTTCCTGACACATAATAGGAACTCAATATTAACTTTTGTTGATTGAATGAAAGTCATGGGAATCATTGAAGAATATTAGGCAAGGAAGTGACATGATCAGATTCCTGGTTCAGAAACGAAATTTGGAAGGAGTCAAGACTAGAAGCCTGGTATACATTATTGAATATGCTTCATGGAAGCAAACGTATGTGTTGTAGTTGTTTAAAAATCTGCCTTACTTGTATTCACAGTGTCAGATCTCCTGATTATAAGGTATAACAGCATCACTCTTAATTTTGTCTGGAATATTATCTTCCATCCTTGGCACCATTGAGCATTAACATTAACAATCTAAATCATACCCAGAAGATAATGTCTAGGATGATCTCATAACAGGGAGAGGGCTTTTAGTTTTTGTTAAACTGTTAAAGAACTATCAGGTACAAGACTAAAAAGATTCATTTTGTGTTGTTGGCGAGGGCAGAACTCAGGCCAGTGGGGGCCCATTACATGAAAGCAAGTTTCAGTTTAACATAAGACAGAGCTTTCTAACAATTAGTGGGGCTGAATAAGGGAATGAACGTCCTCAGGAGATCATTGGATACTTGTCAATAGATGGCGTGGAAGCAGATGCCAGATGCCCATCTGTCAAAGACACTGTTGAGAGGTTGTCTGCCCCATGTGGGAGGGTCATTCCACAAGTGTGTGCAATCGCCTAATATTTATTGAGTACCCACAGTGCACTTGCTTCCATGGAGGATACAGAAATATATAAAGCACAGCTGCTGTCTGGACATGATCATCTTCCAATCCTAAATTCACAGAATTTCAGGGAGTTTTAGCCAAGGCCCTAATGTAATTCTCACATCCTTCACATTAGAGCAGTCTGAAGTTATGAAGTCCCAGAACATCGCCAACCTACTGGTCACACTTAACCTTATGCCCAGCAGTACGGACATGGTGCAGAATACCACTTCATAGCCAAGTCCTACTTTTGTCCCCCAGTTGGAGCTCTGGCTTTGCTTTTGTGACATAAAAGATTCTAGCATAGGCAAGTTTCTTTTCTTTGGCTCACTTCTCTTCTGGTTTTGAAAGTTTAATAGGAATTCTGAGCTCAGGATGACATGTGTTGGCTTTATTTAATCAAATTTTGTCAAGATAAATATTTTTGCATTAGAATTGGATCTCTGTGATTTTCACTGATGACAAAAACATGAATTATAAAGTAGAGACTTTACGGAATTATAGGTAAGCACACTTAATTCTTTAAAGTCAGATGTGCCCCAATCAATCACAAAGTGTTTGACTTGGAAACCTTCTTCCACACAGTAGAGAACATTAATAAATAAACGTCTGAATGGAACAGTTTGGGTGGTTTCATCTGGATATCACATAATGACCTAACATTTTGGTTTGAATTCTCTGGCCTCTGTCAGTAACATGAAGTTGGCTGTTGATGTGGGAAACAAAGTCAGAAGAAAAATTATTAAATTTCCTTACTATCTACAGCTCATTGACAAGTCTGTGAAACAGGCAGAGTGACATTCCTCCAGGGACGCAGCTGCCTCGGTGTTAATACTTTGCTAAGGGCAAAAGGCAATCTTGGCCCAACCCCCAGTATCCGGTAAGCCTACTTTAACATATCAAAATTCCTTTGGAAACTTCCCTTATCTCTACCCCTTAGGATACATGTTGGCAATCGTCCCTGAAGCATAGGACCCACTGTTATACATCTGAAGGGTCTCATGACTGAGTTTTTACTAAACAGTAATAAATGACCTTTCCTAACAATAGTTAGCCCCCTCAGGATCCTGGAAACCTTTTTTCCAAAATACCTGGGAGACTTAACCCTATCCTTAACCCCATCCCAACTTGAAAGTATATAACGGGCCACTCCTCATGACCCCAGTGCAGCTTCTTCGGCCCACGGGTCCTGTCCCCGTGCTTTCATAAAACCACCTTTTTGCACCAAAGACGTCTCAAGAATTCTTTCTTGGCCATCGCCTCTGAACCCTAACGTCTTTTCCTACATCAGCTGTCACATGGATATGGCCTCTCTCTCTTTCACACACTTCAGAAACAAGTGTGTTGGAACCTCATTAATGTAGGTAATATCTGCTGTAGTCACTGATCCACCCGCTATCACAGTGATCTGAGGGATTAATATGCTTCCTTAGGCTATTTAACAGAACATTGGGAGCCACCTTGACCCTGAGTAGATTTACAGCCCCAGATATTTAATGTTTGATTTCATACTATATTAGTAAATATACAAGACACTTGAACAGTCCTTAAAAAATATTCCTTTGCTATATAGTCTGGGGACTTCGTTACTTCTTCCATTGGCCAAAGTCTTTTTGTATGTGCTTTCTTTTCATTTGTTGACCTTAAAATTAATCCAGATTAAAAATATGTTCTCCAAATGTAGTTCAGATTAATGTATTCTGCATAAGGGATATAGTACAGAAGGAGCTCATGAGGGAGACAGCTTTCCCAAGCCATTGCTTTAAAGTCACTAAGAATGATTTGCCAGCAGGGCCTAGAGTGTTCATTTAGTATTGTATGCAAGGATTTTTAAAGGATCTTAGCTGGAAAAGCAAAAAAATTGGGAAATTAAAAATATTAAAATGGAAGTTTGCATATTCTCACCAGGGAGAAAACATTGCTTCTATATCACTCCTTTTTTTTTTTTTTTTTTTAAAGATTTTATTTATTTATTTGAGAGAGAGAGAGAGAAAGAGAGAGAAAGAGAACATGAGTTGGGGAGAGGCGTAGGCAGAGGGAGAGAGAGCAGCGGACTGTCCACTGAGTGGGGAGCTCCATCCCAGGACCCTGAGATCAGGACCCAAGCTGAAAGCAGATGCTTAACCGACTGAGCCACCCAGGCACCCCTACATCACTCCTTTTTAATAGTCTAGTTTTTGCTCTCTTGAGAGCAAAGATTTGGAGCACTGCTTCTTAATCTTGCCTGTAACACTAGTGAGATTTAACAAATACTGACACCTGGATTCCACCCCCAGTGAAAATAATCTTTTTTTTTTTTTAGTTAACATCCTTATCTCATATAGTGATTCTAATTTATTTTTTCTGACTTTATTGAAGTGTAATTGATGTATAACATTGTATAATTGTAAGGTGCACAAGGTGATGATTAGATGTATGTATATATTATGAAATGATCACCACAATAGGGTTAATTAACACCTCCATCAACTCATGTAATTACTTTTTTTTTTTTTTTTTTAGGTGAGAACATTTAAGTTCTACTCTTAGGAACTTTCAAGTATGTAATACAGTATTGTTTATATGGTCATCATGCTATGCATTAGATCCCTAGAACTTACTTATCTTGTAACTACAAGTTTGTGCCCTCTGACCAACATCTCCCCATTCCCCTCACCCCACATGTCCTGGCAACCACCATTCTATTGTTTCTATGAGTTTGGCTTTTTTTAGGTTCCACATATAAGTGAGAACATACAATATTTGTTTTTCTTTGTCTGACTTATCTCACTTAGCATAATGCCCTGAAGTCCATCCATGTTGTTGCAATTGGCAGGGTTTCATTTTTTTCTCAGAGCTGAATGATATTTCGTTATATATGTACACCACATCTTCTTTATCCATTCATCTATAGATGGACACTTAGGTTGTTTCCATGTCTTGGCTGTTGTGAATAATGCTGCAATGGAGAGATTCTAATTGAAGTGTCCAGGGTGTGGCCTGGGCAATGGGGATTTTACAAGTTCCCCAGGAGATTCTCATGTACAGAAAATGCTGAGAATCACTAATATGTGTATTTTGAAATATTCTATAGGAATATGAGGATTGGGAGAATTAGATGTATGTGCTCACACTGCAGCTTATCTAAAATCATGGTAAATCTTTGGAGAATACCTTTAATTTTAATTTTAATTTAGTTTATTTATTTATTGGAGAATATCTTTTATACCCAGCTTCTGTTTATGTCTTTAGGATACAGTTCTAGATAGAAAATTACTGGGTCAAAATTATGCACTTTAATGTGTTTCATTATATATTTTCAAATTGATTTCTAAAAATTAACTTTTTTTCCTTAATTCTTGTTGGATACCTATTTAGTCACATCTTCACCAATACTGAGTACTGTCTTTAAAACAGGCACATACATGCAACACACTGCTAATTTGACATGAGATCGATCGATCTATCTATCTGCATGTGTTTTTGTTTTCATTTATATTTAATTTAATTTCAGAGAAGACCAAATGTTTTATTATCAGTTATTTGAATTTCTTCTGTGAGCTGTCTGTTTATGTTATTTGAACATCCTCTTGCAGTTTTCCTGTTTAGCATGTGTTTTAAGAAAATAATAGCCATTATAATAAATGAATGTCATTTCCCCTATCAATCCCCAGAAAGTACTTAGAAACAATACTGATTCTAATATACGGGGCAAAGTCTTCAATTTTATTTATATCTTTAAACATCTAACCCATTCATTATAATCTTAGATGCAGTTTTACACATTTTTAAAAGCTTCAAATGAAAATTTGAGGTGTCATTACATAAATGACATCATATGGAGCCATCTAAAGGAGGATGAAGTGAGAGACAGAGAGAGAAAAGGACTAGGATGCTCTGGTTCCATGAAGCAGGGTTTAAAAACTAGAGTTCAGAGCTTTTCCTTTCCTTTTCATGGTAATGGAACACCTTGTGACCATTTCACTGTAACTTTGCCTCCAACATCAGCAAACCAAGTGACATGCCCATAGCTGCACACTACTGCAGAGATACATACATGATGGAAGCCCACTGTAAATTTAGTGATGATGATGAAGAAAAACACACTGCTTGTTACATCCTAATTAAACCAAAGTTGTTTTTTTGAGTCCTTAAATCTAGGCCAAATTTTGCTTTAATCTCACAGACATATCCCAAATCAGAGGCAAACATAACTATATTGCATTATCTTTTTCTGGCTATACATGATTTATGTCCTCTCTGGGTGAAAATATGTTCTCATGATTTTGCTATTGTGATAAATTGAAGGTGTGATATTACAAACTAGGATTTGGAACAAGAAAGACTATGAAAATTAAAGTTTCTGTTTACATGCAGGGTTCTTTTTTAGTTGTCACTGAATTTTTTCATCAATAACCAAGGTGTCTCTGTATAAAAGATGTAAAAATGCTTCAGTTTTCTGGAACATGACAATTTTCCAAACCTCCTTTTTATTTCCCTTGCTTATTTATGACTATGCTTTTACTTCCTTGATGTGCCTTTTCCTTTTCCTCATTTACCCTTCTATGTTCACTGCTTTTTTTTTTTTTTTTTACCCTTAATGCCCTTTCTATTTCAAAATGGGCAAAGTATAAGGCTTGAGGATCAATTCAGCCTGGCTTGGAATAGCTTTGTGTAAATAAGAGAATTGTGTTTTATGCTATTCAGTCTTAAGGAGTAAAAATGACTTTCACTTTAGTGAAAAGAAGCATCACCATGTTTTAAAATTATAGGCTTTTAGGGCTGAGAGGAACCATGGAAATCATTGAGTCCATCCTTCTTGTTTTATGGATTAAAAGTGATCGTGCAATCATTCTGTCATAGGTAAACTGCTCCCTGTACTCATGGGCATGCTCCATATATCCTGCCCACCTTACTTCCTCAGATTAAGTTGAGCTAGAGGTAGACTAAAATATAGTAGTTAAGAGTGTAAGTTTGAGGTTAGACAGACATGAGTTCAAACCAGTTCTCTATCTCTCAGCTCCTAGATCTTGGGCAAGTCCTTTTACTCTGCTGAGCTTTAGTTTTCTTTCAGTAAAGTAGGGCTAATTGTATCAACCACATCAAGTCATTATGAGGACTGAGTTATGTTGTGTTTGTAGAATATTTAGTTCAGTGCCTGGTACAAAGTGAGCGTATAAGAAACGGAACTTGCTTTTATTAATATCCTGCTTCTCGTCCATCTCCTTGTCTAGACTGTGACTTCTCAGAGCCACCGTGTCCTGTTCATCCTCTGTATGTCCTATGCATTGGCACAGTATCTCATTCCATGGTAATTCCATACTTACAATGACTTGATACCAAAACCTATTTTGTCTTTTCTCTTTCTTCTGTCTCCCCTCTCTCTTTTATCTACAAATGCCTAGGTGTGAGGTGCCATCATATTTTCCTGGACACAGGCTCTTAACTTGTTCCCCATTTCTCTATCATACAGCAGCCAAAGTTATCCTCTTAAAACATAAGTCAGATCGGGGCACCTGGGTGGCTCAGTCATTAAGCGTTTGCCTTCGGCTCAGGTCATGATCTCAGGGTCCTGGGATCAAGCCCCACATCGGGCTCCCTGCTCCGCAGGAAGCCTGCTTCTCCCTCTCCCTCTGCCCCTGCTTGTGTTCCCTCTCTCACTGTGTCTCTCTCTGTCAAATAAATAAATAAAATCTTTAAAACAAAACAAAACAAAACAAACAAAAAACATAAGTCAGATCATATAAATATCCTGCTTAGAGCTCTTTAATGGCTTTCCATTTCACACAGCATAATAGTGAAAACCTTTCTTTTTCAAACTCTTAGATCTTTGCTATTATTCTCTCTGCCTCATTCTACTCCAGCCATACTTGCCTTCTTGCTGTTCCTTGACACTCCAGGCACATGACTGCCTAGAGTGAAGCTTTTTAAAGAAAGGTCACTGATAGCCCATCCACATATTTTAGACTCTGTCTACTTGCTTTCATATAGGAATAGACATGGCTTAAAACAAAATTAACATGTTTAATTAGACGGATTAGTAACAAAGGTGCCAAACTAAAGGAAAACAACTCTCTAGGAATCTAACCTGGGAAACCAATCAAGACACTCACAAACATAGTACTTATACTGAATTCACATGATTTTTGTCCTGGTTAGCCCCTTTCTTCTTTAGATTTCATTATCTTTAGCTAACATGTGTTTCACTCCTATTTTATTGTCTGTGGTTTCTCTCTCTAGTCCGATACACTATTTGTTCTAATTTTCTGGATGTTTATCTTGCTAAGATTTTAGTTAGTTCATCCCAGATGTAGCATAGGTTACCCATTACCAGACTCTCCACTCTTCATCATCCCTACATAGTTTCTTCCTGGGCAGCTCTGCCTGAAGGTGGCTTGAGCCCAGTATGGCTGGCTCAGAGTGAAGCATGCAAATATCCCAAAACATGTCTAGAATAATTCCTGTGATTGAGCATTACGTTTACTGTTGAGTCACCCATCAGCCAGGACAAAAAAGGAAAATACTGTGGGCTGTGTAATTTTCTTTACCCAATAAAAGGATACATGCCAGTTCTTCAAGTAGCCAAACAGTATAATCTCCTGATACCAAAATTAACACTTGACTGTCTGTGACATTATCAGCAACTTACTGTGTGTCATGTAAAAATGAGAACTCATGTTGAGCTGACAACTTCCTAAATTAGTATTTCACTTTATCTATATTGAAATTTGATATGAAGTCTTAGGATCATTATAATAAGGACAAGAAAGACCCATCAGGGTAATTATAATTTGATTACATACTAGTCAGAGCATTTTACCTTTGAAATGCAATGAAAAATATCTATACTTTTTGGTAGAGGGAGGACATAGACTGGAATTGGCTATATTTACAAATTTAATTCACTTAATAACAACTATGAATGCAAAAGATGGCTTTTTGTGGCTATGGCGATAACTTTGATGGTCTTTAGGGACCATTGTGGTACAGTGGAAGAAGACTTAAACCAAGACTCCTGGGTCCTGTTTTTGTCAAAAACATGTGACCCTAAATGACTTGCTTGACTTCTTTGAGACTCTTTGTCATCACTTGTAAAATGAGGACTCACTACAGCTCTTAAATCCTGTATGGTGTTTTGACTTTTTACTATTTGAATGAAGTGGCCCTAAAATTTCAACACATAAAGGTCTCTCCCAAGCTTCTAATTACAGTGGAGGCTGATCTTTTGGAATGAAGTTGATCTTGCTGACCACCCTGCATTGCTGTTGTGGTTCAAAGGCATGAGCAAAAGGGACGACACCTAGAGAGTCCATCCAGGCAGTTGGGCAAGGCCTTTCCGAGGACATTATCCTAGCCAGTGATGGCTCTGCTCTTCAGCTGTGCTTGTTCAGAAAATGAAGTGTTGTCAGCATTCCCAGAGTATATCAGTTTCTCATGTAATAGACACGTATCTAGCAACTTGCAAGACACTGATATATAAACCCAAATGCCAATTTATTAAGTTATGACTTGAAATACAACTGTCAAGGACATAAGATATTTGTAGCAATTAATCAACACATTCTCTTTCTGGAAGAAAGCTGTAAGTGAAACAGAAGAAAATCTTAAAATCTGGCTAGGTGATCAAGGCATGGCAAGGACTAAGAGCATCTTGTAGCCTGATGCACCCACCTCTAATCTAATGCCATTCCTCCAAGGAGGGCACAAAAAACTGTACTCGTTGTCTAGGGCATTTAGTCCCCGGATGTGCTGAGCGCACATTTGGTCCAGAATTCTGTCCAACTCCTATGTTTCCACGGCTGAACTTCTTTCTCTTGCTACATCCTGATTTTAGGTGTAACCACACCTTCATTTTGACTCTGGTCAGCTTTGTTCTGTACTGGGGAAAACTGTGTTACTTAAGAGCATCTCTGCAGTTGTCAGCTATCACCCATTTTTCTTTTTTATTATTAACATATAATGTATTTTTTGTTTCAGGGGTACAGGTCTGTGATGCTATCACCCATTTTTACACAGTAAGGCTCTTCTAATTCACTGAGCACTGGGCATGCCTTTTGTTCCCTTGTGTTGCGCCCACGTCATACTGCCTGATTCTCCCTCCTGTGTATTTTGGCAGTAACAAAAGGAATTCTCTCCAGGATTTGCATTCCCGGGCTGTAAGCTATCTCCAGGCCTAAATGCTAGGGGAGGGGAGAGGAGGATCAGAAGGATGGAGGTGGAGCAAAGTGTGGGGGGAGTGGTTACTCCCAAAGCCAGATCTTTTGTCTTTGCTTTGTCCTTGCTGGGCTCCAGCCAGGGAGAAGGAATGTTTGGTATTTAGCAACACTCACAGTAGTCTGGGACTCTTTTTTTTTTGCAGACCTTGAATATATCCCCTCCTCAGGGAAAACAGGATTCTCAAGAGTAAAATGAATTATCTCCTTGGCTAATTAGCTAGGATATAACAAAATTCTCGGGAGGATCATCCCATCTGAGAATTTCTATAATGTATGCTTGTTTTTGCAGAATCTCTTTTCATTCTGTAGCCTGCCCATCCTACAGCTCATTCCTCCCAGAGAAGGCAAAGTTGTCAGGTAGGTAAAACCTCTTCCTCTTTCTCGCACCTCTCTGCCTTCCTCCTCTTTCTCCGCCTCATAACTTCTGATACTCAAGGGTGACCTAAGGCACTCAATTCCCCTCAGGTTGTCCCAGTTCTTGCATATGCCTGCTCTACTAATTCTCGCTTCAGGAGATGAAAGGCCACCCCCCAACACCCACCCACATTAACATCCTCTGCACACTCTTCTGCTCATTGTCTTGTATCAGGTCAGGTGCCACACTTGGCAATCAGTGGATAGACCGATATCCTGATAAAGTATTAAAAACCTAAAATGGTTTTATATCTTACTCTTTTCTAGTGGACATGTGGTAGCTTTTCTAACATCGTCCCACATTTCCTTCGAGCAATTCATTTGGTCCCCATTTCAGCCACCTAATTTCAGCGAGAATGGCTCCATCGTTAGCTTCAAAGAAGAGCTCTAATTAGTTCAAGTCAGAGAATCTCATTCCTGAGACACTCTGATTGGAGCATAGAAATGGGTATAACCTAATCAGAGATAAAGAGATGCAAGAAGACATTTGTTGGCCTTTCCACAAAGATTATTTTCCTCCCTTCCATTGGAGCTATGAAAGGAGACACTTGGTCTTCCTCATGTGGTATGGGAAAGGGAAGTCTGAGACTCTGGACACTGTGTTGCATTCCCTAGGGGAGAGCCTGGAGCTTCAGGGGCTCTGAGGGAATCCTGAGACTGAAGCAGATATCATAGAAGTTAGAACAGACAGATGGAGAGAACCTGGGTCCTTGGGGAGATCATTTGAGCTGCTAGATCAAACCTTACCTTAGGCCGACTTGTCTCTCAACCTAGGTCTATAAATTCCCTTTATTGTTTAGGTCTGGGTCTTTGTTAGTCACAAAAGAAAGAGTTTTAGAAAATACTCTGTTGTAATTTTAAAAGGTTTAGTGGAGTATAGTAATGCCATAACTCAAAGATTTCATTTTTAATGATGGAATTACATGCATTGTAACAGACTTTCTAGGATCCCTCAGCTCAAAATATGTACATTATGTAAAGGTTAGCTCTGACCACAAGGAATGGATCCTATAAAGCATATGTCCATCAGCCCCTGTATACAAGTATACACCCAAACTACTAATTTCTGTCTTTGAGAAGGCCCCAACTCATATGGGAGTCTTACCTCTAACCATTCCAAATTCATATTTATGTAATACCCATATAATCCATAGCTGTAACTGAACCCAAGTCCATCTGTCTGACACACAGCAAAGCCAATCACTGAGACATCAGATACACAGCAAGGAAAGTATTTATTTGAGAGGCAGCCAAATGAGAAGATGGGAGGGCAAGCCTCAAATCTGCATCCCCAAAGGGGGAGAGAACAAGTTTTTTATAACCATAGGGGTGGAGATTGCATACATCTTGATAGAAGGCTAGGGAAAGTTAAGATTATTCATGAGTGAAGTTGGGGGGGGAGTATGTGCATCAAGCAAGCCGTATGTACCATGCATCCCATGTTCACTTTAGGGTGGAGACTAAACATCAGAATGAGGCAAAATGCAGCCTGTGACGTCAGGAGGTTATTTTAGGACAAGGAGAAGGGGCTATGGGCATGCTCCTAGAGCTGGTACAAAATGAATGGGGTCTTGCGCTTGTTATCTCTGGTAAGGATTGCAGGACCTTGCTTGTTTCTAGGCTGGAACCATATCAGTTGAGCTTGAGTCCAGGCTTCTGCAGAGACAGCTAGTGGATTTGTTGGTGGGGTCTGAAAAGGCCCAGTAGCTGGTTAGGGGGAATCAGTTCTCTGAAAAACAAGCTTTAGACTTTCTGCGAGTTTCAATCTCCTTAACCCTACGGGACACAGTTTCACAGTAGATGATTAGCAATAGCGTAGAGTAGTGGAGACCTAGATTTTGGAAGAAGATGCGAATTCTCTCATTTGCTGTGTTGCCTAATCTCTTCTAAAAAGCTGTCTCCACATTTGTATAAAGGGAACCATGTCAACTTCACAAAATTGTTTGGCAGTTAAATGAAATGACGTGCAAAAAGTATGCACTGGCATTGGGGTATGGCCTATGTCCGATGCATTGATCTCACTCTGAAAGTAGTGTTTGCCAGGGCAACATTTCCCAATAGATACCTACATCAACTCATTACATTGTACATCTTAAAGTTACACAATGTTATATTATCAATTATAGCTCAGTAAAGCTGGGGAAAAAGTGGCATTTCCTTCTCCCCAAAACAGCGATAGAGTAGTTGAGTGATGAAGGGTGTAGAGTTAGGGTAGGATAGCCTGGTTTCCAACCCTGGTCACTCTCTTCAGGGATTAACAGGCAAGGGCAAGATAATTACACCATTTATTCCTCAGTTTCTTTATCTATAAAATGGGGGTAATAACAGCACTTTCTTCATGGGATGATTGAGAGGATTGATAAAGCGGAGTGGGCACATGGAGGCCGGAGACACTGGGAGCAGAGTGACACTGGGAGTGAAGGTGAAGGCTGGTTGCAGTGTAAGGACCACCAAGTAGGGGTTGTTTGAGGATTGACTCAGAGGAAATTAGAGTGAAGAGTGCAAACATTCGGCAAAAAGCTCCTGGGCAGAGGGAAGCTCCAGGACAGAATCTGTGAATTGGGATCTGACCTGATATGGCCCAGGAATAGCAAGGAGGGGCAGCATGGATGGAAAAGCATGGGTGAGGAAAAGAAGTCACTGAGAAAGAGAGGAAACCTGTGTGAACAGATCCCATAGGGCAGGGCAGGCCTTTAATGTATTGGCTTCTACTTTGACTGCAGTAGGAGTCATTGGAAGGTTTTGTGCAGAGGACAGCAGCGTCCAGTGTGTGTTCTCAGTGAACCCCTGGATACTCCACTGGGAAGAGATTTAGGTTGTGTATTAGTCTGTCAGGGCTATCACTCCACAGACCGGGTGACTTAAACAGCAGAAATTTTTTTCTTACATGCCTAGAGGCTAATGTCCAAGATCAAAGTGCTAGCAGGGTTAATTTCTTGTGAGGCTTTTCACCTTGGCTTCTAGATAGCTGCCTTCTTGCTGTGTGCTCACATAGCCTTTCCTCTGTGTGCATGAGGGAGAGAAAAAGAGAGGTCTCTGGTGTCTCTTCCGCCTCTTATAGGGACACCAGTCTTATAGGATTAGGGCCCCACCCTTATGACCTCATGTAACCTTAATTACCTCCTCAAAGTCTCTGTTTCCAAATACAGTCACAGGTTAGAGCTTCAACATAAGTTGGGGGTGGGGGGAGAACAAAATCTAGTCCATAACTACCGTTTGATGGTTAATTTTATGTGTTAACCTGGTAGGCTATGGTGGCCAGATATTTGATCAGACACCAATGTAGGTGTTGCTACGAAGATATCTTTTAGTTGTGATTAACATAAGTAGACTTTGAGTAAAGCAGATTACCTTCTATAATGGGGATGGGGCTAATCCAATCAGTTGAAAGAATTAAGAGAAAAAGGTTGAGGTTCTTCAAAAAATAAGAAATTCTGCCTCCAGACTGTCTCGGGACTTGAGTTGCAATCTAACTCTTTCCTGGGTTCCTAGCCTGCCCTATAGACTTTGTACTTCCTAGTTCCCGCAATCATGCAAGCCAATTTCTTAATTCTCTCTCTCTCCAGCTTCCTCCTTTGGTTCTGTATCTCTGTCTCAGGTGTACCTGGGCTGATACCAGTAGCAGGGGTGGGATTAGGGGCCTAAGTCAGACAGCCACTGTAGTGGTTCATCTAGGGGTCAGGTGAGATGTCTTAGAACATGATGCTTTTAACGTTAATTTGTATGATTTCCTATGTATAATAATATTATATTTGGATTTGTGTTAAATTACCATAATTTATAGTATTATGTAATTATAATATTGCAGTGTGCATATCATATTGTAGTTTGGGTTATTTACCTTTTCTCTATAAGGTATTACATAATAGTCATACTATATTCTACAAAAGAACTTGGAACCCAACATGAAAGAAATAAAATGGCCCGTTTTGCCAAGTGTGGCGTGTATGGGCTTAAAGATATTTTGTTTTGAACTTTGTCCCTTTTGAGAAGATTTAAAGGCATAAAAAGTTTAGTGGACTGTGCTTATAGCTGAGAATTACACACTGAGCTCATAGTAGGTGTTCAATTCATATTATTTAATACATAAATGGTGGGAACAAGCACTGACTAGAAAGGAATTTTGGGGGATTCTCAGGGTAATGAGAGCTGGCATGTTGTTTCTCCCAGGTAGTGGGGGATCTAGTTTATTTTAAAGTTATGAGTTCCCCAACATATATCATTCAGTCTCTTTCTAGTCTCTGTATTCACGATAACTTTATTCTTCAAGTAATTGTGTTGCAAAAGCCTTATAGCTTAGTTGTTTTAGGGAAGGAGACAGATTCCAGCTTCATTATTCCTTGCAGTGAGAATTCGGACCAGTAGCCTCTCCTCTCTAAGACTGAATTTCTCATTTTAAGAATGTAGATGAGGGGCGCCTGGGTGGCTCAGTCAATAAAGCATCTGCTTTCGGCTCAGGTCATGATCTCCCTGTCCTGGGATCAAGCCCTGCATCTCTGTGGGGAGCCTGATTCTCTCTATCTCTCACCCCCCCCACCCCTCCCCACTGCTCATTCTCCCTCTCTCTCTCTCTCAAATAAATAAGTTAAAAAAAAATCTTTAAAAATGTAGATGATATAGAGACAGAATGCAGATTGATGGTTGCTAGGGACTGAGAGGAGGGGAGAATGAGGAGCAACTGAATAACGAATGTGGGGTTTCCTTAGGCTGATGAAAACATTTTGAAACCAGATAAAGATAGTGGTTACACAATATTGTAAATGTACTAAATGTTTGTTCACTTTAAAATGCTTAAGTCTATGTTATGTCAAGTTCACCTCAACAGAAAGAAGTGGGGATGAGAATAGTATCTACCTCATAGGGTTATAAGGAGACTTATGGCCATTAAATGCTTAGAACAGTGGCTAATACTTAGCACAAGGCAACCAGTCAAAAAATGCCATTCTCTTCTTCTTCCTCCTGCTCTTCATCTTTTTCCTCTCCGTCATCATTGTTGCTAGCATTCTCATAACTATTCTAGAACCAATTCCTTCTCAGATAAAAATGCGAACCTGTATCGATGTCACCCAAAGGGGAATACTGGGGGGTAAGGCTAGGAGATTAGGTTGGGATTAGTTCATGCCAACCAAAGAGAATCCAGAATATATTTAGTAGGCAGCAGAGGACCCTGGAGATGCTTGAGCTGGACAGTGAAGTGAGTCATACTGTGCTTTGAATCAATTAGCCTTGGAAACATGTGGGGGGGATGAGGCTGAAAGAGGGGGACATAGTTAGCAAGTTACTCTCAACAGGGTCCTTAGATTGCACTTTCTTATTTCCTCCTCAGTCACCTTGGATTTGCCTGGCTACATAGCAAACACTTAATAAATACTTGTAGATTAGTTATTTTACACTTGTTTAATGCCTTCCTTTGAAGTACTTCCAGTTGAGATTACTTCTACAAATCACATAATACAAGATAAAATGCCCTATATATCTGTCAGTTTTCTCTAGGACTGTTTTCTAAGTATTATATGTGCTCAGTTCATGGACTGGGTGTTCAGTTCCTGGAAAAATAGAAATCACCCCATTAGTCCTACCTCTGCAAATTTCACATTTTGTATTCCAAGTTTTGTGGTGGGTGATATTTAAAGCCTGTTTTTTGCTGGCTGTTTCATCACTATAACTGTATATTGCTCATGGACATTTTGTGATCTCAGATCTAAGGAAAATGATGATGTTCTATTTGTTATCACTTTGAGGGAAGCACAGAAAGACCTTACAGTGAGAAACACAGCTTAATTAGCACGTTGGTGATTTATATTACCCAGTGTGAAATCTCCACTGGCACCAAAGGAAGGATCAAAACAAAAGGCATCATTTGGATTTAAATTTTTTTTTGTTCTTACTCAGAATTCACAACCTTATTTCCATGTCTCTAATCCACAAAACCCACAATGTAACATCATTGTCTAAAAGTTATCACATTTCACAATATCAGGCAAAAGTACACAGCTGCTTATTGATTAATCTCTGTGGACAAATGTCCCCTGTACCATTTTGTGCACAGGTGTATACCTTGATTTATGTAAGTCAAAGGCTTTTAAACATCATAGGATTTTAGAACCTAAACGGACTGGTGAAATTTTCTACGGTACCTTTGCTATGTATTGATTGAGAAAATCCTAATAAAAATTAGAAAAGTTTTACATTGATTTATACTTTATTTGGCATATTATTTATATATGTTATAGAAATACTTGTACATCCATGTATTAACCTGAATAAATTCTTCAATTTGTAGACCATGTGTATCAGACACATCTCTTTCAGGTACAAAAAATGTAACAGAAACTGGTTTTAGTTACAAAAAACAGAAATAAGGAAATTTATTGCTCAAGTGACAGATCCAAGGATAGTTCTTCAAATTAACTGTATTTAGTGGTTTAAAGAGATCTATTTCTTCTCCATATCCTGATTCTGCTTTTATCTGGATTTTCTTCAACTCTCAGACTCTCTCTTTGTGATAGTTGCTGGCAGATTTAGGCTTATATCTTCTAGGATCAAGATCAGAGGGAAGAGAGTAACTTACTCTTACTTCTCTGGGCAATGCTTGACTTAGCTCTGATTAGACAACTTGAATCAGGAGTTCATCCTTGAACCAATCACTGTGACTTTAGTTTTGGAAAATGTTGATTGACCAGAAATAGTTTTGGTGTTAACACCTGGATTCACGGGATGTGGCCAGTCCCATCCAAACTATGTATATATACTGACTGTGGGCACAATGATTTCTCCATGAAAATTGGGGTGTTCTTACCAGTGGTTGGTGGGAGGTAAAGTAAATGCAAGGTAGGCAAAACTGACAGATGCCCATGAGAACTTCACAAGTGGGCTCCAGGTTACATTGCAGTAGTAAAAGGATGGGAGGTAAGTGATATTAGGAGGAACCCCTCCCCAGAGGACTGTAGATCTGCAGATTAGGAACACTTTCTACATCCCAGCTCACCCATGAGGACCTAATCTCTAAAAGTGAAGTGACTTATTCATCAAATCATAGTTAAAAAGGCAGAGGCAGCCTAGAACCATTCTAATGCTTTTCCTAAAGACGAGGGTATTTCTTAGGTTAATCATATATATGATTAAAAAAAACCAAACAGTCCATTTCTGAAAGTGTTATTTTTGCCTTTTCAAAAATTTGGAGAAAACCCCCAAGAGCAAGTGAATACGACTCTATGAGAGAACCATTAAAACTTTGTGTTGAACTGTTTTGAATTTAATTCTGTAAAAGGTGAATATATATAAGCTCTGTTTAATCATTCTCTCATGGTGGTGGTTTTTTTAATGTAGAAAATTTTCACTGGGGTGTTTTCACAATTTGAACTGTATGCAGAGAAAACTGTATTTGCAAGTTCCTCAATGAGATATCCCTAGAGTACTATTATTACATAAAAAGCAATACTTTCAGGGTAAGGGGCTTTTCAGGATTTCTCAGAGTCCTTTAGTCTGCCTTCGTTTATCAACTGATTGTCACCCTTCTGTGTGGCAGGGCACAGTTACCTCTTAAGGGTGCTCACGGGAGCGCTCTCTTCATACTTGCCCTACACTGTATGCTGGTCCAGGAGACCTGGCTCAGTGTCCACCTCTTCCTGCCGGCTTTAGCCCACGCCATGGACAGGCCACTTACTGTGTGGCCTCTTGCTGCAGGGTCCCCTCCTTCACTGAGTGACCCTTTTGGAAGTGCTGGAATCCCTCTATTTTCTGGCACTGGTTCACCGAGAAGGGCTTTCTCAATCTTTGCTTTGGTAAACCGTATGTGTACAGGCTGCCCCCAAACACTGCCTGTCATTCCTCGGTCATCCTGCTCTTGTCCTTGGTCCCACATTTGCAACACTGGGCACTCTGAGGACCCCATTGCTCAGGACTTCAGGCAAGAAATGATCACAGTCCCTGACTTTGCAGAGGTGGGGAGGATATTTGGGTCCCCTCAGTATTACAGAAAGAGATGTTGGAGAGGTCTAAGAAGAGGGGCTGCTTGCTGCTCTGTGCATTCATAAGGTGACCCCTCTCCCCTCCTGGTTCTGCTTAGCCCTACTGGGTTGGGTGGAGGTGTTGGTAGTGGTGTGGTAGTGGTTGATGAGCTGAGGTCTTGAAAGAACAAGTTCTGTGGGGCAGTGGCCGCTACCAATTAGTGGCAATTCTCTAAAGTACCCTTTGCTTGCTCCCTAGTGCTCCACTCTTTCCATGTCACCCAGGTCAGATTATGCCACTCCTTTGCTCAGAACACTCTAATGACTCCATCTCACTCTGCATGCAGTCCAAAGTCCTTACAGCTGCCCACAAGACCCCACCTGATCTCGTCCCCACATCCCACTCACTCCTGATCATTCAAATCTAGCCCGGCCTCCTTGTTGTTCCCTGTACGTGTCAAAAATGCTTTTACTTGCTGCTTCCCCTGCCCGGAATGCTTAGCTGATATATTCTCAAGATTTGCTCCCTTTCTCTGGTACATCTTGTCTCAAATGTCACTTTATCAGTGAGGGCTGCCTTGACCATTCTACATAAAATAGCATCTTCTGACAATCTTGGCTCTCACCCTGATTTCTTTTTCTTTATGTCATCCACCAACACCTGGTATATACATGTCTGCACGTGTTTATTGACTGCCCCCTCCCAGAGACTTTCTGTGCTTGGTTCATTGCTATACCCCGGCAGCCAGGGCCATGCCTGATACTTGGTAGCTGTCCGTAAATATTTGCTGACTTAATAAGTGAATGTGTGATGAATTCATTAGGATGCATATGGTAAAATTAAGGCAAAACAAAGAAACTCACTTTGATGTTTCAGTCCACTGGCACCGGTTTTAACTAAATGCAAATTTCAAATCTCCAGCTGAAAAGCCAGTTCCTCTCTTAATTTTGACACAGTACTTTAGACTGTTTCCATTTTCGTGGAGAACAACCATGTACTTGCACAAACCCTGAAAAGCCCCACAGGCATTTGGCACCATGCGTTCATTTTTTCTTTGCCAGAGGGAAACCTTTTTGCACTCCGCATTTCCACTCCCACACTCTCTCATGTGATGGAAGCTACGAGACCAGACTAGGTTACTGGTAAGGTCTCTTTTTGCTCTAAAATGTGCACCCTATGCATTTCTGTTCCTTCCATTCCACTTTGTATGCACTTTAGAGCAGACATTGTTCCTTTTTGCCTCATTTGTATTGTTCATCTGCTCATAACTTGTAGATGAGGCTATTGTGGTACATGATTTGGAAGACTGGTCCTGACTATGTCTTTCAAATATGAGCTAATGGTGACTGCAGAGGCTGCTAATTTAGGAATATGATTCAGGTAGTGTGAATGATGCAGTTATTGTTCAGGTTAGGGCTCTACTTGAGGCTATCAGTTTTCATCGGTAGAGCTCTGTGGAGTTTAGAGCTCCAAAAGCCATTAAAGATAGGTTCTCTCCCGTTAGTCAAGTACATTTCCTAAGGTGATTTTACAATTAGTTTCCAAAGCGCTGTTGACAGGGAACAAGGGGACATGGCTTTTTCTATAAACATTTCTCACCAGAATTTTTCAGACTCTCATTCTTGGCATAGGATTTTAGTCCCACTTTGCCTAAAATCAATACAGTTAAATTTGGGTCTGGTAAGATTGTGTGTGTGTGTGTGTGTGTGTGTGTGTGTTATTTTTCTCTCTCTTTTTCGTTCACGTAGGGTGGAAGAAAAGGGATTTGTGGTTAGATTGACAGAATATTTGTGTTAAGTACATTTCCAGCAAAGAATAGAACAAAAACAAAAACCCCTCTTTGGAATAAAGTTTGTTTAGAACTGGAATTAACCTGTCTTGAACATGATAAATGCCGTACTTTTCAAAGGTTTGTTATAGAATTGATTTCTTTCCGTATGGTTCTGGTGGTTTAATTTGATTGGCATAGCAAAATATTGCTATTTGATGTGGGAAAAGTTATTTTTAATGCACAGGACTGTAGGTGTAAATTTTATTTGTGTTAATGATACTGAATAAACTGCATTTATGTGTTGAGTTTATTTCTGGTTACTGTACTACTACATAATTTGATTGTCCAGTGTTCAGACATGGATTTAAATCTTTATGCAGCTGGGAATTAGCTAGTCACATTGTATTTGCTTCGGCTTGTGAAATCAGGAAAATGACCCTGCTAAAGAAAGGAAGCTATTTCAGGGTTTTCTTTTCTTTTCTTTTTTTTTTTTTAAGTACAAAGTTATTTCCGTAGAAGCCTGATAATGAAGGGTAACTTAACTCTTTACCTAAGCCTGTTTGAATGGTAGTCTGTTTGTCTGATTTTCCATTCAACTGTTACCTATGCTTAACGAAAGACGTGACATGTTTTTTCTTATTTTTCCTTTAAACAAATTAACATATTATTTTTAGGCTTTTAAGGATGAAATTTAAGAAGATTAAATAGAGTTGGCTTTTACCACATTACAAAGTTATTATTTCCAATATTTACCTTGAAAACTATAACTTTTAATAAATCATCATCAGGTACTCAACCCCATGAAATGGCTGCTGGGTTAATGTGGTTTCAGTAATACCAAGCACATTATTTTCACGTATACTAAAATGGTCTTAACATTTAGCAGACAATGAGATTGTCTGATCAAGTTTGCACAACTTCCATGACAATTAACAGTTAATTTAGGCAGAACTTTAATTTAGTTTCCAGAGTCTATTCTACTTCTTAGGCTAATTGTTGCCCAGCTCCAGGGGAGTTAAGACAATGAAAGCTTTAGTATTCATCTACTTTAACTTTGTGTTGAAGTCCTCATAAAATAAACAACTATGATTCATGAGTAGAGTAAATTTTTGCCTTAGCTTATTTTATTACTATTTGCCCTATGGGTTTGACTATGTATGCCTAATTTGACGCCAAATCATGAATAGAGATTAAATTCATTGGAAACTTTCAATCTTGAAGAATTAAGTATTCATAGGTAGTAACACACCAATATTCACTCACTTGTCATCAGGAATGACAATTTACTCAAGGACATCAATAATACACAAATATCTACTTAATGTTTGGATGGTACTGGGGTGCATGTAGATACCTGGAACTTGTCTTCAAGGAGCATGAAATCGAACTGATGAGGTAATTAATGCTTAGGTATATGAAAAGTCACTTAGTGACATAGTAATGCAAACTAACAGTAAACTATATCTTAATTGCCAAATAAGGAGTGTAGCAGACATCACAGATACCCTGAGTAAATACATTACTGAAGCTTGAGTAATCAAACCTGAATAAATTTATACTGCTTCCTCTCACCTTTTTATATTACATTCTTTGGAATAAGGTGGTTTGTTCCACATAAATAGGCAAGGGCAGTAAACAATACCAGGTAACGTTTATTGAATAGCTCCTATGTGCTGGGCATAGGTGTATTACTTCTCTGAGTCCCCAAGTCCCATGAAATAGGCCCTATAATCCTCATTTCACAGGTGAAGAAACTGAGGCCAGATAACATGCTGATGCCCACATAGCTGCTGAGCACCAGCTGTACCACCGAAGTCTATACCCCAGGCCGTCCTGCCTCTCCAGGACCTGGTTCTGAGGCGCACCAGAGAGGGATCTGACCACAGAGAGCTAGCTTCTCACTGCAAATTTACTTTTACAGGGCTCCAATCAGTACACAGGAAGAGCTCATTTACTAAACGGGCTCTGAGTAATTGGCTAATGGGCTTTTGGTGAGTAGTGTCCTCCGGAGGGCTGTTTGCACAGCCTGATGCATTGGGCAGTCAAGCCTGAGGTTGTTTATCCCGCTCCAGGACAGCACAGCCCAGCACACTAATGCTGCTGGAAAATGGTTCCCTGTTGAAAACTCAAACTGGATCAACAGAGCCTGGCTCTGGCTCTCAGAAGGCCCAGCAAAGAGGTCCTGGATATCCTCGCCAACTCAAAGAATTGGGGTTGGGGGGAAAATGGTTCTCATCTTTCATATATGGGTTAAAACGATGAGGACCTGGGTCTGGATTTTTCCTCTAGACCATAGGCTCTGAAAGAAACCTGATGTCTGGTGAGGAATGCAAGGGGTCATGTCATTGACTTATGGCTGTGCGGTTCTGCTTGCCATGGCGCTTGGATCTGCCCCACAGGGGAAATGGTGACAGGTATACCCCAGCTGATACAGTTTACTGCTGGCACCTCTTTGCGCCCCATTTGCTTCAGCTGTAAAATGGAGACAACAATGCCCACTGGATGTGGTTGTGGCGAGAAATCAACTGGGTTGATAAATATAAAGTTCTTGGAAGAGAACCTGGGTTCAACACATATTAGCTATCATCATTACTACCCTGCTACTATTATTATGTGTGTTGGATTATATAGTAGAAAGAAAATGGGATTTAGAAAGGGTTTAAGTTCTAGTTCTTCCCTCTACTACTTGTAGGAGCTTGAACAAGTCACTTGGCCTCTCTGCTCAGGACTCCCTTCTGATATGGGGCTAGCCCTCATATGGTTGTTTAAAGCACTAATAAAATCATATCTGTAAATTTCATTTGTAAACTGTAAAGTCCCTTGTTCATTATTACTATTAATGCCCCAAACATGATCCTTCTGTTGAATTCTCTCTCTTATTAACACAACAGACACAGCTATAAATGTGGGAGTCATATTAAACTCTTCCTCCCAATTAGTTGGCTATAAGATTTGATTCTTAATATCTCTAGTATCTGGTCCCTCCTTATCCCACTGCAATTTCCTTAACTATAAGGCTCCAGCAGCCTCCTAACTGGCCTCCCTGACTCCAGTCTCCAGTCTGCTGGAACATTGTTCTAAAATGCAAACTCAGTCTTCTTATTCCCCTTCTTAAAACTGGTTTCTCATTGCCTTCAGCATCAAATTCCAATTTATTAGCATATGGCAAGGAAGGTCTCCCATGACATGGCTTTTTACACACTTTTTACACACTTTCTCAGGGTTACTCTTGCCCTTTTGCCTTTATCAATGCTTGTGTCATATCAAATTAGATATAGTTCTCAGAACATGTCCTTGTCTTTTTCTTGTGCTTTCTGGCCCTTTCTTCCTCATTATCTTCTATCTGCCCTTTAAGATTATTCTAGCATTATCTACACTAAAGAAGGTCTGATGTCTCCTTTCTTCAATACGCTTGCTGAGTCAGGAGTTTCTCTTCTGTGCCCCATGACATGCAGTATTTGTTCTGATTACATTGTTTCATAACTACTCCCTTATGTATCTTTTTTCTTTATAAGACAGAGGAACCCTTTGGGATTTTGATCTCATCCTACTTGTTTCTGTATTTTTGGTGGCTTGGAAAAAAAAAATTGACTGAATGAAAGAATAAATATTATATTCAATATAATATTATAAAAATATCCAATAAAAATAAGATGATGTAGTTGTCCTTCCAGAATCATTTCCAAGTTGCTAATCCACTCCACTCTACAAGAGGTTTACAAAGGAGACCATATTTGAGATGTATTATCACATACGTGACCTTGGACAAATGACACAGCCTCCCTAAGTCTCATTTTTCTCGCTTTAAGATTAGAATAATAAGAGTATCTATCTTGTTGTTGCAAAGGGCAAATGAAATATGCATATAAAACTCTTAAGTGCTTGGTATCCAGTAAACATGCAGCAAATGTGAATTACTAGTGTCTTATTAGCTTCAAAATAGGAGGAAATTCACCCCATCTTTCATTCAAGAAAGTTGTTCTTCAAGGTGGTCAATGAAAAATTGTGTGGGAGAGGTGGTGTGTAGCTTTTCTGAACCTCAATGAAGTAGCTCATAAAAAAGTGGATTTATTAAAATTCAAACAAAGTCAGTATTTATCAAGAAAAATAATGAAGTTCAAAGAATATAGAGTTCTACCATAAGCCGGAGGAAAAACAAAAATCTGTTGATTCCATTCTCTCTTTGAATGATGGTTTTCTCTGTCTATAGTTCATAGTAAAACAAAAGGTTTCCAATTCCCTACTCTCTCTCCCTTTCTCCTGACACCTCTTAGGAATATTTTTGTCTTTTTAATACTCAAACCAGAAAAGACTAACAGATATATGATAGGCAGTGAGGTCAAATAAAAAGAGACACTGGTTGGACCTGCACCTGTCAGTGTCTCAGTGTCAGGATACCTGTCCAGAATTCCTTTGACACTTCATCTGCTATGGCCACCTACATGGCTGTGATCAACAGTCTTTCAAAGCATAGGTTGGACAGAGACAAAAATGGCTAATCTCTACCTCCTATGCAGGGGTTTCAGGAAGATGACTTAGGAAGAGGGCAAAATAGGGTCTTGGAAAGAGCATGGACTTTGGAGGCAGACTGCTGGGTCTTCATCCTTTTTCTGTCACCTGTTCTCTTGCTCAACTTGAACACACTTAACTTTCTCTGAACTTCGTTTTCTTTATCCATATAATGGACATAACAACATCAGTCTTGAAGGGTTGCTGTGAACAACATGGTGTTTAGCAATATATCATAGCTGTCCCTTTTTCTGTGCGCCTGGGAAGTATCAGGTGCTATCTTTGTAATCCTCTGCTGTTCTCCTTGAATCTAAAAAGCCTTGAAAGATAATGCCCTGGCTTGTACTGTGATTCATTGTTGAGAGCCTGGAGATAAAAACAGTTTAAGGACACTGTTGATTATAGTAAGTAAATGTTCTTCTGCCTTCCTCCCTCTCTTCCCCTCTCCCTCTTTGCCTCCTCTCTCCTTTATTCCTCCCCCTCTCTCCCTCACTCTCTCCCTTCTGTTCCTCTCTTTTATTCCCTCAGTGCACTTGCCAAATAACAACCTGTGGTCAAAAAAAAGCTCATCTTCTTGCATATTACTGATGGCATCATCAGTACCTCTAGGAAGCAGCAATTACTTTTTTCTTATGTCTCTAGGTCTACATGTAATTTCATAGTCAAAGTCTTTATTTCATCTACTATTATTGGTCCTACATTCTTGAAGGCCGAGTCTGATATTATCCTTCTATCATATAATCCAGAGTCTCTTTTGATGCAAGGCCATAGGTTCAAGAGGAGTAAGAGGATCTTAGCAGTAAGACTCAGCCACTCCATCACACTGCATAATGATTAGGCTAAGCTATCTTATGTAAAATCTACTTCTCAATCCCAAGATATACCACTGTGCATTGTTTTGGGGTCGAGAAATAAAAAAGGTCCAAATTTCATGTAGACCCTTAGTTTGGAGAGAACCTTAGAAGGATTTTAGTGCCAATAGACCTATAAAGATCTTCAGTTCTAAACCCATCACTGGATCATATGAGCAATCTCAGAGACACATGTCTTGTTAATGCATAAGCTGGTTAGAGGCAAGGATAGAAACAGAACTCATGGCCCCAAACTGTATCACAATGCTTGTAGTCTTGAGACAGGCCATTAAAATTGACATGCGGGCAGAGTTCCAACACTGATATGGCTCATACCTTCTCTTACTTAACTAGCTAGTGAATTCTTAACCTTTCAAATTTTGATTCAGATGCCTATTTCCCTGGAAAGCTGTACCTGAAGTTCCCAGGAGAGTTAAATGACCCCATTTTTTTTTGTCCCTCTAGTGTCTTTTTGTATTTCCAAATCAGTTCTTTTTGAGTCTGTCTTCCCAATGAGACCATCAACTCCTGAGGGCAGAAGCTATGTGCTGTTTATCGCTGAATCACCGCACCTAGTTTGGAGTCTATACATAGTCTACATAATTGCTGCTCAGCGAATATTTGTTGAGTGAATAATGAACAAACTGTGCTTCTCAAATATTTGGACTGGATGTAGAGTCACAGAGCTCACTTGTGAGGGGAAACTGTTCATGCCCCTTCCACCCCTGCCACTGCTGATGAATGAAGCCCAACCTAAATTCATGTCAGAGGCTCTCTTGTCTTTGCAGGGCTGCATGATTGAGCTGCTGCTATTCCTTTCAGGCATCCTGGAAGGTTCTATATGCAATAATGTTGGAGTCCCTAAAATTTAGGAGGAGAGATATTTCATGGCCCTCATGCTGAGGTCTATAAGGAGTTCTATTTTCTGACTAAGTATTGATCACAGCTTACAAAATACTGCAAACCTATATAATTAAAAAGAATGAGACCAGTCATTGGTGGGCAGTGCATAGCTAAGTGTAAGAGAAGACAAATTCTTCAGGTGCCTGCGATTTTATAATTGTACTTGCTTGGGAAGCTTATTAAAGCTTTGCAGGTGCAATGTTTCATCACAGAGTAGTGAACCTTTGAAAGATATGCATAATAAACAGAGTTTGAAATATGTTTTATTCCAGGCCATATGGTCCTGTCTGGAGCTTTCCTGGATCTTTGGGTCAGTTCATTGTTGAAAGATGGGCTTGCAAGGATCTGCCTCTCAGAGCAGTTGTCAGAACCCTATCACAACGAATCTGCTTTTGCATGATTATTTATTTTATGTGAAACTAGTCCAGCCTTGCTCAGTAGCTGAAATGTGCTGAGCAAAGTCTCTTCCCTGAACAGCTTGTGGCCACATCACCAAGCAGTGTCCTTCCTTGTCCTTAAAAAGCAGACTAGCGAGACTTGTACAATAGGCCAGCACAGGCAGTCTGGGTGAGGTGTACCCACCTGGGCTTGAACTTGGTGCCAGCAATATGAAAACTTACACAGTCGCAGTTTAAAGAGATGCCATTGTTCCTTCTTCTCAACTCTCTGTTACTCACTTTCCTGTATCTCCTGACTCTAGGCCATTATAGTGACCACTGTATGCAAACACTTGAAGTGTTTTTGTGGTGTTATTGTGGTGAGGATAATGCTAATGCTTGCTTACTCTCCTTTTGTCATTAGCAAAAGGTGGCATTGAATCCTCTGACAATGGCTTTTTGAGGGGCATTTAATATAATTTATTCAACATTTATTATATATATATGAATTCCAGTAACTGATGAGAGACATGGTCCTTGTGATCACACAGAAATATTCTAGAGTGCAAAATGAGCAGTGATTTGATCAGGTTGGAAGAAGATATTTCTTTCTCTTTATTTGGACAAGAGGAATTTGGAATTGAATTTTGTTACTGTGGTCAAGAAGATAATCTTGCCTTCTTGAGAACCACCTTTTCTCTGTTCTTCTATTGGTGACATTGTATTCAGTATTCTGTATACATTTGTAACATTCATTCATTTAAGCAATATTCTATTAAACACCCACCCTTCACCAGGATAAGATCCATGTGCTTAATGCCCTCGTGGAGCTTAGAGTCTGGAGTAGAAGACAGAAAATGAACAAATAGTTAGTTCCATGTCTTATTGATGTTACAAAAGGGAAGTTAAGGGTGTTCAGTGAATGTGCAAATCAGAGAAACTATGTGGAGGCTTTTCTCTTCTACTTGACTACTTGACCTTGAGGGTAAGGTCTACATCAGATTTTCCTCTCCTCTATGAGAATCACTCTGCCTAAAACAATAACTTGCGTTTAGTAGATGCTTAGTGAAGTGTTTTGTGGATATAAGGGAGGAATTAAATAAAGAAGCTAAGAAGGAAGTATTAATATTAGTCTATATGTTCAGGATTCGGTTTAACAAATTATAGTTCTAAAGCCCTAAATCAGTTTCAGAGCAAAACTACACATTTTGTTGTTGTTGTTGTTCTCACAGGCAGTTATACTACTTTTATTCAGCCATACCGCTTATTTTTCCACTTCTAGAGCCATAGAACCTAGAACTTAGCCTTTCACCTGTGTATAGAAAAGTGGGACTCTGATATTTCTATCTGGGGCACCAGCAATTTTCTTTGAGGGCTATTCTTAGATGGCTATAGTTATTAGAGATGGACTTTTTCTATATACAGAAGATCAATATTCTTATGAACTAAAAAAATGATAGTTATTCCAAAGTGCGTGCCTCAGGCCTACAGATAAAGTTATAAGTTGGGACATGTTTTCTCCTGGGGCTCTACTCTGGTACCCTGGGGGATTTCTGGCACCAAGAGCCACCATTCAAACTCATACTGTGTCCAGGAGAGTGGAGTGACATTGCTCAAGAGGGTTGAGAGCTCCCAGATTTCTCAAGAAGGGCAAACACTCCAGAGGACTATGCCAGACATGCAACTAAGGTCCAAATAAAGAGTTATTTGAGAAATATTAGGAATCAGAGGTGAAGTGTGGTAGCAGCAGCTGAGATGGTGGAGAAGCTTTTGGGAAATGTCAGAGAGTAAGAGGCTAACGGAAAGTGATGAGGAATCTCAGGTCTGAATGGATGGAGACTTGGAATCACCAGGTTGGGACTGGAAGCAGAGGCTGGATAGGGACAGCCAGCAGCGTAGTAACAGGGATTCAGGTGTTGGGAATGGATTTTGTAATCAATACCCATTGAATCTTGGTTGTTCAGCCTGAAGATGCTATGATTCTAATATCCAGATGGTAATAGTCCAACCAGAGTCTTACTAAGATCATATTAAGAGGACTTCCTTTTTCCCCTCATTTGTTCATTTGTTCCTTCGTTCCTTCCTTCCTTCTTTCCTCTCTTCCTTCCATATATTGTTCCCTCCCTCTCTTCATTCCTTCAACAAGTGTTTATTTAGCATCTACTATGTGCTAAGTACTGTTCTCAGGGTTGGGCATATTGAAGATAATAGACAGATGTCCCTTTTTCTCATGGGATTTTCAGTCTTCTGGGGAAGATAGACAATAAAAAATAAGTAAATACATGAATAAGACATTTTCACGTAATGATAAGGGCCACAGAGAAGATATGTACAGGATAATATGAGAGACAATGGGGTGGTTGGGAATAAAACTTTAAGTTGGGGCATCAGAAAAGATAGCTTACGGAGATGAATTTAAATTAAGACCCATTGGCAATAAAGAGCCATAAAGTGAGGACCTAGAGGAGTGATCCAAGCAGAATGAAAGTCAGGGTAAAGGTCATGAAATGGAAAAGAACTCAGCACATTTCAAGAAGAGAAAGAAGCCCAGTGTGTCTGGACAATGGAGGTAGAAGACAGCAAGGAGAAGGCAGAGGGGAGCCAGGCAGAGGCCAGATCATACAGAGCCTTAAAGGTCATATAAGGATGTCAAATTTTGCACTAAGTAAGATAGGAAACCATTGAGTGGGGAAGTTAAGCAGGGAAGGACATAAGCTAAACTGGTTTTTCAAAAATTTACACTCTCTGGCTATATTGTGTATAGGAGTTGTGGCAGGTGACCAGTAAGGAAGCTACTGTGGTAGTGTAGAGGGATAGAGAGGGGGATGGAGGCAGAACCAGTTACAGACTGGCAGTGGGAGAGAATACAGCAAAAGGAGAATCGAGCATGACCTCTAGGTGCCTGGTGTCAAGAATTAGATAGATGGTGCCATTTGCTAGGATTAGAAAAGCTGGGTGGGGGGCAGTTTTGAGGAATGGGTTAAAAAGCAAGAGTTCTACTTTATACATGTTACATTGTATTTATTTAAATTGATTTAAAATCAGTTTTTAAAATTTTAAAATTAGACCGCACAAAAATAAAATGTACCATTTTACCCATTTTCAGGTGTACAGGTGAGTGGCACTAAGTAAGTACATTCATGTTGTGCAACCATCACCTGCATCCATCTCTAGAACTTTTTCATCTTCCCCAAACTAAAACTGTGCCCATTAAACAATGACCCCCCATTGCCTCCTCCCCTCCATCCCTGGTAACTACTATTCTACTTCGTCTCTGTGAATTTGACATTGTATATACCTCATATAAATGGAATCATACAATACGTGTCTTCCATGCTTAGTTTATTTCACTTAGCATAATGCCTTCAAGGTTCATCCATATTGTAGAATGTATCAGAACTTCATTCTTTTGTTAATACCAAATAATATTCCATTGTAGGAATATAGCACATTTCATTTAACCATTCATCCAGTGATGGACAGTGGGTTATTTCCATCTTTTGGCTATTGTGAATAATGCTGATTTGAACATTAGTGTACAAATATATATGTTAAAGTTTAAATGTCATTTTGACCGAAAGGGGAGAAGTCAATTAGTCAATTATATAGAGATTTTGCAGGTAAGGGAGATGAAGGAGCTGGAGATATAAATTTTGGAGTCACCATATGATATTTGACAAGAGGACTCATGATCTAAATTGGGTCATGGTCCTCCATTCTCTTCAGAAGTTTAGTGAGCTAGGCTGAATCACATGGCATAGTTTTTTTGCCCAGGTAGAGACAGGTTAGAGTTAGTCTAAAGCCCAGAGTTAAAACAAACTAAAAACCCACAATTTTTCCTAAATTCATCTTAGGATCTCTGAACTTATCCTTCTAATAGGATAAAAACCAACAGCACTATTTCATACCCTAGGAAATAGGACCAGAGCAGCAGATAACAGGAGAGGGTGCCTCCCTCCCCCACTCTCCCTACCTGCTTCTGTCCTGGGCCTAAGCAAGTCAAGAAGCTATGGGCCTGTTGTCAAATAGGAAAAAGAGAGACTCTGAACAAAGTATGTGCCTTGGCAAAGTGTGTTCCAAGGGGAAAGAATCCATGCTATCTTAACCACTCTGACTTCAAGAGTGCATGAAAGAGAGACCCCTACCTATGTAGGTCATTGCTTCATAACCTGATCCTCTTTAAAACTATCATCCCAGCAAATCCTGGACCAATTGCTGTCCACTAAATTGAGTGCTACTCTTTCTCAATGGGGGCAAGTTTTTTTGGTTTGGATCCTGAATCTTTCCTGGAGTGATAGAAGGGGATTTTGAAAGGGGTGGAGAAGACTTGAGAATTTTCCTTACACTATAAGCACTAGATTTTTGCTCTTAGGATATTGATGTTACAGGTGCTTATCTACCTCCACCTACTTTATGCTCTCCACATGGTCTGGTTATGTTCCCATAGTGGCTTTGACCCTTGTGTATCACCCACAGTCTTAGATTTACAATCTTTCCATGCTATTCTGATAGAAGCATTGTGGGCTTTGGAGTCAGACAGCCTTAGTGTTCATTTCCAAATTCTCCCTCTTCAGCTGTGTGACTGGTCAAATTATGTCCACAGAAAGTGTCATCTATGGTTATATCAGGTCAAGGATATAGAATATTTCTGGTCCTCCTCCTCAATTTCCTTTTCCAGCTTATTTTTAAATGTTGGAATACCATAAGGCTTGCACCAACAACTTGTTTTCTTATTCTCTAAATTGTGTTTGACAACCATGATTTCAATTACCTCCACTATTTGATGACTCCAAAATTCACATTTCCATCTCAGATTCTACTTTGAGTTTTTTCAACTCTTCATTTGGAGATCAAAAAGAGAAACCTAAAGTCATCATAACCAGAGTTTGGTTCATTACCTTCTCTGCCTTTCCTCCAAAACTTGTCTTTGCCCAGTATTCCCGAACTCAGAGACTGATAATGATATCCATTAAATCGTGTTATCTTTGCTACCTTATCTCCTTCGCCACTGATCTCCAGTGAATTGTTCAGTCCAGTTGATTTTATCTGAATATCTATTTAATCCATCTGATTCTCTCTCGTCTTCCCTGACACCACCCCAGACCAAGCTCCCATCATCTCCCTCATGCTTTACTGCAGTCACTCCTAAATATGCTCTTGGATTCCATTCTTGCTACACTCACATTTATTCTCCATAGAGGTCACAGTAATCTTCTAAAAATGCAAATTAGCTAAAGTCACTCCCTTGCTTAAACTCCTTCAATGACTTTTAATGTGGTTGGGATAAAGATCAAAATCCTTAAAATCTTTATAAGGACCTGCATGTCCCCTGCCTTATGGCTCTCTCTCCACTATTCTTTTTTCTTTTTCCCCCCTCAGGTTTTTTGAGATATAATTAAAATATAACATTGTATAAGTTTAAGGTGTACAGTGTGTTGATTTGATACATTTATATATTGTGAAATGATTTCCCCCTGTAGCATTAGCTAACACCCTCCATCACCTCACATAGTCATTTATTTTTTTGTGGTGAGACAATTTAAAATATACTCTCTTAGCAACTTTCAAGTCCATAATACAGTATAATTATCAAACTAATAACTATAAATACCATATAGTATATTAGATCCCCCCAAATTATTCATCTTACAACTGAAAATTTGTACCCTTTGAATAACCTCTCCCCATTTCCCCCAGCCCCAGCCCTTGGTAACCACCATTCTACTCTCTATTTCTATGAATTCTTGATAAGTCTTTATGATCCATTGAACCACCACCTTCTTGGAGTTCCTTAAATACGCTGTGAACTTTCCCACGCCTGATCTTTCACATAGTGGTTCATTTTTCTCGGGTTGCTCTTGTCCTTGTTCATCTAGTGAAGTGGACACCTGTCATGTTTTCTGGCTGCCTAGCCCTTGTTGAACACCCCAGCTACACTTGAGGAATGTCCAGATATAAGAGTTTTGTCTAGCCCAGGTAGAGAAGGACATTCCTCAGGTTTTGTCAGAGCAAGGGCACACACCTGTGATTTAGTCTCTGCCCATCAGACTTGTCCATGTGAGAAGATAATCTGAAAGTGAACAGCTTGGGGAAGGCAGAACCTAGTGTGCTGGTGAGGATAGCAGCACGTGCATCCAGCTTTTGAGAATGGTCGTCAGGTCCAGCTTCTGGTGCAGAAGTAGTGGCTTCTCTGCTTGCAGGAAGGTCGGGTCTCGGCAGCAATGCGCTGCAGGACTTAGTGCCCGTTGGGTCAGTGGCAGTTCAGGAAGCTTCCTCCATCCACCAGTTCTGAGTTGTGTTTTTGGGCACCTGTCCTGAGATCTTTGTTTGAGCCTACTTCTCCAACTTGACCCTTTTAAGCTTCATCAATCAAGGTCAGTTTCTGTTACTTAAATTACGAGAGAACCCTGGCTGATGGCAGTAGATAACCCCAATGAATGCTGAGCTCTCAGCTCGTTTGCTCCAGGAAACTGCTCCATTCCCCCTGTTCTCCCGCCCTTGCTAACCGAGCTGGATCTTCCCACCACAGCACAAGTCAGGCAGGACTCAGTAGAGTGTTGTGGCTCGGCATGCAGCCTCTGTGGTTATCTTGCTTGGGTTCCAACCCCAACTCTCTCATACTTGCTGTATGAATTTTGTAAATCTTACCTCACCTCTCCGTGCATCAGTTCCCTTATCTGTAAAATGGGGACAATGATAATGTCTATCTCATAGGTCTCCGGTAAAGAGGAAATGAGTTAATGTGTACACAAAATGCTTGAATCAGTACCTAAATGCTCAATATATGTGAGCTGATATGTTGTTCTCGCTCACAGTTCCCATGTCTTTCCTTCCATAATACTCTTCACGGATTGCAATTAAAGGATCACAGGGTGGTAATTGGATTAAGATATGTCTTCCGCATGCGCTGTTAAGCTCTACAAAAAGAGGGGTTGTTTATTTTGCTCTCCATTATATTCCCAGTGCTAGCACAATATATATTTATTTAATAAGTGTAGGGTGGCTGTTGTCGTAGGATCCCAGAAACCCTGAGTGATGCGGTCCCCACCTCCCAGCACACCGAGGCCGGGAGGCTTCAGCAGCACCCGGTGTTCCCGGCAGCTTCCCCCTAAGGTCCTTGTCTTCAGTGATTTATTTTTCATGACCCACAACTGACCCTTTCCCACAGAGCACAAACCCTGGCCCAGATGCTGCTCTTTCCCTTGATGCCCTGATTTCTCTGGTTCTCAGCACTGAGCATTTTTTGCTGACTCTACATCCTCTGAAAGCTGTTTGAAGCCAGATGGGAGGTAGAGATAAAACAGGTTTCATTCATCGCCCTTCCAGACTCGGAGAGAAGTAACAACAACAACAACTGTACCAACAAGTAGAATATGTTGTGTTTACTATAAACTTGGCATTATTCATAGAGCTTTATATGTATTAATTTATTTAATACCGCAATCCTAGCAAAAAGATACTGTTGCCTCCATTTTACAGAAGGGGAAAGTAAGTCCCAGAAGGAAAGTAAGGGGAGAAAGGAAGAGGGAAAGGGGGAAGGAAGGATTTCTGGTAGAAGAGAGTTGTTTTTTTTTTTTTAAGATTTTATTTATTTATTTGAGAGAGAATGAGTGGGGGGGAGGGGCAGAGGGAGAAGCAGGGAGCCAGACCCGGGGCTCGGTCCCAGGACCCTGGGATCATGACCTGAGCCAAAGGCAGACACCTAACTGACTGAGCCACCTGGGCGCCCCTAGAAGAGAGTTTCACTTGCTTAGAACTTTGGTTTTGATAAGAACTTCTCTATTTCACAGGGGTAACTGTAAAAGTAATATTGATGGAGACATTATAGAAGGTGACATGAATGTGTACCTATCCTTAGATCAGCTCTATAACTAAATAAAAATATATTTTTTATACCTTTCAACTGCTTGCTATTTGCAGTTTTTTTCCTCCCAAGTCTAACGTAAGTAATAGGAACAATACAGATAATTAAGAAATCTTTACAGCTTATTTCTGGCTAATTGGCATTTTCCTATAAAATATTTAAAACTTAGCCTTTGGTTTTCAGGTTCTCTTTTCAGAGAGTCATAGGTTTTGCTACTAGGAGTTCCCATGTGCAGGTGGGGCCTCCTGTGTTGGGATTATTTGGACATTTTCACAGATGCTGTCCAGCCACTGATATTCACCTGGAGTTGGGGTGGGGGGCTTGGTGTGCATTTTCTATGTTTAGATCTTCCTGATGTTGTTCTATTTTATTTAATTTATTTTTTCCAAAGAAAGGGAAAGACAGTGTGCCAGTTCCCTTGCAGGCACTCTTACCCAGCTAAAGCTGTCCTCCAGCTGTAGTGCTCTATGCAATTCAACTAAGCTCAGAGAAACGTATTTGCAAGGTTGGTGGGGGCAATTACCAGAAAATCTGCTTCAAACTGTGTCCTGGGAAGGATTTCTCTCTCTTTGGCCTTGAGAAAAGATTCTCACAAGCCTTCAGCAAAATCAGGTGGGTGGTTTGGGACTTGGAGCCCAGTTGACAACTACTCTACAAAAGCATGTATGGTGCATGATCTGTGGCTGCTGTAACAAATGACTACAAACTTGGTGGCTTAAAACAACAGACATTTATTCTCTCACAGTCCTGGGGGCCAGAAATCCAAAATTAAGGTGCCAGTAGGATTGGTTCCTTCTGGAGGCTCTGAGAGAGAATCTGTGCCATGTTTGTCCACCAACTTCTGGTGGCTGTCTTGGCATTCCTTGGCTTCCAGACATAGCACTCCAATCTCTGCCTGTGTCTTCACATTGCCTTCTTCCCTGTGTGTCTTCTCCCCTTCTCTTCTCTTCTGAGGACATTGGTCATTGTGTTTTGGACTCACCATCATCCAGGACGATCTCATCTTGAGATTTTTTTTTTTTTTAAGTTTTATTTATTTAACTAATCTCCACACTCAATGTGGGGCTTCAACTCATGACCTGGAGATCAAGAGTCGCATGCTTTTCTGACCAAGGCAGCCAGGCATCCCTCTCATCTCAAGATCATTAACTGCGTTTGCATAGTCCCTTTTTCCAAATAAGGTCACATTCACAGGTTTTGGATGGATAGATCTTTACAGGGAGCCACCAATCATCCAGTTACAGATGGTGAATTGGAAAGATGTCTCATGAAGGTGAGGCTTTGATTAAATGGCAGATGACAGGCATTTGGCACTCCTGAGTTTGCAGGATTCCTACCTTGGTCTCTTTATGGTCCCCTATTTCTGAAAGGTGGTGTGACCTGGCCTGCACATTGCTGTGTCTCTTGGCATAGGGCTTCTCTGGCTATGAGTGTTGAGGGGCTGAGGGATTCATCTACATTTATAACCTCAAGAGGGATGCCTCTGTTCAAAAAATTGTAGTGGACTGTTAGAGCTTATCCTAGGCTTAGTAGTCTCAAACTTGACTAAGTGTAACAATCACTCAGGTTGTTTATTAAAAACAGAAATTCTCAGATCTCAACCTAGTTTCTAAGAGCTGCCATAACAAAATGCCACAGACAGGGTGGCTTAAACAACAGTAATTTATTTTCTCATAGTTCTGGAAGCTGGAAGTGTAAGATTGAGGTGTCAGCAACTTTGATTTCTCCTGAGGTTTCTCTTTTTGGCTTTCAGATAACCAGTTTCTCAGTCTGTCCTCATTGGTCTTTCTTCTGTGCATACACACCTCTGGTGACTTCTCTCTTCTTAGAAGGACACCAGTCCCATTGGATTAGGGGACTTCATTTTAACTTAATCACCTCTTTAAAGACTTTATGTCCACATAAGGTCATATGCTGAGGTACTAGGGGCTGGGGCTTCCACATCTGGATTTTGAGGGGACATAATTTAGCTTATAACACAACCCAAAAGATTCTGATTTTAGTAGATCTGGGGTGGGGTTAACAAACTTTTTTTTAGCTATGCCCTAGGTAATTCCAAGTGGTTCAGATGGTCAGAGCCAACACTTTGAGAAACAGTGCCCTGCTGGATTAGTAATCATACTGATGTTTGCTTTGGCTCTATGTTTTTTCATCAGCCGGGTTCTTCTATACACCACATATTCAGCAATAAGTTAATGCAAATAGAAAATACTCCATGACCCTTTGCAGACACTCCCCAAGACTGCTCTGCAACTTCTGTCTTTGTCTTTGATCTGTTCCCATTTTATTTCAATGACTTTGAATCTGAGCTTGTTTTGCATCCTGCCTTTTGGACTTGTTATGACATTGACTTAGCCACGTACCACTTAAGGATTTTGACTCAGACCCATTCTATTAGTGTTTTCCATACCTGGGATCAGATTTGCTGCTCACAAAGTAAAGCCCAGGATGCACCCACTCAACTAACATCTCAGAAGTTTGAGAGCTTGGACATCTGAAACTCAGTGTCGTAGAGGTCTCTGAACTGCTTCCGGGGACTCAGGGAGGCAGGAAGCCAGGCAGTGACTTTGAGATGTCACCCTGGAGAAAAGAAAGGAGTTTGTTAACTGATGTAAAGAGCCCTGTCCTCAGATTTATGCAGTTTGTGCCTCTCCCTTTGTCCTTACACTTTCTTAGACTTAAGTTTGTCCTTCTGACTCCTCTTCCCCTTTTACATTGTCCCAGATGCTCATTGAAACCCCGTTTCGACTTCATCAAAATATCTGGGTTGATGGGGAGAGGGCGCATCAAACTATATTTTTACGTTGGATTCTGTATTCTCCCAAGGGGTGGCCAGAGAGGAAAATGACATGGGCGAGGTATTGTGCTGGAGTCCATGCTATCCCATTTAATCTTTACAGCAGCTCTAGAAGCAGATAATAGTGTCTACATCGCACTCATAAGAAACCAGAGGCCCCTTCAGCTAGTAAGTGCTGCATCGCAGATTCAAACCCAAGTGTTAGTTTCCTTTCCCAAATCTGCCACATCATTTTTTATGGGTTCCTGAACCTTGGAGATATTTCAAGTTTATCTCTATGATATAAACATAGTGACATGGATATTTTATAGTCTTTCTGATAGTTCTAAAAACAGCTCTTTGTGGGTTTGTTTCTGTTGTCTGTTGATTTTGCTGATTTTCTGTCATTGTTTTCCCGTGTCTTTCTGGTTATTTTTGTTTTGTTTCCCTTTTTAAAGATTTTATTTATTTATTTATTTGAGAGAGAGACAGTATGCATGAGCAGGGTGTGGGGGGAGGCAGAGGGAGAGGAAGAAGGAGAAGCAGACTCCTCACTGAGTGTGGAGCCTGATGAGACTCAATCCCAGGATGGTGAGATCATGACCTGAGCCAAAGTCAGACTCTTAACTGACTGAGCAACGCAGGTGCCCCTGTTTCTGTTGTCTGTTGATTTTGCTGATTTTCTAATTGTCATTGCTTTCCCATGTCTTTCTGGTTATATTTGATTATGTGCTGATGATTATACTTAAAAATGTTTGTGATAATAGTCGAAGGTTTAGAATATAGGTATCTCCTTTCAGAAAGTATGTGAATGTGCATCTTCTAGGCACTTGGGTAATCCCAGTATGGGATCACCTCTATTCAAGATCCAGACTTGATGTTTTCTGAACCACCAGATGACTTGAGACTTTTCATTGACTGCTTTGTTTCTGGCCCACCCTTCCCTTGAGGGATTAGTCTTTGGGGATCTTAGTTTTGTCTGTGTGCGGTCTCGGATTTCCTGCCATGTATCTCTGGGCTTTGACGCTTAACCTCACCCCAGGAAATAGGAAAAGATTCTGATTTCCTAAGATTGGAGAACTCCATGAGGTGAAAGTAGCTGCCATGCCTATCAATCTTCATTTCTTCGTTCTGCTTTGGCCTGATAATTCCCTATGAAATTGTCAGCATTTCATTGTTTTGAAGATTTGCTTTTAAAATTCTATGCAGCATGCTTACTTGTTTTCATTAGGAGGGCTTGCTCAAATAATGTCGTCTGCCATTACCAGAACACAGAAATCTAGATGCTTCTATTTTTCCTTCTCACTCCTTGCTGGAGCTTTCTCTCTGTCATTTTTCTTCTGTGGAGCTGCTGCCTTTATCACTGTCTGGAACCTTTCCACTGGTTCTCACCACGGCAGCTTGGGTCTGTGGATGAGTTGTTTGTTTGATAGCTGAACTGTTATGCCACAGTCATGGATGTCTTATATAGTCCTAGTTAATCTTGAAAACAAAGGCTATCTCTGTTTATAAACTGTTGGGAAATAAATCCTACTGAAGCCGAGTGCCCAATTTTTAGCCTTTTGTAATGTGACAAGCATGGGCATAATCACGGCACTTCATAAACCAGTAATTTGAGAAGATTGTGCACAGTATCATGAAATAATGAACTTCTAAAAGGTGTGTGTGTGCATGTGTGTGTGTAGTAAAGAATTGGGTTTTGCCCAGATAATGGCTTGGCCTTTGCCCTCAGCTTTTGGGGAGGAAATCTGTGTCATACCTGACAGAATGTCCTTGTTGAGGGTGGGGCTAGTAACATCAGAAAGACCAGCAATGTGACTGAAGGTGGGGGTTTTGGGTGATACAGTATCACTTGACCTGGAGTCTTAGTTCATCCACATGGACAACCAATTAATTAATCATGCCAGTGTAATGAAGTTACAATAAAAATTCTGGACACTGAAGCTCAGGTGAGCTTCTCTGCTTGGCAGTGCTCTGTGCATTGTCACATGTCCACCCCAGGACTCCTGGGGAGGGGATGATTGAAGCTTCATGTTTGGAGCCCCTCTGTCGCTGACCTATTCATCTCTTCCTTTGGCTGATGTTAACTTGTATCCCTTGCCATAATAAGCCACAACTATGAGTATAACGGGTTTCAGAGAGTTCTGTGAGTTCTTCTAGCAAATTATTGAAACTGAGGGTGGTTTGGGGAACCCCTTGAACTTGTAGTTTTGTCAGAAATGAGGGCGGTCTGATGAAAGACTATTCCCTCAGCCTTCTCAGTTCGGCTAAACCTGGGCACTGTGTGTGTGTGTGTGTGTGTGTGTCCATTTAGTTTGGACTAAATGGACACTGGCACAGGGTTCTTCTAATTAGAACAGCCTAAGACTTTGATATATTAGCAAATCTTAGACATTTTTCTCCTTGCATCTTTATATGCAAACTGCTGACTGTGAGGCCTTTTCCACTGGCCTTTGAGTCCAAAACCAAACTCTGGCTCTGTATGTTTGTCATTTTTATCCCAGTGTGTTTTGTACCCATCCATAGTCCCTGCCAGTCTGTGTTTACTTTGCCTGCAAACTCTGGTTCAAGAAAGAAAGAGAACTCACAGAAGTGATCTTTTCCCTTCTCATATTTGGGACCTCATAAATCACACTGACAAGAAATGTGATGATGGTCTCTTTCTGTTCTTGAGATTGGAAGAGGAGAGGCATGCAGGCTCTAGCACGGTTTTGTCATTTTTCCCGGTGGTAGCACAACGAGAAGGATTCCAGCAGGCCAGCTCCTCAGCCCTAACCACGTAACTCTCTATCTGAATGTTCCTGCAATGAAAACGCAGAGACACCCACCAGGATCCTGGGGCACTTTAGTACCTGCCGCTGAACTCCTGGCAGTTATCAATGAACTTGTCAGCATTTCCCTTTTGTTCCCTTGCAAGCAGGCAAGGCATCGTTTTTATCCCCTGGTTGAGCATGTGAATCAATCCTTTGTGCATGTTCCGTGGGGCTGTGCATGTTTGCAGAAGCTGTCTAGCTTTCTACCCGGCAGGCTTTCATGTTGGGCAGTAGTTCTGCAAATGAGAAAAAAACTATGCAGATTCTCCCATGTCCCCAGACTGAATTCTAAGGCAGTCAAAGGAGATGGCTATTTTCTGACCTGGTACTTGGTTTTGGTTATTTTAATTCTTAGATATATGCCATGCAGAACTTAAGTTAGTTATAAAATTATTTTTAAAAATTGGTATTTTGCAGTTGTGGTTGACAGAGAGGGGAGGAGACACAAATGGCAATGTGGACAAGTAGAAGGAGTATCTACACATGTTTTAATTCCTGCAAAACTTGATGTGCTTGAATGTTATATATTTCATTTTCCAACCATACTTTATTTAAAAAGAGCCAATCTAGCTTGGCTTAATTCCTGCCTCGAGGCCATTCATAAGGCACTCTCTAAGTACAGTACTTTGCATGCCTCCATGCACAAAGGCAGAGGGATTAGGTATCAATTAACTGCTCAGGAACCTTTTGTCTACGGAGTATCCATAGTCAAAAAAAAAAAAAAAAAAAAAAGAAATTCCAAGATGATTCAGAATGTACACATGTGTCGTAGTTTATTGTTATAGTTCCTCTAAAAGACCCCCAAAATACAGATTTACAATGAAAAAGGTAGAGTAGATCTTGCTTTGCTAATGCTAGAAGAGTCATTGTGGTTGAGAATGATCCCTAATATTGTTAAAATTTAGTATATCATATGAATGTTCATTTTCACCCAGCTTATTTAGGAATATGTCTATCTTGTAAAGGAAACATGTCTTTTTATTTAATTTCTGCATTGGGAAATAGATATTAGTGCATCCCATATATAGAATTTACTTATTCTGGTTTTAAAAGAAATGCTCAATGCAACAATTCATGCAACCCCAGAGTTTTGTTTTGTTTTGTTTTTGCCATACTTGAAATATTAAATTAAAATACTAATTACTAAATATTAATGCTAAAATAATATTTATTAAAATGTTTAAAATACTAAAAAATGAGTTAAATTCCCTAACATGATGGAAATCAGTGTAAAACTACTTAGAAAATTCTCCACATTTTGACATCTTACTATAACAGTCCATGGATAGGCTTTGGGGTATCCACAAATGAAATCATATAGAATATTGTGTATGTGCATATGTGTATTTGGGGGAGAGATGGCCCATTGCTTTGGCTCTTCGAGGGTTTAAACACCACTCTGAGTTTAGATGTTGGGCAGAGGGGATGCCATAACATTTTGTGCCTACTCAGTCTAAGATATATGTACAACCAGAGCTGTATGTTGATCCTTTTCACTTTAGGGTCCTATTTCCAGAATTATAATACGTGGCTCAGTTTGGTCATAGGGACACAAGGTAATAGCTGGGGCTGCCTCAGCCTTAGTATTATCACCTCTTCCAATTTACTTAGTGATGGACTTTCTGGATTATCTGGAGGTTGCATTTAGAAGCTGAGCAGTGTCTTTTCTTTCTTTTTTTTTTTAAAGAATATTTTATTATTTATTTATTTTTTAATTTTATTTTATTTAAATTCAGTTACTTAACATACAGTGTAATATAAATTTCAGAGGTATAGTTCAGTGATTCATCAGTTGCATATAGCACCCAGTGCTCATTACATCACGTGTCTTCCTTAATGCTTAATACCCAGTTACCCCAACCCCCACCCATTTCCCCTCCAGCAACCCTCAGTTTGTTCCCTATAGTTAAGAGTCTCATGGTTTGTCTCCCTCTCTGCTTTTGTCTTATTTTTCCCTCCCTTCTCTTATGATCCTCTGTTTTGTTTTTTAAATCCCACATATGAGTGAAATCATATAATTGTCTTTCTCTGATTGATTTATTTCTCTTAGCATAATACCCTCTAGTTCCATCCATGTCATTGCAAATGGTGAGATTTCATTTTTTTGATGGCTGAGTAATATTCCATTGTGTGTGTGTGTGTGTGTGTGTGTGTGTGTGTATGTATATACCACATCTTCTTTATCCATTCATCTGTTGATGTACATCTGGGCTCTTTCTATAGTTTGGCTATTGTGGACGTTGCTGCTATGAATATTGGGGTGCATGTGCCCCTTCTTTTCACTACATCTGTATCTTTGGGGTAAATACCTAGTAGTGTAATTGCTGGGTCATAGGGTAGCTCTATTTTTCACTTTTCGAGGAAACTCCACACTGTTTTCCAGAGTGGCTGCACCAGCTTGCATTCCCACCAGCAGTGTAAGAGGGTTCCCCTTTCTCCACATCCTGGTCAACATTTGTTGTTTCCTGACTTGTTAATTTTAGCCATTCTGACTGGTGTGAGGTGGTACCCTTTGTGGTTTTGATTTGTACTTCCCTGATGCTGAGTGATGTTGAGCATTTTTCTATGTCTGTTCGCCATTTGTATGTCTTCTTTGGAGAAATGTCTGTTCATGTTTTCTGCCCATTTCTTGACTGGATTATTTGTTTTTTGGGTATGGAGTTTGATAAGTTCTTTGTAGATCTTGGATACTGCCCTTTATCTGATAAGACATTTACAAATATCTTCTCCATTTCTGTAGGTTGTCTTTTGGTTTTGTAGACTGTTTCCTTTGCTGCACAAAAGCTTATTATCTTGATGAAGTTGCAAAAGTTCATTTTTGCTTTTGTCTCCCTTGCCTTTGGAGACGTGTCTAGCAAGAAGTTGCTGCAGCCGAGGTCACAGAGGTTGCTGCCTGTGTTCTCCTCTAGGATTTTGATGGCTTCCTGTCTCACATTTAGGTCTTTCATCTATATTGAGTTTCTTTTTTTGTATGGTGCAAAAAAATGGTCCAGTTTCATTCTTCTGCATGTGGCTGTCCAATTTTCCCAACACCATTTGTTAAAGAGACTACCTTTTTTTCCATTGGATATTCTTTCCTGTGTTGTCAAAGAGTAGTTGACCGTAGAGTTGAGGGTCCATTTCTGGGGTCTCTATTGTGTTCCTTTGATCTATGTGTCTGTTTTTGTGCCAGTACCATACTGTCTTGATGATTACAGCTTTATAATGTAGCTTGAAATCCGAATTGTGATGCCACCAGCTTTGGTTTTCTTTTTCAACATTCCTCTGGCTATTTGGGGTCTTTTCATACAAATTTTAGGATTATTTGTTCCAGCTCTGTAAAAAAAGTTGATGGTATTTTGATAGGGATTGCATTGAATGTATAGATTGCTCTAGGTAACATAGACAGTTTAACAATATTTGTTCTCTCAATCCATGAGCATGGAATGTTTTTCCATCTTTTTGTGTCTTCCTCAATTTCTTTCATAAGTGTTCTATAGTTTTCAGAGTACAGATTCTTTTCCTTTTTGATGAGGTTTATTCCTAGGTATCTTACGATTTTTGCTGCAATTGTAAATGGAATAGATACCTTAATTTTTCTTTCTTCTGTCTCATTGTTAATGTATATAATATAACTGATTTCTGTGCATTGATTTTATATCCTGCCATGTTGCTGAATTCCTATTTGAGTTCTAGCAATTTTTGGGTGGAGTCTTTTGGGTTTTCCACATAGAGTATCATGTCATCTATGGAGAGTGAGAGCTGAGCAGGGTCTTTAATGAATATAATTCTAGGTACTAGGGAGAAACTGTGTGTGTATGTGTGTTTCTTTGTGTCTGAAAAGTAGTAGATATTAAAAAAAGGTATTTATTGAGTAAATGAATGGAGGAATAAAACATATATCAAATTGAATGAATAATCAAATAATTAGAATGATATGTAATTTAACTTCTTGAATGGAACCCCTGCTTGACTAAAAGAGAAAATTGGAAAAGAGCATTGAGAGGTTTTTTTCTGTGATCCTCTGTAAAAGAAAGATACCCAACTAGTTGTCAGCGATTTTTGTATGTTCACAAAAAAAATTCCCAGAGATGATAATTTTCCTCCTTTTTTTTCTTTTCTTTTCTCTCATTTTTTTTTTTTTTTAAATTAACTATCCAGACTGATAAAGTAAATTGCAAAATATATTGTGCATGGTCTCTTCTGGATAACTTTGAGTGGATCCAAGGGTATAGTAGCTGGTTTGGTCTCTTCCATGTTGATTTTGAGGATCTTGCTAGACCTCGAGTGCCTTACACATCAGCCAAGGTGTATGCCAAGATCATCCAAAACAATGGCCTAGAAGAACATCCATAAAAAATGGCTGGCCCACGTCTCTTGGAGAAGAGGCCTCTGGTTTTGGAAAAGATATCTGCTTTGGTGATCCTTTAGACAATCTCAAATTGCCTTTGTAATCATCTCCTACCAGCTGATCCGTGATTATGAAGTCTGAATATGGAATGCCTGGGGATATATTTAATGATGGCCTTTACTCTATTTGCATTTGGATCAATGAGGCTTTAAAAAAAAAAAAACAGAATAGAAAACCACTGAAATTGATTTTTATATTAAGAAATCAGATAAACTTGAAAACTTCAATTTAAATCCTTAGAATTTTTCTAGAAAAAAATAATGCAAAATTTACAAAGATAGTATGCTCATGGTTTGTAGCCCTAACAGCAGGACCATGTATTATAAGAATACTTGTTTATGAGCCTAGTTTTTCTGGTTATGTCAGCTATTGTTTGCTTTGTAGATCCATTTTCATGTGGTCCAAAGTTCTTCTACTGTTTAATCTAGTATAAAAAATCAGAATTAAAAGTTAGTCACATATAGTTATGCATTCTATTCAACAAAGGGATTAATTGATGACACATTTAATAAAATGGATTTGTTGATGAATTTGGCACATTTTCTTTATGCACGAACAAGTATGTCTTTCTCTTGCCTGATGAATTATTTTTGAAAAATAATAAATTAATAAAACAAATTAAACTGTGAATAGAAGAAAAAGTGTTTAAGTGGTTGTTTAGCAGAAACAGAATTCCTACTCCAGAGTGACACCAATGAAAGCAAAATAATAAGCAGGACATAGTCTCTACTTTGGGGTATTTTTTTAAAGTTTAAGATCTATAAGAACATTGATGACACCTAGGAAATACATAAAATATATGGATTGAATGACCTATGTGAGTGTAAGATGTCTACACATGTCTGAGATATATATGGGGTTGGATTGGAGTTGAACATTTTACTGAGCTTCCTCAGTTGGGGTCAGTAGTAATGTGTAAGTTGTAATGTGTCCACATTAGCAAACCTTTCACATATATCTAATTTGGACCCTCACCTCCATATTTGAGTAGTATTTACTCAACATTCATTTGTGTATCATGCTTGAAGCTAAGAGGTAAATATTATCACCCCCATTTTGCAGACTGAGAAACTGAGGATGCACTGATGTGTATTTTCCTCAAGTCATATCATCTTGTCTGCCAAATCCAGAACTTCTTTGGCATCAGCTCTCTGGTCTGTCCAGCACACTGTAGGCCCAGGTGCCATAGAAGTATTTTCCCCTTCTTTTGAATAAAGGAAAAAAAAACAAGAACAACAAAGGTGTGGGGTTGCCTTATGGAGGAGGAAGTGGGGAAGTGTTTTTCTGTGTTCTCATTCTGTTTCTCTGAGGAAACTACCCATACTTTGTCATTCCCATAAGGCCTTTGGCCCTGAGCAGACACTATGTCATTTTTAAAAAACACTGTGGTCAATTTCTAGATCGTTTTCATGTTCATAATCAGGGAATTATTTACAGCAAAGCACACTGTCTTGGTAACTTTGGACAGAGTGAGAAAGAAATGGTCATAGTAGTTCAATAAACGTGGGTGCACTGGGGAAAATTATATTAAGATTAAAATGGTGTACATAGGAAATTCTATTACATCTTTGCCACTGTTTTGTTATTTTTATTGTTCAATGAGACATTATCTCACAGTTTGTGTTCATTTAAAAAGCACATTGCCAAATCTTATTTCATTCCTCTCCTATCCAGCCCGTCTTTTTCATTTTTACCATGTATCTTATTTACAATTTATGTGCCCTCCTTATATTATCTTGCAAGACAACTGAGTTTTCCTTTTAATTAGGATGTTGTTTTGAATGTTATTTATCCTACAGGGCATATTTACAAGTTTTACAACAATACAAATGAGGACTGTATTTTCGTTACCCAAACCAGAAAATTAATATTCGCGCTGTAAATAAAATGATCTGTCACATTTGGTCTACCAGTGAAATAAGCATTGTTGCTGCAGCGTGCCCGGGGTTCCTCACAGAGCAGGGGCTTTCTGCAGCTCTCGGCTGGGTTTCAAGGGCCAGCTCTTTGTCCCAGAAACGAATCAAACCAAGGGTGCGTCCTCAATTCGTCCTGCAAATTAGAATCGTCATGAGTTTAGGTGAAGAAAAAAATCTCCACCACCCAAAATCTAACAGCTTCTGTAGTAGTTTAATTAATGTTATTTGTAATTGCTTGTATTAGCATTTGAAAACAAGATGGATTGGCTTTTGCCTGTCAAGGAAGCAGAACTCCGATTCTTTAAATGGAAAAACAGGAGTTGTTAATTATACTTAAAAATCCATAGATACTGTACTCAGATGTCTTGAAGGTCATCTGAAGCATGTAAAGTACATGTTTTATGTCTGTTTTATCTAAGGAGGGACTTGGATATCACAATGATGGATTGGATCTACTCGTATTTCTTTCTCTCTACCTTCCTTCCTTGTTTTATTATTTATTTATTTATTTATTTATTTATTTATTTATTTATTTATTTATATTTTAAGAGAATGTGAACACATGTTATTAATATCCCGGGCATCACTTCTAAAGAATTGTGGGGTTTTTTGGGGGGGCTAGTTTTCATTTTAGGGTAAGTTAATTCTGAATTGCTAAGAACATATAGAAAATAACAGAAGCCCATTTTCATTTTGATGTGTAGGACTTTAGTTTTATAACTCCTGTGAACACCAGCAGGAAATGTCCACCTAAGCCCTTTATTGAATGAGAAGGTACGAGTTCTCATTAAGAAACCCGTAAACTAAGAAGCTAGCAACCTTGGAATTTGGCAGTGGCCTGCCAGTCAGGCTTTTGTGCTCTGGGAATTTGTGTTCGGCCATAGCTTTTAATTATTTTTATGAACGAGGGAATAATGAATACATTTGTAATATATTGAAAAAATTCCCCAACACCGACTGACCAAAAAGTAGATTTATATGATAATCCTTAAACACCAATTCTATTGCTCAGTGCTAGGCAGAGAGAAAATAGAATACTGAGCTTCATTACTGAGAGAGCAGAATAAATCAAAGCTGATAGAATTAATACTGTTTAATTACTAGCAATACACCTTACCTGGAGAACACATATTCATCACTGATGACAATATTTTAGGCTCTAGTTGTCCTGGGAGGGATATCGTACTTAGCACAAAGCATGATAAGCCTTAAAGAATGAAATTAGAAGAAAATTTGACATAGAGACACTTTATGGTGGCCTTCGTGAGGTGAGAATACACCTTATTAATTGTGGCAGCGGTGAGATGGGGAGATGTAGAAGCACTGGGTTAGGGTCACGGGGAAGAGTGGTGCCTAATGGTGAGAGTTAATGAGTAATGAGTGCTTCTTGTAGAGAGTAAATGTCCAGTTGTCCTCAGTTTTCCCAGAGTCTATGTCACGTGACACATGACTGGCTTATGTGACCTTGCCCGAGAGGCTATTGGTAACTGGTATGAGGCAAATGTAGTGTACTTATCAAGAATGCAGTCTCTAGAGACAGTTTACCTGGATTTAAATCCTGGCTCTGACATTTACTAACCAAGCCACTTACTGAACTTCCCTGTACCTCAGTTTTTCTCTCTGTAACATGGGCTCCTCGTAAGGCTGTTGGGAGACATAAGTAACCTGATAGATGTAACGTGTTTAGACAGTTCCCAGGACACGGTAAGGGCACAGTTAGTGTGGGCCATTGTTTTTCACTCTCCAACTTGTTCACATGGATCCTCCAGCAATTTGTCAATTACAGTTTAGGTTTTTCTTCCTCTGGTTCTACCTCCATGTCTTGCAGACGTTTCTGCTCTGGTCAGTTGGGATTCACTGTCACTCCGATTTTCCCTCTCTCCAATTGTTGTGGCAGTGGTTTTCCTTGTGACCTCAATTCTCTGCCTGATCTAAGAAGAATGGCTATTATTCAGCTCATTCGGCTTTTTTCTTGTTGGGAGGGGAGAAATAACTTCCAAGCTCCTTACATATTGGGCCAGGAACAGGAAATTGCCATTGTTTTTGTAATCATTAGAATTGAAGGTTTCCAGCCGCCCAATCAGAACATATTTATTAAACTAAACTGTGCAATAGTTTGTGGAGATACAAACCTGCACACAAGACAGCACTTCTTCTCCAAAGAAGTTCATGATCTGGTTGGGGAACTAGGGAGACATGAAACGATAACAGATGATGCCAGGTGAATTTTCTAGACAGTAGGAGTAGGGCGAGCTCTCTGCTAGATGGGGGTGGGCAAATGTGGCTTCCTGGACAAGGGAAATAATACAATATTAAGAACAGGGGCGCCTGGCTGGCTCAGTTGGAAGAGCATGCGGCTCTTGATCTCGGGGTCCTGAGTTCGAGCCTCATGTTGGGTGTTGATTACTTAAAAATAAATAAATTTTTAAAATGTTAAAAATATTAAAAACAATATGGTAATATAAATAATGTAAGTTAAAATATGGAAGTGGAAAGCATGAAGCCTTGGGTGTGGGAGGCAGTGCCCAGGCCAGTTCACCTTAGGGAAGCGAGTGGGAAGATTGGATGTGGACAGTCTGATGTTCTTGGTCTTGGTTTTCTCTTGGAACACATTGAAGATTTCTGAACAGGGTGGTGAAGATTTAAAAGCAATATGTTGAAAGATGGCAAAGAAACTAGGATGAGGGAACCAGTTAGAAAGCTGCTTGTAGCAGAATATAGTTGATGTGTTAAGGGCTCTATTTAAGGTAGGAAGTGCATATATGAAAAGTTAATATATAATTATAATTAATGTATGAAAAGTACACAGGATCTTAAATGCAACATGGTCTCTTGGATCAGATCCTGGAATAGAAAAAGAGATTAGTGGAAAAACTGGGGAATTCACATAAAGTCTTTAATTAATGGTGCTTTGCCAATGTTAACTCCTTAGGCGAATAAATAAAGCATGGTCAAGTAAGATGTTAACATTAGGGGAAGCTGGGTGAAGAATGTCTGAAATGCTCTGTACTCTTTTTGCAACTCTTTTGAGTTTAGAACAAATCTAAAATTGTTCCTCCCAAAAGTCTGGAAAAATGTACATGGAAGAGTTCATAATATATTCAGAGAATATATTAGGGTATAAGCATATATTATAACCTACATATACCAAGATAAAAGACAGCTGTCTTTTATAACCACTGTTAATGTCTTGATATGTCCTTTTTTCTCTCTCGGGGTTGTGCTATTGTAGTTAATTTTTTCTTCTTTATAATTTACTTAAGTTTTCATTAGTTAGCTTCTGTTTTCTTTTATTATTAGAATTTTTTTTCCTAAAGATTTTTTTTATTTATTTGAGAGAGAGCAAAAGTGAGAGAGATCACAGAGGGAGAGGGAGAAGCAGACTCGCCACTGAGCTGAGAGCCTGATGTGGGGCTTGATCCCAGGACTCTGATCAGGATCATGACCCAATCTGAAGGTAGATGCTTAACTGACTGAGCCATCCAGGCACCCTTTATTACAAAATATTTTTAAGGACAAACTTCAGTGGTCAAGATGAGTCAGGGCATGTTGGAGTCATGGATGTAGATAAGTCAGTGATGGCTCTGTAAGAGAACAATGATACCGTTGATGAAAACTGGCAAGCATACACATTCCTTGTCTAGGTGATACTTTAAACTCATCATGGCAATGAATATTTCTTAAGTACTTTTACAGTTTTGAGATATTTAAAAATTAATTGCTACATCTTGTCTGTAATCACCAATATATTCTATCCCTCCTACATGTAATATTTTTGTTTGTTTGCTCTCCTAGATGATGAACAACTTGAGGTCTTATTTATCTTAATATTTCCAGTACCTTGCATGATATCTGGCAATTCTACGCAATTTATAAATGTGTATTAAATTGTTGAGGCAGTGGATGTTAGGTAGTCTGCAATGGAAACCTAAGATATGGATTGACTCATTTAATCCTTACAAGAACCATGAGGTAAATTCTACAGTTAATATCCCTGTTTTATAGATGAGTAAGCTGAGGCAGAGAGAAAGTAAATAACTTGTCTAAGCCATAGAGCTAGTAAACAGTGGAACCAGCATTGCAACCCACATATCTGTTTCCAGACATCAAAAGCTACTATATTCTTTCCTGATACCTATGTGGCAGAATCAGGCCTGGCTCCCTGGTTATTTTCAGTAGGCCAGCCTGACACATAACTTAACCAAATTGCAACGTTTCAGTCTAAGATCCTCTGAGACTCTAAAACTTCAGCTGATTTCCCATTCCTCACAGCTACTCACTTCACAAAGTTGTGATGTGTAGTTTCTTTCTTTCCTAAGACTACCATTGTCCATACCAAACATTTTCTTTGCTTCTGCACTCATCCAGGCCATGTTGTTTTTGAATCCTGTCTTCTGAGAAACTGGTTACTCTTCCCAGCAATGGCACTTACCAAAATAAAATTACTCCCATGATAAAGGTGCTGCATTTACAATCAAAACCACAGTGAGGTATCACCTTACATCTGTCAGAATGGCTAAAATAAAAAAGAGAAGAAATAACAAGTGTTGGTGAGATGTGGAGAAAAGGGAACCCTCGTGCACTGTTGCTGGTGGGAATATAAATTGGTACAACTCCTGGGAAAAATAGTATGGAGGTTCCTCAAAAATTAAAAATAGAAACATCATATTGATGTGGTTTTGGAATACAGGTGAGGTTTGGTGGGGTGAGGTCCAGAGCTGATGACCAAGAAAGAATTCTTGAGATATCTTTGGTGCAAAATGGTGGTTTATTAAAGCATGGGGACAGGACCCATGGGCAGAAAGAGCTGATGCACTGGGATCTTGAGGAGTGGTGATCATATACTTGTGAGTTGGGGGAAGTAAGGAAAAGGGAGGTTTCAAGAGAACTCTCATATGCTAAAGAGGATCGACTCTCAAGATACCTACAAGATACCAGAGGTCTTGCCATTGTCAAGTTAAGGTTGTTTTTCCCTCTAGCAAAGTATTAACATTAAGACAGTTGGGAGATTCCTGGAAGAATGTCACATATGTCCTACCCAGGAATGGGGGGTGGGGGGAGGTTGCAGGGTGTCTGCTTATGCTTTGTCCTCAGCTTGCCTTCTGCTCCCTCATCAATATGATCCAGTAATTCCGCTAGTGGGTATTTACCCAAAGAAAACAAAAAGCTGTGGAGTTATTTTTAGAAAATGTATCGTAAGCCCTGAAGGGTGACTCTGGAAGCAGCTGAAACATCAGCAGCGTTCCTGGTCTCGGGCTATTGAACGCAATAGCCTGGTACGAACAGGATCCCATGATTTCCTAGGGCAGGGCATAGGTGAAGAGCTATAAAAGAAAGTAACCCTCAGTCCCCCTTGCTGCACCTGGAGATTGCTACCACAAACATCCCACTCCTCCCTTATCCCATGACTGCCTCCCTGCATACCGGTGTGTAGGGGAGGGTGTAGGCCTGCTTTATGGCTTCAAGATAGTTGCCATCCCTTTGTACTCCTTTCCTATACTGTGATGCATCTGTCCTTGCTTTTCTGATAAAAAATAAAATAAAAGCTATGTGCAAGATTCAGCTGCTGCTGTCTGTCATGGAGGCAGCCCTGCACGGCTGCTCAGATCAGTGTCTGAGAACTTTATTTCAGTATAAGACGACAAAACCCTAATTCAAAAAGATACATGCATCGCTATGTTTATTGCAGCATTATCTACATTAGCCAAGATATGGAAGCAACTCAAGTGTCCACTGATAGATGAATGGATAAAGAAGATGTGATGTACATATACAATGGAATATTACTCAGCCATAAACAAGAATGATATCCTGCCGTTTGTGACAACATGGATGGACCTAGAGGATAGTATGCCAAGTGAAGTCAGTAAGTCAGAGAAAGACAAATACCATATGATTTTACTTGTATGTGGAATCTAAAAAACAAAACAAATGAACAAACAAACAAAAAACCAGAAACAGAATCATAAATACAGAGAATAGACTGGTGGTTATCAGAAGGGAGGGGATTGGGGGGGATGGACAAATAATGGAAAGGGATTAAGAGGTACAAACTTACAGTTGTAGAAGGAATAAGTCACAGGGATGAAAAATATAGCATTGGGAATATAGTCAATAATATTGTAATAATGTTGTGTGGTGACAGATGGTAACTACACTCATTATGGTGAGTATAGCATATTGTATAGAACTGTTGAATCACTACGTTGTACACCTAAAACTAAAATAACATTGTGTGTCAACTATACTTCAACTTAAAAAAGGGGGGAGGGGAGGAAGGGCCTCATTTTCGGTCAGCAATTGAGCAGATATGGTGGTTAAGCACATAGATAGAGACAGATAACCCAGGGCTTGATTGCAGCTCTAGCATTTATGGACTGCATAACCTCAAGCAACTCACTCATATCTCTGATTTTTGTTTCCCTCAGCTGTGAAGCGAGGATTAAAATAAAACTAGCTCTGGGGCACCTGGGTGGTGCAGTCAGTTAAGCGTCTGACTCTTGGTCTCAGCTCAGGTCATGATCTCAGGGTGGTGGGATCGAGCCCTGCGTCAGGCTCCTTACTCAGCGGAGAGTCTGCTTGGGCTTCTATCTCTCCCTCTCCCTCTGCCACCCCCTCTCCACCCCCGGTGTGTTTGCTCTCTCTCTCTCTTACTCTTTCTCTCTCAAAAATAAATGAATAAATCTTTAAAAATTAAAAAAAAAAAAAAAAACTAGCTCCTTTATAGGGCTGCTGTGAGAATTAAGTGAGACGATACAGGAAAGATAACTTAGCCTTCTCCACTAAGTGGTAATTACAATGTCTTATAAGTGGTAGCTATTATTTTCTGGTAATAGTAACATGAAGACTCTAAATCAGGGAAATAATTTCAGGCAACGCACTCTTGCTCCATGACTATCTTCCTTCCTTATTTCTTCCATCTGTACTAAAGCAGTGATTCAGCGAAGGGCATCCACTGGCAGCTTCAAGAAAGCAGCTCATCCTTCTTGCAGTGGAGGCTCATTCTTCCCTGGGCTAGAGTTCATTCCAGTGCTCAATTCTCCCATGACTTTTCTAGGCCCACCCTGCACAGGGGATAGAGGGCTGCCTTCTTCCCAACGCCACTGCTTGCAGAGTGACGATTTGGGAACTATCCTGCAGCAAATGTAAATCTGCCGTGGTTGCCATGTGCCCTTTGTACTCTCCATGTCATATAGAACCGAAAGCATTTTACTTACCACTTACATCACAACAAAGAACTGGCGGAGAGATCACACCATGTTTTCCATTCTCCCATAAATCTCTCTCTCTTTTTTCCTCTCTGTAAATGACAGTACATGGTTCTTATTACCTTAACAGACTGTGAATTGATTTGCGTGAGAGATGGAACCAACGAAAGGATTTGGCTGAGAATAAATTTTTTTCTCTTCTCCGTTTCTTTTTTTTTTTTTTACAGTAGAATGCACCCCTAAAAACCTTCCAGATTTTCTACCTTCTGATCATACTGTCTATTATAATTCCGCTCGATAGCAAACTTCTCCTTATTGACACCAAATTACATTTAATCCTGTTAGGATCACTTTTTATTGAAAGGCATGTGTTGTGATGGCGTTGACGGGAGTCCAGAAGCCGAGATGCCCAGCCAGAGGAAAATAAACTCGTGGAGTTTTTGAATGGTTGTCATTTTCATGCTGGGCCCAGCTGTGTAGCCTCTTGAAGGATGTAGAGGATTGGGGTGTTTGGTGCAGATAATGGTGGGCTCCCAGGTGGTATGGAGAGCTCTCCACACAAGAAAATAATCTTTTGAGCCCAGTGGACTAAGAACCAAAGGCCATTTTGAGCTAAGACAGTATAATTCTATTAGTGAAAAGCCCTTGCAGCGGGAAATTGCCTGTGCTAAAATCTGTGCACAAATTAAAATAACAGGGCTAAGGGGGGAAATATCTCTATAAAAGGCTTTATGACTCTAGTGGATAATAATATCCTTGTCACATTAGGATCTGGGGACCTAAAGATATAGAAGCTTTTTTACACAGCATATGGGCCTTCTTTACTCAACTTTAGCCTGTGCAATAAATCCATTCTTGGGTGCTTATTTGATGAATTTGAATGCTGTGCCAAAGCATACTTTTGTTCTCATCAGGAAAAAGTAGAAAGTAGGGTCTGCATATCATTGCTGTGTGTTGACACCTTATAAGATTGCTGTCATCTAAAAGTCCCATTTTGGCTAAATGTATTGCATGTGTAAGTTCTCTGTAATTTGCATGGGATTTTATGGCGACAAGTACTGTTAATATTGCTGTTTTGATATGGCGTGTAAAATTTATTTAAATGCGTAACATGGTTTAGAATAGATTCATTAGAAAGGGGTGAATTGGAAAAAAAAAAGCTGTCAGCACAAATGCTGTTCATTTTCCAGGGTGATAGAAATCAAAAGTCCCAAGGACTGCAACTGTTGAATAGCCAACGTCATGTATCACAGCGCTATCTGTAGGGTGGGCCCTCCTCATCGATTGGACAGCAGCTGCAAAGTTAAAGCTTATGCTACATTTCCCTAATTCCATGACAAAGACATGAGCAATGGGCTGTCACGTATTTGAAAATTGTGCCATGTAAGTAAATAAAGACACAGTTCATAATTCTATAAAAGGATGATGGCAACATTTATTCTAGAATTAAGAGGTAATGAAACAGATGATTCTTTGAGCTCTAGCAATAGACTAGGGAGTTTAGTACCAGGACCTCTCTCTCTTAAACTACCGCAAAATTAAGATAGTAACCAACTGCATTTGTCTCTTGCCTTTCTGCCCTCTCTCCCTGCCTGCCTCATCTCTACTCCCAATTTTCTTTCTCTCCTCCCTTCCTCCCAGTCACTTTAACTTTTCTACCTCATTCTCTTCCTCTTGCTCCATCCATCCACTCACTCACCCTCCTATTCTTTCATCGGACCTTTCCTAAGAATGCATCTTGGCTCAAGCATTGGGACCATGCTGTGACTAAGACAGATGTGGCTTGATCCTCATGAAACTTACAATTTATGAGAAATGGGGCTGGCTTACCCAACAGGAAGACCCCTGTGCTTAGGGCACCAGCAAAGGAGGAGTCGCGCCCCCTCCCATTAAAAAAAAATAGTATGCTCAGTCTCTGCTATTTGGAGGAAAGCATTGAAGCAGTCATCATGGGCAATATCAAAACCTGTTGAACACCTTCAACTTATTTGAAAGTTTTGATTTTTTTTCCCCTAATTTCAAAATCCATATGGTGTTGGAGGAGACACCATTATCTTGTCAGAGCTTAGGGCCTCTAAAAGTCTTAATAGAGAACATGTGGGGGAAAAGTAATTAGACAGTGACATTGAACAAGTAATTAGAAATGTGATGAGCACTGTAAAGGAGAAGTACAGAGTGCTGTGGAGCATATGACAGGGGAGCCTAACCTCCCTTCTTTTCTCTCGATGAAATCCAAGACATGCACAGTTTCAACTAGTGGAATAAAGCCCTTGAAAGAGGAGGTGTTTACAGTGTGCCTGGAGTGGGTGAGGGGTGGGGAGAAGGAGTCACTCCTTTGGGCTGCCCATGAATTGGATAAAAACACTGTTCTGGGCAGACCGAGAAGGACCTGAAGACCCTTGAGAAAGGACTTCCATAGAATAAAGTGTTTGTTTTTTTTTTAACAACAAAATCAAATAGTTGGACAATCTTGACTTCAAGAAATGAAAACCATTTCCTTTATCTCCAGATGATAGGGATAGCGGAAAGAAAAGCTGCAAGTAAGGGCCATAGCACCTGCATGATATGGATGAGCTTTAAACATTCTGCTCCCTCATGGCTTTGAAGTCTTCTGGAAGCTTTTAGAAGGACTACTGATAGAAAGTCTGTTTCTGGGATGACTTTACGGTACCATACATAGGAACTGTATGCCAGTGGTTCTCAAACAGCGGTGGGCATCAGTATCACCCGGACAGTTTGTAAAAACCTGGATTGCTGGGCCCTGTCTGAGAGTTTCTGACTCAGCGGGTCTGGGGGAGGCACTGAGAACTTGCATGTTTCACGAGTTGCCAGATGCTGCTGCCCTGTACTTCGAGAGCCCCTGGTGTATGCCGGTGGGTCAACTAACCTTAGTGGTGGGGAGGGAAACAGTATTGGCCTAAGAATCAGAAGACCTACGTAGATTCTCAGCACCACTGTTTAAATGCCTTGATCATCTTTTTTTTTTTTTTTTTTTGAGAGAGAGAGAGTGCATAAGTGGGAAGTGGAGAGGGGCCAAGGGAGAGGGAGAGAGAGAGAATCCCAAGCAGGCTCTATGCCTCAATCTCATGACCCTGAGATCATGACCTGAGCTGAAATCAAGAGTCTGATGCTGGGGCATCTGGGTGGTTCAGTCAGTTAGGTGTCTGCTTTTGGCTTAGGTCATGATCCTGGGGTTCTGAGATTGAGCTCAGGACCTGGGATCCTGGGATCCTGCTCAGTGGGGAGACTGGTTCTCCCTCTCCCTCTGCCGCTTCCCCTGCTTATGCTCTCTCACTCTCTCTGTCCAATAAATAAATAAAATTTTAAAAAAGAGAGAGAGAGAGTCTGATGCTTAACCCACTGAGCCACCTAGGCTCCCCAATGCCTTGATCATCTTAATCTTGTCATTGAACGTCTCCAAACTTCTTCCCTCATTGTGGCATGCATGTTCCCATAACAAAGTTGTTACAAGGACCAAATTGTACATCTGAAAGCATTTCGTAAACTGAGAAAAGAACTTCTGAGATTTAAAACTCTTGCTTAATTCTCATCATGATCATATCCCTCTATCTAGCATGTCTGACAAACAGAGGTCCAAAGATTGGATAATGCATCCTAGAGGCTGTGAAGAGCAAATCTCTAACCTCCAACAACCACGGTTACGGGAAGAATGCGGTGCAGACTCTCAACATGCTACAAATCAGACATTATAGAAATGTGAGTGTGACCAATTCTGTGGTGTTTCCAGAAGGTCCTGTCTTTGTTACAGTTGGCAATCAGTCAGTTTTGGGGGAATCAGAGTTGCCCATACTCTCAGTCAGATTCGATTCTGGGTGAATGAATGAAGCCTGTTGGCCAAGAGTGGTTTGACCTCCTTCAAGAGTGATAAAATGCTAAGAAGGAATGGTATAATTTGAGTAGTTAATGTTGTAAAAACAAAAACAAAAATAAAAACCAAACAAGAAGCTATTGTGGCTGTGTGAGGCCACTCATTTCTGTTAGCTGAGGAATCCCAGGGGTCATTTTTATTTTCTGGCATATTTACCCATTGTACAGTTCCTTTTATTCAAATTTATTAGGGCTTTTAAAAAAAATCAGACCTTATATGAGAACCTTTTTGTCCCCATCAGTGAGAAACAAGGCCCCATATTTTGTTGACCGTCAACTTCCTAAGGTGCTTTATCCTTAGTCTGAGCTGAGCCCTGCCAGTGCTGAGCTGTTCCAAGAGAAATAGACAATTCTGAGCCCTGGTGGAAATTTGAACATCGATGTGTCCTCAAAGCATATCTGTGAGATGTAGTGGGAGCACAGCAAAATTGAGAATCCCCTCTATGGGCGTTCCAGAAATCCTTTATTTGGTCATTAAACTGTTCATAGAACTTATCACTTTCATGTGGTGACAGAAAATCATTGAGAAAGGTCCCTCCTGTCCAGCAATGACAAAGAAAACATCCCTGAGTATCAATTGTCCTGGTGGTGTTCTGAGCCCTGGGTACATGCCAAGTGGCTTTCCAGGTAGCCCCCAAGGTTTGACTTGAAATATGGTTTTCCCTCCAGCTTCAGAGGTACATGTTTACTTGTGTCTTAATAATTACGGCTGGAAGATTTCCTGCAGGAGACTGAATTGTTATTCTATAGCATTTCTAAGGGACAGTAATAGACAAGGGAAGAAAACATGAGAAAGTGTCCAGGACTGAAGGACTAGCAGGAGATCACTGAGGGCAGTCCTTCTCTCTCAGAAGACCAAACACCAGTAGCTGAAGATGCAAGTCCAAGTTAATCCCTGGACTCCAGAGGCAGACAGACAGGATCTTGAAGTCCCTGCTCTACCACCCTCTAGTTCTCTGACCTTGAGATGAAGAACCTCAGTCTCTTCCTTTAAAAAATTAGCTTAAAAATATTTCCTTCCTCACAGACATCTGGTGAAGATTGCATGAAGGAAGGTCTGTTAATTCCAAGTCGGTTGTATGTTGCTTTGGGAAAGGGAGGAAGGTCTTTATCCATTTATTCAAGAATCGTGTATTGAGCAACTACTGTGTGCTGGCACAGGAGCTGTCTTCCTCCAGGATGTTATCCTGTCCCACTGTGATTAGCTTCACGCTGAGCATGCACTTAACACTCCAGTATACTTGCTGTATTAACAAAATGAAATTTTCCCATTTTGCTTTAAGAAAATGGTATGGGGTGGCTCAACTCCTTTATTCACCTCTCAGACCATCCTTAAAATATTCACAACCTTTAATTTGGACACCCTATTATTAAAAAGATGGAATGGTACAATTTCTTCCTAGATCTTCCATGCCATAGTATTTCCTGGGGACATTCTTGATTAAAACTTGACACAAGGAAAGTTTTATTTTATACAGGATGAAATATATTCAAAGGACCATGACTATGTTACTATTATAGTTTGTATTTTTGAAGTTTGGATCTAATTTTTGATTTAGGCATTTTGCCCCCAATGAAATATTATATGTTATAATGTAGCAGCTAATAAGATCTGATACAGTGACTTTAAATTGAATTTCATTAAAAAAATAAGAGCATAAAATGTCTTCCTAATAGTCTTAATTAGGGAAAATGGAAGATCATAGTATTTCTATATTAATGCACTAACTTAGGTAATTGGGATAATATGAAATGCATAGTGAGAAAAATAGGAAGTTCAGAGGCCAAGGGAAAAATAACCCACTACTTTCCAGTTTCTAGTATTTTTGTTTTTGGACCAAGGAAGCTTACCAAATGTCAGGCCTCGTGTCTTAAAGTAATTATTCTTTTTCATGTGTACAAGTCAGTATTGTCCTACTGCAGGCCTCGTTTTGTAGTGACTACTTCCCTGGGAAAGGCATTGTTCTGAATCTCATTGCTTCATAACGACTGCCACTTGTCCTCCTGATTAGGGCATTGTATGAAAACAGTGCATTCATTGCAGCGTCCTCCCTAATCTCTCTCCTTTCATCCAGAGCCTCCCAGTTTCTCAGAGAGCTCTGCCTTTGCATTTTTAATCGAATGCTTCTAAAAGTTGATATTCATGTATTCTGCTTGCCTGAAATTTCTGTCCATGCTTCACTATGAAGGTCTTATCTGTCTCTTTTATATTTCAGTCTGGTTGGGGAGTGAAATTAGGCTCAATTCTCTAATTGGAATCCACATGGGGCATCCGCATGATGATATCTATACCCGGAACTCAATAGCTACCCAGCACTCTGAAACAGAAGGTCGCCATTTTGTAAAACCATAGAAAATGCTACTGGGCATTTTACAGAATTGTCAATCAGGATAGAATGGACACTAATTGCTTCTCCCACAGCTGTTAACATTCCTCTTCAGTGGCCAAGCAACCCTTAAGACAGGAACAAACTCTCTCAGACATCTGAAAATTTTCTACAGACCTAAGTATAGGTTTCCAAGGTGACATCTGTGATGAGTTGTCCACTGATTAACAAGAATGAAGAACCAACACTTCTGAACAAATAAAATATTTTAGACAGAAAAATCTGATTCTATTGAAAGGATATAGTGATCATACAAATAAAATTTTATGTTTACAATTTTGGAGAGTGTTTGTGTCGATCTTATATGTTATTCTATCACAGTGATCTTCAAAGTAGATGTGGGCACGTCAAGGGATGGACAAACCAATCCGGTAGGGTCCATACCCATAAAAAGTTATTAAAACTTGCCTCTGTATTTATTTTTACCTAATTTTTTTAAACAGTGTAAGCTTTTCTAGTAATTAAAGTAAAGTGTGTAGGAGTGCATGTTTATAATTCATAAGTAAATATACATATATTGGGACTGGACTAGACACTCTAAAAATTTTTACTAATGGGAATGTGTGTTAGTTATCTCTTGATAGGTAATAATTATCCCAAAACATGACATCTTAAAACAGCAGATGTTTATTATCGTACAGTATTTATGGATCAGGAATCTGGGTGTAATTTAGTTGTGTGCCTCTAGCTCGAGGTCTCTCATGAACTTGAAATAAGGCTGTTGGCCAGTGCTGTAGTCATGTTTGAAGGATCAACTGGGGGAGGATCCATTTCAAGTTCACTTATCTGGTTGTGGGTAGGATCCAGTTCCTTGCAGACTGTTGGACTGAAAGCCATAGTTCCTCCTTAGCTATTGACTGGAGGTCTTTCTCCTTTCCTTGCCCTTTTATGGGGTCAGAAATATGGCCGTATTTCACAATAGGGGAGTTGATTTCCCTCAGAGTGGGCGAGTGAGAGAGGGCAAGAGAATATCCAGGTCAGAAGCCAGTCTTTTTATTACTTAATCTTAGAAGAGACATTCCATCACTTTTGCCATATTCTATTCAGCACAACAGAATAGAAGCAAGTCTGTTGAATAGGGTGGAATGGAATGGAATCTAATAGAAGTGAGTTGCTAAATCTAGTCCATGCTCAAGGGGAAGAGATTATACAAGGACTTGGACACAAGGTTGCAGGGATCTTTTGGGACTACCTTTGAGGTTCCTTAGCACAGAGCACATGTTCAAAAATTCTGGAGACTACTTCTTTAAAGCACAGGTTCTGCAAACTCTTTTGTAAAGGTCCAGATTGTGAATATTTTAAGCTGGGTGGGCCACATATGATCATTGCTGCATATTTTTCTTTGTTTTTTATTTTACAGTGTTTAAAAAAAATATGAAGACCATTCTTAGCTTGAGGGCCATGCATAAGTAGGCGATGGGCCCGATTTTTCCTGCAGACCATTGTTTGCTGACACCTGTTCTTAGTGGACTGTGAGGTGATTTCAGCTCAAATTCCAAAAGATCTCTAATGGTTATCCAATGATAGAAACAGTTTGTTAAAAAAATAGGATGAATCCTTTGGATAAATACCTAGTAGTGTAATTGCTGGGTTGTAGTGTAGCTCTATTTTAACTTTTTGAGGAACCTCCATACTGTTTTCCAGAGTGGCTGCACCAGTTTGCATTCCCACCAAGAGTGTAAGAGGGTTCCCCTTTCTCCGCATCCCAACTAGATATTTATCCAAAGATACAAACATAGTGATATGAAGTGGCACATGTACTCCGATGTTTATAGTAACAATGTCCACAATAGCCAAACTATGGAAAGAGCCCAGATGTCCATAGACAGATGAATGGATAAAGAAGATGTGGTATGTGTACACACACACACACACACACACACACACACACACACACACAATGGAGTATTACTCAGCCATCAAAAAGAATGAAATCTTTTGCAATGATATGTATAGAACTAGAGGGTATTATGCTAAGTGACATAAGTCAGTCAGAGAAAGACAAATACAGTTTGATCTCACTCATATGTGGAATTTAAGAAACAAAACAGATGAACATGGGGAAGGGAAGAAAAAATAAAATAAGATGAAAGTTGAGAGGGAGGCAAATCATAAAAGACTCAACTCTAGGAAACAAACTGAGGGTTGCTGGAGGGGAGGTGGGTGGGGGGATGGGGTAACTGGGTGATGGACATTAAGGAGGGCACTGGAAGTAATGAGCACTGGGTGTTGTATGCAACTGATGAGTCACTGAAATCTACCTCTGAAATTAATAATACAGTATATGTTAACTAAGTTGAGTTTAAAGTAAAAAATAGGATGAATCACTTCATAGAATTATTTAAGCAGAGTTACAAAGTTCTCTTTTGCTAGATGAAAGGTGGTTGGGATTGAAGGATAAAGCCAGGAAAATGGACCAGTCGAGCCCTTCCCAGTTCAGAACATTAGTTTCACAAGACGTGGCTCAGTAAAAGTGCACCCTGGATGAATCAAGTTGAAAATATCATGTGCTATATCTGATTTTGAAATAAATACAAAATTAGCATGTTAAAGTCTTTGTGAAGTAAAGAAACTTGTTTGATTCTGTGTTTTTCCAAACTTCTTTGACCAGTGCTATGCAGCCTTGGTGGTATGGTGGTGAGCATAGCTGCCTTCCAGACTTACTCGACCAAGGAATCTCCCACTCCCTTTTGTTTTAGTAACATCCATTACTTTTATTACATGAAACAAACTTAGGAAACATTAGATCCAATGACATATAAAGTCTCTTCCAACTTCTTTAGTTCATGATTCTAAGCATATAAAATATTATTTGATTTTCTTAGTTCATAGTTTCATGTATATCTGCCTCCCTAAAATGTTCAGTTCGTCTTCCTATTTACCAATTACAAAAATTAGGTCAGGCCCTCTTGCTAGGCATAGAAATGTAAAGATGATATAGCTCTTGTCCTCAAAAAGTATATCAGTGTCTTTTAGGCTCTGAACTTTAGCACAATGCTTTCTACACAGAAGGTACTTAGGAAAGGTTAGTTGCATGAATGAAGGTTGAAAAAACAGGGCCCTTTGGGCCATTTGGGATTATGGAGAACTCCTAGGCAAACTCAGTAAATAGCCATAAAATGAATCAGTGAATTCTAGATGAAAAGTAACAATGCATTCAGTAACCCTGGTGTTGTCATAAATCTGGAAATATGTTCCTGAGCAATCAAACTAAGTCAATCACCATTATAAATTAAGAAGCTTAAATTAAAATTGTACTCCTGAAATTCAGACTCCTATTAGAGTCTGCCACTTTAAAAATAACCCTTGCAGATTCAAGTTGGTGTCTTGCGACTAGATGGTTTGATATGACTGTGGCTTTCATCTCTGTATAATAGAGTATTATCTGGTTACAACACATAATTCAATTAACATTATCCTTTAAATTTCTCCATCCTTTGTTGAAATGCTTAAATTTATTCCTCTTTTATCCTTGCCTCTCCTTTTTCAATCTTAGAAACTACTGTCATTAATCTATATCTTTTGAGGTTATCATCTTACTTTAGCTAGCACTGTTTCATTCTTATCATCCACAGTGCATCATCTGGGCCACTCCTCTCTATATTGTGTATTGCCATCAATATTCCATCCTTATATATTTTTAATCTCAGCCGAGACTGTTGTATCATCTTCAATTCTGGTCAGATAAAATAAACGTTCCATTGGATATGTAAATGATCCTGTAAGCCAGATGAATTAGAAGGTTTTGCTTTCAGTGTTGAAAAAAGATCTTTATCCTTAAATCAGACATTATGGAAACAAACGAAATGTTACATGCTGGCATATTTTTAAATGCTAATTTTTTTTACCTCCCCATGAAAAAAAAAAAGGCATTTGTGACTCAGGATTTGCTTTGGAAAATGAAGTCTTTTCATTTATTTACAGAAAAGGAGGATCAGGAGCACTTAGGGAAGCTTTTATTCTTTGTCTCTCTCTCCAGCTGTCAGGTTATAATAGCATTGGCCTCTGCTTGCCGGGCTGGAAGCAAATGGATGATCCCAAAAGCAACCTGGGAAATCAAATTTCAGAATGTTTTAAGTGGAGGAAATCTAAAATGATAGCTGGTCCAACCCTGTTTTTATAGCTGGGGACACTGGGGCTGAAGGAGATTATATGTGTTATTCAAGGCCACCCAGCTCTCAAGACTGTACCAGCCTCCTGACTCCTAACTCAGTGCTCCTTCTACTTCATCACATCATGATACCTTATCTTCTTCATGTTTTGTTGAATGTTTAAGTGAGGACTTCATGAACAAATCAGAATACTTAATAACAGTTGCCCACTGGGACCCCCCCTCCCCAGTTGGGAATATCAAAGCCAGAAGGTCTTATGGAAATAAATGGAATTCCAACTTACAACTAGGTAATCTATGATAAGGCAGAAATATGAGCATGGGAATTATTGGTGGCTGGGACCCTCATAATGTCAAAATAACTAGTTGCATCAAGACATAATAAAGTCCACAAGAAGGGAAAAACATAAATGAAGGAGAATGTTTGAGTTTGGGGTCCTTTGATGCTCTTTGCCAGAAGCCTACTCTATACTCATTTTAGAAAGATATTTAAGATGTTTTAGGTTGTTGAAAGAAAAAAAAAAACGAGTGATTTGGATAATTATATACCTGAAGGGTACCTTTGTTAACTTTACATTTATTTATTAAAGATCCAAGATCAAATTCAGATTATTAATGGAATACAAAAAAAAAATCTATGAAGATCAGCAATAGAAAGAAAACAATGGAGGGGTGCCTGGGTGGCTCAGTCGTTAACCGTCTGCCTTCGGCTCAGGTCATGGTCCCAGGGTCCTAGGATCGAGCCCCACATCGAGCCCCACATCGGGAGAAGCCTGCTTCTCCCTCTCCCACTCCTCCTGCTTGTTTTCCCTCTCTCCCTGTGTCTCTCTCTGTCAAATAAATAAAAATCTTTAAAAACAACAACAACAACAAAAACCCCAATGGAAATCATTCTGATATCGAGACGCAGTTATAACCAAAAATTCAGATTATAACAAATGTAGTAACTTCCATTATGATTAGGTTTCCATCAAAACTACATCATCTGCATATGATTTTAGGTCACGGACCAGCTTCTGGTAGTCTTACACTCCAAACCTTGTTTCCTACCCCAAACCTCCATATTTCCAGTTATGGGTGGTTTTGCTCATATTGCCATATGGCCTCTGGACCTGCACCTTCATGTCAGGGGATCAGATTAGTTGTTATTTTGGGTGGGAGGAATTCCTTAAAGCCATCCCTACATCCCAATGGCTCTCAATAACTTAGTTATACACAGTCTGGCTTTTAGTTGGTGACCTTTTCTCCTACTTCATTCATGGGTGCCCAGGATTTTCCTGGGCTTCCCACTACACTTCCCCCTGGGAACTGAGGCAAGGAAGACCTCAGGACTCTTCCCAGTTTTCCAGGTGGAAGATTCGCAACATTTCCTAAAAACAAATTTTTCATCATACTCACTAGATGGAAGATTTTCAATGGATTCCTCTAACTTTGTTGGTAAAGTTGCAGGAAGTTTCTTCTTTACAGAAATTTAAGTCGTTTACAGTCTGGTCCCTGTCCAACCCATCAGTCTTTTCTGTTGTACTTTTCCTATACATACTACTGATTCTCTTTGTTAGGAATTTTTGAAGTCCTCTGTTGTTGTTGTTGTTGTTGTTGTTGTTTTTCTGACTTGCTTTTTATAAGTGTGCTTTTCTGTGTGGAATGCCCTTCTGTTTCTTTTCCTGCTTGGCTAATTATTTCTAGATTCAGCTTGGGATATGGATGAAAAAGTTGTATATCCCTCACTAATTTTTCATGTTCTGGAAAACTTTGTATGCAGCACCATGTGCCTACAAAATTGCCTTCAAATATGGCAAATGGTTGCATTCAAATACCACCTCTTCGTCCTAAGTGGAGACTGTACAAATATTCCAAAGAGATGGTTTGTAGTTAGTAGGCAAGAGAGTGCAAGCCAGCTCTTGTTTTTAAATGTTATGCCCAGAAGAGATCTTTGAAATTTTATAAACAGATGGATTCTTTTTGCTTGATTCACTAATGTTTTACAATTAACTAATTAACAGGTTTATTGCCAAAATTAGCAATAAAAAGTGTTCAGGAGCTTCGACCAAAGCAGCCTTTTGCAATTACATAGATACCAAAACAATCTGCATGATAGTTTGAGGCTAAACGTTGCTCAAATCAGAATTTCACCTGCTGTTTTCAAATAAAAGTTGACAAATACAAAAATGAACCCTGCAGATTTCCACACTACATTCATATACTTAATTAATAATAATTACAGGTAATACCAACAATAGTCAGAAGGCCTAAGTATACCCAGATTGCTTTCAAGTGTGCAAAATTGCTTAGCAAACACAGTTCTGAAGGACTAGCAGGAACCTGTTTATGTCGTCTGTTTGCTGTTCTCTAGCCAGCAGGACCTTAGATGACCATTCAGCCTTCTCTGCTACTGCTCCTGCCTTGAGCCTGGTCTGTCTCCCATCCTGGGAGTCATTATTGCACTTCTCCTTGGATTCCACCCCTTGCCCCCCTCTAGTACCCTAAGCCTCTGTGCTACTCAGATCCTTGTAATTCCTGGAATATGCCACACTCTGTATTTTGCTTTGGTGTGAGCTATAGTTCTGCCTGGAGTATTTTCTAGACTCCTTCGTGATTTAGTTTGAGCATCACCTCTTATGGGATATATTCCCTGATCAATGCCCTATTCCTGTCTCCAGAAGATGGAATTAGATTTAGAAGGAAAGAAGGGCAGCGTAGTTTCTCCTTTTGGTGTCGCTTCGTGGAACTGCAAGCAACTTGCCGTGAAGAAGTAGGTTTTGATTAAAAGAGAAATTCTAGGTTCAGTGAATATCCACTGAAAGAAGGAAAGAAAGAGAGGGGGCGAGGATGGGAGGCAGGAAGGAAAAAAGAGAAAAGAGAAAGCCATGCTTCTGCTCATTCCTAGGTCCTCTACCCAGAATATTCCCTCTGTGTGGGATGCTTTAGTCCACATTTCTCAGCTCATCTCTCAGAAACCCCATGGAATTTTCAGTTTGCACCAAACTACTTACTCCTACTTTGTATAAGCCTTGTTTTAGCCCTTTATTCTTTTCCAGCATGAAAAATCTGCTTCATCAAATTAGGTTATAATCTTCTTGAGCTGGAAGGTGGCAGAAATGCGACCTCGGTATTCAAAGGGACTTAGGGAAACAGGACCCATTCGAACCCCTTTCCAAGGTGGGAATCCCATCGGGCATAATACTGGCACTCCTGAAAATTATCTTGAAGCTTCTTTGATGCATAGTCCTTGATAAATGTTCATTGTGTATGATTAATCAGTTAAACATTCCTTGTGCTTAACAAGATTAAATGCTGTTCTTATGATTTTATTGATTTATTACATTAATTACTTTCATTCATATACCCTGCCATGTTCCCCCAAATACATACTATTGGGTAAGAATCAGTTATGAACTCTTAACCTTAGGTTGTAGTCTGAGCTGTGAGTTAAAATACAGTGTTTGCTTTTATTTCCTGATTTCCTAGGCTCAGTTCACCCGTCATTTCCTAGAAGCCTTCCTTGACTTCTCCACCATGAGGTAGTAGCCCTCCTGTGTATTTCCAAAGCACCACTGTTATCACGGCACTTAGCCTTTGTATAGCAAGTATCCATCCCCTGATTTTACCTGCCTTCCCCACTTGGTTTCCACTACCTAGAAGGCAGTGATAGTGTCTTCTTCATCAGTGTGTGGTCACTAAGCCAGGGCCTACAGCATGGCACCTCTCAACCAATCCATTCCCTATTATGCTGCAGGAGCTCTCCCCCCTATAGATACAAACCTGCATGCCTGCTCCCGTGCATGCAAACCTCTCAAAGCCCTGTATCTTCTGTAGGAGAAAGTACAAACTCTCTAATGTGGAGTAGATGGTTCTCCTACATGGCCCAATCGCCTCCCAATCTCATCTCCACCCTCATCCTCTGTTAAAGCACTCAGAATCTTCCAGGACTTACATGTCCATTTATACCTGTGTTAATGTACATTTTGGATGAAAAAAACATATCTTTCTTCCCATTGATCTCTGTTAGCAGAATATCTCTCTTCTTGGAAAGGTCCTGTCCTTCCTTGAGGATTCAGCTCAAATATTACCTACTCCTTGGTATTCTGAAAGCACTTGGACTCAACCTACCACACTGCCATCAACCAACTAACATTTGGAGTAAGCACCCACCAAGAGACAGAAAACTGGGAACTGGGGACTCACTTTACTTGTTTGCTTCACTCACCAATGAGGCAGGGATCCTGATCATCTTATTCTCCTATTTCTCTCTAACAAAGCACAGGGTCTGGCCAATTATGATAGTTTGGATGGATATACTCTTGGGCATTTCTTGGTTGTTGATTCATTATCAATGTGGTGTTAATATTGCATCTTAACAACTAGTCATTTTATATATCATTTATGAAAATGTAGATGACGATAGGTAGACCTTCCATGAATGAATGATTTTTTCAGAGTGCTACATTAGGAAACTATTAATTCTAGAAGCTGAAGATGTCTTCTTGCTACCATCTTTCTAATCTGTTCACTTAGAATTCCATTCTTTCACATTTGTACTTTCCTATAGTTAATTTTTACATTAACATTATGGTTGACATTGTATTAGATATAATGCTTTAATTTTTTAGCATAATGTATGGAGAATTAGGTATACAACTTCTCTACTGATAATGGCAATACTGATAATGGCAGTTTTAATGTTCAAAATCCCCACATATTTTATTAAAATGTATACTGTTATTTTATCCTAGGTTCTTCAGGGAACTGAGCAGACACTATTCAAGCAACTTTAGAAGAAATACGAGCCTTATTAACTATCTTTTTTTTGGTTGCTGTTAAGCAATAACCTGTTGCTGTGCTTTCCACGGAGGAACAAATGCTGTATAGAAAGAGACATAGACCATAAAACTTGAAATTCAGTGTTTGTACCATATTAATGCCATGAACACGTATAGAATCTAACACCTTGCAGTCAGACAAACCCAAACCCAAGATTCAGAGTAGTTTCTGAGAAACTGTACCAGGAGCAATGAATTCTACTGGGTCTTCTCTTCTTTCCTCCCTTCTCCAGAGAGAGCACATCCAAATAGTTTTATATGCTCAGAGTGGAACCACTCTTAATTGATTTCTACTTAATCAAATAGCTGGATTAATGTTTTTCTGGATTGATTGATTGCATTAATTGACAATCTCCATTCCTTCTCTAAAATATATGTGCTGACAACCTATACTGATTAATAGTCATGGCACTTGGAATACTCAGAGTTGGCAGGTCATGTTGTAAGTCATTTTCCTTGTTTATTTATTTATTTACTTATTTATTATTTTTTTTCAGTTTTATTGAGCTCTAATTGACAAATAGAATTGTAATATATTTAAAGTGTACAACATGATGCTTTGATGCTCATATCCATTGGGAAAGGATTTCAATAATCAAGTTAATTAACACATCCATCAACTCACATCCTTACCATTTTTTAGTAGATTTATTTTTTGATGAAATATACATAGAAAAGCATATTTAAAACATTTTGGATTCCTTTAAAAGATTATAATAAAATAACTACCTGGGTACTCACCATCCAGCTTTAAAAATAGAAACCTGGGTCCCCCTCCCTTCCTTCCTTTGTATCCCTCTTGCTGCCCCTTCTCCCCGCGTACTCTCCCCAGGGTGACCACTATCCTGAATTATCTCTACATTACTCTCTAAATTTCCTTTATGGTTTGATATATACACCTAAAAATATATTGTTTTATTTTACTGCTTTCTGATCTATATGTTGGTAAAATAATATGATTATGTTTATCATTTTTCTCATTTCTTTTTTCTTTTTCTATGTTTGGATGTTGTTATGTGCTCAATGTATTTTTTTGTTACTCTAACATCTTTAACAGACTTATTCAACCAACAGCACCACCACCACCACCACTTTATCATCTTCCCAGATATTCAAGGGCCCTAAATACTTGATCACTCTTTTCTTTTTTCTAATTTAAGTCTTACTGTTATTCTGCATTTTGATTCTCTTCTAGTTTTCTCTAACAATTAAAAATTCTTGTAGTTATTTTGAATAGTCAATGTTGATTTAGATTTACCCACATTTTTCTCAGTCTTATTCATTTAATTTATTTTTTGCTCACCATTCTATCTCAGATATTCTATCTGTGATCATTTTCCCTTTGTGTAAAGTACATCTCATAGATTGTAATCTAGGGAGGATCTTTGCTAGGTTAGCTTCTCACATATTATTTATCTGAAAATGTCTTTACCCTCTTTCATGAACAACAGTTCAACTTTCTTTTTTTCTGATAACACTGATGGCATTATTCCAATATAACCTGACTTTCATTATTGCAATTGGTAAGTCATCAGTCAGTCTAATTTCTGTTCCTCTGTGGGCACTCTGTCTTTTAAGACCTCTTTTTCTTTGGTGTTCTTCAGTATTATGATGATGATTGGGGTGTGGATTTCTTTTTATTTAATCCTCTTGGGATTTGTTGCAATTCCTAGTTCTGAGAATGGTGTCTTTAAATAGTTCTGGAAAATTCTCAACAATTCTTGACTTGAACATTACCTTTCCTCCATTCTCTGTTATCTCTGTGGCAGAGACAATGCTTTGAACACTCCAGGCACAGAATAAGAGTAACTGGTCTAGCCTCTTTTTCAATTAGGTTAGGACTATGTGACTGAGTTATGGACAATAGAATGTGGGTAGAAGGGATGGCTCTCCCATCCAGCTTTGGCAGACATATAAGTGGTGCACCTGGTCATCAACTTTGTGTGTTCAGAGGAGTGACTACCTCAGGTTAAAAAATATATATGGATTCAAGGGCATATTTGATTATCCTGGACAGTTAGTCAGAAATTTGCAATGAGAAAGAGTAGAAGAATAGGAACAGGGTGATCTGGGATAGAAACATGTGAGTGAATTAATGGGGGTAGGAGCTAATTATAAATATATTTATTAGGACATACTAATATCCATCAGAGAACAGCCTCCATGAAAGAGATACCAAACAACCAAGTATTCAAAATGACTTTTCTGTCATTGGCCTCCTCAGTGCTGGTAGATGTACATATGAATGAGGTAGCCATGGTAACAGAGGTGGAGGCCATGAATGGCTTCAACAACATGAAGTTAAACTTACCAAAGCTGAAATAGCTATTGCCACTGTCAAATGTCTGATTGATCAATAATAGATACCAAGGAAGGGCCCCAGATATAGCACCATTTTTTGAGGAGACGAATGGGCCACTTTAGTGGGAAGTTGACTATATTGGGCTCTTTTTTACCATTAAAGATCCTGTAATTAATTCTCATAGGAACAGATACATATTCTGTGTGTGCATTTTCTTTTCCTTCCTGTAGGACCTCAACCAGTGCTACTATTGAAGGGTTTACAAATCTTTGACTCACTGGTCCACCCCACATTATATTGTGTCAGACCAGGGGACCCAGTAGATAACAAAAAAAATGTGCAGGTGGGTTTACAACCATGACATCCATGCATTGTATCCTATAGTGGAGGATGGAGACATTGTATATCAGTTGTGGCCCAGAGACCATCTGCTGCAGTAAGGATTGTCTTTTATTCCACTAACCTTCTAATAAGTTTTCCCCCAGGAAGAGAGGCCTACCAGAATTTTAGAGAACCTGCTACTCAACATGCTGAGAAGTATAGTGGAGAAACACAAGGGTGGACTGGTATGGACAAGATATTTTGTCTAGATCTCTCTTCATAGAAGGACTTACTCCCCTGTTTCTGGAAGTTCCATTAACAGAGACCCTTCAGATAATAGCCTCTCCACAGAATTCATTGGCTATAGTTAGCTAGCTTTCACAAAGGCACAAACTTCATGGGGTGGCTCATATCCAATGACTGATCAATACGGATACATAATCATACAGGCATTTTGGACCAGCATGTGAAAATTTTCTTAGACCATTTTAGTTCCAGAGTTCCCTATGGGGTAGGCTGAAACTGTCATGGGCCTCCAATTTTCAGTCCTCCTATTTTTCCTTCTCTTTCACAGATGCTGATCCCAAGGTGCTTAAAAAAATATCCTGTACGCTAAACCCAACATTAGAATCTGCTCTCTGGAGAACCCAACCTGTGGCAATGTTATGAAAATGGGATTTATTCAAGAGAGATAGGGCCAGTTTGCACAATAAAAGGGAATAGAAACTCAAACCCTACAGAATTGGGAAAGCCAAAAGATCTACAAATGGCAACTAGCAAAACCTATCAATAGATAAAATGATCCAGGATGAAATCATGTTATAGTTTCCCCCATCCCCATATTTTAAGGCTATGCTCCAGATAGCCTTAAAATACCTACCATTAAATCAAGAGAGAGAGGTATGAAGGACAAGAAAATAAGGAAATCATATCCAAAAACAATGTCTTTAAGAGTACTTCTGGTATCATTACTGGCACCTCTAACTGACTGGAAACAAATAGATCAGAAACTTAATAAGTTTTTAGGAAACCTATAATGACAAAGAAATTATGAGTCTGGATTTGGAAAAAGCATATGACTTTTAAGATTTGAAACAACCCTTGGGTTCCAACTTTTAATAAATAGAAAGTCAGTTTTGAAACCTATGCAGACCACAATGGTGATTGACCCCCAAAGCTCATTCCAGATGTGGTCAAGGATAGTAATTAAAAAAGAGTAACTTCATGGAGTGTGACACCATGAAACATGAAATCAATGGACAAAGAAGAGAATCAGAGATGAATTAAGGAAAATCTCCCTTGAGTAAGGAGCATGCACAGTGTCTGCCCAGTGGATTTCAGTGAAGGGTATATTATATTATATGTCTCCCATTCATTTCCTTTCAGATGGAAATGTTTACTGTAATTATTTTGTTCCTGTTTCACAGTCACTGATTAGATAGGATGTGGCATAATGGTGACTTTTTAGTTCATAGATCTCATTAGAAGAGAAGCCATATTTGGAAAGACTAAGTGACTATCACTCAGAATTCTTGAATCATGAGCTGAGGTCAATAACCAGATGGGGCTTGGGTTTGGGGCTGAGTATGTTCTGTGTGTGGGTAGAAGAATGGAATGATTTTATGACTGAAGGGCAAACAGCGGCAGAAATAGTGCTATGCATTCACTGTATCATTTATGCCTCTTCCATTAACCTCCAGGCTTCTCTTCTCTTTTGGCAGCAACTGTGGAAACCACTTGCTGAGGTGGAAGATTCATAAGATTCCCGAGGTACCACTGAGGGTGTTAGATATTTCCCTGAAAAGTTGCCTGATACACACTGAAATTTATATGAATGAGAAATACATTTATTTTGTTAAACTACTAAAATTTGGGGCTTACTTTGTTGCTGCATCATAGATTAGCCTATTCTGACTAATATATTCTCTTTCTGGACCACTAATTAAGGTTTATGTCAGACATTATCCCTCTATCCTCTATGTCTCTTACCTTCTTTAAAGTTTTCACTTTTCTTTCTAGGATGCAGTCTAGATAATTTATTTGGATTTGTCTTTCAGTTCACTAAAACTCTTATCTGTTTCTTCAATATCCTATTTAATTTACTCATTGTATGTTTAATTTTAATTAATTTATTTTTCATGTCTGGGAGTGTAATTTGTGTGTTTCCAAATCTACTTAGTTGTTCTTTATAGTTTCTCTTCTCTGTATTTTCAAGCTTCTCTCTTATTTTTTTAAACATATTGAATTTGTATTGTATATTTTATATTCACTATCTTATTATTGCAATCACTGAAGACTTTCACTTCTAATCTTGCCATCTCTTTGTTCCTGCTGGCTGTCACTTTTGTGTTTTGTGATTTTTGGCTACAACCTACTCATTTTAATTGGCACTTTGTGAGAATTTCTTGAGGCCCAGGTTGTAGTTGGATTCCTCCAGGTGACATTTGTATGTGTTCATGCTATTTGGCAGCATTAGTAACCCAGCACCACTTTATTTCACTGTAGGATTTTTTTTTTTTTTTGACCAAAATGAAAGCATGAATTTGGATTGTATACTTCTATAAAGATTGTTTAATGATAGCAAATTCTCAAATATGATTTTTTTTCTCTCTTCACTCAGCATAGAATCAATAAATTGATAAATGCAATTTTCTTGTCTCTTTTTACCTCAGTCCTTGGGGGCTGAGCATCATGGAGTTTGTCTTCATAGGCTCTATCCTTTGGCAGATCCTAGATTTTAACTCCATTCCCCTGTACCTTTTCTAGCATCAAAACAGAAGCTCAAGAACTCCAGGGTTTACCAGAAACCTCTACATATAATCTGATTTTGGTATCCTCTTATTTGCCAAGGTTCCTGCTTTCACTTTTTCTTTGGCCTCTATGAATTACTTCCTTTTGTGCTAATTCAGCAATGATTTTTAGAAGATTGAATATATAAGTTTTATTTGTCACTTTAGCTGTTTTAGCCAGGAAGATTGTTCAGAATTATCTAGTCAGCCATACTGCTAGAAATAAGTCATTTCAAGCCACTATACTTATGCATATACACCTCTACCAGTCAAGTTGTATGCTTACCAAAATTAGACATGTCTGTTACCAAAGTTGTTTATTACAGATTATTTTAGTATAACTAATTAATTTATGGAAATATTATCCTAACTAATTAAATAGTTGAGTAAGAGAGCTTTTGTTTATTATGAAATATTGATGGCAAGTCTCAATAAAGGAGGTTGTTAAATAAAAGAGCACTCAATTAAACCTGGGGAAAACAACAGTAAAAGTTTTTGGAAAATTTGTAAAAACTAAGAAGGATTATGTACTCAGATTATTTTGCAATTGTTTTTAATTTCTTGCTCCACTTTAAAGAAACCAAAATGAAAACTAATGTTGCATTATAGGCATTTTAGGTATAGTTTTTGTAAGAAAGATGGCAGGGAAGCCAACTGCAAGAACTTCACTTGATGAAAAGGCATTGGATTCACATGCAAAGATTAGTAGATAAAAATATTTTAGATATGTATGTAATTTTTTATTCCTCAATCTAACCTACTGCTCCCCTCCCCCCCCAATAAGCCAGTCCTAACTATGGAAGAAAAGAGAGTTGCTAGTAATCTTAAATCCATATAAACATATTAATTAATATGCTTGGTATTAGCAAAGTTTTCTGTAGGTATTTGTTTTTTCCCCAACTTTATTGAGGTATAATTGACAAGTAAAATTGTGATATACTTAGAATGTACAATGTAATGATTTGATAAACATATACATTGTGAAATGATTCCCTCAATCAAGTTAATGAACACATCCATAATGGAGGTGTTAGTTTTGTTGTGGTTTTGGACATAAAAGGAGGGGTTGTATCTCGGGGCTGTCCAGCAAACAACTTTTTTTCAAGAGAAAATTTTTTACTGTTTCAACGTGAGGAAGGTCTTCAACCCCACTAATGATAAAATATGCAAATTTAAAGTTATCAAATACAACATTTTTCAAAACTTATTGCCAAAATTTAAAGAGTGACAACATCCAATATTGGTAGGATGTTGGTAGCTAGGAAAAAGCCACTTTTATTCCAGCTTTATTGAGGTTTAATTGACAAATAAAAATTGTATATATTTAAGAGGACAATGTAATGATTTGACACACACATACATTGTAAAATGATTACCATAATCAATTGCATTTACACGTCCATCACTTCATATAGTTTACTTTTTTTTTTTTTTTTTTGGAGATGAGAACATGTAAGTTTTACTCTCAGCAAATTTCAAGTATAGCATACAAAATTAGTAACTATAGTCAACATGCAGCAAGTAACTTTTAAGTGGTTGTTTCATATTCCTTATTTTTGAAAAAAGTTGTTGGGACAGTTTTTTTTTTTTTTTTTAAAGATTTTATTCATTTATTTGACAGAGAGAGAGATAGCAAGAGCAGGAACACAAGCAGGGGGAGCGGGAGAGGGAGAAACAGGCTTCCTGCTGAGCAGGGAGCCCGATGTGGGACTCAATCCCAGGACCCTGGGATCATGACCTGAGCTGAAGGCAGACACTTAACGACTGAGCCACCCAGGTACCCTGGGACAGTTTTTTAATCAGCATTTTGCTGTTGTTGTTTGGTTGTTACTTCTTACTTTCTTCATAGTTTCTACCTTTTAGAGCTTTTTTCCATTTTCAGTTGCTGGTCTTGGGTCTATCTCTTCATAGTCAAATGGGACATTGATCTATTTTACTTAATAAAATACAGTTATCATCCTCAGAGGAATTTTGTCTTCAACTTCAGAAACAATTAACATTTTTTTCTTTATGAAATTTATCAGCTACCTACCTTGTACCATTATGATTTGCTAGGCTCTTCCATATCTTATTTAAAATTACATAACAACCCTGTCAGGAAGGTATTATAATCTTCACTACACAGATAAGAAGATAGAAGATCAAAGAAATTAACATGCCCAAGGCCATAACCTAAAGGCAGTTGAATTCAGTCTTGAAACCTGGGCTGCCTAATTCTTATGTTCAGGTTTCCTTATTATAATGTTGCATGATCATTTATTCCACATGGTATCACTTGAGCCTAATCCAGGTACATTTAGCTCTAAACCACCAGCATTGTCTAACTTCTTTCATAGTCCAACCAAATGTACTCCAAGCAATCCACTTTTCCTAACCTGCTGTGGGTGGATTTTGAGCTAGATTTTGAACTAGTTTTTTTTTTTTTTTTTTTTCCCTTTCCAGTAAAGCTAAACTTTAATAAACCTTTCTTCTATAATTTTTCTCTAGGATGACTTTAGTTTAGGCATTCAGTTCTCTCTTCAGCCATTCAGTTCTCTCTTTAGCATGATCACTAGACTATTAGCTCCAAGATGACAGTTTCGTGTCTCTTTCATCTTTGGATCTCCACTATCTTCCTATGTTCCCAGTATGTAATAGGCATCCATGTTTATGCAATTAGAGAGCTCCCTTCTCCTTCTCGTTCCAGCTCAAACCTTCCCTTAGACTTCCTCTCCAACCCTCATTTAGTCTAATGGCCATCTCCTAGGGTGATTTGGCTTGTGTTGTAGGATATGTATAACTCAGAGTCCCACAAAATTCTGAAAAGTCTCAATCTTCCATAAGAGGCAGTTGCTAAAGGAAGGGATACTAGAAATCTGAAAAATGCAAATTAAAATAAAAAATTATATCCAACCTCTCAAATGCTCAAAACTAGAAATACAGATAATGTTTGATACTGACAAGGTTGCAATGAAATGAACAAGCTCATATATTGTTAGTGAAACTGTAAAATGGTCCAGTTGATTTTGGAAGTAATTGCTCACTATGATGTAAAACTCACTGACTCACTAATTCCATTTCCTAAATAATGAGCATCTTTACATGTGAAGATGATCATCATAGCTTTATTTGTAAGACCACTAAAACATTCAGTAATACTGAAAGTATTACACAGTATGGAGTAATTCATATTTTACAGCCAAAGCAAGTGGGGGTGAGGCATTCTCCAACTACTCTTGCATGAAGTTCATGAAACCCTACAGGGAACTAGCCACTTCTGCAGTACTTGGAATGAACAGAAAGATTGAGGGGATTATGTAGTGACATACAAGATGTGCTCGTTACACTGTTATGATGTTGGGAGAGAAATATAAGATTTAATGTTACATGCTCAATTGGATCTCAATTGATTCATGCATTCAATAATCTATTGAGTACTGAAGTGGTCCCCAGGCTCTATGAAATCAAAGAATAGAACAAAACTCTTCTCCTTTTGAAAGCATACTTTCCAGGGCAAGAGGAGGGTTTGGGGACAGGGGCAGGGTGACAGATAATAAATTAATAAATAACCAAAGTAATTAAAGACTGTGATTAGGTCTAGGCTAGAAATGAACAGATATAAAATAAATTGACAATACAACAATGTTTAAAAAAGAGATTATGTACCTGAAAAGATACCAAATACTATCAGTGATGATCTTTGAGTAGTAGAATTTATTCCATGGCATCTCTGTGTTTTCCAGATTTACTATAATGGGCATAAATTTCTCTCAGTAAGCAGAAAAACCACAGTAAAATTATTATTAAAAGTTATTAAAAGAAAATGAAATCATTCCTCATTATCTGAGTGGCTCCTGGAAATGACTTCATATCTCATTTTGTACTTGGTCTTCCTTCTGCCTGGCTTTGGCTTTGGGTCCCCCTCCCCCACTCCCACTTGTTTGTCACAGCCTTTTAGAAATTTCACAGAGGGGAAGCAGATGTATAGGCCTGTGTAGGTGTATGCGCTCGAATGAAAAGAAAATCCCTGAAAACAAGGACATTTCCAAAGTTGCTATGCCCTTAACAAGAACTTAGTGAGCCACTGCTCCTGAAATATAACTTACCCCATTCGCTACTTGTTAACAAGGCCAGTGATCCATGAAGTTGATTCTTTTTTGGGTTTTGGTGTCTGAGTGTTTAAATTAATGGTTTGAGAGTAAAGTCTATCACTGTATGTAGCATAGCCAGCAATTGCTTAAATTCAGGATAAACTACGGATAGACTTAGGTTTTCAGTTTTCAAGGTGCCCACATAGCACAGCGATTGTCAACTCAACATTACTTTTATGTTCCCCATTACAAGGTGTCACCAGAAACACAAATCTATAAGGGGCTCTGCCGCTTACCATCTGCTTGATTCTCAGGGTCTCCAAATGGCCCCAAAAGGTGGTGGCTGTTTGCAGCGCTTGGACTTTTGAATTGCATTAAGTACCAGTCTGAATTTTCTGTTTGGCTGACCTCTAAAGAATGGCAGAGGAGACCAATGCAGACATCAAGTGCCCAGCAAAGGAACCTTCCGGGACAATTCTTGCTCCCGTCCCGGATGCCAGTGTGACCAATTCAGCAATTGTGTCTTTCCCCAGGATAAAATGAATATTGTGCCAGTGAAGCTAGAATCATAGAGCGATTATCTGAGAATCAGTGAGAAGGAAGATGCTGACCTTGGAGAGGTTTAAGAATGCCTTATGAATAGCTATCCGGAACATAATTAAAGGCATTTTAACATCATAAGCCTTGAAGAATGCGAACCATCACCACTGCACACTGGGGAGTAAAAGATATTGCTTTTATAGCTGCAGAGCTTATGGTCAGAAGTGATATGAAATATTAGAAATGTGACAGTTTTATAATAATTTTATTCTTGCTCATTGTGATAATTTTCATTTGCAGCTTTTTACCTTTGAATATCTTGAATTGCATTAAGCCTTTCTCACTCCATTCTTGTCCTGTAATATTAGAAGCTGTGGTTTTAATCTGAGGAATTACAGTAAAAAGCTACAGGCACAAGCAGACAAATAATGGTGTTTATGATGCCTGTTATTTGAAGAATTAAAAGTTCTGAGTGAATTTGTCTCTCAGCTAATAAAAGCAATAGAGCTCTGAGTGAAGTATTTCCTCTTCTTACTTTTTACGGTATCACTATCTCTTCTTGTATCCTGTTCCCTCTCTTAGCTGCTTTTTTTTTTTTAAGAGTAGATTTTTTTTTTTTTTAAAGATTTTATTTATTTATTCATGAGAGACAGAGAGAGAGACAGAGGCAGAGGGAGAAGCAGGCTCCCCGCGGAACAGGGAGCCCGTTGCGGGACTCAATCCCAGGACCCTGGGATCATGACCTGAGCCGAAGGCAGACGCCTAACCGACTGAGCCACCCAGGCGTCCCGCTGCTTTTTGTTTTGAGTATAAGAGGAGGAGGAAGAATCCTTTCTGTCACATAATTTGTTGTTGTTTTTTCCTTGTCTATATTTTTCTTTCAGATACCATCTGCATGTTCTTTACTGAATAACCCAAGTTAGAATTAGTGCTAGAGATCATCTGGTTTAAATATTTAAATATTTCCCTTTCTCAGATAAGGAAACAAAATTACAAGTCTCAAGACCAGCAGAACTAAGACTACAGTGTATGTCTCCCAACACTGCAAAAGCCATACCTAATACTCACTGAGCATTTGCTAGGGGACAGGCAAAGCTCTAAGCACTTCACATGCATTAACTCGTGTGTGTTCCAATAAAACTTTATTTTAAAAAAAACAGGTGGTGGACCAGATTTGGGCTGTGGGCTGTAGTTTGCAAACTCCTAATTTCTTTTAAGACTCAGAGTGTCTAAAATTAGATAGGGTCTGCTATTATCATCACCCTCATTTTACAGAAGAGTAAACTGAAGCACAGAATAGCTATCTAACTTACCCAACTTTATATACTTAATGGTTGCCTCCATATGAAGAAACCAGGCCATCTGACCTGAACCTACACACTTGGCTGTACCCAAGGGTCTGAAGATCGTCTCCATATTTTTTCCTTTCCCTTCATTTCCAGGGTACTTTCTTGAAGGGAAAACGTCTGGGTTAGCATGCAGAATCTCATACACATATATTTACAATGGGCTTATACTGATGATGATTTTTCTAACTTGTTCTTTCTGTGGTTGACGATGCTATTTAGTGCCTTGCTTGGCCATTTGAGAGGGATGTACGAAGAAGCAGTTAATGTGTTTCTTCCCTTCAAAAGGGTTAAAATTTAGTTTGGAATCAAAGAAATTAAACCAGGTCAAAATTTACAGAATCCTTACAACATAGAGTGGATAGTCCAAAATCATCTTTATCTTATGATCAAGTCAGGATCCAAAAGGCTGTTCATTAGCTTATTTGTTCTGAAGTCCCAGATACTTGAAAGCAATCTCTGTCAGCATGTTTATGTAAAGTTTTGTAAAAGAACTGTGACTATTTGACAGTTCTGATTTTTTTTAATCCTCAAACATTTCTCCCAAATAGGCTTGCATTTTCATTTTTTTAATCAAAAATAAGTTGATAACATGATGCAGCTGCAGACATGCAATTAATTAGTGAGAGACTTGATCACCACATCTTAGGGGACCATACCCAACCATCTGTTGATGGCTGGGAGATTGCTTCACTTTTACCCAAGTGAAAACCTTTGTTACTACAAAAGTTTGTAAATTGAATGTTTGTAAGAGAGGGAATTTTTGGATTATACATTATAGGTGATACAAAGATTGCAAAAATATTCCAAACCAAGTTGCTGTCTTCAAGGAATAGAGAATCCAGTTAGGAACACAGGCATAGCCACATTTTTAAGATCCCTCTGATCATTCTATGAATTCATGCAAGGGTTAGACTCCTTTGTAATGAGTACAATCATTTATAATCTGTCAGTAGGTGAGCTGACAAATGAATGGTATAGATGTGTGCCCTATGATCAGAGGGGAAGAATTGCCTACATCAGTTTCAGGCAGAAGAATGGGTTTGAGGTGAACCCTAAAAGATGGGTAAGGTTTAAAAAGCAGGTCGAGATGAGGGAACAGATTGACCATGCCATTTCTTTTTTTTTTTTTTAGGTTTTTATTTGAATTCCGGTTAGTTACCATACAGTACATACATAATACTATACCATACAGTACATACTAATATGTAATAATAGTTTCAGGTGTACAATATTCAACCTGAAAGGTGATTCAACCCTTCCATACAACAACCATCACAAGTGCACTCCTTAGTCCCCATCACTTATTTAACTCATCCCCCCACTTGCCTCCCTTCTGGTAACCATCAATTTGTTCTCTATAGCTAAGAGTCTGTTTCTTGGTTTGCCTCTCTTTTTTTTTCCCTTTGCTCATTTGTTTCTTAAATTTCACATATGAATGAAATCATACGGCATTTGTCTTTCTCTGACTGCCTTATTTTGCTTAGCATAATACTCTTTAGCTCCATCCCTGTCAATGCAAATGACAATATTTCATTCTTTCTTTTTTATGGCTGAGTAATATTTCAGTGTGTGTGTGTGTGTGTGTGTGTGTGTGTGTACCACATCTTCTTTATCTATTCATCAGTTAATGGACAGTTGAACTATTTCCATAATTTGGCTATTGTAGATAATGCTACTATAAAAATCAAGTTGCATATAACCCTCTGAATTAGTATTTTTGTATTGTTGGATAAATACCTAGTAGTGCAGTTGCTGGATTGTAGGATAGTTCTATTTTTAACTTTTTGAGGAAACTCCATACTGTTTTCCACAGTGCCTGCACCAGTTTGCATTCCCACCAACAGTGAAGAAGGCCCCCTTTCTTCACATCCTCGCCTACACCTATTGTTTCCTATGTTGCTAATTTTAGCAATTCTTACTGGTGAGGTGATATCTCATTGTGGTTTTGATTTGCATTTCCTGTATGATAAGTGATGTTGAGCATCTTTTCATGTGTCTGTTGGCCATCTATCTGTCTTCTTTGGAAAAATGTCTACTGTCCATTTTTTAATTGGATTATTCATTTTCTGGGTGTTGAGTTTTATAAGTTCTTTATTTTGGGTACAAACACTTTATTGGATACGTCATTTGCAAATATCTTCTCCCATTCAGTAGGTTCCTTTTTAGTTTTGTTGATTGTTTCCTTTGCTGTGCAGAAGCTCTTTATTTTGATGTAGTCCCAATAGTTCATTATTGCTTTTATTTCCTTTGTCTCAGGAGACATTTCTAGGAAGAAGTTGTTACCACCAATGTCAGAGAAGTTACTGTATGTGGTCTCTTCTAGGATTTTTCTGGTTTCAGATCTCACATTTAGGTCTTTAATCTGTTTTGAATTTATTTTTGTGCAAAATATATCATCTTAAAGCCAAATCTCTCCCTTTAGTACATCAGTGGATTGGCTATAGTGGAAGATATCACTCCTGACACTACCCCACAGATCATATTAATTAGAAGAGTTTCATCTTCTAAACATTCTACAAATAATCTCTTCAAGCTTTAGTAAATGCCAATTTTAATGGTGCCATATGATGCCTGTCTTAGTAAAGCAGGAGAATTCCAGAATACAGAGCCAATACACCTTCTTCTTTATAGATTTGGAACAAGGCATGAAATATTCCTCAGTATTTTTTCTCTTTAAAGTGGACATCAATGCTTTGGTCTTGAAGTTGCATTTTGGGCAGGTCCACTGGGAAAGTTCCAAATTCAGCAACAATAGAGGCAAGGCTGCCATATACAAAGGGTTTCCCCTTCAGACTAGACATCTCATGGCTTACAGTGTCCTGGTGCTGCTCAGGCTCATGGGAAGCCCAGTCTCCCACTGTCTGAAACACCATGGCAACCCCAACCTGGAAGCACTGAGACCAAGGAAGTAACCAAGTCATCACCTAGGCAATGGTGGCTCAGGCATTCCAACAGCCCCTCCTCAAAGCCTAAAAAGAAGGCCTGAAATAGGAGGTAGAAATATTATGGGTCTTTTGGGGGGAGTCAGGCAGGCTGCAGCAGACCATGCCATTTCAATGTCAAATCCAATTATCAGGTGAATCATAGCCAGAGCAATCTTGGACTTCTCTTCCACTGCCACTACCCCATCCCTTTTGCACTTGACACCAAGGAAGCATGCTGCTATGATTGCTAATATGATTTATCAGACCAAAGCAGTTCTTGGAGCCATACTGTTGTTACAGGTGGGCTTACCATCCTCAAAGGTGGAAATAGCATCTTTCCTTGTCTCTTGTGATTTTCCTTTTTATAATAAGCAGATCTGGGCAGGACCCATCATCCCCCAGAGCCATGGTTACTTATTTTTTAGTATCTCTTAGCATATGACTATGTGGTTACTTAGGTCAGGGCCAAGGACCATATTTACCCATTCCTTTTCTCTCTCTCTTCTCTGAATGCTCCCTTCTGTGCTCCCTCCCCACCTGCCTCTCTACCCCCCACAGATTTGACTGTGTATAGTTGTCTCATAATTTAGATTTGCAGGAGGAGGGGAGGAATTTAAGGCCCCTCCTGGGTGTCCCTCCACCAAAAGCGAACTTGCTCTAATTCTGCCATTTAACAGAGTGAAGTGGTAGGAGGATTTCTTGTTGCTATTAATTTAGTGGTTCTATTATGCTAAATATCCTGCTTCTGTATTTTGCATGTATCTCTCTTGGAAACCTTATGGGGAAGTAAGGATATTTGTTAGGGTAAGATCTGAGAATTCAGAAGCACTTGGCTACCAAACATTTACCCATATTCCCAAATATTAATATAGGTTTTATCCTGGAAGAGGGTATCTCAAGTTTATCTTTGTTATACCTGTAGGCATAAAACTGTTATGTGACTTGATTGTAGGAGTTTGTTGGTATCTTAAATTATTTAACATTTTCTTTACATTATGTCTCCAATATACTTGATAATTCATTTGTTAAGTGATTGAGATGAGATGCTCTAATAGCTCTGCCTCTGTTGAGTCACTGGGCTGGTGTGTGTGTGTGTGTGTGTGTGTGTGTGTGTGTTTACAAACCACATGCCAATCAACATGGTAAGGTTGCATTGATTTTTCTGATGTCTAACCATTGTATAACTTGGCGTATATGATCTCAGTTTTAAAAGAATTCTTTTTTAGGCCAACTTCACAGTTACTTGCAAAGACTACATTTTATAACTTAAAGTTGGAAAAGTAGACACCAACCAAGCAGCATCTAGATCAGTGTTTCTTCAATTATGATCTGTGATCTGGTCTACCTGCATCAGAACCACATGGGGTGTGCATGAAAAATGCAGAATCATTTACTTTAACTCAGATCTACTGGATACACATCTTAGAATAAGACACAAGAATCCATATTTTTAACATGCTCTTTACATGATTATCATGACTACTCAAGTTTGAGAACAAATGATTCTAGGCTATGATTGTGCTGAGCCAATGCATCTAGAAGTGTAGACGTAGCCAAGACAAGAAACCTTGTACAATTGGCTAAGCCACAGACCTGACACCACCCTTGGGCCATGCTGAGTGATGAGGAATCTGTCTAGCCTTATTGGACAGTCTTTCCAATAACCTTCTTCATTGCAATCATAGTAGCTTCTACCACATCTGCAATCTGACCATTTGCTTGAGGGTGATGGGGTGTGATGGTGACAGTTTTAATAAAGTCTCCAAACATTAATCCCTTGAAGTCAGCAGATTTAAAGGCAAGCCCACAGTCCAAAGTAGAATATATTGTAATTCATGAGTTGCAAATAACTGGCAGAATTCACAATATTCTTCAAATATTTAAGCAAATTGGAAGAACTTTGGGACTTTTCATCAAGTCCTAGAATGGTCCTGGTGAACTGATCTAAATTCTTGACCAATGTCTCATTTCCCAGGGAGTGGTCAGTTTATTTGACAGGAAAATGCCAGATATGTTTCAGTTTTTCATTGTGCTTTCTGTCACCATTATCACAATCGATTTGAAGCCATAGCTGAAAGCTAAGCTAACACTTTATGTAGTTTGCCCAAGATAATAAGATGTCTGCTTGCTGTAATGTTGATTCCTGAACATATTGAAAATTGATTCACGGTGCCTTCTATCACCCAGCTTTATTTTTATTCATACTAAAATGCAGCGCTTTGGAAGGTAACAAGCAGAGGACCAGCAGTTTTCGGAAAGCATGCTTTATTAAATGATATAATGTGTACCAAGCACTCAACAGAGAGCCTGACGCGTGGTAGAATTGAATTAAATAGTAGTTACAACTACTTTTTCAAAAAAGTAATTAACACTAACCTACTTCCTCTGCAATGCAAGAGGACAACTCAACAAGCAGTCAGGACATAAATAAGCACATTTAAAGAAGAATTTCACCACTAACTTGCCCACAGGAAAATTACAGAAAGTGGGAGAGGGTTCCTGCAAAGATTGATGCCTAAAAGCTCTGTCAGCCTACACCTTCCTTTTTTGCAAAGCCCACCTTCCACAGCCTACAGAAAATAAAAATAAATGTCAGTTCCTTGCTTGCTTGGCCTCCCTTGCTGCTAGGGCATTGATGTGTTCCAATACTGACCAATGGGACCTGAGACCAAAAGTGATAAGGATACTTGTCAAAGACTTTCACCCTGAGGTAAGAGGAAGAGAAACAAGGAGCATATCTTTCTCCATTTTTCTTATTTTACATATTATTTGTGTGAGACTGTGATGCTGATACTATGGCAGCCACTTTTATTTTATTTTTTTATTTTAATTTTTTTAAAAGATTTTATTTATTTATTTGACAGAGAGAGACACAGCGAGAGAGGGAACACAAGCAGGGGGAGTGGGAGAGGGTGAAGCAGGATTCCTGCAGAGCAGGGAGCCCGATGCGGGGCTTGATCCCAGGACCCTGGGATCACGACCTGAGCCGAAGGCAGACGCTTAATGACTGAGCCACCCAGGGGCCCCACCAGCCACTTTTAGATCATGAGGAGAGGGCCAAGGGCATCACAGAGAAACTGACACAAAGCCCTGATATTGCTGAGCCACCGAATGAATCCTGGAACCATCCAGATTCCTTTTGATGTGAGGCACACAAACCTTTATTTCAAAGCCTCTGTTTCTGGTTTTTCTTTCTTGAAACCAAAGTATCCTGTCTGACATACCTTTATAACAGCTACACTTTCCTTTTAGAATGCAAGGTCCACGAAGACAGTGACAGATTCTAGTTCACTGCAAATACAGTGACTTCAACACAATGGAAGTTTATTTTTCTCTTACATAAATTCTGAGCTGCTGTGACTATGTGATGTTATCATGTGAACAGGCTCCTTTTATCTTGTTTCTCTGCCATTCCTAGGGTGTTGCTCTCATCCATGAAGTCTAAGATGACTCCACACCATGTCTACATTCCAGCCAGCAGGAAGAGGGAAAGAGAAGAGGAGAGGGGGGCCTCTTCCATTCAAAGGTACCACTTAGGAGTTGCCCGCATCACTTGGCTTATTACCCCATTGGCCAAAACTTAGTCTACTGGTGATAGTTACAAACATAGCTGAGAAAGGAAGTCATGACTGTATGGTCATGTATTCAGCTTAAAATTCCACTCTCCTGTTTGAAAGAAAAAGTTGATATTGGGGAACAAGTAAGTTTCTTTCATAGCATCATTGATGAGAATAATAGGTGTAAATAGATTTGAAGATATATATATATATAAACAATGAGTACCTAGTCTACGGGAATCACTCCACTAATCTCTTTCACAGAATTATCTCATTCACCCTTCACATTAAACTTTCAACATCGATGGCATTCTTATCCCCACTTTGCAGATGTGGACAATAAAACTCAAGGACTTTGAGCAAGTTGCACAATGTCATACATTGAATAATTTATGGCAATTGTGTTAAAATCAAAGTCCATACCCCTGACGTTTTACCCTTGAAGATCTATCTGGCTCCCTACCACCTGTCCCTGCCCCAACTGCCTCACCCTAATCTTACATTCTGTAGTATGTTTACATCCTCTTCAAATTTTGCTTATGAATTCCGGGGGGTTATTTATTTACTTATTTTTACTGGCTGCCTCTCATTCCAGTGTTCTTCTCCAGAGTCTTGTTCTTTACTCTGTGCCTTTAAAGCACCAACTCCAAATGGTACACATCTCTTTTTCTTCTTTGTTATCTTCCAGTGCCAATTTTTTTTTTTTTTTTTTTTTTAAAGATTTTATTTATTTATTTGACAGAGAGACAGCGAGAGAGGGAACACAAGCAGGGGGAGTGGGAGAGGGAGAAGCAGGCTTCCCGCGGAGCAGGGAGCCTGATGCGGGGCTCGATCCCAGGACCCTGGGATCATGAACTGAGCCGAAGGCAGACGCTTAACGACTGAGCCACCCAGGCGCCCCCATCCAGTGCCAATTTTTAAGGAATTGTCACCACACTCCACACTGACCCTTCTCTGTTCTTTGTGATGCTGGCACTGGGGTTTAGCAACCACCATTCTGCTTTGCCCACTGCTGCCTGTTAAGTCCTGCCAGGTGGAGGGAGCTTAGAGGGAGACTGTGAGCAAGACAGGAGGGGAGAAGGCACCTGCTACTTCCTGTTTCTTTCCCAGGAGCTACCCCTTCACATATCCTCAGAGACACCAGCTCCAGCCCAACAGTGCTCCCTCCTCAAAGGACTAAATTTCAGCCTCTCCAGGTCATCGTTCTGGTTTAATGATGCCAATCTTTTACCTAGGTTTTCTGAGCCTCTGGGTGGTAGCAATTTGGTGCAATTGCAACCTTCATAATACTTTACAGTTGTTAAAGTTATGCTAAGTCCGTTTTGGTTTAACTTTTTTCCTTCTCAATTATACATTGGCTTAGTTTTATTTTCCTGGGTAGATCCGTGTTTCCATTTTTAGAGAAATCAAGAAAATTCATAGACCATCTTTGATTGAGGGCAGGATCCCATTTCTACAACTCTGTCTACTCCACACAGAGGTGGGCATGGTCTGGGAAGCATGGTTGGAAATTGATAAGCACATGGAGATGAATGATTTCACTTGTGTACATTCCTTATCACCCAGAAGCTGACAGAGTTGTCTTTGACTGAGTTGCTATCATGCTTGTTGCTCTGGTAAGTAAAGCACTTCAAACCTGAAAACACTCAAGTATCCCTCTGAGGAAGGAAAGGAGCACTTACTATTCTGCCCATTCAACAGGAAGGAAAACTGAGGGTATAGCAAGGAAATTGGCTAAGTCTTCAACTTAGACTGCTGCAGAGACAAGAGACAGTCTGATTCTTGGCCTGCTTTCTCCTCAATCCCCTAGACAAGGGAGGACAAAATTGACCTTTGTGAGCAAGGTTGTTCCTTCTCTCTGACCTTTCTCATTGGCAAGTACAATCCTCCATTTTCCTGGCCTGCCAGCCTGGCACTTTCCACAGGCATAAAATTCACTTTAGAGAAGGAAAATAAAAGTAAGATCAAAGGCTTGTATAATTGCGCTTCTCAGGGGGAAAAAAGCCTTGCTCTAGCAGCCTACTTCCCAGGACTGATCCAAACCACCCAGGCTCTGTTGTCCACAGTGAGTTGAAGCAGTGGAAAGGACTTGGCATTTTTTTCCTGCAATCACTGACGATACCAGGGGTGGCTTAGACAGCCCAGATAAATAACCCCTGGGAGGCACGGAGAGGGGAGAGCGAGCCATGGGGCTCCCACCGGGACGATGGGGTCTGTCTATCTCAGTCCTTACAAGTTGTGCAGAATCAGAGTCCTGTATTTATTTGGTTTAAAGTACTCGGATGTTGGTAGCCAAACAGCTATGTCTGAGCCTCACACCGGGTGATACCTCCTTGTTGGTGTCCAGCACTATGGATACTATGGCTCTGTAATTGACTGATTGCACCTCCAAGCCTAGTATTTTTTATTTTTATTTTATTTTTTGACAATAGCAGATCTTGCCTCAGGAGGGGCTGGCTGATATGATAAGTTGCTTTGAAGATTGAGTGATATTTAATATTTTGAGTGACTGCTTCTTGTTGAAGCGACTGGGTTCTTCAAGGACATGCTATACATGTTTAAAATGGGATGTCTGGGGCTGCCACAGCATAATCGACTGTGAAATAAGCCTGTTGGAAAGGACAATTACTTCTGGAGCCTCAAATGCAAGTCAAGTCTCCCGTGGCAGTGAGAGGGAGGGTCCCGGTTGGTTCTAGTCAGGAGTGAAAATGACTTGCTTTACCCCTTAGCATGGGCTGGAGCCTGCATTCTACACTCACCGCCCAGTATTAGGGACATGCAGGTACAGCCCAGACAATCAACCAGCAGTGGCTCCGAGGATGCGTGGCTGTTGTGGACAATCCATCCATCCACGCTAACATTAATTAATATCCAAAAACAGTTATTGAGAACCTACTACGTGCCACGTATACACACAGGAACTAGCAGCGAAGAGATGCCCAGTATGCTTTTTAAGCACATGGTTCAGTAGGAAAGGAGAGAGAAAGTGAACACTAACATTTATTAAGACAAATACTATGGGGCGCCTGGGTGGCTCAGTTGGTTGAGCGTCCGACTCTTGGTTTCAGCTCAGGTCATGATTTCACGGGTCATGGGATCGAGCCCCGTGTAGGGCTCCATGCTCAGCGGGCAGTCTGGTGGAGATTCTCTCCCTCTGCCCCTCCCCCCACTCCCTCTCCCTCTCTCAAATAAATAAATCTTTTTAAAAAAACTAATACTATATGTCAGATATTATATGTCTTATTAATCCTTTCAACCATCTTATAAAATAAATGTCATGTCCAGTTTACAGAAGATGAAACTGAGGTTTGGAGCAGTGAAATAACTAGCTCAAGACCACATAGCTGGTAAGGAGCAGCATTGGGATTCAGTGCAGGTTGAAGACACATGTCCTCGCCACCCTAAGTGGTGCACGGGACAGAAGCTCAGTTAGGATGTAGCTGTGAAGTGATAGAAACTTGCTTCTCCCACTGTCACAAATCTTGAAAGCCTCACTACTAATGAGGCCATTTTTATTTCATTCTATTAAGGGAGAAACTTTTTTCTTTTCCTAAACTAATCAGGGATTCTAAAAGCTGTTCAAGAGGTTTTAGTGAAAGGTACATACTAAAGTCACATCAAATTAGACACACAATTACAATGACAGTTCGCCAATACCCAAACCTGAGGCACCATATTAAAGAAACCCCATAGAAATTTAAGCCAATGCTTGACCTAAAACTGCAGCTGATATTTGAAATGCTGGATGAATTCAAGAAATCCTGTGGATGGCTCCAAGTTTCAGCAAGCCACAGTGTAAGATGACAACTGTAGGCAGTCCTTCTGAACTGAGGGACGCTTTTTCCTTATCAGTATTTCATTGTTCCCTTCTGACAAATGCCCTTATCAGTCATAAAACAGTTTTCTTACACACACACACACACATACACACACACACACACTCCAAAGAAGGAAAGATATATTTTTTTCAAAAGATTTTTTTGTCATAAATAAAATCTCCGATTAATATTTAGTCCACGTTACAAAATAAATCCTTTCATTTGTTTGTATTAGTCTCTCTGTTTTCACATTCTGTTTCATTCATCCTGCATTTGACCACCAGGTAAAATTTCTCGAGCCGTCACTCTTTTCATCTGCACTTTAATACTGTAATAGGTTTTCTCAATACTGTGGTTTGGATCCCTCAGACCACTAGCTTTCTTCTAGTTGGAGAGGTTAAAAAGCTGAAAACTACATTAAGACTACATTTCCTAGAATTCTTTGTGGATAAGGCTCTAGATTTGAGTTGGGTTCTACCAACAAGTGGTTTTGTGCAATATTCGGAAGGTGCTGGCTTCCTGCCCTTCTTGGACAAGGTCATGGGCAGGTAGGTGTTTCTGTTGCCACAGCTTCCCGAGCATTTGGAGGCCAGCATGGTGGAGCTGCAGAAGTGGTAGTAGCTTTGTGATGCTGGCAGAGTCCGTGTAACTCTCCTGGTGGCTCATTCTAGACTGATCCAAGGAGATGTTCCTGGAGTCCTAGCCTAGAACACACATATCTAGCAGCTCCAAGAATCCCGTAAGTTTTCAATCCCCTATGTTAAATCCTTCCCCGATGAAGCACCTAGGGTGCCTTCTGTTTCTATTTTGCGCCCTAAGTGATAGGGAAGTCCCACATGATGGGATCATGTGCTTGGGGCCGCTGTTTGGCTCTAGCCTATTTTTTTTGGTCTTGACATTAGACTTGCCATCTCCTAATTCTCACCTGATGCTTTTGCTCATTCCATTTTCTCTGCTTGGAATGTTCTTTTATTTTCCCTTCAAACTCAGTTCAGATGTCACCTTCCCCAGAGAGTTTCCCTCTTATAGATTTAGGGGAAAGTGAGATATTTGTATGTTAGGAGCATTCATTCTTTGGGTTTTGATGACACAGTGGCCCAGGGATACGGAGATGAAAGTCAGACCCTGCTCTTGGGGGGCTTTTGGTCTAGTGTGGGAGATAGGTCAGTAAACATATTTATAGCACAGAGACATAAACTACACTAACACGTATCTCTCAGAGGTGGGTACAAGGTTGATGTTAATAAATATGTGCCAATGTGGTTTGATATGACATATGTAGGTGACATTACATACAGTGAAATTCATGTGGCAGCACTTGATGCTATGAAAAAACACCGTCAGTTCCACTTTATGGATTCAAAGTCTACATTTCATTTCACCAGCACTAGGATAATGATTTGCCTACTGCTTTGATCCCTGAAAGCCACTATGATTTCTTGTGGAAAGAGAATATTCTGTTTCTTTTCTTTCTACATAAAATTCGGCATTCCTTGAATTAATTTCTTTCAGAAAACATCCCATAAAGCTCCATTTGAATATTTTTTTAATGTACCTAGTTAATTCTTAGAGCCCCTCCCCCAGCAAAGAAAGAAAAAAAATTTGACTAAGTGGGGATTATGTCTCACTATCTTTGTTTAGTACAGTTAAGTGTATATTCAAAAAGGGTTTAAATTGAAGTTTTATTAAAACAAAACCAAAAAGGAAACCCACAAAAGAAAAAAAAAATTTTTTTTAAATTCTTGAACTTGTCTACCTAGGAACATGGCCATCTGCCAGACGGAGCCACCGTAAAACACGCATACAATTCGGAGTGACTTACAGTCTAATTTCTTTCGGGCTTCCACCTGTGCTCAATTAATGAACTAAAGAACTTGAAACATGCTTTCTTGAGTTTTCTTTGTTTCCTTTGGGGTAACCTACTCTCTGCCTGGCCGATGGAATGCCCAGGCAGTATCCACTGTATGTGGCAGCTGTCCCCACTGCCCCCAGCTGTACCAGTTTAGCTCTTCCTTCCCTTATTACAGTACTGGCTTATTCTCTGATCCCTCTTTTCCTTCCATCTTCCAAATTGACAACCCTCCTTGGGACCACCAGCTTAATTTGTAATCTTCACATCCAATGTATCTTATCCTATCCCATCTACCCGTGGTTCTAATCCCTGGATTCTAATCCCTTTTGGCCATGACATCTCCTCAAACTCAAAACTGGTCATTCCTCTCCTGTCTAACAAGACAACAGGACAGTCCAGAGCTGAGTAATTCCTTTTTTGTGTCCCTCAGAGAGTTGTGTTGAAGTCTTAATCCCTGGTTCCTGGCACCCAAATAGGGTCTTTGAAGATGTAATCAAGTTAAGATGAAGTCATAATCAATCAGGTGGGTCCCGATCAATTATGACTGGTGTCCTAATAAGAAGAGAAAACAGAAACAGTGGGAGGAGAATGCCATCTGAAGACAAAGACACACTGACACAGAGGGAAGGTGGCCATGTGAAGATGGAGGCAAAGATTGGACTACTGTTGCTGTAAGCTGAGGAACACCTGGGGCTACCAGCAGGTTAAAGAGGTGAGAAAGGACTCTTCCCTAGTCTTTAGAGGGAGCATGGTCTTGCCAACACCTTGATTTTGGACTTCTAGCCCCTGGAACTGGGAAAAAATACATTTCTGTTGTCTTAAACCACCCAGTTTGTGGCAATTTGTTACAGCAGCCCTAGGAAGCTAATATAGAAACTCAAACAAGATGTGGCCCAGTTGGCCCTGTGGTTGGGCACTGAACATCAAGAAAAGCTAAAACCATCTGTTCCAGCTCTCTGTTTGGAAATACTTTCTTGTATTTCAATACCACATTAAAGTTCACAGAACAGTTTCTACATACATTATCTCCACAACTCTTTGAGTTTGATATGAGCCCCTGGATTTTACAGTTGAGGTAACAGAGTTTGGACATTGAGTGGCTTGATCAAAGTACCACAGCTAGTGGATGAAGGAGTCCAGGTCAATCTAGATTCTTTTGACTAAAAGCCAAGGAACTTCCTATTGCCCCATCCCGCCTATAGGGCATAGTGAAAGAAGTCCTTGACTGGATCTCATTTCGGTCCTCACTATGGTTTATGTGTATGCTGCTGGACAGGTAACTGTGGACTGAAATTAAGAACTTGAGCTTAATCAGATGAGTGAAAATGTGTGTCAGGCTGGCTGACATTGCTAAAAGAGAATATGACTTGAATACTGCCTACCTCTTTCCATCTCTGCTGCTACCACCCTAGTGCAAGTCTCCGTCATCTCTTGACAAGGTCACAGCACGGCCTCATGTTGGTCTGCTCCTGTTCTTCCCCACGACAGTGGTCTCAAAGCCCCCCAAGGAACATTTAAACATGCAAATCACATAATGCTAGTTCCTCACATACCCTTCCATTGTGCACGGGACCATACTTACCTTGAAACACAAGGTCCAGCCAAGTCTTCTGATTCATCTCATGTCTCTCTTATCCCTTGTTCACTATTTTCCAGCCTCTGTGATCCTCTTCTTTCTCTCAAACATGTCAAGACCATTCCTGTGACCAGCCTTTGCCCCAGCTCTTTCTTACACCAAGCATTCAAGTTGCAGCTCAGATATTTCCACTTTAGAGAGGACTTCTCTGAATGCCTGCCTGAAGTAGTAGTCCCCACCCCAGTCTCTCTCTACCCCATCTACTTCATTTTCTTCGTAGAAATTCTTACTATTTCACATGATCTTATTTATTAATTTATTTCTGTGTTGTCTGTCTCCAAGTATCTAATATCCATGATTATCAAAACTGTGTCTATCTTTTGCTATGCTTTTTCTACATATTTCCAGAGGATAAAGGGGTGCTGAGTGGGTAGTAAATGCTCAGTAAGGTGAATGAACCCCAACTGTAATTAGCATTAATAGCCACATTTTACAGAGCTTCCTCTGCCTCAGGTACTAATGTGATCTTTACATGAATGATCTCATTCACAGCAACCCAGTGAGTTAGAAATGACTCTTAACCCCCCATGTTAGAGCTGAGACACGGGCTGAGAGAGGTTAAAGGCCATGCTCAAGGTCACACAACTTGTGAGTGTCAAAGGCAGGACTGGAACCCAGGTGTACAAATGACAAGCTTACTCTCTGACCCCAATGCCCTGTTCAGACTGTGTATAGACTTGAGTTGCTTCTTTCATGGCTGGCAATGGCCATTGCTGAGAGCAAATGTTAGGTATTAAGGCAATGATTTTTTTCTTTTTTATTGGAGTTGACCAGTCCAGGGCTCAGATCCAGGGCCACAGTTTAGTATGTGGGGTCAGGAAAATGACTCCATTCTTGGCAGTCCCATAGCTTTCAGGGCACCATTCTGATATCATTTGCCTTGGTGCTTTATGGATTGAGGGGGGACACAATCCAGACAAATCAATGGATCCCCTGACAGTAGAGGATTCTGAGAAAGAAAGAGGGTCATGGTGGAGCACTGTTTGATGCTCCCCCCTCTCCTCATATGCCTCCCATTAATTTCCACTCCTGCATTAGCAAAGCTGGCTGGGACACAGGCTCCATTTGGAAAAACGATGAAACACAAACGTTTATTGAGTCTGTGCTTCGAATCAACAGGGTTTTCCTCAGATTGAGTTGCCGCCAATTATCCTCCATGCAATTATGGCGATCCCAGAAGCAAGCAGATGGGGAAGAGTTTTGTTTTCAAATGGAGGAGAAACCAATATGTAGGAAGAAAAGGCAGCTTGTTCATTTGAACAGACTCCAGGTGGCTGGTCGCCAAAAGGCAAAGAGCTGGGGAGCCAGGTCTGGCCCTGGATCAGTCTGGCTGCCCACAGACCAGAGGAACCACCGAGACAACGGGGCTCTGCCTCCACTCATCAGGCTTGCCTGCCATCAGCCAGCTTGGCTGGGCGAATGGAGGCTGAGGGAGAAACGGCCCACAGAGGCCCTTCCAGGTCAGGCTCCCGACCTTGATGCCTTTAGAACATCAAGTCCCGCTATTTTGTTGTTGTTCAACAGTGACATGATGGTTTGTTTTATCAGAGAAAAAAATTTAAGAAAAGATGTAAAGAGCTCAAGCCATATGGCAAACCTCCTTGGATGGCTTTGATCATTTGGAGTTCCACACAACCTAAAAGACATTCCGCCTTTCTTAAGGATTAGATTGTCGTAAACTTCTTGCTGGACTCTGCCTCTTGAGGTTACTGTTCCCAAAGAACTGAGGATGCTGTTGAGTGATGGCCGTAATTATTTCTGTCTGTATTTTTATTTATAATTACATGGTCACATAGGGCTCCCTCAAAAACAGTCAATATTTGCCAGTTTCAGGATCATCAGTGCTTAGAGGGAATTTCTTTTCTCTTTGATACAAAGGGACCGTTATCAAATCCAAGGCACGTGACATGGAGTATGAGCAAGATTGGCTCACTAAATTAATGGAGGTAAGAAAAGTAAAATTAATGAGGGAAATTCCATGCAAAAATCAGCCTGACCCATAATCCAAAAGAAGATAGCTTGAATTTTAGTTATCACCCACATAGCAAATAATGAGTTACAATCCTGTTTCCAAAAAGTAGCCCTTTTCCCTAGAAAAACAAGTGAAGAAAAGTTATCTGACCTCAGGTTTAGTCCCTGTTCAGCCACTTAATAGCTGTGTAACTTTAGTCAAGTTGTCTACATTGTCTGAGACTTGGTTTCTTCCTCCAGATTGAAGTAGCACTCCCAAATTCTGGGATCAGTTTCACGAATGGATCCAGAAACATACATTTTTGGTTAGAAGGGAAAAAAAAAACACCCTGATACATTTCGTGCTTTTTAAAGGGCTGATTCCCTCTGGAAGCGGCTAAATGAGATGGCCAGAGAGCATGTTGATGATTTCACAAATGATTACAACAATTGCATGTCTCTTACCTGAACGGATATTGCAGGGATATACTGGGATATGCAAAATAGAATCTGGCCATACAGCAACATGTATGAGATGGATGGTGCCTGTTTTGATGGTAAGGGGAAAAAAAGCCCAGGACACCTCTCAGAGGCAGGAAGCAATTTTGGAAGTGCTGCAAAAGACAATGATATTGTTCTTGGTTTAATAGGTGATCTACCCCATGAAATAAAGCTGCAGGGCCACGTTTGTCTTAGTTAATAATGTCAGCGGAATGAGGAGGTTTAGCTGTAATAACAGTAATAACTGTGTCGATGTAACTGCTGGGGCTGAATTTCCATCTGCAGCCTCGTAATATATGACCTTTGTTATGTCTCTACCTGTTGATTTTTTAAAGGCAAAATTGGCTTGTCTGTTCTGCTCAGGGGATGGAGGCTGAAAGAGTCCATTTTTCCCTAGATAAATCAAGGTTTTGTGGGTGGTGATTTAATCTCCCAATTGTCCTTTTGGACTTGATTAAAATTGCAGACAAAGGAAGTCAGACTTTAACAGATACATTGTTACTTTGATTCGGAATAGATGGGTTTAAAGGTGGACATTTTTATTTACTTCTTGTCTTTCATCAGCTCCTTTTTTTTCCCCATAAAAAATAAATATTGACACCTGTGTTTTCTTCCTATGCCAATCCTCCTGACCTCCCTTGATAGAGTTAACCATTCCCTACTCCTGGAATATGTCTCTCTTATTACACTTGTCCTACTATTTCGAAAAGCATGCATTAACCCATTTTATGTTTATCCCTGGCTCGTGAGTGTTTCAAAGGTGGAGACTAGGTCTTGCTTACCTTTGGATCTCTAATACCTAAACTGGAGACTTGGCTGATGTGCCATACTTCCCAGAAGTGCAATGGAATATTCTGTCTAGTGCATTTTTCCCCAAAAATGTTTTCACACGATATGCACTCATTTTGTTCTCTCAATCATCTGATGCAGTGGTCAGGAGAGGTAATGAGCAGAAGAAACTTGATTAAGTGAGGTGCATTGATTGGAAGTTGGTCAAATTGCTCAAGATTGCCTAACAAATTAGTAGTGAACACAAGGTCAGAGCTCATTTTTCTAATTACTAGCCTTGAGCTTGGACCAATCCATGTGGGATTGGTAACCCAGGGGACACGTGCAATTATAGATACTTTTACCATGATTGTTCCCTCTCTACTATGCCCAGGCTCATATACAATGTTTCTTTATTTTTCTTTCTATCCCATCTTCCTTTCCCTCCATTAATTTTAATTTAACTTAGTTTATTAATTAATTTATTTTTACCTTCTTCCATTTTGTTCCCCTCACCACTGCTTTTTTGGTCCTCCTTTTGCCCCATTTGAAGGCTTAAGGCTGTCTGTGACATACTGAAACTGATTGTTTAGCTTAAATAATGCCAAGAATTTCCCTGGCAAGCCTTATATCATGTAGACTTGTCTTTTTCAAGCTTGGGGGTCTTAGAATTGGGAGTTCCAGAAGTCCCAGGATAGGCACGTTGTACTGAAAATATGAATGGCAATATATAAGGAGTGTATCATTAGGGAAGGGGTACAGACAGTGAATTCCAGGACTTCGGAGGACACTGAGCTGAGATCATTATAGGGACATGGAGAGACCTGTGGAGGAGGGGAAATGGTGGTTGGCCCTTGAAGGACCTAGCAGAGCTCTGGGGTCAGCTGGCTTGGGTTTGAATCATGCCTCCAGCACTGATTAGCTGAGTGAGCTTGGGCAAAGTCATTATCCTTCCTAAGCTTTAGTTTCCCCACCTGTAAAAAGGATATAATGACAGTAATAATCATACTATTTCATGCTGTGAAGATTAACAAAGACAATATAAATAAAATGCAGAGAACAGTGCCTGGCCCATGGTCACTGTTCCACACACATTAACTATTATTCCTAAAGTGCTAATTTTCTGTTATTTTTTGGTGCACCCATAGGCACAGGTGCATTATAGAGTGTAACAAAATTCACCTGAGTTTCTGTGGTAAAACATAAACCCTCAAAGCTTTGAATTGTGGTAATAGACCTCAGGCCCTGGACACTCTGTCCAATCTCCTCTGACCTGATGTGCCCATGGAATGGTTTAGAAGCATAGACTGGGATGGGTCAATCACAGCTGAAGACCTTGAAGGGGGAACTGCAGAGTTCCTGGCCCTCACTGGATGGTTGACCAGATGTTTTAGAGAGAATGCAGTCCTACTGGGTAATTCCTTGTTGAGTACAATGGCCACCGCCTACTGTAGTCCTGCTTGTAAAGACAAAATGATGAGTAGCTAAAGCCTGTTCTCCCTAGTCCCCAACTTGCCTTCTTTGGAATCTCTTATACCCATAGCCTCAAACACCCAGCTCTCTTTAGCTGGGAAGGCTGATGCTGTCTTCTTCACCATGGTGGTAACCCATCTATGTTTGTCCATCTAGCTCAGGACACTACCCATCCATTCCATTCTCCACCTCTATCCCTGCCTCTAACTTCTCTATCCCCAGTAGGAGTTTGTAAATCCAGTAAGTAAATTTGTGATAGGCAACCAATGAGTGATACTGCATGCAACAGGTTAAGGGAATAGGGTTGATTCTTGTTATTTGTGGTAGTTATGTCTATAAAGTGGCTGTGAACCTTGAGTTGGAGAGCACTGAACCATTTCTTCTAGGGGACACACAGGGTCAGGTTCTTGTGAGCCTCTGGTCACATTTTTGTCAGCCAATGGATACATAACCTTGTTTTATGTGTGTTTCTGTTTAAAGACTCCTTATTTAATATATATTTTTGGTTCAGTAACATTCAACTCATGGCCAACTGCACTACAACTCTTGCCTGAGTGACACTTACCTAACACATGTACTTTCTCATATCACAGCCTTCTTGTGCAAGGAACACTAGACAGAACCCTAATACTACACTTGGGGCCATTTTCAACAGCAAAATCACCAACCAAAAGCACAAAAATGTGAAGATCATGGCACTATAGAGATCCTGAAGAGGACACTTGTTTCCAGGATGACAGCTAAAGCAAGAAGGCAGAGCACTGTCTTGGACCTCAGCTGGGAACATGTGTGTCACCAGACTCCAATCTTTTGTCGCTCTGCACGTGTCTGCAAATGGCCACAAAAAGCTCCACAAGTATTGATTTTAGCCAATAAATTTTAGCTAGTGGGAAAATTTGCAAATACAGAGTCTGCAAATAATAAGGATTGATTTTTATATATGTATGCATTTTCACAGAGTTCAGGCTACAAAGGAAACTCTCTTCTGGGCTACCAGGACTGAACACCCTTTGAGGGCTCAATGACATTTTACTGTCAGAAGAATGGTGGTCTTCAGGTTCCAGTGTGTACATCTGCTTTCCGGTTAAGACTTCGGAGTCAGTCATACGAGACTCCCCATGATTAGCTGTGCAATCTCAGGCAATTCAACATTTTTGAATCATGGTTTAGCTATGAGATATAAATTATTGGGAACTTATGTTAATATTTATATTTATCCCTTAGAAAGTTTTTCGTAAGACTAAAGAATACACATAAAGGACTACTGGGTAATCATATCTGACATACTGGAAGTATTCGATAATTTACCAAGTATTTTTTGACCCTATCTTTGATTGTCTTCTCTTTTCTTCAATAAATAGCCAACCTGACCTGTCCTTCAAAGCCCAACTAAAGTTTCTCTTCCAGTTTCACTCCAGAGTCCCTCTGGAGGGTTCCATGTCCTCCAAAATCATGGCACTGACTACTCAAACCCCTTGCTATGCTATGCCATAACATAGTATGCTATGTTATGGAATCACTTACATCTTCATTTGTACTTTTGTCTATTTTTGCCTTGTTCTCTCCATTACACAGACATAAAACACATCTGAATATCTACCATGTGCAGCAAGCATTCCATGCAATGCTCTGTGGGTCCCTGACCTCAATGTGTTCAAGACCTTGGAATGATTTCTGATTATTTTCATATTTGCATAGTGCTTTCTCGTGGCATTTCTATGAGTCTTTGCCTCATTTATTTTTCCACATTTAGGTCTCTTTACAAAATGGGCAGGGCCAAGTCCAGTATGTCCATTTCATAGATGAGTAGGCTGACTGTCTGAGAAGTGAAATAAGTTGTTCTATTTCACCTGAGAACACATTACTTGCAGGGAGACATTTGTTGGTGCTCTGATGTTTGTGTGAATTCTTTTAATGAGGGAACTCTAACCTCCCTGTGAATTCTTTTAATGAGTGAACTCCAACTTCCTTCCTAGCCTGAACTCTGCCTCGAAAAGTTCTTTTCTATTCCAGGTTAGCCATTAGTGGTTGTGTTGGTGCAAGTGTATCATTACCACCCTGGTAGGACAGTGAACACCCCAGCAGGGGGATCTGCCAAAGATCCCAGCCAAAATCTGGCAGTAACTATTTGAAATTCCAATTCTGATGCTGATCTTAGCTATAAAAACAATTCGAACATCATGGACCATTGCACAGAAAGAAAGAAAGAGGCTGGAGACAGATAGTGGACAGCAGGAAACACAGCAGGAAAGAGTTATGATGTAAAATATTTGTATCAGATGCCTCTGGTCATTCCTTTTTTGAGCTCATATTGACAGAGTTTTCTCTATCTCTGCATTCAGAGTTTTGTATTCTTCTAATATCAGACATTTAAACCTTTGTTCCAATTTAGGTCAAAATTACTCAAGCAGAACCCTGAGTTAATGTGTAAATTTTCCCCTAGGGTATCCCTCATTTTGGAATGAAAGCCTTAGTCCCATCTTTTCAGGCATTAGAGAGCAGGCTTGGGGGTGGGAGCTAGCAAGAACTTTCTAAGTATTATTCCAAGAAAATATCATGCATATCAATTGAATATACTCTGCTTTGTCCTTTTTGAGTCTCGATGTTTGTAATATCCTCTATTATTCAACCATCTGTCTCTTAGTCTGTCATTTGTGATGTGGGGGAATGGAAAAAGATTTAGTCTCCTAGGTCTCTTTTAGTCTTTACAGGGTGGTATTTGGGGATTTCTCTTTCCTTCTCATCTACTCAGTATTCTTTCCAAACTCCCGACCCCTTTGTGTTTATGTTATTATTATTGTTAAATGATTATACATAAGGGTTTAAAAAAAGAAAACAAATTCTCTCACCTTGCCCCTTTTTTTCTTCCCCCACATTCCACTCCTTGTATCCATCGTTGACCATATCTTGAACTCTCAATCTTAGCAACATCCGTTGACACCCCCTCTTCCCATACATATGGACAGGTAAGAAATTAGTTCATTATCCACTTGCTCTGCATTTCTCTTCCCAGTTTTTTAATTAGAAAGATCTTAATCTTCTGTTTGTCTATTGGTTATCCTTGTAAATTTAAATATATGCTTCAACTTCTATTTGGTGGTCCATCAACTCTGGTAAGACAAGGACTCTTGTTTTTGTTTTGGTTGCCATTGGCAGAAATTTGTCTCTACTAGAGTTGTTTTGGTAAAAGACCAAGCCTAGTTTTTGCGCTGTAAGATGAGCTTATCCAGCAAAACTACCTGTCACCAGCTTGGTGATAAAAACTCTGGGACAGAGACACATTGGAAACCAATATCATAGAAGGTTTAGTTAAGTTAAAACTGATAAACTCAGGGTAAAAAAAAAAAAAAAATCAACATGATAAACAGTAATTGGGAAAATCGTTCACTTAAAAAAGAAACACTATCCAACAATTAGCCGAATTAGCACCTCTATTGATTCTTGGAAGTATTTTCTCCCATTTAACTTCCTCAGATCAATTAGCTTGGCATCTGCCTCCAACTTCATATATCAATATAACTGTTTTCTCCCCAGCCTAACTGCTACTGAGGAGATAATGGGAGGGGTGGACCATTTTACAAGACAATAACACGGTTCCTGGAGAAATAAATCTAGAGACTGAAGGAATCAGATTTATTTCCAAAGAAAGTGGTACATCCCTCCCATGGTGCCTAATACACCGTGGTTAAACAATTAAGTTTATTTTTGGATACAAAGTTAATTACTTTGAAAAGTCAGTGATACTGCCATTGACAAATACTACCCTTAAAACCCTCAGAAATAACAAGGCAGTCGCTCAGAACAGCTAAAATGGCAACATTTGACATTTGTTATTGCAGGAATTATGGTCCTCCTGCAAAGTTACCTGATCTTTCTCATCTTAATTGAACCTTAGCAGGGCAGGCTTTGGAAGTTACCTGGAGGTGGAGACTGAGGACCCCATTATTTTCCTTGTTAGGCCCAGTGAATATTCCCCAAATGCCTTGATTAGCTGTCAAGCACCTTTCTTTCAATTGTTAAATCCCTTGATTTTAAATTCTATTTAGGAGCTAGGCAGGCTCCAAATGTCAGAGCACACCGTCATAATGGCCAATGAATGACTTGAGATTTGGTTTGCCTTCTGCAAAATTTAGATCCCTGTTAGAAGCAAAGGATCACAAACAATAGGGAAGTAATTGAACACTTGTGTTATACAAAGTAAGATTTATGTGGCCATTAAAAATAATGTCTGTAGATAATATTTAATGATAATGAAAAATGCTGCAATATACAGTTAGGTGTAAAAAGGCAGGAGACAAAATTACCCCAGGAAGCTAATTTTATTTAAAACAGCTGCATGCGGGTCATCAGAAAAAAAAAAAAAGACTGGAAAGAAATATTCTGTTTATTTCAGGAAGGTGGGTCTATGGTGGGTTTATGGATGGTTTTTATTTTTTTCTTTACATTTTTCTGCATTTTCCAAATATTCATCTAACACACTTATTTTTTGTAATCTGAAGAAAAAGACTATTTTAAAAAAATTGAAAGGACTCTGAAGGTTCAGAATTTCAGGGGGTCCAGAGTCTTCTGCCTCACTCTTTTTCTACCTACTCTTTCATGATGTACCACCGGCAAAGAGCTGGATATCTCCACATTTTTCCTCTCTATGAAGTTAAAAAAGGCCGTTATCTACTTTGCCATAGAGGGACATAATGAAGGATGACAGAATGGTGCCTATAAAAACATTTATCACTTTAGAGAACAAAACGTTTATCTATTCTAATATTGTGTTTCCTAAGTGATGATGGGTCAGTTAGAAGCCCAGCAGGAGACAGTGGATACGTCCACAAGGGATCACTGACTAAAGTTTCCTGAAAGGGCTATTTACAAAGATGGCAGCTGACTTAAGGGAAATCAACAAGGATGGTGGAACTGGGGAGCAGTGAGTTGTAGGGGAGATCTGGATGAAAGTAGCCACTGTTGGTCTTTGTTGTGACAGGCATACAATGGAATACTACAAAGCAACTAATTGTAATGAACTATTGCTAGACTCAACAACATAGGTAAATCTCAAAATAATTATGTTGAACAAGAGTTCATATTCTATGATTCCATTTCTATTAAATTCTAATCAAAGTAAAACTAATCTATAATGACGGAAAACAGATCAGTGGTTGCCTGGGGCTAGGAAGGCAGGGACAGAATGGATGGGGAAATTAGGTAACTTTTTGTGGTGGAGTTTTCTTTTTAGATTGTGGAGGTGGTTGTATGGATGTATACATTTGTCAAAACTCTTGAAACAGTGAAAATAAAAGGAGTTTTTATGACATGCAAATGAAGTTGGTAAAAAGAAAGGGGGAGAAGAAAAAGGAAGAAAGAGGAGTGAGGGAAAGAAAGAGAGAGAAGCCACTTCTAACAGTTGGTCCAGCAGGGAGGAAGCTAGGAGATAAAATGCCAATCCTCCTCTCCTCCCCCTCACTGGTCTCTTGGCGCTGTCTCTCAGTTACCCTACTCAGAAGCTGGAGGACAAGGCAGTCTGTTGGGGAAGACTTTAGAAATCAGCCTGCTGGGGCCCAGAGCAGAATGGACAGTGGATCTGTAAGAGCACATGGAGAATCCTCAGCACAGAATGTTTCTATAGTGTGAGGCCCTTAAAGAACCACTGGGGAGAAAAATGTTAGGAAGAAAAGTACTTCTTGGTTAAAAGACTTACAAATGGGCCGAGTGACAACACTAGGCAATTTGATTGAGGGACTCTGCCTATACTAGGAAAGTCCAGTGTAAGATTGTAATAAAAAGTCATCCATGGTGTGCGTCTTTCCTGTCCCTACACATAGAAAGAAAAACCCAATTATATGCGCAACTGTAGAACCATCTGTTTGCAAGTCCCAAGGGACATGCAGAGCACAGTCATGCCCATTTTTCTGGATGTCAAGATCAAAGTTAGGGTCTCTTTCACACAGCCTAGTGTCCCTCAGTGATTCATTAAGTGTCTCTGATCCCTTTACATGCATTTATTTAATACTTTATTTGCCTACTGTCACTAAGAGTAATTTATATTTGAAATTCAGTGGATGACTGAAATATGATATTATATATAATTTTTAATGCCAACTAACAATAAAATTTTTTTACGGTATGGCACACTTCCAAGTTTAGGGAGATAAAAGGTAAACGTAATTTTTAGCATCTTTAGAAAGATTCAGTTTAATCAGAATACTTATGCACTTCTATAAAATAGTGATGCACACATGGATACTATTGGGGTATATAGGACTTCCTGTCCCTTCATTAAATGACCTCAGATAGCTCTTATAATTTTCTTAAGCTTTTGTCAAATTCATTGTCACTTTTCTTCTCTGTCAGACCAATGCTTCCCAGTACTTCCAACTTGCCTGACTATGCAACTATTTGAGCCCAATCTAGGGAGGATGGAAATACTGAATTTCAGTATTTGTTAGAATTGTGTGTAAACTAAAGGTAAAGAGTTACCTACAGACTAAAAGAGACCCATTTTGATAAATAAGTTTGGTAACACTGACTTTGCCTTTTACTAGACTTTTTTTTTTTTTAAGGTTTTCAGATACACTCTGGATTTTTAAGCCCCCTTCAGTTCTATATTTCTAGATTTCCATCCCATCTCTCAGGTTTACAAATTTCTTATGTTTATTACCTGTTTTACCAGGTTGTGTTTTAAGTTTGTTTTTCTCAAACTGTAAGTGATTCCTGCTTCCATATGTGTTTGGGGATGTGGAGGAAAAGCCTGAGATCTAAGCATACCCCAGTTGATTTTATAGATCTGGTTATAGCTTTGCTCAGTCAGGGATTCCTGCGTGTACGGTTCTACTCTTTGAACATGAGTCACATGCTTTTCGATGGGACCCTCATAACTGACTGTCTATGTTTTTTCCATTTGATGATCCTATTTTAGGAAGCATGGCAAATGAGACCATAAATATATTTTAGCTTACTTGGACTAATAATTCGGAATCTGTGGTTTGGATCCTATAAATCCTTAAAAATGTAGATATCATGATGCCTATTTTACTACTGAAAGAACTGAAGACTAGGAGAGATTTTTTTTCACTTCTTCCAGATGTTTCATTAGTTAGTGGAGAGCCAGGACTTATATACAGATTTGTCTGGCTCTTTTAAAAGTAATTATCAGTTCAGGGACACCTGGGTGGCTCAGTTGGTTAAACATCTGACTTTGGCTCAGGTCATGATCTCTGAGTCCTGGGATTGAGCCCCATGTTGGGCTCCATGCTTAGGAGGGAGTCTACTTGTCCCTCTCCCTCTGCCTCTCCCCCTGCTCATGCTCTCTCTCTATCAAATAAATAAAATCTTAAAAAAAAAGTAATTATCAGTTTATTAAGTTCTCTTTCATCCAGAATTCAGGGAGATACCACATGGAGACATTCATGAGTGATAAGAAGACTGTGTGTGCCTTCTAGATTGGGAAGGTCCATTTTGGAGTCAGGGACCGTATTCACTTTATGACACATAGTGTTATCAAGAAATTTTGTTAATTGAATAAAGAATCTGATGTTTATATTTATGGCCTGTAGTTTCAGATTTCAGAGTAAAGCAAAAAAAGTGGCTTTTATAAATCTCTGATTTTATATGTTTTAACTGTCAATAAATAGAAGCTATTCATTTGGTTACTCAAAGAATATTTACTGAGCACCTACCAAGTACCCTACATCAGTGCATTAGTTGTATGACAAGTTATTCCCAAACTTAGTGGCTTAAAACAAGTCACATTCATTATCTCAGAGTGTCTGTGGGTTAGGAATCTAGGAATGGATATGCTGGATGGCCCTGACTCATGGTCTCTTATAAGATTGCAATCAAGGTATTTTTGGGAGCTGCAGTCACCTCAAGGCTCAAATGGATGAGGCTCCATATCCAGGTTCACATCCAGGTTCATTTACATGGCTGTTGAGCAGTCTGAGAATATCCACTGCCAAGCTCACTCACACAGCTCTGGGGAGTCTTCAGGTTCTTTTTCTTTTCTTTTTTTTTTTTAAGATTTTATTTATTTATTTATTTATTTGAGAGAGAGAGAGAGAGAGAACACGAGTGGGGAGGAAGGGCAGAAGGAGAAGGAGAAGCAGACTCCCAGCTGAGCAGGAAGCCCAATGCGGGGCTTGATCCCAGGACCCTGGGATCATGACCTGAGCTGAAGGCAGATGCTTAACCGACTGAGCCAGGTGTCCCGAGGCTTCAGGTTCCAACTGGACGTCAAGTGGAGACATCAGTTCCACACACTGTGGGCCTCTCTTTAAGGCTACCCAACATGGTAGCCTGCTTCCCCCAGAATGAAGGTTCTGAGAGAGAAAAAGAGAGACAGAAACAGAGATAGATGAGACAGAGAGAAGAAGATGGAAGTCTTAGTCTTTTTGTAACCTGGTATTGGAAGTGACATACTGTCACTTTTACAGTATTCTATTCTTTAGAAGGGAATCATGAGGTCCAGCCAACACTCAAGGGGGAGTAGATTATAAAAGTTCAGAAACAGTAGGAGGTGGGGAGTGCTGAGACCTATCTGAGAGGCTGCCTACCACAATCAGTCCTACTCAATTAACAAGTAGTTGGTGATTGAGGACCAACATGGTACCTAGAATTGATAAGGATGTTCTGTGTAGCAGTGATGAGTAGGCTCAGTGGCAGCCAGAAGATGAGTGTGAGTCATTTTCTCTTCCCAAGATGATTGCAGGGGAGTTGAAGAGCTGGCCTATAAGCAGCAGAAATAGTTAATTAATACAAGCCTGTATGTAATTCTTTGTAAAACAAGCAGATCTTGCCTATTACAGATGAAGCATACATCTTAATACCTATCATTTAAACTGGAAAGTCGCAGGTCCTGCATGAAAGAGGTTGTACAGGAGTGCAGGGGAAGGGAAGATGCCTGCAGAATTCAGGGACTAGCTACACCTAAAAATCGACCTGAGAACCCAGTCACAGTTTTTAGGTTTCAGAGAAAGGCTCCTAATCACTTTCATAAATTTTATTTTATTTTACTTTATTTTTTTCACTTTCATAAATTTTAATTCATTAAGCATTTACTCTATGCCCCCTCTGTGTGAGGCACTGTGCAAAATATTACAAACAGAATCTTCTTTTATGCACCTAATAACCCTGAAGGTAGTTATTATTACTCCCATATTTGCAGATGAGTTTGATGAGATTCAGCTATTCATTAATGGTAGAGCTGAGATATGTTTGCAGTGTTGTATTGTCTGTACAATATCACTTATTTTTTTCTTTTAATTCTATTTTTATTTAAATAAAACTGGTCCAGGATCTATTTAAGGCCTCAGAGATACAGAGATGAACTAGGTAGAGAGTGCCCTGAGGACTTATGGTTTCTATTCTCGTGAGAGGAAGAGGGGTGGGTTGGGCAATTAAAAAAAAGAATAAACCAGAATAAAATATCAGGTAGGGACAAGTGATTCATCTGTCTTACCTCACTGGAATGCAAACTCCTGGAGAACAAAGACTTTGTCATTCACCACTGTATTCCACAGTGCCCAGAAGAGTTCTCAGCACAGAGTCAGAGTTCAATCAATATTTGCAATTGACCAAAAATAAAATAGCAAGTAATAGAATGTACCAAGTAGAAGATAAAATGATGATGTGATAGAGAGGGACTGAGGGATCACTTCAGATTAGGTCATCAGGGAATGGCTCCCTGAAGAGCCAAGGTGTGAAAGACAAGAAACCAGCCAAACAGATATCTGGATGAAGAGCATTCTGGACAGAAATGAACTGCTGGTGCAAAGGCCCTGAGGTGGGAACAGCCTTGGTGGTTTTTAGCAACAGAAAAGAGAGGAGTGTGCTGAAGCACAGGAAATAAGGTGGAAAAGAGGAGGCCAGAGAGATGAGTAGGGCAAGGTCATGAGGTCATCAGGTAGAGTGTGGATTGTATTTTAAATGCAATAGAAGCCACTGGAAGGTTTTAAATAGGAAACCAAGAAAATGACACAGTCTTTTGCCACAGTCCAGGCAAGAAGTAATGGAGGCTTAGATTAGGGAATAGTAGTAGAAATGGAGAGAAGGGGGCAATGTTACTCATTGACAGACTGCTTATTCATGGTTTGAGTATGGGAGGGGGTGTCAAACAAAGTTGATAAATTGAGGATGACTCTTAACTTTCTGACCTTGTTTTTTTTAGGAAATGGTGGTGATGTTTCCTCAGCTATGGAAGAGAGACCAGAACCGTATTTAGTTTGCTAGGGCTGCCTTAACAAAGTACTCTATACCAGGTGGCTTAAACCACAGACATTTATTAAGGAGATGAGAAGTCCACAATCAAGGGTGCTGGGAGGGATGGTTACTTCCGACAGCTGCGAGGGAGCATCTGTCCCATGCCCCTCCCCTATCTGCTGGTGGTTTGCTGGAGATCCTTGGAATTCCTTGGCTTGTGGACTATCAATCCCATTTCTGCATCTATCTCCACAAGGCCTGAGCAGGTTGGAGACAGGGAGGGGAGCTCAGAGTTGCTCTATTGACTATGTTAAACAAGGCTTAACTATTAGAGTCCAAGTAGGAGAGCAGAGGAAAAAGAGGCAGGTCACAGCTGGGGGCTTTCATGGGGAAGGGCCTAAAGGATGGATAGAGTTTGAGCAACATTAAATTCCAGGCTTCCCTGGCACTCCCATTGCCATTTGGATACTACATGGATAAGCAAATCTATTATAACCCCAGAGAAGCATGTATTGTTTCTCGCTTCACAGAGGGAAAGATGGCCAAAGAATGGTTAAACTTCTTCTGATAAATAACTAGCCATTTCCAGATGGAGCTGACATGTCACCTGGTGAAACACAGACTTAGATATGTCTGTTGCTTCCCAATAAAAGCACCTCTCTTACTGTCCCTGCTATTGGGTGAGCCTCATCATGTCCAGGAAAATAAAATGAAGAAAATGGAGAAAATAAAATCACTGGGTTGGGAATGGCTCCTCCCTGTCACTTGATTTGAGGAATTTACTAAAAATTCTAGTCTGATCATGGTACTTCCTTGATTAAAGACCTTTAATTGCTTCCCACTGCTTTTAGGCAAAAAAACACCCTTAATTCTAAACTTGGCCTAGAAGAGCTTGCATGTGCTGGCCCTGCTAATTCTCTCTCTCCTCTGCATTCTGGCCTCCCTGGCCTTCTTTTATTTCCCGCTCCCTTCCCAACAAGACTCGTGGGCTCCCTTTTCCCTCAGGGATCTTGAACGCAACGGCCTCCGGGGTAAACGTGGATTTTTCTTGCCCCACCCCTTCCTCCATCTTATTAATTCCACTCATCCTCCAGATGACTGAAGTGCCTAAGCTTTTAGCTGGCACCGGAAACCTGTTTCATCCTCATCTTTGGACATTCTGCACTCATCTGCTTCTTCTTTTTGTAATAACTTTCAGAGGAACAGGTCGGTTTTAACAAAAAGTGGTTCATTTGCAACCCAGGCAGTTTTAGGATATTCCCTGCATCACCACTAGGGGGAGAGCTGCACTGCCCAAGTTTTCTGCTTCAGCGCTTTGAGTTTAGGTTCCTGGATGGAATGGAGTTCCGAAGAGAAAGTGAAGGGCGGATGCCCAGCTGCAGGGGAGAGGTGGGAAGTGAAGGCAGCGTTAATGCTGGAGGATAACAAAGTCAAACAAAGCCAAGACAAAGAAATCAGAGAGGAACAGTCGTTGGCGATCGCAGATGTTGAAGGGATACAGCACTAGTTTAAAATTTATTAGTGAAAGTTCTTGAGAGGAAAAGATATCTTTGCAGGGGGCTCTGCTAGAGGCTTTGATGCTCGGGGGTCTTTGCTTACTACCCCTTGTTGCCCCCACCACAAGAACAGTGGAGATAATCAAGTAGAGGCTCAAATGGGAATTTTACGACTCTCGACAGGTAATGCGCAGATTTGAATTTTGCTGCGCCTATCAAGAGGGTGGTGGTAAAAAGCTCGGACTATGGTTCTAGAATCTCTAACTTTGACTCCCAGATTTATCACCTCCTAATTGGGCTACTTTGGACACGCGACATTATTTCTCTGTGCCTTGGTCTCCTCATCTGCCGTTGAGAATAATATTAGTCCTAGAAGTGTTATGGTGAGAATTCACAAGTAAAAACGGTACTGTGCCTTTTATATGTCAGGTGTTATTCTAAGGGCTTTACATCTGGGTCCTTCAGTTCTCACAGCACCCCTTTGACATAGATACTATTGTCATTATTAGGATTATTCCTGTCACAGCTGAGGAAACGGATGCATAGAGAGGTTTAGAAACTTGCCGGAAGTCACACAGCTAGATGTGGCCAGAGTCAGGATTTGAACCCACCAGGCACTTAGAACAATGCTTGTTCAAATTAGGTGCTCCCAGAGGGTTAGATATTCTATTTACCAGGAAGCCCCTGCCTGGCCGTGTATGGTGGCTCAGGAGCCAGGCATATATTTTTCAGGGTGTGATTTTGTGCGAGAGGAGGTAGGGAAGGGGTGAAGGGCAGCAGGGGAAAAACTCTGATGCCTGTAGGATCCGCTTCATGGACTGTTTTTTGTTGATTTGTGAGAGGATTCTGGGAGGTCTGGGGTCTAAGCGCAATGTTTCTTTGTGTGGACAGCCCAGGGGAGTGGGACTTTTCTTCATTCCTGTGTGAAACATGGTGTAGCACCTGCGTCTTGTGAGGCCCAAGGGTCACAGAGCTCTTGAGGCGCCCCTCAGCCTCTTAGCTCACGATGTGGGTAGGATGGACACCCTGCCTCTGACTCCCAAGTGAACATCTTTTATCCCACTGAGGACCCTGGAGGCAACAAGAGTGGGAGAAGCTTCTAGAAGAACAGAATTTAAACCCATGGTCTGGAGTGAAACAGCATGTCTGATCTTCATAAGGACATGTTACACATCCCGGAGAACTTTTGAAATAACTGAGGGAGAATTAAGAGGAAGGAGATCAGATACCTTTAACATACAGGTGAGGTCAATAGGCACCCAAGAGTGATTACTCTCAGCGGGGACAAATCAAACTCGGTCTATTCGGTTTGGGGTTATAGGAGAAATAGGGATCGATTTCCTTTTCATTAAACTCTGTATTACCAAAAGGATATGCCTGTTATTGTACAGTATTTATTCCCTAGGACATCTTCCCCACGTCCCTCAGAAATCTGCATCCTGGAATCACGGTTTGATTGATGCGAGAGGTAGAAGCTATAGACAGGCACCAAGTTATAATTCAAGTTCAATTTATGGCTCAGTCTTGAAGCCAAATTGTAGTCAACACAAGTTTTAAAAACATACTCTCTTAGGAAAGGATGTAATGCCTCTCTACAGAATATGCTACATGAATAGAGACTATTGAAATAAGTGTTGTAAAAACTCAGTATTAGTATGTTCTATAACTGAGTAAAAGTCCACCACATGGGGCAGAAGTGTATGCTTGAAGTCTATATGCATCCAGAGTATGGGTATCTATAAAAGGTCCTGGAGGGCAGGACTGCATCTGCCTACCTGGTTTTATATGATGCCTAGAGCCCTGCTGGGTATAGACGGATACTCTATTGATGTTCTTTGAAGATACCGATGCCGGTAATTTCTTTCTGCTCACTCACCAGAAAGCACAGTTGCAAAATATAGCTAGCTCTCCTAAGAACAAATGACCTTATGAAATGGGAAAGATTTAGATTCTCCTGCTGGAGACATGGATCGGGTAACCAGCCTCAGAGATTAGAGGGATGCCTGTGTGTACTGTGGTTGCTACGAATTAACATGATTTCTGTCAAATTTATTATAGGCTGGTCAAGGTTAATAAATTTGTAGTTCATTTCTCAGTGGCATACTAAAGATGTAGAACAATAAACAATCATTTCTACCACCTTCTTTAGTAGATATAATAGCAATAATTGATTCTGGAATGTGACAAGTAATGGTGTTGGGGGGGGGCTGTTATATGACACATGATGAGGGTAAGCTGCCACAGAAGTTGGTAAATGTTCTCTCAGATCAAGAAGACTACTTGTGAAGGCATTTTCGTTCTTTCTTTCTTTCTTTTTTTTAAAAGATTTTATTTATTTATTTGACAGAGAGAGACACAGCAAGAGAGCGAACACAAGCAGGGGGAGTGGGAGAGGGAGAAGCAGGCTTCCCGCCGAGCAGGGAGTCCGATGCAGGGCTCCATCCCAGGACCCCGGTGTCATGACCTGAGCCGAAGGAGATGCTTAACGACTGAGCCACCCAGGGGCCCCAAAGTGAAGGCATTTTCAAATAGTTACCCTTCCCTTGTGTTGCACGATATCTCACTGTTATGAACAGGAAGGGATGCTCTGAAGTTTGAAAACCTTTATGAGAGCTATACAGAGAAATGATTAGTGAGGTTGGATCAGAAATGCTTGGAGGGTTTCATGCAGCTTTGCATGCGTTCCCAGAGTGATTTTGAAAATAACAGAGTTCTGGTCCTTGAGTAGAACAGACCTAACCTATTCTGAGGGCTTAGATCTGGGGAAGGAGGGGCGTGGGGGAACCAAGATTAACCAAAAACTTGGTATCTTTGTTGTTTCTAATGTTGTATAACATTAACCAGGCTGGACTTGCAGCTCTGAAACTAAGCATTTGGCATTCCATTGGATGCTGGAAGGTCAAGTGTGGGAAAAAGCAAGTTGCTTTCTGCTACACTGAAGCCCTAAGGCTTGATTATGGGGCCAGGGGTACAGTTTAAAACAGGGTCAAGACATAGATAAACAGATAAAAAAAAAAAAGTAGTCATGGGATTCAACCACAAATATTTTAATACCGCTATGCTTTCTCTGAATTTTCTTTTCTCAAATGGAGCTCTGTATTTGACAGTAGAGTTTTATTAAAGATAAATAAGTTTGGAGTTTAGACTAGTGTAGCATAAAGAACAGTGGATTGAATCGAGTCCTTAATGACTAAATAGCTATGTGAAAATCAAAATCAAGTCGGACTGTCTCTGGGGTAGAATTTCCATATGTGTTGAACGTGGAGAGATGGAGTAGGTGATGTCCAAGGTGATGGTTCGTACCGAATTCCACGATTCCTAATGGGACTTCATACATATTCTTGTCAGCTTGGAACCCAGCAGCCGCACTGTTCTGTTTTGCCGAGACATCTGACAATCTTCGGATTCTGCATTTCCCAAGAAGCACCTCTGTGGGGGCACTGACCCACTGATTACTATATCAAAGGAGCAGTAACCGAAAGGGGGAGGATGCCAGACCTTAATCCACCACTGGAAATGCAAATGCAACATCCCAGGCAGGGAAAATGTTGGTAGAGATACTTTTTTTAAAAAGTTTAAAAATAGGGTTCTTTAATGCAGTGAACTAGACATTGCAAAGAGAGGGGGAAAAAAACATCATATTCACATATATAATAAGCTGGCAAGTTACAAGTGGTTGGAGAGAAGAGAGAATAAAAAAAAAAGGCGACATACAGGAATGAGGAAAAGGATGGGGAGAGGAAGGAAAAACAGGAAAGGGAAGAAGATAGGAAGGGATGAAGCCATGAAGGGAAGGAGGTACAGACAAACTCTGATGTGGTGCCTAAGAGAACAGCTTTGGAAACAATGAGTTAACTCTCAGCTCTGTCTCCTACTAATTCTGTGACTTCCGGTGGTTGCTCAGCCTCTCTGAGCCTCAGTGTCCTCATCCATAAAATGTAGCTAATGATGCTTGGCATCTCAATTTCTTTCCAGAGTGCCTACTTCATCATGATGTTGTAAGATAACACAGGTGAGACACTTGGTCAAATCTCTAATAGATTTAGCTGTTATTATGGTGGTCGTGGTGGTGAGGATTAACTGGTAAAATGTATCTGGAATTCTTTAGAACTGGCACCTGGTAAGCAGTACATGGTGGAAAGCGAAAGGAATATGGTTAACATTTGAGAATGTATTTTAATGGCCTCTGCTTGTTGAGCACAATGCTGTCACCACCATGACCCTTAATGGTAGTGGTGGAGGGACAGTCACCTGGTCGAACCATCCCTTTCCCTTTATGGGTCAAGAAAACTCTGACGCTCATAGGGTACTGCCCCACAATTCTGCAGCTGGGAAGGGGAGTGCATTCAGAGACGCAATTCTGTTCTGCTGGAGTTTAGTTGTAACTCTGAGAGGTAAATATTCTGCTTTTCATTTATAAAAAATCCCAGAGAGAGGATCTAGGCCCATAATTCTCAGATTCCAAAACCCCACTCTCTTTCCACCCCAAGAACATACAGATGAGCATTTGTTTTTATTTTTTATTTTTTTATTTTTTTGAGCACTTGTTTTTAAAGATTTTATTTATTTGTCAGAGAGAGAGAGAGAGAGCACAAGCAGGGGGAGCAGACGGCAGAGGGAGAGGGAGGGTGAGGAAGAGGCAGAGGGAGAAGCAGTCTCCCCGCGGAGCAGGGAGCCCCATGCGGGCTCCATCCCAGGACCCTGGGATCCATGACCTGAGCCGAAGGCAGATGCTTAACCGACTGAGCCACCCAGGCATCCCCAGATGAGCATGTTGTAAACTGTTATGTGTGTAGCTTTCTGCAAACCACCCCTGCCCGATGGAAATATAATGCCAGCTAAGAATATGAGACGTCTGTGATTTAAAATTCTCCAGTAGCCACATTAAAAAAAGCAAAATGAAACAGTGAAATTCATTTTAATAGTATATTTTACTGAACCCAGTATACCCCAAATACTTTCACTTAAACATGTAATCAATATAAAAACAATTAATGAGGTATTTTACATTCTTTTTTTTTTTTTTTCCCTTGTGCTCAGTCTTTGAAATCCTGTATGCATTTTACACATATAACACATCTCAACTGGAACTAGCCACATTTCAAGTGCTTGAAATCCACAAGTGCCTAGTGGCTACCATCTTGGAGAGTGTAGACTTAGACTATTGCTCTTTCAATTTAGATGATTCTCCAAGCTCTGGAAGGCCTCAGGGTTGGTAGCCACAGCAAGGTTGCCACAGCATGTCAAAAAGAGGACAAATGTGATCAAAGATTTTATGAATTAACCCTGTCAGTGAATTTTGGACGACACTTGCTAAACCCACAAAGAAGAGTCTAACTTCTTTTGCCCCTAAGGAAAAAAAAAATGTTTTGTTCACTCAAAGTAGGAACTCAGGATGCTTTTACGTTTTTATAAGCAAAATTTTTAAGAGGTAGTTAGGATTTCATATGGGACAGAAAAAAAAATATTTAGAATTCATTTACCAGATATTTAGGGGATACAAAACAGGGAGATGGGAGAATGAGGACTGGGAGGATGTCATCAAAGTCTTTTATCAGCAAAGCTGTCACTTTATAGACACATAATCTGACAGGCACTATGCTGAGTTTGCTTTGCTTGAGAGCATCCACTTCTAAGGTAATTTTATGAACTTGACTCAGAAATTCATGGAAAAAAGTAAGAGACAATATCACATGCTTCTGCCTCTTTTATTTACTTAATGTCACATGAACCAGATGTCAGAACTCTTCGATTTGGAAATTTTTAAGTCCCACAACAAACTGGATAATAGTTAAAATTGACAGTGAGGGCCAAGGAGTTTCAAGAAAATGCTAAAGCTCTGACATTTGGGAACACAGTTATGTAATTCTTCACTGGAGGGTTTAACAGTTCCAGAGAGCCACAAGGGGGTTCTAGGAGCTTCCACCCCAAACCTGGACCAAAATCAGCTCCATTTTTATGTTCATAGCTCAGCTGACCAAAAACATACATTTGTGCCTAGGTTGTATGTAATAACTTCAGGTGTGTCCCTATATAAATATCATTTCCTCATTTCACATTCCTCACTTGATTTTTTCATCTGCACTATTGCTTTATCAAACTCTCCTTATTTTTATTATAATTCTAGAACAATTAGAAATACTAGTAATTAAATTGCTGAAATCTGCCTGCATAGAGTAAGAACATTTCAATTCTATCAGTATGGGTGTTAATTATTTTAGGCAAGCTGTCATTTAGGCTTTCTAAAGTGGATTTTGTTCTTGCAGTCAAGAACATTGCTTAGTGCAGAATTAATTAATCATTATAAATATAAAACCTGCAGTATCAGCTCCTGTGTTCAGAAAGGTTTCAAGAGGCAAGGTTGAAAGAGTCAGTAGGCTGCTGAAGGGGAATCTTATCATGTGCCCCCACCCCCAATCTGATAAAAGGACAATTAAGCTATGTACTTCGTTTTTATATAGGCCCTTACTTCAAGTATCAGTTCAAAAGCTGGGAAGGTCTACTTTTTTCAACACAAAGGATTTTTTTTTTTTTTAAAGTATCTTCTTTTAAAGAGATTTTTAAAAGCAAGGTTGACAAGGAAATCGCTGAAAATTGGAATTTACTTTGGCTAAAAGAAGATTCCCCTCACCCCTCACCCCTTGCACCAAATTTCATCCTCACGTAATGGTGACGAATACGACCTCTATCTCCTGTGGGCTCTGCATTTTCCCAGATACCCAGTGGCTACTTAAGAAATGTTCTAGACGATGACCAGAATGGTTATATTCCCTACATTAAGGCTCACAGTCATTCTGCTCCAAGAGAAAAAGCTCACATTTTCCATCGCCTTTCCTACTGTGTTTTAATAATGGCTGGATGATATTGGGTTATTTTCCTGCCACAATGGTGGCAAAATTCAACCAAGTTATACGGGAATACTCTGGCCGAAACAAGGAAGTCATGCCTATATGGGTAAAGAAACCAGTGCCATAACAATCTCAATAATGATGGTATAACTAACATTTAATAAGCCCACTAGATGATAGCTACTTTAAGTGCTGTACATGTAATTGCCTTGGATAAGCACTTTATATATAATTGTCTCATTTAAATCTTACCACTCGGAAGCAAAGGGGTCCCCAATATAGAAAAGTGTGCACACTTTTTAAATATAATTTTGCTAATACCTCAGAATTTTAAAAAGCATTTATTTAAAAAATATATGTTGAAAATGGGTTCTTTCCAAGGCACTCTCCTAAAAACAAGACCAAGTGCACTGCTTCTCAAACCTGAATGTCTAAACAAACCCCCTGAGCATCTTGTCACATTGTGGATTCTGATTCAGTCGGTCTGGGTGTGGCCTGGGATTCTGCATTTCTCATAAGCTCCCAGGTGATGGCTACGGAGTTTGAGGACCACCCTTTGAGAACAAGGACAGGGTCTATACTTAAAGCAATTTTGAAGGGATAAAAGCCAAAGGACTATGTCATCATCGTTCTGAAGAGTCAATTAGTAACTGCAACTGAGGAAGTCAGGGTTTGCTGTGTCGAAAGAATTCCATTTGAGTTGGGCCTTGAATAACGGGTAAAAGTAAGTGGAAAGGAGGGTTGCTTGGTATGTTCTTGGAGGTTAATTTGTTTTTAGAAAAGATGTAGAATATTTCCTAAACCGTGCTGGAACATATATGGGGCTTTTGACTCTCTTAGAAGAGAACCAGCGGGGATCTGTATGTCTTACTGGTGTCTCCACCCACATTTGATATTCTCTACCAGTTGTTCCTACTCTAGTCATTGAAGCATCTACCCACATCGGGGCAGGCGGTGACTGAAAAGTACGATAGAGTCTGTGTGGTACCTAGTATTAATTATGCAAGCAGCCCCCCCTTTTCGTTTATTTTAAAAGATACCATTTTATGATTTGTATCACTACAATTATGTTTCTAATGGGATTTTAATTGATTTTGAATCCAATTAAAGAAAACCTATTTTTAAAGCACATCTCAGCTGCTGCCACTAGGAAGTCACGCCAGACTGGCGCAGTATAAGTCATTGGAGCATAATTTGAATGCATTTGGTGTGATCAGCCAGGGGATTTGTGAGTGACCTATATTTAATGTTCTTTTAAAAAATTGTCTTCATGTGTTTTGTACTTCGCAAGACTATGTCTATGCCCTAATGATATAAATAACCATTTTTACTGAGAGAGTTCTATGGTCTTTTGGGTAAAAGTTATTGGTTCTAGTTTTTGAGAAAGACATTTTTCTAGGACGCAGTGCCCCTTTGTCCATATATTGTGTCTGTAAATTATGATTTTTTTCCCCCCAAAGTCACATCTATTCTGAGCTCCTACCGAGGGCTGTTTCAGACCATTAAGTTTTTTCTAGACTTGGTTCAGTTACATTACTCACAAACTTAAACATTTTAATGGTTCCTCCTTGTCTATTGAATAAACTCTACAATCATGGCCCCTCGCAGTATGGTCCGAACCTAAACTTAAATCAAATTCCAGTACTTTCTATCCTTCCCTCCTGTCCCACATGCTATATATTCATTGTTACTGCTCTCATTCTTTCTGCCTAGAATAAGTGCTTTAATAGTGTGGTTTTGAAAGACTAGTCAGAACCAACTTGAAGTCATGTGGTGATTAGGAACAAGGAGGGGAGTGGATCAGTGACATAGAAAGAACAGGTAGCCCCTCCACAGCCCTCTCATTGAACCTGTATAGAGGGAGTTCAAAAGAAATGGAAAAGTCCCAGAATTTTAGGTAGCAAGTCTAACAACACTGTATAGCTACAACAAACAACTAAATGCTCAAACCTCAAACGCTGGTGGTCTGTGGCCCAGGGGAACTTTTTACCCTTTGCATTTTAAAGTGCTGGGCTTAAGTAAGGTCTGAGGAGTGTAATAAAAGTGACATTTTTGTAAGGTAACCAGCATTAAAAAAATGTCAACATACAGCAGTTTTGCCCATTTTGAGGTGAGCCTTAACTGGAATGAAAATGTCTTCTGTAACTAATCCTTGTCTCAACTAAGTCTGTTAGGCCAGTCATTCACGGAGACCCACGTACTTCCAAGCTTCCTAACCCCTGCACAGCCCCACATAGCCACACAACTACAATAGCTGGATTTGTTTTCCTGGTCCTCCTGCCACCAATGAAGGCCAATGTCTCCAAGAGCCTGGCTCTTTCCAAGGATGAGTTTGACATGTGAAGAGGCAAGTCTGCCCTTCAGAGGTCATCAAAGCTCTAGTTTGGAGAGAAGGTAGGCCATCACATAGAGACTAAGAGAAGTTTCTGTTGTCTAGGAAAACAAAGACCTCTGGACTCTACGGTTTTTCAAATCAGAGAGAGAAAAAGAGAGAGGGAGAGAAAAAAGGGAAAAGAAAGGAGAGGGGAAGAGGAGAAGAGGGAGGGAGACAGTGAGAGAAAGGAGGAGAAGGGGAAGTAGAGGAAGGGAGGGGAGGAAAGGTGAGGAAAAAGATAGTGAACTGCAGACATGAGTTCAGAATGTGTTGGCTTTCCTTCTGGGGGCAGTACCACAGTTGTGGCTCATGAAAATGCTTAAGGAGTAGGACTTGAGGCAGCCTCATGGAGTCCCCCAAATTTCAGTGAAGTCTAGAGATAGCAGTTTAGAATTCCCAGGCCCCATCAGGTTGTAGGGAAACACTGAAAAAACTGGTTGAGCAGGAGGGGTTTGGGGCAGGTATGAAGATGGGCAGTCTGTGCGCATAGGTCACAAAAGATACCACAGGCCACAATGGTGCCCATTAGGGCCATACCCAAAGGATTCTGGTGTATCCAGCCACACCTTAGTGGATTCTGGTACAGGACATCCTGTGCCCTCATGGAACAGTTAGATCACAGTGAAGACCAGGGCAGCCTGTGGGGGAAAACAGACCTGACAACTGCTCCTAGTAATACCATGTTAGCAGCACCCTCTGGGATTTTAGATCAGGTCTAGGGGGAGTAAGAAAGGAAGAGGGTGGGCAGAGATCTGAAAACAAAATAAAACAATGAACAACAAAATAAAACACCCTGCAAATTTGTTTAAAGCACAAGAGAGTTAAACTGCAGGAGATTAAGATTCCATAAAAAATGATAGAGCAACCTTGAAATAGCATGATTGAGTCTGTTGGCCCCCTAAAGGTAGAAATCAGGGCTCCTGAGCAAATTGAGTTGAGTCATAGAAAAATAGTTATATGAGTCATTATGTAAACTTCAACCCACCCTGTCCTATTTCAAATGTGACTTCCTCCCTGAAATCTTTTCCATTCCCTCAGCTGAATGTTTTCTCCTACTCATAAAGAACTTTCCAATATAACCTACTTTTAATTGCCTTGTCTCATAAAAATTGCTAATTTATAGGATTAACAGAATCAAAAAGGATCCAAAGGCCATCATCTAAAACTATATTTTCCCTCCCACAAGATAATGCAATCCTTGAGGGAAGAAAAATACTTCCTTTGTTTTTATTTAGCTCAAAGTACCAGTGCAGATCTTTGATCATCCTAGGTTTGTATAATCAGTGTGTGTTTGGCACATGATACAAACGTATGTGGTTTTCTCACGGGTAGAATAGAAACAATATCTCTTACAAGTGGACAATATTGACTCTTCCTTCAACTTACCTTAATTCCTTTGGAAGTAATTCACCCTTCTTGGTGATGGTAAGGACCAGGGAGAACAAAAAGCAAAATTTTTAAATTGTGTAGTGTGGGGTAGGAAAACTTTTCCCTTTCTCCCTTCTAGGTTCTTTGGTTAGTCTAACAATTAATTGACATAAGACAGATTAGCAAGAGAAAACAAATTTAATTTTGGACATATGGGAGCCCCATTAAAAATATGAGACTCACGGAAGTGACCAAAGGCAGCTTTTATACCTTTTAGACAAAGAAATGCTAAGTTTGTGAAGAATTGGCAATGAAAAGAAATTTGGGCTTAAGGTAGTAAATTAGTGAAGAAGTAACCAAGTTTGTTTATACAGCCCTCTCAGTCCTAAATTCCCTGTCTCTGATGATAAGGATGTTTCTCTTCTTCCTCGTGTAGGGAGGGTACCTTTCATGTGGGAGATTTATCGCCTGTTTTCCGGGGGACAAAGGAAGGTCAGAGTGTCCTTCTTACACTGGGTGTTTCTCAGGTGATTTTAATTCAAAATAATCACTATGTCAAAGTGGCATGTTTTTGGGGTGGCATATTCTGCTCCCCATCGGGAGCTTTGTTGATGTTTTTGTTGTTGAAACTCACCTGGGCTGTGCTGAGCCTAGTCAATATGGGATTGAGTGAAAGGATTTCTAAAACTGACTTTGACCTCACAGGCTCAACCAGGTACTGATTAGATTATAAGAAAAGGGCTATTTTTTTCCCCAAATTTTTATTTAAATTCTCGTTAGTTAACATATAGTGTAATATTGGTTTCAGGAATAGAATTTAGTGGTTCATCACTTACATAGAACACCCAGTGCTCAACGCAACAAGTGCCCTCCTTAATCCGCATCTCCCATGTAGCCCATCCCTCACACACCTCTCCTCCAGCAACCCTTGGTTTGTTTTCTGTAGTTAAGAGCCTCTAATGGTTTGCTTCTCTCTCTCTCTCTTTTTAATTTTTAAACTTTTTTTTTTTAAGGAAGGGCTATTTTTATTTCTAGTTAAAGCTCACTTCAGAATAAGCAGATCTACAGTATGCTGACTTTTTACCTCACAGTATTTGTAACAGTATCTTTATTGTTTCTTTGTTGTGTTCTCACCTAGAATTTCAGAACAGGGCTTGAAAATGGATGGGGCAAGTAAGTTCTACTGGAACACAAAGAACTATGTTTTAGATTTGAGCCTTTAAGTTGTTTCTGCTGGGTATAAAAAGTCACAGATTTGTGGCTCCAATTGTGTTTCTTTTCTCTTTCTTTGCTTCTCTTTCCTCTCTTCCCTGAACTACCTATGGAGAAGGTCAATGGTAGGACTCTGGAAGGACCAACCTCTTGGTTCTATGTGGTTTATTCACAGAGTACCAGAGTCATTAATTTTCCCCCTTCCCCCATCCCATTGTTGCACTTTAGTTCTAGACTTAATCAGTTATGGAAGGTCTGACAATCGTTTCTTATTACAGATTCCTGGACACTGGCTCCAATCATGGAAGACTAGCATGTTTGCCTAATAAACAGAGATTAATGGTGCTCTTGATCCATTGGAAAATCTTCCATGAACATAGCCGGAGAAGTTGTATGAGATCATCACAAACCCAAAGGCTACAGACTCACAAGAGATGGCTTTTATCTAGAATGCCTTCTCTTGGGGTGCCTGGGTGGCTCAGTTGTTAAGCGTCTGCCTTAGGCTTGGGTCATGACCCCAGGGTCCTGGGATTGAGCCCCACATCGGGCTCCCTGCTCAGTGGGAAGCCTGTTTCTCCCTGTCCCTCTCCCCCTGCTTGTGTTCCCTCTCTCACTGTCTCTCTCTCTCTGTCAAATAAATAAATAAAATTAAAAAAAATAGAATGCCTTCTCTTAGAAATCAGGTGAAAGTGGGAAGAGTGCAAAGACCTGGGAGAGCAGATAAACGGAATTCAAGATGTGTTCGATGAACAGAGAACCAGAACTCAGGAAATGGGTTTATATCTGGAAACAGCAGAAAGATAACTGAGGTAGAACCAAAAATTGAAGAAAGAAAAGTGGCAGGAATGGCTGAGAAGAGCTCTGTAATCACAGAGCACAGGAGGCTCCCCAGGGTCTAACTGTTCTTAAAAGTATCATTAGAAAAAAGCACAGAAGAGTTTGAGAATTTGAAATTCTAACTTGACTTCCAGATTAGTATTTTTGTCTAGGTAGGAGAATAAGAATATACTTTCTTTCAGCTTGTTAACTTCTGAATGCTTAGACAATGGTATGAAGACATCCATTTGTAATCTTGCTCCAGACCCCACAATTGTTAGTGGTGGGCATGATGGAAAGCATATAATCTATAAGTTCCATCTTACTATCTCAGTACTATCTCTTCTGCTTCCCTTGGATTGTACCCACTGCTGGTTAGGGGAGTGTGTGTAACTTTACTCTTGAGGCTGGGCATTGGCTTGTTCTCTAAATTGTGTGAATGTGGGGGTATTGCTGTGATGATCTTGTGCGTCCTATTGACTTCTCAGACTTTTGAGAGAAAAGGGCACAAAGGAGACTGTATTGAACAAATTCTTTGTATTGAACTAACTCCTGAAGGAATCATCTCCTTTCCAGGGAGTGCAGCTCTTGGAGGAATGCATCAGAGAGAGATGTATCTGGATGAAATGCAGCCGAATGAGATAAATTTGAGATCCTGATCTCAGAATTTTTGGATTTTAATATTATTGGACACTAACTTAAAAGGAAAAAGAATTTAATCCTTGGACCTTAATGTTTTTCTAGGAGTATAAAGATTTAGTTCAAGTCGGAGCTCTTTTAGGCTGTTGACATTGTATTGTTTTAGTAGTTGTATGTAGTTTCATGATGACTTTGTGTTATGGGTTGAATTGCGTCCCCCAAAATATACATTGGAGTTCTAACACCCAGTACTTCAGAATGAGACCTCATTTGGAAATAGGGTTGTTGAAGAAGTAATTAGTTAAAATAAAAAGAAGTCATACTGCAGCAGGGTGGACACAATCTTCTATGACTGATGTCCTTATAGAAAGAAGAGGGAGGAACAACAGGAAAGAGATCAGCATGTGAAGACACAGACACCTAAAGGGAGAAGGGGAGAAGACAGCCATCTGATGATGGAGACAGAGATTACAATGCGGCATTTATGCCAAAGAATTAAAGGATTGCCAGCAAACACCTGAAGCTAGAAGCAAGGAAGACGAAATCTCCCCTATAGGTTTAGAGGGAGTATGGCCAACACCTTGATTTCAGACTCCTATCTTCCAGAACTATGGGAAAATAAATTCCTGTTGTTTTAGGCCAACCAGTTTGTGGTAATTTGTGACAGCAGCCCTAGAAAACCGATACACTTTGTATAACTCTGGTAAACTCTGTAGGATAATTTACTGGGCAATATATTGGATGGTAAATGGACTAGGAAGTGAATTTGCAACTGTGGTGGAACTTGGTCTTCATATTTAATTAATTTATTGTTCTGATAATTTCAGAGCCTTCTCTTAGGAAAAGCTCAGTTTCCCTCCAGCTCCTCCAAAGAGGTAGTGGTATGGGGGAACCACCTCATGAACATGGGAGTAAGATTGCCCCAGATAAAATGATAAGCTTCCCCTATTTCCATCCAGAGAGGAAGTTAGTTGCATTCTGATTGTCACAGTTGGAAAAATATTAGAAAGGGTTCTCCATTCCTTAAATCTCCATGACCAGCAAAGTGAGGAGCACTGGCGGGTGGGGTCTCACCACACTTTCCAGAGGGAACATTTTAGAAGGTATGTTTCTGATCTTTCTCCACCACTCACCCACTCCTTTCCTTTGGAGAAGTGTGACTTTTCTGACCGCTGAGATTGGGAACAGGGTGCTGAACGTGTGTAGATAAATCCATTTCCAATTTCTCCTTTTGGATTGCCTACAGCATGGGTGTTTTCTGCTTTGGTCTTCCATATACTTAGTGCATGTGGGTCAGGGTGTAAGCTTGGTTTCTAAAGGATGGCCTTGAGTTATAGCTTTTCCTACTAATAATGAAAAAGTCATGTAGTTCAAAGTTTCTGAGTAACGGGGTCTAATCTGCATACCTACGTTTTCCCTCAGGTAGGTTTTCCAAGATCTAGATTTGGTGGGGGGTAGGGGGGTGGGTAGTATTGAGAAGTTTTAATGTGTCTTCACATTGAAACCAGCTTCTCCCTTCCACTTTTACCTACAATAAATGAAATTCTTGTCCTCCATCTATCTAACTTTTCTGCTCTGTTCTTATTTTCTTTTTCTCTTTTCTTTCCTTCCTTCCTTCCTTCCTTCCTTCCTTCCTTCCTTCCTTCCTTCCTTCCTTCCTTCCTTCCTTCCTTCCTTCCTTCCTTCTCCATTCCTAAGAGGTGCTGGAAATAGATGTTATTTATTTATGACCCCAAAACCAAATATATAGTAAAGAGTTTATCTACTATAAAGTGTGATAACAGTACAGGGGAAACATTTATGTAGTGAAAAACATCACCAACTTTGGAGTCAGCCCTGAATTCAAATCCTGCTTCTTTGGCTAAGTAGTTATTGACCCCATTATTCAACCTATCTGAGCCTCCTCTGTAAAATATCAATAACAAAATGTATCTCACAGGATTGTAAAGATTAAATGATATAAAATATATAACCTACTTCATTATGTCTCTGTATCACTAAGGTTGGCATATAGTAGAACTCTACTATAAGTTATTTTCCTCATTTCTCTACTCTTGAACAAGTAACATTTATCTTTCCCCCTCTCCACTTCCATATATACACATCTTCTGTACATTCATAACCCTATTTCACTTCATCATACTCACCTGACCTATTGTTAAAGGAGGGACATGTTTGTTGGGAATGCAAACGATCTAGTACAACATCTATCATATATACACTCAATGAAAATTATGCTGGTTTATATTTTCCTTAACAGACAGCCCCATTGAAACCCTGGCTTTTTCCTTATGGTGTACCTGCATTTTAGAGTGTGACAAAAATGATTAAACACAATCTAGTCTTCTTATTTGTAGAATTATGGGATTGTATCATAAAATTGGTAAAAAACTTTTTGTTACAAAGTTCTATAGTTATAGAAAAGTGCCACAGCGTTATTGCCCTTGAAACTATTTTGTTTGGTGTGCTTCCTTCACATAATTTCCTTAATAATTAGCCAAGGCTTGTGTTTATAGTGCTTTTATATTTTTCTTTCATTCTATATAAGAATAGAAAAAAACAGAATTATTTTCCTTCATCAGCAAAACCACAAAAAAATATGACCTCAGTGGGTTATTATAAAACCACACAGAAGCACAAAGAAGTCTATTTAAATATGCCATTGTCTTGGGTTAGGCCTGTATTGATTAATTATTTCATTCAGTTCACATTTATTGAGCTCAACTCTACCAAGTCCAACAGATACGGGGGCCATGGAGATGAATGAGGTTTGTTCCCTGCCCTTACAATGCTTCTGATCAAAAAAAGTAAAAGAAAGTGTAGATGGCTGCAGAAAACATATCACCTTGGTATTAGTTCGTGCTCAATTAGAGAAGCGGAACTAGTAGGAGATATACAGTAAGAGATTTATTGCAAGGAATTGGCTTATACAATTATGGGGACTGTCTAGGCAAGACCTAAATCTGTAGGATGTCATCAGGATGGGCCGCTGGAATTCACATATCCCAGACAAAGCTGCTGGGCACAGGTGGAACTTTCTCTTTCATCAGGGAGGTCCCAGTGGCAATGCAGGCCTTTCAATGGACTGAGTCAGGTCCACCCAAATTATCTAAAACAAATTCTCTTACTCAAAGTCAACTGATTATGGACTTTCATTCCATTTACATAATACTTTCAGAGCAACACCTAGATTAGTGTTGGATTGAATAACCTCAGGCTAGCATCAGCCAAATTGACACATAAAACCGATCATCACAATCATCATTTGCAAAATCCTCATGAGTCAGAGATCTAATGTAGAGCTCTTCCAAAAATCAGACAACTTCTGTAGAGCAAATATTTCGAGGATCTGTTACCTAAAGTGCTAACAATTTTACCTTGAAATGATAATCACTAGTTTTACCATATCTTCAGAGGTTCAGGACTTGCTGCTATTATGTCTCTAGATAGGAATTAGGTGGAGAAATGAGTTTTATATTGCTCCCTCTAATCCATGAGTGTAGAGTAGGAGAAAAATACAAGTATATAATATTAAAAAATATAAGAAATATAAATGCCCTCTTCTAATAAAACACACTCTTTTGTTATTAGGTTTACTAAACGTTACTGGTTCTGCTGTTCCTAAAGCAGGTCCACAGAATGTAGTTTCTTAAGATGAAATGCCTGTTTGCACTATCATTATCTATATATCTATCTGCATTTATATATGCATTTATATACAAACATTTTATAACATGTAAATATATGTAGATACTTTTATATGCAAATACGTATTTTATAAATTTATGTATTATCATATATGTATATTTACATATATAAAAGTTTCTGTAGTCAAATGCATGGGGAAAATGTTGGAGCAAACTTTAAAAGTCTTTGCTACTTGATTTTTCAGAATCTTCGGTATGTTGACATCATTGTCATCTTCAAGAGTGAGATCTGGAAGTTAGCTCCAGACAAACTCATTTGACCATGGGACACCTTTATTCATGGGCTAGCTCTTTGGATTATTATTCATTCCAATGCACCTTTAGAATCTGTGTAATAAATATTCTTTATGAGGTGGGGGATGGGAGTGAAGCAGCTATTCAAATTCAACTGATAGTTTTGTAAAACTCCCAAGAGGTGGAAGGCAGCTTAAAGGTTGTCAAGTGCAACCACTCATCCAATGGATAATACTTTTATTTTCCTTCAATCACGTAGCTGGTCAATACTTCATGTAGAAAAGAAACTGCAGAGTCTGACAACATGATCCATTACATTGTCTCCATCATTATTCTGATAATACCATTTGTCATTGTCAAAGGTCTCCAACAAAAATGTTTCTAAAAAGAAAACCAACAGACTAAGAGCAGAAGCAGTGCCATGTGAGCCTGACCCACCAACCATTAATTGAGGGTCTCTTGCAGGCAGGGCATGCAGAGCTCGTCACCCTCTACCTGGGGAGATGGCCATGCCCCAAACTAAGTCATATAATCCATCACAAGTCTTGCCCAGTTATCAACAAATTGGTACAAAAACCTGAGCAAGTGAGGCCATTTCTTCCAACTGTAGAATTGCAGGGCTGAGGGACTTTATTTACAGAGGTCATAACTTTTGAGACTGTCTCCATTGGTAAGTAAGACTTCACCAAATTGAGTAAGACATGAAGGGAGTTCCATACTACAGAGTGCAAAAAATGAGGGAAGACCTGGGAGTGTCAGAGATTCAGGGATGATTTGATTTGGGTGATACGGCGTTAAATGGGATCAGAGCCCAGGATGAGTGTGGTATGGGGGATGGGAGATGTTCTGGGTTGAACTGTGCCGCCCTATAAAATTCATACGTTGAAGTCCTAACCTCCAAGATCTCAGATTGCAACCTTACTTGGAGATAGGGTTTTTACAGAGTAATCAAGTGAAAACGAGGTCAGTCTAATCCAATATGACTCGTGTCCTTATAAGAAAAGGAGATTTGGACACAGACACAAAGAGGTAACATAAAGAGAACACAGGAAGAAGACAGCCACTTATTAGCTAAGGAGAGAGGCCTGCAACAGATCCTTCTCTCAGCCCTCAAAAGGAGCCAACACTGTGAGCACCTTGACTTAGGACTTCCAGCTTTCAGAACTGCGGGACAGTAGATTTCTGAGGTGTGAGCCATGCATGCATGTGGTAGTTGTTCGGGCAGCGCTAGGAACCCAATACAGGAGTGAAGCAGGAATGTCAACTAAGGCTAGACGTTGAGGGCCCTGCAATCCTGTGTTCAGCAGTCTGAGCAGTGGGGTGCTTCTGAAGTCATCTGAGATGGAGCAGCCTGGTTGGAGGTATGTTAACAGGCTAACTGCAGCAGAGTGGGGCAACTTTAGGTTGAAGGAGGAGAGGGAGGCTGCAGGAAGCCAGGGCCGGGGGGCAGTGGGGGTGGCTTCCTTAATGGGCCAGGTGAAATAGATCAAGGGCCTAAATTAGTTCAGGAGCTTTGGGTGGGGTTTGCAGCACGTTGCCTTGGCAAACCTAAGCAACAACAGAACATAGCTAACGAAGAAGGTGAAATCAAAACAGCCACCAGATTCGTTGCCATTTTCTGCTGAGATTGAGCACAAGTGGGTAAGAATGCCTGGGTTCAAGGACAGGGGCTATAACTCTCCCATGGCCCCTAAGACTTTGCCGATGTGCTCTTGCCCTTCCTCCTCCGTGCACTGTCAGGGGCTTCCTTTGTGATCCATCAGTGAACATGCCAAATTCTTTCCCAGCCACGGCCTCTGCCTTTGCTAATCTCACTGTCTGGGAGACTCTCCCATGCCCACCCTTTCTCATCAGCACCCCGTGAGTGAGTCACTCCCACCTTTTTCGCATCGGTACCCATATCGCCTCCTTAGAAGGGTTGCCCCCTTTCCCCAACACTCTGCCTCTTGTGTCCCTTGAGACCCCACCCTGTTTATTGTTCTTCATAGCTCTTCTGCCCGGTAATCCGATTGGTTTTTTCTCTTGTGTTTACTGTCAACTCACTTCAACTTCACATCCCCAACTGTTTTTTTTTTTTTAATTTAATTTTATTATGTTATGTTAATCACCATACATTACATCATTAGTTTTTGATGTAGCATTCCATGATTCACTGTTTGCGTATAACACCCAGTGCTCCATTCAATATGTGCCCTCCTTAATACCCATCACCAGGCTAACCCATCCCCCCACGCCCCCTCCCCTCTAGAACCCTCAGTTTGTTTCTCAGAGTCCATAGTCTCTCATGGTTCGTCTCCCCAGCTCTTAAGCTAACTCGGTATAGGGACCTTGTCTGTTTCCTTCTACTGCTTCTCCCTGGAGTCCCGCAGTCTCCAGCACATAGCAGGTGCTCAGGAAATAGCAGTTGGATAAATGAATGAATGACTATGTTTGAAACTGAAGTATAGCTTTGCAATTTTCTGAAAGTTGAAACCACTTCTGTGTTTCATAGCATTTCACTTTCACTCAAAAGGAATGATACTCTTGGTTAACAAGTTTACAATTAAAGTGATCATTTCTAATAATTCTTAGAAAAATGACTGGAATTTCCGAGGATGTAACAACACGTAGCAGTGAGTTATGGAAAAGGTGAGTTTTTGCTGTCACATTTGCTCATTGAAAGTATCTAAATCATTTCATATTTTAAAATTTTTACCTAAAAATCTGGACGAGACACTGGAAAAGGAGTTTCGTGATTATCCCTGTTATTTCCTCTCCCCGCTTCGGCAGTAGCAGCCTGTGAGTCACATTGGGTTGTACAAGAGCAGAGAAGGCGTCCTCTGACCTTTGGGTCGCTTAAGCATTTAGACACCTGATGGCAATCTTTCATTAAATTTGGTACAGCAGCAGGTAGGAGAGAACACAATTTGTTTTTCTTCAGCAACCTTCCTACCAAATATCTGAAAATGTTTCCCAGCGACAGACAAAACTGAGAGCTTAATGTTTTTCCAGATGAGCATGGTGGTTTTCATCGAGGGAAAATGATGTGGGTGGATGAGCTTAATGAAAAGTAGAGAAAAAAGGAAGGGAAAATGAAGTTTAGGCATGGTCCAGATACATTTAGGGACTTGGGCAGACTACTTAGAGAGAGAGCAGGATGTGATGCTAATGGGCAGGAAACGAGTTCGGGGAGATTTATGTTGTGTTAAAATGCAGTGTAATCTGGTGAGCCAGTATTCCCTCCCTTCTTCCTCCTTCCTTGGCTTCTCCCCACTGCTTTCCACTTGCCTCGGGCTTGGAATAAAAGATACAGTTTTGGGAGAAGGGTGGAGATTTCTCCCCATCAAGAATAAAAAAGGCAGAATTTAATTGGAAACCTTCCTCATGTCTCTCTTCCCATTCACTGGGTCAACATTTTCTGTGACCTTGATGATATAATATTAGTTAATAACGAGCTACCTTTTATCAAGCACCTACTATATGCTATGACCTTGTACCTTAATTGCATTTGTCTTCACATAATGAAGAAACGAGAACAAAGAGGAGTTAGTAACTTTCCCACGTCATTTTGGTGGGTGGGTGACAGACTATGGATTTGACTTGATCACTGAAGCACTCACCACTAAATGTATGGCCTTCCTCTGTGCTCAGTACCTGCTTATCCCAACCACTCCCCAGCATGATATGCCATCGTGGTGCTGATGACTCCCTGATGAGGCTCAGTCTCAGCCTCTCCTGAACAAGACCTGTCCACTCAGCTCCCTAACGCCATCTCCTCCTGGGTAGCTCATCACCATCACCAGTTCACTCAAGACTAAACTCTGCCTCACCTCACTCAAGTCCTCCCGTGTCAAGAAATAATGCCATGTCTACCCAGGCCAGATGCGAATACTCAGGAGTCATCCTTGAGCACCGGCCTTGGTCCCCTGCCAACACTCACGAGCAAATAATCACAAAGTCCTGTCGCCTCTGATTCCATATGTGTAACAAATCTGACCCCATGTTGTTGTTCCCACCAGCTTAGACCAAGCCACCATCAGGGGGACCACTATAATAGTCTTTTTAAAATTCTTTGTTTTTATTGTGAAATAAAATGTACACACACACATGCACACGCATGCATGCATGCACACACACGTATTTTATTTTATATAATAGAGGATTCTAGAGGACTTAAAAGTATTGTTTATTTTTTTTGTTTTTTGTTTTTTTTTAAAGATTTTATTTATTTATTTGAGAGAGAGAGAATGAGAGACAGAGAGCATGAGAGGGAGGAGGGTCAGAGGGAGAAGCAGACACCCTGCCGAGCAGGGAGCCCGATGCGGGACTCGATCCCGGGACTCCAGGATCATGACCTGAGCCGAAGGCAGTCGCTTAACCAACTGAGCCACCCAGGCGCCCTAAAAGTATTGTTTAAAAAAATAATAATGAAATGACATCCTTTTATCCAACAACCAGTTTAACCTTTAGAATATCACCAGTATCTTTGAAGAATCCTTGATTGCATTCATTCCCATTCCCTGAAAAAAACGACTATCTTGCATTTTGTAAATGACCTCCTTGCTTTCTGTATAGTTTTGCCACATGTATATGCATCTCTAAATTATGTTGTAATATATTATAATTTTGCTTGGTTTTGAAATGTAAACAAACAGAATCGTAACATGTTTTATTGCAGCTTGGTCTCTTCCTCAGCATTAATATTTCTCATTATTTAAAAATTATTATCTATACAAGGGTTGGCAAACTATAGCCCATGTTCCAAATGTGGCCCCTTGTCTGCTTATATAAATAAAGTTTTATTTAAAACATTTAAAATTAAGTTTTATTTAAAGCCATATTATCTGTGGCTGCTTTCATGCTGCAATGATATTGAAGAATTGCAACTGATGCCATGTTGTCTGCAAAGCCTAAAATATTTCATATCTGGCTCTTTGTGGAAAATGTTTGCTAACCCCTGCTGTAAAGAGATCTTGCCCATGAGCATTGGGAGGCATGTACAAGAACATTCACAAGTTTGTTTCTAAGAGTAAAACCCTTGAAACAACTCAAAGGTGAACAACAGGAGAAATAAATAACTGTATTGAGGTATATGTGTTCCATGAACTACAATACAACTATGATGATCAAGTAGCTACCTAAATCAGCAAGAAGAGAACTAGAAATGATAATAGTATGGTTTTCATGGCCCCAAAGAAAATATTATGATTCCATTTGTTTAAATTTCAAAACTAGAATATACTATGTATAAACACACATATGTGATAAAACTATAAAGAAAAACAAGGGGATAATTAACAAATTACAGAATAGTAGTTTTCTTGGTAGGAGGTACAGTCAGTCGAGGATATGTGTGTGTATCTTACTCAAGTTTGGGATTTATCTTTCCCCCTGTTTGAAAATTCTTCTGATGAATGAAAGTTTAAAATTTTCATAGTCAGATTGGTCATTCCTTTTTTCTACAGGTTGCTCACCTTGTGTCTTATTTTTAAAATCTTTCTTTAAAAATGAGAATGCTTTTCTGAGTAATTTTTTAAGTTTTAAATATTTCTTTATACTTTAACTTTTGCACATAGTCTAAGGTACATTTTGTTTTTATTTTTTCCCATATAGATAACCAGTTGCCCTGACACCTCTTATTGGATAGTCCTCCCTTTTCTCACTGGCCAGCAACATCCACTCCTTTATCAAATTTCCAAGCATGCAATGGGTCTGATTCTGGGCGCTGTACTCTGTGCCACCGGGTTTAACTGACGTTTTAACTAGGTCTCCCTAGTTTCATATCTTGTTCAAATTATTCACCACCCAGAAGCTGGGGTGATCTTTAAAATGCATGTGTGGATGTGTGTGTGCACATGTGTAGATATATTTGTACTTATATATGTGTGCATGTGTCATTCAAGACTTCTTTGGAATTATTTCCTCCCTGTCATTTCTTAATGTTTATAAAAACTTCCCATATACATATTGTCACTTTCTTTTTCTTTTAAAGATTTATTTATTTGAGGGGGGGGAGGGGCAGTAGGGGAGGGGGAGGGGCAGTAGGGGAGTGGGAGAGAGAATCTCAAGCAGACTCCCTGCTGAGTGTGGAGCCCGACTCAAGGGGCTCGATCCTTGGAGCCTGAGATCATGACCTGAGCTGAAATCACGAGTCAGGCACTTAACTGACTGAGCCACCCAGGCACCCCAACATATTGTCACTTTCTCTTTCCATCATCCCTATCTATAGATAAAGGAAATGAGGTTCAGAAAAGTTAAAGGAACTTCTCACTGTCTCACACAAAAAGAAGCAGAATCCGGTTTCATACCTGCCTCCAGAATGCAGGATGCCCTTACTCAGAGTCTTTCTTGAAAGTACCCTTATTCCTCAGTCTTTCTTTCCCCATTATCTCAAGTATTTGGCAACTTTTCCCTGAGTGTATCACTTCTGCATTTAGGGTTTTTGTTTTGGCCCCTTTCTTCATTCCTTCCTTCCTTTTTCCTTCCTTCCTTCCTTCCTTGACATCATTAACACTTTCCTCCAACTGTTCTGAGTGTCCCTCCTAATTTTTCTTTTCCTTTTCTGGATATCTTGCACAAAATTGGCTTTTCCGGGCTTTTGCTTCACTGTTAAAGAGTCAGCATGTTTTTCCTTCCGTGCCTTGAGCATCTCCTACTTCTTTATTTCAAGGCCCCTTTCTTTGTGCTCCGGCCCCCAACAAAGCCTGTAATGTGTCTTCTTTTTATTTTCCCCCTTGTCTCTCATGATTTCTTGCCACATTCACTTCTCAGAGATAAATTCAGACCATCAGAGACTTTACACTACACCCTCAAAGACAATGATGTCCCAATACCTAGCTCTCGCTACACATAATTCAAAATAAAAGATTTATAAACAAGGCATATATTTCAAAATGAAACCAAACATAATTATATCCTTAAAGTAACATATGCGCTGCATAGATTCTCTGACTCTCTCTCCCTTTTTCCTTTCCTCCCCCAAATGGTTGCCTCTTCTCTGTTGTCTGCCCTTTGCCCGGTGCGAATCTGGCACTCTCCCTGCCTTTATAGGCGAGGAGCTGTCCTTCAGTTCAGTGAAGGCAGCCTTCACCCTGCTGACCTTCTCTCTCCCTACTGCACTGTGCATGCTTCCTTTTCTCATCGTAAGTTTCTCCGTGCAGGGACCCTTTACTCACTGTACCAATGATTATACTAAAAAAATTGCAGATCCTTAATCACCAAGCCCCAAACATTTCTTACCCAGACCACATTTTCCTCCTGGGTCCCACAACCCTTTCTCTACACAGCAAACAGGATACCTTTAAACGTGCAAGTTGGTTTGATCTCTTATAGGGCCCTTCACATGTACAATAAAATGCAACTCTAAGCTCTGGTTTACAATGAACTGCTTACATCTCCAACTTCTTCTGCCACTCTCTTCATCACTTTCTAAGGTTGGTCTGAACAGAATGAGCTTTTTCCTGCCACAGGGCCTTTGCATTGGCTGTTCTCTCTATTTAGCATGTCTTTCTCTTGATTATAAGGATCACTGACTCTTCTTTTTATTTAAGCCTCAGCTTCAATGTCTTCTCCATCAGAGTGGCCTTCTCTTCCTAGTGCCTCTAAAAAACATACCCTGGCATTTCCATCACATCAACTTATCTTAATGTTCTGAAGAATCCTCATTGCTATCTGACTTTTTCCTGTTTGTTTGTTTATTATATATTTGCCCCCATTAAAATATCAGCTTTCTAAGAGCAAGGACCTTCTCTCTTCTTTACTATTGTCAAACAGGTGCTTAGAATAGTACCTGACATATTGGCTGAATGAATAAATGGACTTGGTAAATTCTTCTCCTGTCATTTCTTTTAATTTCACATATTTATTTTCCAGACTAGATCCCATAATGATTGTTATAAAATCATTATAATGAAATCTATGAGTCTGCATTATAACATGTGACAGGTAAGAATCTCTTCTGTATCTTGTTTTAATTTCTGAAAAGAATGATTATTTTTAACTTTGATCTACTAGTTTTCTCATCGAAAAAGTGACACTGCCTTCGCCCTGTTGGATAAATCAGAATATCTAGGAATTATCCTTAATTCCTCTTTCTTCATTAAGGCCCACATTAAGTCCATCACCAAGTTCTACTGAACATGTTTAATTCATGCATTTTCTTCTTTCCCATGGCTGCAACCCCAGTCCAATCTCCCTTTAATTCTTGCCTAGATTCCTGCAATAACCCCTTCCTGGTTTTGCAAGTTTTGCTTTTCCACAATTTTTATGCAAACTATAATCAGAGAAATATTTCTAAAATGCAAATATAATGCCACTCTACTGCACCAGGTGTTCAGTGTTTTCCCATCCATTAGGATAAAGCCCCGAGTCCTTAAAATGAAGTACAAGGCATGACCTTCTTGGACACTGCAGCAGCTGCTGTTCTTTCTTCAGCTTATATGGTCATGTTGGCTCTTTCTCAAAGAGTGTCAGTCTTTAAATGGGAAGCTCATTTGATGTTTAGAGCAACGCAGTGAAAAAGGCTGATGATGTTGTTCCCCATTTTACAGATGGGAAATCAAGGCCTATTGCATTGATAGGTTTGGCCAATATCAGAATAACCGAGAAAGATCCTGAATTTCTCTTTCTTACTCAATCAGCACATTTAGACAGTCATCAAATTCTATTGATATCATTTCAATGTCCCACACAGTTAAGAACAACTCTAGGAACCTAAGCTCCTGATTCTTTGACCATCTTTAATTTACATCTCACTGTCACATGACTTTTTTTCCTCTCCCGAGTGTCCTATCCAGGACACCAAAAGGTCACTGTTCAGTGCTGACCAGACCCTGGTTGCTTTGCAGATACACAAAATATTTCTGCGTCCATAGAGCTAGAAGACAGTGGGGAAAATTGGAGGATAAGGATCTTACCCATTACTCTGATCATATTTCATTGACTTTATCTTGCCTTGTATCAGGCACTATCGTAAGGTGATGAGAGATACACAATGATACTTTTTAGGTAAAATCTCTTGAGGTCTTTCAATGTTTCAAGCATAGGTGCTTGGATTTTTTTCTGTTCCTTATTCAATCCTCACAACGACTCTGTGATGTACTATTAATATCCCCATTTTATAGATAAGGGGACTCAGGCATAAGGAGGTTAAGAAATTTGCACAGTCTCACAGGAAGTGGAGGAACTCAGGTATCAACCTAGTCACTTTGTCTCTACGGCCCATGATTTTAATCATGATATTCCAGGATTCCCAGTTGAAATAGAGTACAATCCCTTTTTACAAGGGTCTTACAGTTGGTGTGTGAGGGAGACCCATAAATACAAGACCGTGTGATAAGTATTATGATCCATTCAACATATCTTTCCAGTGACTGCTTTCAAGTGGCTATTTTGTAATGTGTTTTCATTTACAGAGGACAGAGCAAACAATATAAAGGCAGAAGTTAGAGAGTTTTGTTAACTGTATTTACCTTGGGAGAGTTATTTAACTTTTCATTACATTTTCCTCATAAATAAAACATGGATACCAAATATCTATTTCAAAGTTTTACTGTTGGTGTTGAGTAGATTAATGTGTATCAGATAGTCAGCACACAGTAGGCCAATATGAAAACTTTTATGATTTGTAGGAGTATTAATGAAAGAGCCATGCATAAGGTAACAGATAGCATGAAAAAAAAAAACTATTAACCTAGCATGAGGGAAAGGGTGTGCTCCCCACAGCTCATGGAACCCTTGAGCTGGGACTGGAAAGATGTCTGAGAATTATTTAGGCTGAAAGATGTCCTATAATTTTATTCCTCCATTTCACTTATTAGCATCCAGATTTTTCCTGAGAACCACTCCTTCCTCAAAATATGTACGCTCCCTCCCATGTAGACCTGTTTGCTGCTAATATTCATCCTATTACCTCAACACGAGCGTCCCAGATACCGAAATAGATACTACAGAAAACAGAGAAGAGAAATGGCATGAAACAGGCCCTGGCTAATGCCAATGAGCCATTGGTTCAATCAAATATGAATCCTGTCAACCTCTTGACTTCCCAATCTGTGAACAAATACATAGGCTTCACTGTTAAAGCCCATTTGAGCTGAGTTTTCTGTTACTTGCAATGGATCCCCCTCCCAACTGCAGGGAATTCTGGATAGGAGGGCTGCATGTGCAAAGGCTCCCAGAGAGAAAGGAGATAGCATGATGGGTTTGGAAATATTACATTGAGAAATGAGGCCAGAAGGTGGGTCAGTGCCAGCCTTTCAAGGGCATTGACTTCCATTTTAATGAGTTTGGACTCTAGCCTGTAGGCAGTGGGGAGCAACAGTTTTTGAGCAGAGAAGTGACATGATCAGATTTGCATTTTAGAAATATGACTCTGGCTGTGGAGTTGAGTTTGGATAGGAGTAGCAAAGTCTGAAAGCAGAGAAAAGAGTTAAGAGATAACTACGATGGAATGAAATAAAGATCACCATAGGAGGGCTAGAGAGGCAAGGGCCTGGTATCATTTTCTTTCTAGATCCATCTTATTATTACATACTTACTTTTATGGATTCTCCTTGGCTTTTAATTCTGGGTTAACAGATGCCTCCCCAGTCACAGCTGCAGACTGGTAGACAGGGGACTCTTGTGCTCCAGGTGCACTGCAGAGCCTTCAAAATCCAAGACTTGAGACATAGGATCCTTCTAACTTTTTAATATTCCCTTGCTGTACTTATTCCTACATCATGGTTGTGCTTTTCAGCTGGACATTAACAAATGGTACCAAAACTCTACGATCATCACAGATCACAGATGAGGAAGCCAATTTAAATATCCTCTGAAATCATAGATGAGTCCCTAGCTCTTTCCCTTTCAGAGCAGAGATGCCTCAGCAGGGAGTACCAAAGTACTGTCATAAAATTCATGTTTATTGCCTCTTTTTCCCATATCAGAAAACCTCCAACTAGTTATCATGGAGTTAATTTTGCTTCCCACTCTTCTGAGATATTTTCAATAAAAGAATGTTGGAGTTGTATGGGGGCAGAGATACTTAAACAGTTGGGAGTTTGGTTTTTAAGTATATACTTAAAAAAAAAAAAAAAGCAGGTCTTCATGTCCAGTTCCCTGGCACCATGCTTTCATTTGCTGCATGCAATTTGGTGCAAGTCTGAATGGTCAATTAAACATCTGTTAATAGGACCAGGGAAGAGTTCACGGTTCCATGAGTACATACCATCTAGGCTAGTTTTGCTAGTCTCCTGCTGAACTCCAAAGTCATAGTTAGAATCACATTGGGGAACTTCTAGGAATTTAGGCCAGGAAAATCCATGTCCAGCCTTCTCTTGTCACCCCCATCACCAATTAAAACCATTCCTGTGCCTTACCATGGATGGATGGGGCAGTGATATCATTTTAAATTTCAAAATTATAAACACCGGAAAGGACCTAGAAATCATCTACTCTAGACTTATTAGTTAAATGAGTTTGGTGGTTTTGGCTGAGGCTAAAGATAACAGAAACCATGTCCCAAAGTGTGGAGCTAGAACCCATCATGTAGGACTTGCCACAAAGGCGGTGCCCCAGGTCCCCATCTGTAAGATGGAAATAATTATAGTGTATAGCTCTAAAGGCTGTTTGAAGATTAAGTAAATTAATATATTTGAAGCACTTCAAATGCTGCTGGTACATATTAAGTGCCAAATTAAGTGTTACCTATTATGACATGGCTATTTGGAGACTCAGGTTTGCTGTGAAGTTACAGCATGGATGGGCTGGCTGAATGCTCAACTAGTAGAACAAAGGTGAGTTTGCTGCACTGGGCAGGGGGCACTTAAGAGTTTGTCAGAGCAAAGGAAGAGTGAATATTTCTTGTAAATTTATAAGAATTTGGCTATACACAAGAGAGACCTGTCTGTGGAGTGGTCTTAGATCTTGTCCAAAAGAGGTGAGCAGATCTAAGCAAAGAGAAGCTGGAGATATTGCTGGGCTCTTAGGATTGGAGGAAAGGACTAAGAGTTAGCCAAAATAGAGATACATTCACATTGTCTATGAAATCACAGGTGAGGTCCCCAGTGATGGAAGGACACTGAATGACTCTTGAAAACATCACAAGAGAGTTAGTTGTGAACATCTGACAACTTCAGAAAGTCAATGACAAATCAACATGGTAGTGTTAGCTAATAAATGTCCTTCTGCCTTTACTCTCTTCTCTCATTTTCTTCAACATTGGGTTTTAGGGGAAGCCATCAGAAACTTTGAACTGCAAATTGGGGAAGAGGGAAAAGGTAAGTGGCAAGAGGGCAATCTAACCCCTTCTGACATAGGCTTTTTTTTTTTCTTTTTTTCTTTATGGATCACTCTGAGCTGGAAGAGAGGGAGACACTTTAATTTTAATTGAAGATATACTGTTACATGGAACTACACATTTTACTGAATCAAGACAAGTGTTAAAGTGACAAGAAAAACTCTTTGTATCCTGAAGGATGTCCAAAAAAATCATGAGTTCGGCAGAAGTTCCTGGCAGAACTACCACCACGAGAGCAGTTTTAAAGGGACATAGGAGACAAAGTTAAGTTTACTTTGTGATTGCGTACTGTGAGTTGTGCCTGTTCAACATAATGGCTACATAATTAGCAGATATTTATCGGATGCTACTACATGCCAGGCACTGCTCTGGATATAGTAATGAACAAAGACACATCTCTACTATCTTGGAAATTAGATTCTACAGGAAGAAATGGATGGCAAACCAGTAAAGAATTGATTGCATAAATAATAGGTCTGGGGTAGGGTAAGGGCTAGCAAGAAAACATGGGATAAGAGAAGAGGAGTGAGGAGAGGGAAATGTGGCAGGGGCAGCACAAGAAAGTTCTCTTCTGATTGTTTCTATTTTTTCAGTGCACTTGGAAGTGACATCATTGAGGGGAGTGAGGAGGGGGCAGAAGGTGTTGGAATTGGAAAGGTGTGACTTGTCACCTAGAATCATGGGAGAGAAAACAGGATTGGGAATGGTAGTAAGATTGTTAGGCAGCCTTAAGGACCCTCTTGAGAGTCATGGTAATGGTTTTAAGTGACATGAGTGAGGATTCGTGTATGTTTTTCTTCAACCAAGTTCAAGTACCCTGGTGCAGGCATGGAGAAAGTGGAGACTTACTTTGGTCAAGGTTGGGGGTTGACCAGGGAATCATGATGGAGGAAGGGACATGAAGGGACATGAGCCTATTTGTAAGGAGCCATGAAATCCAATTTGAATATGGAGGGAAATGAGGACAAGAGAAGAGTGAGTGCTAGCATTGATGGTTTTCTGGACCCTGTGAGGTTTATTAATGTTTGAATCATGACACAAGAGTGAGTGAGCTGTACAGAAAGGAGGTGTGGTATGAGGTGAAGATACTTGAAGTGGAGATTATGGTGATGACAAAGTTCAGGAAATGTCCTGAGGATTGGGTGGCTGACATTGAGTAGACAGTATCATGGATGGGGGAGAACAAGAAATTTCCCACCAAGAGGCCAGAGTGATCAAAGCACTGTTGCTGTGGATATTAAAACTCACCAAGAATCATGACAGGAATAATACTAGAGACTACTAATGAGCCAGGTGCTACATTTGGTAAGAAATGAGGGGTGACTAAGAGCTAGATTAAGAAGGAGGGTGGTACTGGTAGTATAGTGTAATTGAGTTAAGTTCAAAGCTGGTAGTTTCAATGACAGAAGGAGACAATGATCTAGAAATGACTAGGAGGTACGAGGATGGCACCCTACCTCTAGTTTCAGTGGTCAAAGGGATAGGGGAAAGAAAGAAACCATTACTTAAGAGAGCTTAGGAGATCCAGTGTCTTCAGCATAGAACAAGATTTCAGTTAGAGTAAGTAAGAGAAACAGAAAGGAATGTTGATCAAAGGAGGGGTTTGCTGACAATGGACCATGAATTCTAGAAGGTTCATGGTGAGGAATGGGAGATGAGGTCAGAGAGGAGAATATGCAGAATTATAAGGTGATGAAAGGTGACCTGGGAGATGGGGCATCTGGTGTCATGAAATCCAAGATATATATATATATATATATATATATATGTGTGTGTGTGTGTGTGTGTATGTGTGTGTGTGTGTGTGTGTGTGTGTGTGTATGGTGTCTTAGGGTAAGGAAGGACTGAGGATAGATTAATGAGGTCAGCCATGGACACATGAGGGAGAAGTGATTTACAAGTTATAAGTGGGCAACCTTTCATTTTTACAATTTTGAAAACAGAAATATGAAAAGTAAGTGATTTGCTCAAAATCACAGCTATTTAATGAGCAAATCAGACCCACTCTACCAGGAATACATGAAAATCCTATTTAGGTGGCTCTCATCATCAAATAAATGTGATTTTGTACTTATGTTCAGTTGATGAGGGTTAGTAATACGGATACCGAGTCTTGGCTCTGCCACCCGCTGTCTGTATCACTCTGGGCAACTGATTTGACTTTGTGTCCGTTTGGCTTCTCTAAGAAGCAGACACTAAGATGGGGTTAGTTGTGCCAGAGATTTACTGGGGACAAGTGACGTGGGAAAGAAGAGGAGATCGTGGAAGCCTGTGGAAAGAAGCTCGGGTTGCAGTTCAGTGGTAAGCAAACACTTTGTGCTCGGTGAGTCCTGCACTGGGCAGGCATGGGCAGCTCAAGTGCCCCTGCTGACTGGGGGAGCTCACGGGGAGCATGGCACTGGGCCATAAATACTGTGTGTGGGGGAAGATGGGGAGTGGGGGTCCAACAGTTTGGTGGCTGGAGGCTGTCAGCCGACTACCTTTCTCCAGAGAGGTATGAGTGGTGTACCTCCATGGCCACTATAGATTCTGTCTCATTTGAAATTCAAGAACTTTTAAAATTGAGGTGAAATTCACATAACATATAATTAACCATTTTAAAGTGTGTAATTTAGTGCCATTTAGAACATTCACAATGTTGTGCAACCACCACTTCTGTCTAGTTCCCAAACAGTTTCATCACCCACAAAGGAGACCCTGTACCCATTTAGCAGTTACTCCCCATTTCCCCTTCCCCCCAGCCCCTGGCAACCACTAATGTACTTTCTGTCTTTATGGATTTTCTCATTACGGACATTTCATATAAATGGAATCATACAATATGGGATATTTTGAATCTGATTTGTTTAGCATAATGTTTTTGAGGTTCATCCATACTGTAGCATGTATTATTAGTACTTTGTATATTTTTATGGCTGAATAATATTCCATTATATAGTTACACCACATTTCATTTATCCATTTATTTATTGATGGAAATCTGGGTTATTTTCACTTTTTGGCTATTGTAACAGATGCTGCTATAGCCATCTGTGTATACATATTTGTTTTGGGATCCATTTTCAAGTCTTTGGGGTATATATCTAGTAGTGAAATTGCTGGGTTATAAGGTAACTCTCTGTTTACCTTTTTCAGGAACCACCAGCCTACTTTCCCCAGCTCATGAGTTTTATTTCTCTCATCTAGAATATGGAGTACACAAAAGACTCCACCTCATAGGATAGTTGTAGAGTCAAGGAGAAAATGTGGAGCACTGAGCACAGTGGCAGGCACAGAGCAGAAGTAAATACTTCAAAATGATATTATTATTTGTAACGGATACTGTGTGTTTACCCAACAGACTGACTGACTTTCCCAAAAAAGTATTACAGCTTCATGGATTTTTTTTTTCCTAGACAGTGAAGATATGAAATTAAGAATATTCTTTATTCTTAAAGACAAATGGACCCTATTTTGACTTGGCTTGCTGTAGTTTGTGAAAGCAAAGAGCCCTCGGGATTAAAAGCATGATCACATTGTGTCTGTGGGTTTCTACTGGGGATGAGCTTGTGGGCCCTTCTCTCGCTAATGACCAGTGTCTCTGCAAATGATTCCCCCCTAGCAGGGCAGCCTTTGAAATACTACTCTAGTTTCCTATGCTGGTCACCGCCTCTCACATCTTACCAAATTGGGGCAGACTCTCACAGACTCTCATTTTGACATCTATTTTTTTTAAGGGGGTGGGGAAAGGAAGTGTTAGGAGATTTAAAAAATCAGTAGTGGGTTCGCCTGGGTGGTTCAGTTGGTTAAGAAGTCTTACTCTTGGTTTTGGCTCAGGTCATGATCTCAGGGTAGTGAGATTGAGCCCTGTCATGCTCCTCACTCAGCAGGGAGTCTGCTTGTGATTCTCCCTCTTCCTCTTCCTCTGCTCCTCCCCCAGCTTGTACGTGCTCTCTCTTTCTCTCTCAAGTAAATAAATGTTTAAAAAAAAAATCAGTCATCACTGGGCTTCCAGGGAATGAGAAAGAGAACAGAAGCCTAATTGTTCCACAAGTGATTTGGGAAGAGCAGGGGGATAGGGTCACTAACAGTGAGATTTCCTGGTGACTGGTGTGGGCTATTGAGGAATGTGGTCTAAGTTCTTTGCAGGTATTCAGAATACTTAAAACAATATCAAAAACAATTTGTTCCCAAGGCAGAACCTTCACCTAAGGCACAGCGATTACTGATATCATAACCATTTAAGTCATGACCCCTTGGATGGACAGTTGTCCTTGCTACCTTTCTATTTTTGTTTGTTTGTTTTCTTATGGAGTTGTTGTATCCTGATCAATGTTTGGCATATAGAAGGAGCTCCATGAATAGTTTTTGAACAAACTTCCCCATTGATGGCTGCCATTTTCTTTCCTTGGCAGCTCTCAGTTACCTGGAGTTTGTTTGGAGGAGTCATGAAGTACAGGGGCTCTGGTATAGGACTTGGTGGGTTTGAATCCTGGCACTACCACTTAGGAGTATGATTTGGGGCGGATTACTCAGGGTACAAATGAAGAAAATATTATCCACTCTCTTAAGAGATGTGGGGAATAAAGGAGATACTTCCTGTGACGTGCTTGAAAAATGCATGACCCATAAGTTAGATCAGTAGATATTAGTTGCTAGCATTATGGTCTGTCTGGCTTTCCCGGCTTTTGTTATCCAGCTGAGTCTTATCTCTCTTAGGAGAAATTCATGATATACTTGGTACTTGCAAAGCAAATACATATGCATACGTGTAAATCCTATCTGACCAATAGATAGATGTATGGATCTAAAAATGGGTTGTAGGGGCACCTGGGTGGCTCAGTCCATTAAGCATCTGCCTTCAGCTCGGGTCATGATCTAAGGGTGCTGGGATCGAGCCCTGCATTGGGCTCCCTGTGTGGAGTCTGCTTGTTCCTCTCCCTCTGCCCCTCCCTCTGCTTGTGCTCTCTCTCTCTCTCTCTCTCAAATAAAAAAATCTTAAAAAAATAAAAATAAATAAAAATGGGTTGTAGACAGTGGTGATATATAAATCCTGATTTTGCATAAACCAAAAAGTTCTCAAAAATATATATAGAGATAAAAATAAGAAACATTTGAGCAAACAGCAGCAATGTTTTATTAGAATGTAATCCCTGTGAAAGCAGGGTCATGTTCTCTAGCACCAAGAATGGTGCTTGGCACAGAGTAGGCATTTCATAAGTTCTGATGGAATGGATGAATATAATTATCACTGAGAAATGCCAGAAATCCTGCCTATGTTAATTTCAGTCTCATAATACTGTAAGACTTGTCCCTGTATTTCTTAACCACTGAATTTGGATGCAAGTTTTTAAAATCTGACTATAAACAATAAAAGCTTAATTTTAACACCTAATGTAATCAGGAGTCCAAGTGTCACTGGTTATAGTTTAGATGCTGGTTGTTCAGGACCAAGATATCTGCAATTCTGTCTGCTTTTCCTTGTGGCTCTAAGGTGGTTGCTGCAGCTCCAGCCATCACATCCTTGTTATAAATGGGAAAAGAAAAAGAATAAGAACAGTTTTCCTGCCTAGAGCAGTTCCATTTAAAGAGATTTCCTTGAGAATCTTGTGTTTAAGGACTTCTATTTACATCCCATTGACCACCACTATTTGTAAGCCAATGGTGTAGGCAGCTCCTTCTCCTTTCTCTTTTTCTTTCCCTCTTCTGTTGCCACTTCCTCTTCTTTGTCCTTCTTTACTCCCTCATTCTCTTCCTCTTCCACCTTCTTACCTGGTCACTTTGTTGCTCCCAACAAAAGCATGTTTCTGTTGTTAAGGAGGAAAGTGAGACCAGTTATAGGGTACGTACTAGCAATCTCTGTCATGGTCCCCATTTTATGGATGTAGGAAACTGAAGCTCAGCTCTGCAGAGCTCCTTATTTTTTGGCTTTTGAGGATTTTGTTTATCACATTGCACACTGACCTCAATGGAGGATCTTCAGGACAAAAACCCTATTTGTAGTAATTCTCTGAGTAGTCAATAGCTTATAGAAGCTGTAGATTGTGCAAGCAGTTTTATGTTCCTCTTCACTTCTACTCAGAGCTAAGAAGCTCCAGGGAGTGTAGAAGTCTGTCTGACAACCACTGGGGAATATTCTACTCTAGCTTCATTTTTCTTTTTCAAAATTTCCTTGCTATACTACATTCATTTCTTTAAAGCACCTGAAACTATTTTGAGGGCAAAAAAAGGGTGTAAATGAGCAACAGAACATATATTCACAAATTTTACCAACTCTATAAATGCATAAAATGGATGCTTTGGAGTCTATGTAATTAACTTATATTATGGACAGTTAGGAATGAGTCAGATGTCCACCCCATCTTCCTGACTCCAAAATCTATCCTTTCCCCTCTCTTGCAGGAATTCTCAACCCTGGGTAAACATTGGGATCTGCCAGTTTTAAAAAACTTCAATGCTCAGGTCATGCACTAAAGAAATTATAAATAGAATCTCTGGAGGTTGAACCAACAGTATTTTTAAATCTCTCCCAGATGATTATAATGCACATCTAGGGTTGAGGACCACTACTCTTCAACTTCTCTTAAGAAAAATAAATGAAGTTTAGAGTTCTCTAAAAAGAGGACTTTCTTAAAATTATTTTAACTTATCCCAGTGGTTTTCTCAACTGCTTCATTTTCTCCTAGTGGGACCACCAGTATATACAATAGATGGAAGCAGAACTTCCTTCATTGAAGATGGTACCTGGTGGTGGTGATGGTGGTCTGGCTCTCCTTCTTTATCACCTCTCAGCCCACCTCATCTCTTGTGGATGGACACTGTGGACACCCACAAGACAATGACTGACTCACTTCAATACATCCCCATGGAGTACATTTTTTTTAACCATTCAACAATCTGACCATCAAGGTAACATGCAGGACTGGGAAAAGTCTCATTCCTGGAGGCGATTGTGGTTTTGTCTCTTCCTATGTAGATTATATTCAATTTCTATCTCTTTATCTGTGGTTGTTCAGAGGACAAGTTGCTGCAAAGAGCTTTAGGTCAATCATAGAAACATACAGATATTGTGAAGGTTATGCTTTTTATCAGCTCACGTGGCTTCGTGTGTGTGTGTGTGTGTGTGTGTGTGTGTGTGTGTGTCTGTCTGTCTTTATCCCCATATCTTCAGGGGTATAGCTAATCAGAGTGCTCAAACTCAAATGCCTACAGAGGACAGGCAGAAAGCTGAGCCACTATGTTTAGGTGGATTCTGTGGAGAATTGGAGTCTATATATCCTTCCTAAAGGCATTTGTATTAAAAAAATTTCTGAACTCGGTGTTGGCCGGCGAACAGATCGTACATACACACATATTTTCTGGGCATAAGGAATTTTACTGAGGTGCCTGGTGAGGTGGAATTTATTTTATTTTACCTAACTATATTTTAGCTATAGAGGCTATGAGTCACTTTGTTAGGTGAACCCAGCTAGTGAGTTTAGAGCATCATTGTGTTACAAAGAAACAACAGGCCCAAAATGGAGTCACTTTTGCTAAGCCCCAGTAAGACTTAATACCTAACCTAATTGCAGTTTCAGCCTCTCCCAGGGGTGGAATTTTAAACCAATCAGTCTGGAATTTCGTGGTCAGCACTAATGAGGTAATCTGCCTGACAAGACCCCCTGCCTTCTCCTAAGGGAAGATAACCTTGCCTGAAATAATACACTCTTTTAACTTCCTTGTCATACCCTCCATCTCTCTCTAAAAACCTTCCATGTTGTACAACTCTTTGGAGCTCCCTTCTATTTGCTAGGTGGTGTGCTGCCTGATTCATGAATCCTTGAACAAATCCAATTAGATCTTTAAATTTACTGAGAAAACTAAAAAAACTGAGTTGGGTTTTGCTAACAATTGTATTTTCAGGGCAGAGTTACTCAGTTTTGCAATTGTAAGATGAATGTGGATGCGTTTAGTATAGGACCAAACATTCTCAGCCCTGACTGAAGTTGCCCCTCCTAAGCCACTCAGAATGCAGAGTTGATTGCACAAGAGTAGGGACAGGCAAATTTGCACAGGGACCAAGGGATCTAGAAAAACAGGATCCAGCTCAAATCTCTTTGATGGATTGAGATGGTTCCAAGTAACTGGTGGGAAAGAATTCCCAGGTCCCCAAAGGGATCATGTTTTCCAAAAGAGAAGAGGACAGATGAGTGACAGAGACCATCTGACAGCTAGGTGTTGCATCGCATGATTTGACTTAAATCCCTACTATTGGAGCTTGGAGTTCAGTAGTACAGAGGAAGGGATGAGGTTAGAGCAGATGGTGTGATGGTGTGGTGAGTTTAGCAGGACAGTTGAAACAAATACTCAAATAACTACAACTCAAGGCAGAATGAACATTGCCACAGAGTCACATACATACCCTGCCATGGATAATCAGTGGAAGAGGAGAGCCCACGTGGTTAGGCACAGATTCCCAGCATTTGAAATAGCCTATAATTTTTTTCATAATGTACCAAGCTGGCAGGGAGGGGTGTGGAGTTAAGGAGGTAAGAAGAGGTGTGGAATAGTCCTGGTAGACAGTGCAGAGGGGAGTCAGCAAGGAGTGACTGTCTGAGGGGTAGATAGATAATACCACATGTTTTCTCTCCTGAGTTTAGAGCCAATGAAGAAGTAGAAGCTTTGTGACTGATTAAGCTGATTGGGAAAGGAAACTTGGGCTCAAGTGCAGCTTGGAACTCAGTTGAGTTCCATAGGACTTGCTTTTACTGAATTAAACATAGCCACCAAGTTGAAGGCAAAGGCAGGAGCTTCAGTCCTGCTGTGTCTTACAGAGTAGCAGATGTACATCTTAAAGAGAGGCCAGCATTTTTACTCTAATTGAAGATTTCTCATGGAATTACATGGACAGAAAGACAGGGATTCTCTTCCAAACCTTTTCCAAACTTCTCACCCCAAAACAAAGGAGCAATTAGACCTTTATCACTTAACTGTGCTCAAAGAACTCAAAGGATCTTCTGTTGCTCTCTCCCTCTCATTTTTACTAAAGTAGACCTTTCCCATTTATCTGTGGCCCATCATGGCATCTTCTGAAATCTCCAGTTTCTACAATGACAATATTGGAAGAAGTGACTTGTTTTCTCTTGAATTCCATGTCTGTTGGTGTTTCCAAGCGCTTAGTAGCACAAAGCAAGTTATCGCCTTGTTCTTCTCACACTAAAGTTTTATTTCTCACTTGAGGATCATTTTCCACAAAGAAACAGGTTTTATCACTCACTGGAGTAAGTGTGTACACAAGATGGATGGAGAACAACAAAGCCATGTGCTGATGTTAACGCTGGGCAGTTAGCTACACTCTCACACCAAATCAACAATGGAACTGGGCAATCCAAATTTGTAGAAGGGTCTTGAGCTCATTCCTGGATATGCAAAGCTTCAGTTAAATCTATGAGTTCTTGAGGCTCAATACCATAACACTCATCTCCATGAATTATAAGTGAGTGTTCACGTCTCTCTCCTCAACTGTACCCCTAGTCCATGTCTTCAAAGAAATTAATTCCCAAATACTATGGCCTATAATATGCACACAGTAAATATTTTTCAAATGACTGAATGGTCATTTATCAAGCTGCATGGCATTCATCTTGAGCGTGTCACATGTGACGATTCTTGGACGAGGTCATTTAAAGAAATGCCCATGTGACAGAGCAACATCCTAAGTCTAATCAAGTGTGTATTTATTGTCTCTACGGTGTATGGAGTAAGTACATAGGAGCTCATGGACAGTGACAGTCCTATCATCTGTGTTTTCAAGTATAAATGAAGTTTGCCACATTGTACTTACCGTCTGTCAACATGACAGGGCTACTAAATTCCTACAGTGGTTTTATCATGCAGCAGCTCTAAACCCCTGAAGAGTCCTGTGTGCTATTATTTTATAGAGAATTAGGAAGTGTTGTGATAGAAAAAAAAGAAAACATACCTCATTGTTTTCCTCGTCAGCGTCTTGGGCAAACTAAATAATGTCCTATTGGGATATCAACGGAATGTTCACAGTTCCCTGGGCAGGTCTGACTAGAATTGGGTTCTATGGTCTGGGTCAGTGGAAGATTGTCTCGTTGAGTATTGGAGGATGCCAGACCATGAGTTAGGAAAATAAGGGTCTGCATTAGTTTTCTAGGGCTGCTGTAACTGGGTGACTTAAATCAACAGGAATGTATTCTCTTATCATTCTGGAGGTCAGAAGTCTAAAATCTAGGTGTTGGCAGGTGTATTTTCTTCTGGTAGCACTGAGAGAGAATCTGTTCTGTGCCTCTCTCCTAGCTTCTGGTGGTTGCTGGCAATCTTGGTATTGCTTGGCTTGTAGACACATCACTTCAATCTTTGCCTGCATCATTATGTGGAGCTCTCCCTGAGTGTCTGTGTCCAAATTCCTCTCTTCTTAAAAGGATACCAGTCATGAGATTAGGGTCCACCCAAATCCAGTATGACCTCATCTTTACTTGATTACATCTGCAAAAACCCTATTTCCCAAAATGGTCACATTTTGAGGTTCTAGGTGAAAACAAATATTTGGAGTACACTATTCAGCCCAGTACAGGGCCCAAGAAGCTAGAAGAGAATTACATCAAAACAATGGGGTCCAGGGCCAGGGTTCTGGGCCTGTGATAAAGAACTAGGAAGTCCAAGCCAAGCAGAAGAGAGTAAACACAAGCATCTCCATAGGAAGGGGAGGGAAGGGGTTGGGCATAGATCCTATGATTATCTTGAACAGAAGCTGTTCTTTCCTGTTAGCTTTGGTGAATCTATGAGGCCCCCTACATCTTTCATGATGTCCCTGGACTGTGTTGCTTTGACACAGATGTACAATTAAACATATTTTTATTTCCCAGAAAAATTCACAGACATAAAATTATGAGCAGTCAATGTAAACTTTACTGATGATTTCATAGAGGAAGGCTTTACACTTTGCACCCTACAGCAAACAATTTAGAATTCACAGCATACATTTTTTTCCCTCCTCAAACGTTGTTACTGACAGTTGATCTCTCTTGCCTTCTCCTCTCATTCTAGAGTCTATCTGTAATTCCTCTCCGTGTTATAAATTGTTATTCATAACAATTGAGTTCTCCCTCTGGCTCCTACTCTAAATGCACACACTTATTCATCCAAATACTCTCCAGAACAAAAACTCTGCCATTATCATTACCTTACCTTTTCAGAAGGCAATCAGGGTTAGCAAAGCAAATACTGGTTTTTCATCGTGCCCCTAAACTGGATGGTAAGCTACTTTGATGGCAAGAGCAGTTATTTTCATCTTCATGTCCTCTATAGCACCTCCCACATATTAGGTACTTAATAAAGGCTGGCTAATCATGATACTGTTGATGTGTATGTCTATATTTTTGTCTTTCCATTAAAGGTTTGGAGTGCTGGATAGGCACCACCTTAGCTGTCTTTTTGAAATGCCAGATTTCTAAAGAAGTTGTTAAGAAGCAGAGAACTAATTTTTAAAAAGTCACTTATTTCCCCTCATAAGCAAGTTTCTAAATATGTTTGCATTTATTCTAAGATGGAGTCATTCCATCCAAAAATATTTATTGAATGACAACTTTGTGAACATTAGGAAATTCAAAGAAGTCTGAGATATAACTTCTTTCTTGCACAGGCTTACATTCTAATTGAGATTATTTGTGTGCATGTGGGAGGAATATAAATCCTTGTGGTTTGCAGTGAATAGACATAGCATTCAAATTCTCTACCATTAAGTAGTTACTTGACTTTGAACACATTTTAATATGTCTGAGACTCAATTTCTACATCTATAAAATGGGGACAATAGTAGTACACAGTAGGGTTATTGGAAGATAAAATAAGATAACGCTTCTCATGTGCCAACACAGTATGTACTCAGTGGATGCTATTATGATGATTGCTATTTGATATTAATTATGACAACAGTAAGTGCTCCAGGATTTCCGGGGAGAGGTCTTTTTTATCAGGAAGGACCAGGAAAGGCTGCAGAGAAGGTGGAGTTTTAGAGGTGGTCTTGTTAAGAATTTCCAAAGGCTAAATCAGGATATTCTTGAAGGGATCATGGGATTAGCACAAAGGAGCAGAGAAGGCTTGAGGTTTGGCTCAGGCCAAACTGTGGGAAGAAGAGAAGATTGGAGGAAAAGCCAACATTCTGAAATGATGACAGTAAAGTTCTGTGGTCCTATGGTTGCATCTCGTTTTCATGCTCCCATCCTCAGGGTGGACTACAGTCATTAGTCATCTACTTTACATTCTGTAGGTGTCATCACCTGGTAGATATAAGCTGGTAGGAAGCATGAAGCTCAAAACTACTTGAACTCGTCCAATTAAATAGTCCTGGAGCTTGATGGGTTTTCTGTGAGTCGTTGCAAGCACACATTTGACTCCCTTCTAAAAGTTCAGATTAAAAGGAAGCAAACTTCCAAAATTAGAATCGTAATTAAAATTTGACTTTGATCAGTAGCTGCTGAGAGGGTCATTAAGAGCCACGAATGTGCTGACACAGGAGGTTGTTGGGCGGATGAGGTGAGGAGGGAAGTGGGGAGATTGGAAACAAATAAAAAATTGTTAAGAAGCATTATCGAATTGCAAATATCAATTATTATGGGTCTATGGATGAGCGATTATTATATTAAAAACATTCTTGGCAGGCAGCCCGTATGGGCGTAGATAGCTGTGACTCCATCAGAGCTTGGCTTTAATTTGATTTTTGCAAACATGTTTTTGGTTTCTTTTCTTTTGATTGGTTTCGGAGAACGTGGGACAACAGCTGGGTAGAAACTGCATCTAAACCTCCGTAAACCTTGTCGAAAGCTGATTTTTGCCTCCTGCAAAGTTGGGAGCACGTTGTCTTAGAAGGAGATGAGTGAAGGAGAGAGGAGGGGAAATTGGTGAAGATGGAAGGGTTCTCTTGCTCAGTGCAAGAGATACAAGGCTGCTTCTCCAGAACCAAGGAGCCATGATCAAGGAGGGACAGATGAAGGAGCTCAGGGCTTGCCTTTGTTTCCTTGATAAAGAGTAATGACTCACTGGCGTGAACGATGAGGATCAATGTGGCAAAACAATGCAAGAAAGATAGTGGCTTTAGTTCTCTGTGAGCCAGCTGTGTGTTGTGGCTGCCAAAAAGATGAATATGATCATAGTCTGCAATTATAGAGGATAGAAGAAAGTGAGCATTCCCCTTTCTATGCACACCTGGGGTGACACATTCACTTTTAAATGTGTGGCATGCCCTCTTGTCTACCTGGTATATTCCCATTCATCTTTCCAAAGCCAGCTCAAGGTCACTTCTTCTATGACACCTTTCTCCACTCCAGGCTCACCAAGCAGATTTAATCATGGCCATGTTGTGCAAGTTCAATTGTGCTATTGCATTCATCACTTTTTGTTGCCATATTGCTTATGTGTTCATCTGCCCTGAAGGGCAGGGTCCATGTCCAATTCAATTTTGTAACCACAGAGCCTGGCACTTAGTAGGTACTCAGTACATACTTATGGAATTGAGTAGAACAGACCAGCTGGAACATGTTTAGAGAAGATCAAGTAGAAGTGTTGAAAGGACTTGAAATCATGTTGAAATCCATCTGGAATCAGGACATGCTACAGTGAGCAAGTTGACTAGTAGTGGGCTTCTTCCCAGTGGCAAGGGGAGGTGCTCATCCCCTCAGATGATTTACCACAGAAAGGGTCTGTGGATTGACTGGAAAGAGAGACTCCAAGGCAAGCCAGAAGCAACTCTCTACCTTGTCTCAAAGGTAAGAAAGAGAGGGGCACCTGGATGGTGCAGTCGGTTAAGCGTCCGACTCTTGGTTTCAGCTCAGGTTGTGATCTCAGGATGGTGAGACTGAGCCCTTCATCAGGCTCTGCACTCAGCTAAGAGTCTGCTTAAGTTTCTCTTTCCTTCTCCCTCTGCCCCTCCTCCTTCTCTAAAATAAAGAAATCTTTAAAAAAAAGTAAGAAAGAGAGTTATATATAACAGGAGAAAATCATTATAACATGCAAAGAAAGGAGTTATGAGTTTTCTTCTACTTCCCAGTTATATGGCAACATAGGTCCATATATTTTCAAAGAAATTCAGGTAGCCAAACACGGAATATATGCCAGAAATGGAAACACATTCTGTAGGTCTTAGAAACTAATGCCAGTAACTGAGGCCCCGAGGATGATGAGAGCCGGAAACACCACATTGTATACACTAGAAGTCAAAGTGTAAGCCAGATCAAAGGGACTTGAGATACCTCAGTTGCCAAGAGTGACAGAAAGGATGTGCAGAAGAGTGACATTCAGTGGCACAGGAAATCCCAGCTTCTACTCACTACATGTCAACTTCCTGGGTATTGTATACATAGTTTTATAGTTCTTACTGCACAACCCTAACAAACTGTTACAAAAATGCTGGAATAGAATTGGCCAAGCATTTATTGTCCCATATTTCAGATATTTTTCAGTAATCCTTGACAGTGGTGGAAGAAAAGGAGAATGAGGGAGGACAAAGAAACGTATGACACATAGCAGAAGTGGAGGAAAAGTGAACTGGTCTCTTAAAAGGTCATATAAAGAAAGAAAGAATGATTGAAGAGGAGCATTCTAAGTAGTTACAGATACAAAGGACTGTAATACTGAAGAGGAATTATGCCTGTCTCTATTTCTCCCAGATGGATAAATACAAGGCCAGTGGGGTATCGGATAAAAGTTTTTGATTGCAATTAATATAAATTGGCTCTGCCTAGTTCTAGGCAAAAATCGAATTTATGAGAAAGTGTTGGATGCTCACCGATCTGAAATTAAAGTTGAAGAATCTGATCTTTCAGGAAACCAGGATCTTCAAGGTGCTGCCATTAGGATAAATTGGTTCCAACCACTTTTCTCTCATATCCTCTTTCACTCAGAATTTAAATCCTTGGGTGATGGATCTGGACTGTCATAGTTCAGGTCACATGAGCACTCCTTGGCTAACCGAGAAGGGGACATCTCAACTGATGGTCCTATTAAGACAGCATTAAATGGGGAAGAAAAATTCCCCAAAGGAAAACCAAGTGTCTTCTTCAGAAGATGGAATGCAAGATGGAGAGCTAAAGCATTAGTTGTCTACTGCAAACACATAGACTCTTCCAGAAATTCCCTTTGACTCCTGGCACTCAGATGGCAATTGAGTGACTATTTGTCAAGCACATTGTAGGAAAGATTCAATAATTGAGTAAATAATTGGACTACATAACCTCCTTTCTAACCCTGAAATTTTGTGTCTCTGTGATTTTGGAAAAAGAATCAAATCACAAGATTCTCTTTAGGAGGAATAATGAAACCTTCTTTATTATTCCTATTCACAAGTTCATTTGCAAATATCCAGGATCAACCTGTACATACACAAACAAAAATACATCGATACGCAACCCACAGTGCAAACAGCTTGTAATTAAAGAACCAGACTAATGCAACATTTTCCCACTTACAACTCTTCCCCACTGCTAGCATTCTTTAAGCCTTCTGTTATCAGGCAATTTAGTTATACACAATAAATACATACACATGTGTGAGGAGATTTAAATATATTTTTCTAAATGTAAATTAAGGATCTTTATACAATTGCTCTGGGTTTTGAGCCTGGTTTATGTTGGCTAAAAATTGCAGCTGAAAATAATTCTCCAGATAAGGTCATTTCTTCTCATTTGAGAAGTACTGGAAAGGCTATAATAGGATTCTTTCACATTTTGAGATATTTGGGTTCTGTTACCTGACAGATATTAATGATGGTTTCTATTCTGATTATATTATGGGATCACAGAATTCTAAAGGCAGAGGGCATGTTGAGATGTCCTCCTCTATATGTCCCTGGGACACCAGGAAAATTACTTTAGATGGAATGGAGAGACACATAACATTTGGAGTCTTGGGCTCTACTCAGAGAAAGGCAGAGAGCATAATATGATCTTAAAAGGTTTTTGTGCCATTTCTAAATGTAAGGAGCAGTCTTAGATATGTAGCCGAGGTCTCTGATATTAGACCTTCATGGGCCATTTCCTGATCCAGGTCTTGAAGTGGTTCCCATTTTAACTGTGGTATTTACCTGAAGAATATTTCAAACTACCCTTTGTAACAGCAATTTACTAAGGCAATGATTCTCAATGGTGAGGAAGGAGAGCCCTTGGAGACATCCGGGTGTTGGGGGTACAGAGGAGAGTGTTATATATGATCTTGATATGACTCCCTCATTGCACCTTATCACTTCCAACTTGAAAGGAAGTGGTGTAGGGGGCAAATGCTAGATGTTTGAAATTAAGACAGTATCTGAAACCTGCAGAGGATGCTGACCCTGAGTGTGTGATTGGCTTAACATTGGGAAGTAAAAATGGAATAAGACATCTTCATATTACTTTACAAGTCTTCAAAGAGTTGAGAGAAACAAATGAGCTAATCTTTATGATGTACATAGCACAATGACCGGAACAGAGTAGGTATGCAATAAATGATATCATTCCTTTATCCCCATCATCACACCGGTTTCTTCAGATACCTCTGAGTGCATCTCATTTGACAAATGCAATTTACTCACATTTAAATTTGTGCCTCACTGTGATAACCAGATATTTAAGTTAAAGCTTGATCTTTATTGCTAAGAAATTATACATCTAGTCTATGCATCCTTGGGTAGGGGAAGACAAACATTTTTTTCTTCTTTTCCCATCATAGGTTCATTGGCTGGCGCCCTGTAAATTAGACTGACAAAAGACAGATTAACAACAGAAAAACAAACAAAAGTTTATTAACATATGTGTCTCAGGTACACACGGGAGAACTCCATAATGAGTAATTCAAGGGGGGTGGTTAGAACTTGAGCTTAGGTGGCATCTTAATAAAGCACAATAATTTTGTAGAGAAGTGACAAGACAAAGAGAAAGGACTTTGAGCTTCCGGGGGGGGGGGGTAGCACAATAATTTTGTAGAGAAGTGACAAGACAAAGAGAAAGGACTTTGAGCTTCCGGGGGGGGGGGGTACATTGTGGGAAGGTAACTATATGGGCAACCGCTGACAGGTAGGGGCAAGTTTTCACAAGGTTTGTTATAGAGATTCCTTTGGTGTAGTCTCTGGGCTGACAAGTCTCAAGTTGTCTCCAGTGATTAACTTCTGTCCTTCCTGGTAGAGAGGGGAGATGGGCACCTTTACAAGTTATATCCTGCTTTTCAGCAAGTAGAGGGAGGGCAGAGACTTTTTCTTCTATCTGCTTCTTCTCACTTGCCTTCAGCTCAGAATAATACTTAAGCCAAAGTGCCATAGTTTGGAACGGCGTGATCTGCTATTTTGCTTTCATAGAGTTTCACTGGTCCAGTTTTAGGGAGAGTTGAAGTCTTCCTCTTTGTAGCCATTATGACTTCTAATAGCCAGATGGCACTTGAGGGAACTGTCTTTTTCTAAAAGGGAAATGTTTTCCTACTAAGTTTAGGAATCTCAAAGGCAGTCAGAGACTCCAGGTGATTATAGGTTAGGTTTGCTGACCAAATAGATATTCAAATCATCTTCTTTTCATGGGAGGAGTGTTGATTAAAGCATTTGAGGCAGCATCTAACACAAACATTCCAGAGAGCATGTCAAAGAGATCTGGGAGTAGAAAATAGTCCTCTGAAGTCTAGAAATCAACCTCATCCAAATAAACAGCACCTAAGAGGGAGAGATGGTTCAGACTTGGGGCCCACGTGTAATGGATGGCTAATCATCTGTGACTGTGACTTTTTTTTTTTTTTCTCCCCCCAGTTCATGGCTGTGAGACAATAGCTGGATTTAGACAGCATTTCCTTGCCCCTCTACCACCCGGGCACACATGAATGATGATATTCAAAGCCTATGGCCCTGGCATGATTATTAGAACTTCTCAATGTGCTAATTGTAGCTTCACCGCCCCCCCCCCCCAAAAAAAGCATATCCATGTGCAAATGGATATGCAAAAACCATTTTCCTTGGGGCAGGGTTCCTCAAAGAGTGGTTTTAGGTAGTTCATAGATAGGAATCAAGTAACATTGACGCACATAGTCACTTAATCCTATTTAAATTCTCTTTCAATTCTTCAGATTACATCAAGGGAGAAGACTCAATTTGTTACCAGTGTTTCTTTAAACATCTCAGCTCTTACTATCTCCCTTTTGAACAGAGCAAAGCCCAGCTCTGACTCAGAGTTCTCAGCTAGCACCCGTATATAGCTAACATGTAACAACATTGTCTGCGAATTGTATTTATTTTTAAGTTTATTTTCTATTTTGGCAAGTGATATTGGGTTTTCATTTATAGTAGTGAGAAAGTTTCTTTCATAAATAAATTTATCTAAGTAAAAAATGAGTCCCTTTAAAGGAGGAGCCCTGGGTGGCTCAGTCATTAAGCGTCTGCCTTCGGCTCAGGTCATGATCTCAGGGTCCTGGGATCGAGCCCCACATCGGGCTCCCTGCTCGGCGGGAAGCCTGCTTCTCCCTCTCCCACTCCCCCTGCTTGTGTTCCCTCTCTCGCTGTCTCTCTCTCTCTGTCAAATAAATAAAGAAAATCTTTAAAAAAAAAAAAGGAGTCCATTTAAAGGAAAAGATGTTAAGTAGATAACAGTAATGTCCCCTAATAAATAATAGTACAGATATGCTACCATAATAATACAGTTAGAGAGAAAATTCTGATAGTATTTCTTGAACGATCAAAGTTTAGGAAACGCTGCTATCGGAATAATCTTGAATTGGCCCTAATTTTTCAAAAATGAATTGTTTTCAACTTTTAATACTTTGGTGATTATTAGTAACAAATTATGATATATTTTATAAATATTTAAGATGTTCTAGTGTATTATTCTACTTCTGGTTTAGAACTGCTGGCCTATGTGAACTTACTACACAGAAAACACATAGACTTGGACTATTTCTATTTTAATCTTTTGGAACACTTTTCACATTTGTGGTTTGTGTTTGCACTCTTTTTTAAAGACAGTAGCAGCAAATGGCTCTAGAAGGCTCTTTCAATGCAATGCTTTCTTTCTCTCTTGCACTGTAACTGAGTTGTATCTAGATATGGGGATGACCAGTTAGATACATTTTTTCACATGGCAAAGTTCTTGCCCTTGGAATGTGAGTATGCTTCCTCCCTGTTCTCCATCTGCTTCCTGATGGCTGGAAATGGATTATGATAGAAACCCAACTTTAGTCATGGCTAGTGTGTCTCAGGAAATGTGGAACAGAAAGATGATAGAAGCCTGGGTGTTTGAATGACCAAGTAGAGCAGAGCAGCTCACCTTCCTCGATTGCCCACATTGGATCTGTTATGTGACAGAAATATAAAGTCCTTTTCACTTTAAGCTTCCATTATGCTTCAAGCCCCCAGTTACAGTGGCTTAGCTTTTACTCTAATATAGTACCCCTCCATCACCCTGAACCACTCTCGATTGTTGTTAGATATAATTAGTCGTCATAATGAGAAAAGGTGGGAAAGAACACGTGTCACCTTGTGCCTTTGTGAATAAATTACATTTGACTCTTTTGCTGCCTTCATCCTGGTAAGACTCAGAATGAGTCTGGGAGAAGACCATCGGGAAGCGAGTATTTAAACACATGTAATCATAAACTAATAAATACCAAATCTGTTGTTTTACTTCTTGGATAAATCAGAGATGGACTCTGGGCAGATTAAGGGGAACCAAGGATTAGGAGGATTTAAGAAAGCTCATATAACCATGGGAAAACATGAAAGACCCAGGTGTCCTAAATCAGATGGACTAGAGCCTTCGCATAGGGTGGGGGGTTGACTAGGTTTGGAGAGCAACAACCTTCAAGGACTTTTTCCAAGCATTGGAGAAAGCATTTGTTCTTTATTTGTGCCCTGTTTAAGATTCTGATTCTTGGGAGAGAGAATCTATTTGATCAGTCCTAGTTCTTATGTATACTCCCCTAGACAACGGTGGGACACCTTCATTGTCAGGCCTGGCATGCAATGGAAGATAGGTTGCTCTTCAGAGGGAATTTGAAATTCTTTTCCTCTGCACTTACTAGTGCACTGGAACCAGCTTGCATTGGCTCATGATAGCTGATAGTGTGCGACTCTTTCCAACTCCATGTTAAGTGACATCTCCCTTGGGGGCTTATTGAAAGCAGCCATGCTGGGAGTATTTATACCATGAAAGTGGGCAATTGATACAAATCAGGCCCTTTTCTTCAGAGAACTAGTTGTTAAACATTTACTACCACATCACTGCCTATACTCCTTTTCCTCTTTCCACCTGGTATTTTCTTACCCTTATTAAATAGGCTGGCCTTGCATCAGACTCAAGAGAGATGGAGGTTTTCCACCAACTTGGGAAAAATGTGATAAAATAAAATTTTTATTTTATAAAAATGCCTCCAAATCAACATAATGCATTATTTCATCTGAACATTAATTTCATCCATGTAAAACATGGGTCTAATTAAAATGAGGTTCATGGGGTGCTGTTTTCGCTTGTACAACTCTGACAAAAGCATTTTGTTTTGGTTTGGGAACAAAAACAGCCCTGCTTTAGGATCTGACTAGTTCTCGTCATATATTCTTTGATCGTTTTATATGTGGAAGGGTAGCCTTACACGTGTCTAGAACCCAATAGCCAAACATAAATGAGTGAATAACAAAATCACAAGCATTTGAGGGAAAATATGGTATATTATACTTCTCTTGTGTTCTTTCAGAGAGTTCAGTACAGCACTAAGAATACGATTTAATAAATACGTACTTGGTTTTTAACTTGAATTAGAGAATATTTCTCAGGTAGTTTAATAAACTAGCTAAATGAAATAGTTGGCTATTGCGTTAGCTGATTTTAATTTTGATACTACAATGATCAAAAGTTTTTTGTTACTTTTTTGGGGACATAATATTGATTTATTTTACTCAGAGTAGGAAGTTTTTATTGAGCAACTGTAAGATGTCTGGCTTTTCAATTTTACTCTATCAAGGGTAGAGTACATAAAGAATATATTCCCAAACAAAAACTTGAGGCTATGGTAATTTTTTGTGAGTGTTTAATCTGGATTTCCAATTCCTGAACAGTTAGATTTTTTTTTTTTTTTATCCCTCAAATAGAAGAAAGTAGTCAACTTGTGTCATTCGGAACAATTGTTTCCGTGTAACTATTTGAATATTGAGGAGACACATATATGTTACTTACAATGTGCTAAATACTGCTCTAAACAGTTTACAAATATTAACTCAATTAGCTCTAATACCCTGATTTATAGCTATGAAAACCAAGGTGCAGAGAAGGTTAAGTAATTGATGTAAGATGACATAGGTAGTAATGGGAGATCCAGATTTAAATCGAGGTGGTCTAGCTCCAGACTCTAAGCTTGACCTCACATTGTTCTGCCTCCCTAAGATGATGCTAGGATCTATAACTTTAAGGAAGGAGCTGAGCAGAAGGAGGTGAAGTAGTGAGTCTTGATCATATGGGAACTCAATTGAGTTTGAAGAATGGTCAGAGACATCTTCAAATTACATGCATATGAATGTTTAAAGCAGAATTATTCATGTTCATCCTCAATTAGAAAAATAGACCAATGTCCACCAACAGTAAAATAGATCTCTCAATCTCTCTCCCTAGCTCACTCATTGGTGTGCACATTGGAGTATTATATAGCAATGAAAATGAACAGACAACTGTTACCCATAACCAAGTAGGAAAATATCACAAACATAATATTGAGCAATAAATGGAGATAGAAATAGTTATATGCTGTTCTATTCCATTTATATAAAGATAAAAATTTTTATATAAATGGCAAAACTAATCCATGGAGTTAGAAATCATAGATATAGTTACCTTTAAGAAATAATTGGGAAGGGGTATGGGGGCTTCTGATTTGTTAGAAATCTTCTATTTCTTGACCTGGATGGTAGTCACCTGGGTGTGCTCACTTAGTGATAATTCATTGATCTCTGCAGTTATGGCTTTTGCCTCTTTTGTATGTGTGTTGTAGTGTTGTAGTTTAATAGTAAGTTAAGAAATATCAAATAGAGGAATAATAAGAAAAAAACATGGTATAATTGAGGCCAGAAGCAGGGTTAGGCTGAGAAAGAAGAGTTGAGAGTTGAGAAGGAAAGAGTTGAGAAGAAAAATTATTTATATATACTATATTTATGAAATCAATTGATCAATCTTTTCCAAAATTTATTTTATTTTTTGTTTGATGTACTTTTACTCATTTATTTTTTTCATCATGATAAGTGTACTCTTTAATCTGCATCCCCTATTTCCCTCATTCCCCCAACCCACCTCCCCTCTGGTAACTATCAGTTTGTTCTCTATAGTTAAGAGTCTGTTTCTTGTTTTTTTTTTTTTTTTTCCTCTCTCTATCTCTCAATCTCTTTTTCCTCTGCTCATTTATTTTGTTTCTTAATTTCCACAAATGAGTGCGATCATATGGTGTCTTTCTCTGACTGACTTATTTCACTTAGCATTATTCTCTCTAGCTCCCTCTATGTTGTTGCAAATGGCAAGATTTCATTCTTTTTTATGGCTGAATGATATTTCATATATATATACTACTTCTTTATCCATTCATCTACCTATGGACACTTGGGCCTCTTTCATAGTTTGGCTATTGTAAATAATGGTACAATAAACATTGGGGTGCATGTATCCCTTTGAATTACTGTTTTTGTGTTTTTGGGTAAATACCTACTAGTTCAGTTCTTGGATCATAGGGTAATTCCATTTTTAATTTTTTGAGGACCTCCATACTGTTTTCCACAGTGGCTGCATCAATTTGCATTCCCACCAACAGTGCAAGGGGGTTCCTTTTTCTCCGCATTCTTGCCAACACCTGTTTCTTATGTTTTGATTTTACCATTTTGACAGGTGTGAGAAGGTATCTCATTGTAGTTTTGATTTGCATTTCCCTGTTGATGAGTGATGTTGAGCATCTTTTCGTGTCTCTGTTGGTCATTTGGATGTCTTCTTTGGAGAAATGTCTGTTCATGTCTTCTGCCCATTTTTAAATTGGATTATTTGTTTTTTGGGTATTGAATTGTATCAGTTCTTTATATATTTTGTATACTAACCCTTTATCAGGTATGTCATTTGCAAATATCTTCTCCTATTCAGTAGGTTGTCTTTTAGTTTTTTTTTCAAAGATTATATTTATTTATTTGAGAGTGAGAGCATACGCTTGCATGTATGAGTGGGGGAGGGGCAGGAGAGGAAGAAGCAGACTCCCCACTGAGCAGGGAGCCAGACCAGGAGCTCTATCCCAGAACCCTGGGATCATGACCCGAGCCGAAAGCAGAAGCTTAACCAATTGAGCCACCCATGCGTCCCGGTTATCTTTTAGCTTTATTGATTGTTTCCTTTGCTGTGCAGAAACTTTTTATTGTGATGTAGTCCCAATAGCTTATTTTTTGCTTTTATTTCCCTTGCCTCAGGAGACCCATTTAGAAAAATGTTGCTATAGCTGATGTCAGAGAGATTACTGCCTGGGCTCTCTTCAAGGATTTTTTATGGTTTCAGGTCTCACATTTAGGTCTTTAATCCATTTTGATTTTATTTTTGTGTATGGGGAAAGAAAGTGGTCCAGTTTCATTCTTTTGCATTGTGGCTGTCCAGTTTTCCCAACACCATTTGTTGAAGAGACTGTCTTTTCCCCACTGTGTATTCATTTCTCCTTTGTAGAAGATTAATTAACCATATAATTGTGGGTTTATTTCTGGGTTTTCCATTCTAATCCTTTGATCCAAATATCTGTTTTTATGCCAGTACCTTACTGTTTTAATTACTACCACTTTGTAATATAACCTGAAATCTGGGACTGTGATACCTCTAGTTTTGTTTTTCTTTTTCACGATTGCTGTGGCTATTCAAAGTCTTTTGTGGTTCCATACATATTTTAGGATTGTTTGTTCTATCTAGTTTTGTGGAAAATGCTGTTGGTAGTTTGATAAGGATGGCATTAACTCTATAGATTGGTAGTATAGACATTTTAACAATATTTGTTCTTTCAACCCATGAGCATGGAATGTCTTTCCACATCTTTGCACCATCTTGAATTTCTTTCATCAGTGTTTTATATCAATTGATTGATGAATCTTGATTGTTTGATTTAGCAATTGAGGGCTGGCAAACTTTTCTGCAAAGGGCTAGATGTCATTATTTTAGGCTTTGTGGACCACATAAAATGTCTTTCATATATTCTCTCTCTTTCTCTTTTTTTTTTCCTTTAACCACTCTTTAAAAATGTAAAAACCATTCTTAGCTTGTTGGCTATACAAAACAGGCCACTTGGAGTGATTATGATATGTCAATGTAGATTCATCAGTTGTAACAACTGTATCACTCTGGTTGTTAATGGGGGAGACCATGCATGGGTGGGGCCAGGAAAATATAGGCAGTCTCTTTATCTTTCCCTCAATTTTGCTGTGAACCTAAAACTGCTCTAAAAAAGTAGTCTTAATTGAAAAAAAAAGAGTCTTAATTGAGGAAAGAAAACAAAAAAAAGAAAAAGAAAAAAGAAAGAAAGAAAGAAAAGAAAAAGACCACAGGCCAGATTTGATCCTGGGGCCATAGTTTGTTAACCCCCTTAGCTAGCTCATGGTAAGGCTAAAATGATTACAATGCAATTTTTGTCCTCCACAACTTCATGCATTTATTCATTTAACACATCTTTTCTTTTTTTTTTTTTTTTTTTTTTTTTTTTTAAAGATTTATTTATTTATTTGAGATAGCGAGAATGAGAGAGAGAGTACATGAGAGGGGGGAGGGTTAGAGGGAGAAGCAGGCTCCTTGCCGAGCAGGGAGCCTGATGCGGGACTCGATCCAGGGACTCCAGGATCATGACCTGAGCCGAAGGCAGTCGCTTAACCAACTGAGCCACCCAGGCGCCCTCATTTAACACATCTTTACTGAATATCTCCCTTGTGCTTTAAGTGGGTGAGACAGCTATATAAACCTGTAAATTATAGCACAATGTGATGAGTACCCTACCTGAGGTACAGTCTAAGTGCTTGAGAAAAAAGAACATGTGACTTTCATTGAAGTTAAATTCTAATTGCTCTGGAAGTGGGAGGGATGAACCAGCTAGAGAAAAAGGACAAGGCATTCTGTGGAGGGGATGCATCATGACTAAATCCACACAGGCATAATATACACATATATGTATGTGTTAAGCTTTTTGTATTATACAACTGTGTGACTGGAACATCACAATGAATAGCATGGCAGAACACAAGAATAGAGTGTTTCCCAAACTTTTTCACATCTACCGTATTTGTTTGGAGCATTGGGTTAAACAGATGAAGTCATTTGTGACTGGAAGCAATGGGCCCAGGGACTCCTGCTTCCCCAGCCCCCAAAGGTTGCCCTGAGAGACCTGAGTGCAGCCCCCTGCTGATTTATGTCCCTTGGCACTCCAGTTGAGAAGTTCTGCAGCAACAAGGAAAGAGCTGAGTGGGCAAGTGGGAGTTGGGTCAGGGGGAGCTTTGGTGGCTTTGCATTGCCCAAGGCTGAGGCTCAACTTCTGCTTCTGTCATTTACCTATTGGAGAACCTAGACAAGTTGTTTTGAAATCCTTTTTCTTCCAGTTCCTCCTCTTTGTAAAAGGCTGATCATACCTGGAAGGGATCTTGTGAAGCTTAACATTGAAGACATACTGTACATACAGCATTAGCTGCAGAATCAACACTCAACAGATTATTTATTTCTTCCCTACATCCTTCCAGCCTCCCTATATCCTCAATAAAAATGTCGCTTGACAAAAAAACCCATACACGTTCCAGTCTCTATATCCACTGCCGGGGGATAGTGGAAGGGCTTTTCTGACAAAGAGAGAAGGATGATAAGTGAAGAGAAACCATAAAATAATGAGTAAATCTATTTCTCTGGCCCTCTTACTTCAAATGAAGAGTTTTCTTTAGGAAGAGAGAGGTCACCAACTCTTGGTACCCTTAGGTGAGAGTTGTAATATCTGTGTTAGGAGAGATTATTCTGTCTTTCCTTTCGTCTCTCTTTTTTTCTTTTCTTTTCTATTTTCTGTTTCATAAGCCAAGGGTGCAGGGGCTGAGTGGTCTGTGCCCTGGAGGTGAACTGAGGACTCTGGTTAAAGCATGGCTTGGAGGAAACTCATCAGCTGACTTCAATAGAAACATCTGTGAGTTCATATTGGCCAAGTCCCTAGAGATTTTTTCACTGCTGAACATGCTACTTCCCAACTGTTCAAGATAGTGGATCAGAGCTGTGCACATATTTTGAGATGCATTCTGCTGATTGGATTATTTTTAAAGCCTGTTTCTTATCTGAAGTATTTCCTTTAATTGCTTCTTTTTGGCCTGATGCTAGGTCTTGGTGAGGTTATTCCAAGTCTAGAATCACAAAATAATACTCTCCAAAATTGGAAGTAGCCACCCCATCACTTTCCAGATGAGGAAATTGACACCACTTGGATGAAAATTTGCTCAAGTCACACAGATATCTCATTTTACCTCCCTTTCCTTCTTCCTCCCTCTCTCCTTCCCTTCCTCTCTTCCTTATTTGCTGAATAACTCCCAGATGCCCTGCACTGTTTTCAGTGCTAATGATACAAAAAGGCACACAGCCTAGCTCCTTGTCTAGAGCAGCGGCAACGATGTAAGCCAATTATTACTGTAGGCATGACAAGTGATTGCATAGAGGGGCACAAAAGATTCAAAGAGAACCCACAAGTGGGTCAACTACATTAGACTTGGAGGGTCAGGGGAATTGACTTGAGTGGAGTCTCAAAAGGATGTGTGGGATATAAGCAGGCTGTGAAGGCAGTGAGGTATGAGAACAGAGATGAGAAATGATCTTCCAGACAGAATGGAGAGTTTGGGTAATAGCATCAGAGGCACATTTTATTTTCCTGAATTTATTTATTTGTGAAGAGAGGGAGGGAAGGAGAGAGACTTGGAGAGAAAAAACTTAAAATTCAACCTGAACAGTTGCTGCTTCTGCTCTTTCAGTCTATGCCTTCATGCTGCCCAAGGGTGTCATAATTGAGTCTCACACACATGGAGTAAGAGGACCAATTGCACAGTCATCACAAGCATGTGGGAGCATCTCACCAAACCAGTGAGAGCAAGAGCTGTTTTGACTATACATGATTTTACATGCTGAGTGTAGAACTGAAACCCTGTAAGATGCTCTTCCACTTATCAAGGCATTCCTACCACATACTTATCCATAGGGGGGTTTGTTAAGGAGAACTAGTTGCCTGGATTGGCTTTAGGAAATGCAATCCTTTCTGTTGATTCAACAAAGATAAATTTTATGGCTGCCATGCACTGTCTTCTCTGATCTCTTTTAATGGAGGTGGTGTTGTTGAAAGAGCTGTGAAGTCAATAAACAAAGTTAGCTAAGTGCAACTTCTACCTTCCTGGCTCTGTCTAGGAACCCAGAGCCATGTGATCCTGAGATACGGCCTCCCGATAGGTCATGCCCAGGGGCTCCCACTATCTCTAAGCAGCACACACTCCAGAGCATCTTATTAATGATAATTAATTACATTGAAATTAATGATGTTTTTCATCTGATCCTGGGCTCATTTTACAGCTCAGAGATAAGCTCAGGCGACTTTGGCTTTTCTGTCTCTCCATCTCAGCAGTCAAGTGCCCTCTTTTATCTTTGTTGACTCTCTGCTTCTTCCAGGTGCCCATGTTCTCCAACTGCACTTCCTACTCTATCACCTCTCCCCTTTGCAGGAATAATGAGCTACCCCAAGCCACAGAAATGATCTGTTTCCACATGAGGGCTTCTGATGATACGGACAATACAGTTTTTCTCAACAGAGTTTCATTTGCATATATCCTGGCCATTAGGTCTTAAAACATCTTCATTAGGTCTTAAAACAGAGATTGTCAAATGAGCACTATCTGATAGCTCAAACAATACAATAGTTTTAGAAGACTCTAATCTCATCATTGTCCACTCTAGTGCTTTGGGTTTTGCTGAGGAAAATCTTTCACAGAGGCGGCATGGAGCATTCAGTTCTCAGGTTCAGAAATTCTTTACTATTTTCCAATGAAAATAATGGGGATTGTAGATGGGATTTACCGAATTTGAACTGCATTGATGGTTTTTGCTTTGTTTGAGCAAAAACAGGTGTTTGGGGGAATTAAACATTCCTGTTGCGAACTGTAATATAATAACATTGAGAATGAAATGTTTAAAAACTGAGTATAGGGCATGATGATGAAAGGGGATTGGATTGTGAAAATTCTTTCAGAGTTCAAAGTTTTATACTATTTCAAGGATTCAAAGAGTAAATTGGAAATATACTCCATTTGGATTTTTTGTTCTTGGGAGAGGATAAGAAATACAGTCCTCGAAGAATGCTTCATTGTATTGACCACCCAACTATTGATTTATTAGGGCAGAAAACCAGAAGCATTACATCAAATAATTTCCCAATTTATTTCTTTCTCTACTTATCTTAAGCTCTTCCTTAACCTCCTCTCTGCACCACCCCCAAACAAGCCCAAACATGTACCAAAATAATAACAACAACAATTAAAATATCTCATTGCATTCATTCAGGTAAGTTTCAACATATTGAGTAATTGAAAATTTTCCAGTTGTCTCTGCATCTGATCATAGTCTTTTCTTCCATAGTCTTTTGGCTCCAGAGTCATTGATTTGTTCATTTGTTGAACATACTTTATAGACATCTGCTAGACAACAGATATTATCATAGGCGCTGGAAAAACAATGGTGGGCCAAACATAGTCTCTATCCTTATGGAAATTAAGATCCAGGAGAGGAGGCTGACATTCATCTGTAAGTCATACCAATAGAAATGTAAAATTATAATCAAGTGCTAAGAAGGTGTATGGTGCCAGGAGAGCTTATAGAAGTGAAGTCTAACCCAACTTGGAAGACCAGGAAAGCATTTTTCTGTGGAAGCCGCTATGGAGCTGAGATCTGAAGGAACAAGAAGGTATTCATTGGCCAAGAGAAGGTGGTAAGGTGAGTGTTCCCCAAACGGAAGACGCTACTTGTTCATTGACCCCACAATGAGAGGGGAAATGGTGAGATAGCGCTACTCAACCTCATTCTCTTCAGATAAGAATTTGGGTGTCTTTGGCTATTTCTCCTTTCCTTTATGGGTGATGACACCCTTTGTACTTCAGATTCCTAGAGCTGACATTTTTCTTCCTGGGAGCTTGGTCCCGGAAGGAGAAGAAGAAAAGTCTAAGGCATCTTTTCTGATGTCAGCCCTTTCTTTCTCCTTTATTAGCTTTGTCAGTATTGATGAAGGAGTGTTAGTCTAAAAAGATCCTGTCTGCATGTGAGCAATGAGAAGGTGTGTGAGGGCTGTAGGCATCCAGGTACGATTTTCTAGTTGGCAGCAAGCTCAATGGGAAGAGTCCTAGGGTTAGGCTCAAAAGACTGGGCTTTGCAAGGTAAGGCATTTAACTCCTCTGAGGCTTAATTTTCCTCATCTAAAAGGTGGTTGTGAGGTCCACATGAGATAGCAATGCCAGAGAACATAATACATTTATTTAAATATGTAAGAAATCATTTTTTTTTTGCTATTACTTACTTAGAAGTTCAGCACACTTTTCAAATAGAATCTCAGAAAGAAAATTTTATCAGTGACCAGAATATATATTTTTTTAATGTATGTTTTCAAATTGTATAATGATATATTGTCTCCTCAAAATAAGAATTGGACTAAAGGATGACTAGAGTGTGTTGTGTTTACCAGTGAAATGGATCTTTGGGGCAGTTCTCACCAACTTGACTCTGTGGAAATTCTTAGTTCAATTCAGCTAGCACATGTGGACATAGGAGGTGTAGGCCAAAACAGATTTGGATCACTGTCTGAAGCGATTCAGATTCAAACTACTTCAACTGAAATATCAGGTAAATGATGCAAAGGGTCATTTGTGCTTTACACAAAGAATTGATCAGGATGTGTTTCCTCTAGATCTGACACAAACAGGTTTTAAGATCTTCTGGGCCTCACTGTTCCTATCACTAAGAGGACAGAAAAAGAGAGGACATCTAAAATTCATTCTGGCTCTAACATTCCATGCTAAAAATGCCTTTAATCACTATCAAGAGGCACTAGAGTCCAACAGACCTGAATTCTCTTTCTCTCTCTTTTTTCTTTTAGGAGATAAAATACTTTAGTGTGCACGTTATCTACAGAATGAAGAACAAATTTATAAGCACCTGCTGGAAATTTCAGGGGAGGGAGATCCTGAAAATTTTCCATTGAGCAAGGAAGGATGAATAGAAATTACTTCGACAGTACCCATTATTACTAATTTGAGACTTATGAGAGGTCGTTGATAACAAATTTGTCTGCATAATGTACCTTTGTACCCTTCCACTAATGCCTCTCCCGTACCCCCCACCCCCTTGCCTTTGGCAAGCACCATTCCACTCTCCCTTTCTATGATCAACAGACCTGACTTTCTAAACTGGCTCTGTTACTCATTGTGTGACCTTTGGCAAGTAACCTAACCTCTCTACGCCTAGTCCCTCTTTCGTAAAACAAAAAATATAAATACTTAATTCACAGGGTTTCCATGAAGATAAATTGGCATAAAAATTAGACACATTTATGAGACTCTCAAGCATAGTAAATGCTAAATGTTTATGCCCTTCTCTTTTGTTTTCTTTTCCACTTAAGTTTATATAAGTATTTGGCCTTAAGAACTTTTGTACTTTAACTGGCCTCATCTGAAAACTTCTTGGGTGGAATGAAGAGTCATGGAATTCTGCACTATTCAAAGCCAGTAACTATTCATGACATATAAAATGCTTGAATTTCCTCAGTAGTCTGAGAGTGAAATAAATTTCCATGCCCCACAATTATTTCATTTGTAATAATTAGGGATCAGTCTTATGACTCATGATATTGCTCTATATTGAAGTACAAGGAAGGAGAATGCTTAAGAAGGTAAGGGGAAAATGGGGGGGGCGTCTGGGCGGCTCAGTCAGTTAAGTGACTGACCCTTGATTTCAGCTCATGTCATGATCTCAGGGTCATAGGATCAAGCCCCACCTTGGGCTCCATGCTCAGTGGGGAGTCTGCTTGGGATTCTCTCTTTCCCTCTTCCTCTGTCCCTTGCCCTGTTCACATGGGCTCTCTCTCTCCAAAATAAATAAATAAATCTTAAAAAAAAAAGTAAGGGGAAAATGAGTCTGAGACATTAAGTTTCCTATTCATTTTGGAAATAAACTTAGTGTGCTTGTTCTTAAAAGAATTGCTTCTTCAGGAGAGAAAGAAAAAATCTATTAAAGGGAAAAAAGTTTCTAAAGAAGTTGAGCAGTTCTTTTTATTTTCTTAAACAAATTCTTACTGCCAAGTATTGGCTCTTGGAAAACACAGTTAGCCAGCTATAAAGTTGTAATAGAAAATAGTAAAAGCAATGAAATGTACAATTAAGGATCACACACCCCAGATATCTTCTAGTTCATTAGTCATCTTCCTATCTCGTCAAAGGAGGTTTCTCAATCCCTGCTCTTTACTCCTTGGCTCAACTACAGTGGAACGGATGATAAGGTTCACTCTTTTTTATAGTGTTTCCTTGCACAAAGCAATGATGTCTTAAAGATGAAGTTTAATGCTCCCTCAGGAAATGCTGTCCATTTTAGACTTTTTTTCTGCTTGGTAGCATTCTCTTTTTCTCAGTGAACATTGTAAGCTCGATCAGTAGTCATAGAGATTTTACTGGATTCACCAGTAGAGGGAGTTCAAACCAAGGTGTGGAAAATTTGGGGGAAGGTTGTTCTAGAATTTTTGAGGGTGCTCTATAGCATGGACTGAATTCAGGGAACTGAGGAAAGCAGTAACCAAATATAGGTGGATGGATTCATCGATTCTTTCAATGAACACTGAGCTAACATAAATGCTGTACATGCAAAAAAGAATAAGAGAGAAGCTGTTCTCCCCTCCAAGAGTTTATAGCGTGGTGGAAAGAGGCCTATGTAAAAACAAAACAAAATAAAAATCTGCTATAATGCCCTGTTCTTGGTATAATTATAGGATGTGAACAAGATGTGGGAACTGCTAATCAATCCAGATTGGTGGTGGAGTGTGGGAGTAAGGTCAGGTGTTGGGTGTGCTAGAGTGATGTGAAATCACCCTTCTCTCTGCAAGATTCTGGTGAGCCAGAAAGGTGGGTCCATGGATTCCATAAGCTTGGGAATAAGGTATTTAGCAAAGGTCCCAGAGACCTCAGGGGCTTCTAACTTTTTCCGCTACCAAATGACTCTGTGACCTTAACCACTCACTTAATTATTTAGAGCTTTCATTTATTCAGCTATAAATGAAGTGGGATTTGTGGTTAAGTACTTCTGTTTTTAAAAGATTTACTTACTTGAGAGAGAGAGTGAGCAAAAGAGAGGGGCAAAAGGAGAGAGAGTCTTTTAAGCAGACTCCACGCTGAGCAGGAACCTGACGCAGGGCTTGATCTCAAGACCCTGGTATCAGGGCCTGAGCCGAAACCAAGAGTAAGTTGCTTAACCACCCAGGGGCCCCAGTGGTTAAGTACTTTAACTTCCCTTCTGTGAGGGATGCCTAGAGCATGGCAATAAGAGATGGGGATAGAGGACATGGGACTGTTTTAACTTACCTGGGGGCATTCACCTCCTTGCCTTTTGGTTTCCTCTGCACATCATTGTCTGGCACTGTGGTACTCTCAAACCAAAATCTCCTCAAATTGTTCTCCTTGATGGCTTGAGTTGTTAACATTGTTCTTCTTAATAGACCACTCAAAACCAATATTCCCAGTATTATCAGATTCATTTTGGTTTAAAGGACCTCCCTTTGTGTTTCACAGGCACCTACACTTACCTCCAGTGTAAGAAATATAACTGTGTATTGTAATGGGTTAGTTGTCCTGCCAACTTTTTGAAGAGAGGAGGAAGTCTTAGTAATGTATCTATCCCCAGCACTCAGCACAGAGTTAGGAATGTAGTAAACGCTTAATGAAGGTTTGCTGGTTGAATGCATGAATGAATGAATCAATGAGTGAATGAATTCACATTTTGCTGAAAGTCTGATGGTTATACACAGTCTCCAATTTCACCCAGGTTATAATAATATTGAGCACACAGTTAAGCTGTAGGCATAGCTGTAATCTTTACTTCAACCATAAATAGCCTTCATTTTGTAGAATTTTGTGGAAAAGTTTAGTCTCATAAAGATCTTCTCCTGAGATTGATTTGTCTCTTAAATCTGTATCAAAATGCCACAAATGAAGTTCAGCAGAAAATGCAGTAAAATTATGCAGTGTGGGTAAGGAGAAAGTATTAGAGCAAGTCTTTCAGGATGGCTAAGAAATGTGAGGTTTAATGACCTTCCTTGTAAGACTGGATGAATTGACTCTCAGGTGGAGAGGTAGATCTTACCTCTTTTAGTAGGATCCTTTTTCCTTGCCTGGTTTGAATGTTTTACCCTGCCTTTTCTCCACTTCTAATCCTTTCCAACTTCCACCATATTCTAAGACTTGGGGCAAATAGTCATTGACTTGTAGTAACATTTACTCGGTTGTGTTTACACACATAACTTTAACATTAGCGATGATAATAACTGATATATTTGAGCGCTAGCCTAAGTGCTTTCATTTAAGTTATCACATGGAAGTTCTATATTCTTGTAAAGGAAACAGTATTGTCCCTCTTTTTTAAAGATTAGAAAGTTAGAAGGTGAAAAACTTGCTTGAGATTTTGCAGTTGGTGTCAGCGTTAGAACTCAGATGAAAGTCTAGCTTCGATATCTGTGTTCTTCCCGATTATTTCATGTCATCTCTCATGATATTAAAATCTTCATAAACGGAATAGATTAGTCGAATAATCAGAAAATCCAGTGACATAAAGAGACAATTGTAAATGGTCAGTACACAGAAACATGATTTAGTTGCCTGCATCTTTGGCTTATGAAAATTCTGTGAGGTGCTATGATAAATCTCCAGATATTAGGTTTTCTGACAAGAAATTAGAGATTGAAGGAATTTTGGAATTTATGTATTCAGAGAATTTTTACTGAGCACCTACTGTGTGCTAGCTTTTTGAGCTTGGGGCACAAGAGAACAAAATCATTGCTTATTATATAAATTATATGATTAATGAAAAATGTGGACAAAAATCCATGTTCTCATGGAACTCTTATTCCCATTATTATCTCAATTTACAATTCAGGTGGAAGCAAATTATCCCAAATTATGTGGATAATTGCCTCTACTCCATTTCACTGCTCCTCTGTACTTGACCAGTCTTAAATACCCATTGGGACTTCATATAAACATTCCTTTGAAAAATAATTAAATTTGGAGAATGGAAGATAAAGCAAAATATTTTCAATTATTTTTTCAGTCCCAGTTCTGTTTCTCAGTGGACTATATTGAAGTAATAAAATTTCTACTTTGGTAAAATGGTAATGAGGCTTTATGCCCAAATATTATATGAGAATTAGGGGACTGTTGACAATAATTATGCCCCAAAAGTTTGTGATTGATTTAACGAACCAAAGATTTGCTTCATTAGTTCACCCACATTCCACAGGTGTGAACAACATCCTCAAAGACCATCAGTGTGCATGAGCTGAGCCCCTGTGGACATGGTAGATCAGTAACTCACCAAGATATGCCATGATCTTCATTTGGGAAACAGTTTTTTTCAAAGGGAAAATTGGCCTCCTATCCATCCTGCATTCATCAGCTAATTGTTTCTTCTCCTTTCCATGCCTTTAGGTGCCAGTAGGTGAGTTAGTCCAAGGAGAGTACAATTTTTTATCTAAGAATGCCGCCCCCGCTGCCCCCCCCCCCCACGATAAAGCAGCATCAGTTGGTGGAGAGGATACTTGCATAGCTCCAGTTATTGGTAGTGGCAGCATATTTTAGGTATGTAGCCCATTACCTGCAACCTTTGGGGTTCCTGGGATTTAAAATCTGTGGCTTTGACCTGTTGGGGGTGTGATCTTGGATATCCCTGGAATTTGGTATTAGTTTATTTTGTTAAAGTGAGAATTCAAATTAGCTGTCACTGAGACAAATGTGTAGGGTAATTGAAGCACTTATGGCAGGTGATTTACAGTTTCTGTGAACACGTATCACCGGAGGACCTTACAAAAACTCATATCCTGACTCCCCAGGTCCAGGGAGGGGCATGAAATTGTGCATTTTATTTTGGGGGTGCTGATGAAACTTGCCTTCACACTTTAAGTGGTGAGGTTGGCAAGTGAATCTGATGAACAATCCATGAATCACAGCTCAAGGCAGCTTGTTGTTTTCCCTTTATTATTGCACGTCCAGTAATTTTAACTAAGGCTTTAAACAGGCAACTTACAAATTTATAGTTGTAATTGAATGCATTTTAGGAAGAAAATATATGCTACAGTGATGTTCACAATTTGGGATTAAGAAGCTATCACTTGAGATATAACCCTCATTGATGTCAGCAGTTCGTTGTGTGCATGTAGGGAACAGCTTTACCTACATTATCTTATTTGGGTCTTGTCACCTCTCTGAGGCCAACTAGCCCAATATTTTGCTATTTCTCACTTTCATAGATAATTCAAGTGAGAAACATAGCAGCGAGTGACAACCCCAAGATGACACAGAGCATTGTGACAAAGCAGGTGTCTCAACCCAAGGATCCCCTTTCTTAGTCTGGTGGCAGATGCATCTAACAAAATAGTTTTCATTTTATCCTTCTAAAATCTAGAGATTCACTGACTTTCTTCACATAATGTATGTTCAAACTAAAGTTATCACATATGCTTATAATATACTTATCTATGATCAATGTCATCACCATTATCACCCACAACAAGCAATAGGAGTGCTTCTGATAAGCACTTACTATGTTTAAGGAATATTTTGTGTGTACAAACTAGGCATACAAAGGAATATGGGAAACAAAGCCATACAAATGATTTTAATAACAACATTACAGAGGAGATGTGAAATATCAAATTACAAAAATTAAATGAATTAATGCCATTTTGTTAGATGCTTAGTACCTAATGAACACTTAATAATGTTACTATCAAACAAGTGTCTTAATAATAAATGCGATAGAATATTGAAGTTTTTAGTGGTTAAGGAAAGCTCAGTATAAGAGGCAAGATTTTTAGTGGCTCTTGGAAAGGAGTAAATTCACAGTGGTCATAAGCCAGGGTCTGGAGTCTGGCTGCTTGGATTTGAATTACGGCCCAACCCCTCCCATGCTGTGTGAATTTGGTTAAATAACTTGGGTCAGTTACCCTGAGAAGTAACTCTGAGCTTAGTTTCCTCTTCAGTAAACTGTCAAGAAAATAATAGGTCCTACCTCAAAAGACATGGAAAGAATTAAGTAAGACATGCAAAATGCTGAGTATCCTTTCTGGTATGGGGTAAATGCTCTGTAGTCAGAGCTGATTTTGTTCAGCATTTACTTTTAAAGATAAGGCTATGAAGGTCCAGAGAGATTAAGTGATTTCCTTATTTTAGGAAATGTGAAAAGTTTGATTAACACTCAGACATCTAACCCAGACCTGTGTTCTTTACTAAACTATGTCAACTGTACAAATACCAGTTCTGCTACTACTATGAGTGCGTACCACTACTACTACAACCATGACTACGACATCTATGATTACTACGACAACCACTATTACTACAACTATGACTGCCACTGTGACAACTAATACTACCATGACAACAACTACTGCTACCACAACTATGAATGTGGTGGCTGCTGTGACTGCTACTACTATGACGACTACTGTACTATGAGTACTACTACTACTACGACTATGACTGCTGCTATTGCTACTATGACTACGGTGATGGCAACTGCTTCTACTACAACCATGACTATGACTGTGCTATGACTACTACTCCGACTGCTCTACTATGAGCCCTACTACTACAACTATGACTATGAGGGCTGCTATGACTGCTACTACATGACGACTACTCTACTATGAGTACTACTACTACTAAGACTATGATGCTATTGCTACTATGACTGCGGTGATGGCAACTGCTTCTACTACAACCATGACTATGACTGTGCTATGACTACTACTCCGACTGCTCTACTATGAGCCCTACTACTACAACTATGACTATGATGGCTGCTATGACTGCTACTACATGACGATTACTCTACTATGAGTACTACTACTACAGCTGTGACTGTTGCTATTACTAGTATGACGACAGTGATGGCAACTACTGCTACTACAACTATGACTATAGTGGCTGTTATGACTACTACTACAACTACTATGACCACTCTACTATACTACTACTACAACTATGACTGCTGCTAAGACAACTACTACTACTATGACTACTCTACAATGAGTGCTACTACTAAAACTATGACTATTACTGCTTCTATGACTACTCTACTATGAGTACTACTACTACTACAACTATGACTGCTGCTAGTACTACTGTGATGAGAGAGATGGCAACTACTGATACTACCACTATGATGGCTGCTATGACTGCTACTACTACTATGACGACTACTCTACCATGAGTACTACTACTACTACGACTATGACTGCTGCTATTGCTACTATGACTACGGTGATGGCAACTGCTTGTACTACAACCATGAGTATGACTGTGCTATGACTACTACTCCGACTGCTCTACTATGAGCCCTACTACTACAACTATGACTATGACGGCTGCTATGACTGCTACTACTACTACCACAACTACTACTCTTTTTGTTGTTGTTGTTGTTATTCCTACTATATGCCATTAGGACTTTAGGAAGGCTGACAAAGGTAAGATGGAGAGGGGTGATCCTAGTGTGAATACAGACAGAAAGGTAGAGATCCATCTGGCCTGAGAGAGAGCCCTGACTGAGGTGGAGGGCTGTGGGGAGAGGAAGTAGGAAGCCAGGCTGGCGAGAGGGGTTGACATCAGGCCACAGAAGATCTCTAGCATCACACTGGTAAGACAGAGATTTATTCTGAAGAAAATGGGGCAAGAATTTGAATCTTTTGGGTAAGAAAAAAAACTAACTTGCATCACTGTTTCAAATAAATTAAAGTGGATGGGTAGGGGAAGGAAACAAGGAAGCCAGTTAGACATTTTTGAGGATGATGGTGCATTCATCCATTTGTTCATTCATTCACAAATTATTACCCATGTGCTTTGCCCACTCTATGGCACATTAGGTGTACAACTAAAATGGCCTGCTCTGTGTGGACAACGGATACAACCACAGACCCACAAACACATACCCTGTACACTAAGAGAGGTACACATAAAATGTGGCTATAAAGTAATGAGGCTAATTGCACAAAGCTGTCATGGAATCTATCTCATTACTTGATAGCCTTGGCTCATATAAGAAATATATCATAAACTAAAACCCAAGGAATCAATCACACTCTTTAGAAGTTCTTCTACGTGACTCACTTAGTGGGTATGTGATGGAAGGAACTATTATGGTAGGGAAATTCCTATCAGTCACAGCTTTTATAACTGCCCATTGATGACATACACAGTTCCATAATGGCAGTGCTAAAATTGGCTTTTACTTCCTTAAACCATCATTGTATTGAACCATGTAACCAGAAAATCACAATGTGGTGATCTTTCTCTACACTAATCCTTCCATGAGTGCTTAATGACTTGTCTGTTCATCTTGGAGATAATAAACCTTGCATTGAAGCAATAGCTGTCTTGGTGACTTTGCATAAATCATTATTTGTAAAAGTGAAGGAAAACCTATAGATAGGAGCCAAGGACCGGGATTGCTCAACTTTCAAGAATTAGCTCTGATAATTGCTGTGACTGCAATTAGGAATGCACTGAACAAGTAGATGCAGACCAAAAAGTAAATATTATCTCTCAAAGTGATCAGTATAATAACTTCTGGCATAGGAAGGACAATTATTAAATACTCTAGCAAAGTTTTTCTGAGCAAAACAACATTGCAATGAAGGCTGATAGGGTAGAAAATGGGAATCAGGCAAAGAACCATGGGAACACGGAGAGACTACTAATCCACAGTAAAAATCAAGGTGACATATAAGAAAGCATAGGTGGGAAATAGAAATGTTATTAATACAGAACAACGTACAATTTTAAGGCTATTTATTTCCAATAATTTGAAAAAATAGTATCAATTAAGATAGTTTTATCAAGGCAGGAGACCCATTGGTTTCTCAAATGAGATTTGTACTCTCTTGTTTTTCCAGATCTTCCTTCACACCTTGAGTCCCTGCTGAATCACTCCATTTCTCAGCGTCCTACAAGCTAAGAGAACACAAATATTTTCTTGAAGCAAATATAGATAGATTTTTTTCCCCAAACACAGATTCACAAGAAAACAAGGCAAAGAGAAAAAGAAGAGAGGAGTAGAACATAGCACTATATTGAGGCCAGTTGCCTGATTTCCATTACACTTAACCTAAGTTCTTTTAGGCTCTTGTCTCAAGGGCTGATATTGTTCAAAAAGCAGACATGCTGATAGGCAGGTAGCTTAGCCAGCAGAAAATACCCTGAGATTGATCAAAAGGAAGCAAAACAGAAGAGTAACCCCAGAAACAGAAGAGCAAACTATACACTGCAGAGTTTGAAGCTGATAGAATACCATACTGATGGGTTAGCAAATGGTTCAGAGTCTGCACGGGGAGACCACCTCCCCACCCATCACCCCCGCATTTCAGCATTTCATTGTTTCTCCTGTTTACACTCTTTTCTGCTTTCTTCTTCATGCCTACCCACCCCATACTCTTTCATTCTTCCTTCCTCCCTTCCTCCCTCCCTCCCTTTCTTCCTTCCTCCTTCCCTTCCTTCCTTTCTTCCTAACTTCCTTCATCTTTCTTTTCACTCCCCCTGCTTGGATTGTTGCAATGGTCTTCTAATTGGTTTCCCTGATTCTACCTTTATCCCTGCAGTTTGTGCTCAGTACCATAGCCAGAGAGATCTTTTTAGGACATAGGTCAGCTTACACATCGTGCCGCCCCCGTAAAGCATCCTGCCTTGGTTTCTCCTTTCTTTCAAGTCAAACTAAAGTTCATAGAGAGGCTATAAGGTCCTCCATGATGCAGCCCTCCATTCAGTTGCTGAGTTCGCCTCTTCCTTCTCTCTTTCTCACAAGTCAGGCCAATTCCCAACTTAGTGGTTTTGATTGGCTTCCTCCCCAATATCTGAATGATTGACTCTCTGCTTAAACCTCACCTTCTCAATTACCACTGATCACCCTGTTTAAACTGGAATCAACCTTCCTTCCCTCCCACAACCCTGGCATTGTTGATTTCCTTTACCCCATTCTTTCTAACATTTTATACAACTTACTTATTTATCATGTTTATTGTTTATTGTTTTTCATCTTTCACTGGAATATAAACTCCATTAGAAAGGGATCTTTGCCTGTTCGGTGATTTATTCCCTAGCCTAGAAAAGTGCCTAAGAAAAGTAGGCTCAACAAATAAACATATTTGTTAAATAAATGGAAGTAACCTATCTTCAAGGAGGGAGACAGACAATGTAAAGAAACACAATACAGATGATACAGTGTACTGCTGGAGGTCTGTAGTTATTTTAAAAGCAAGAATAGAAGTTTCCCTTCTCTGTTAGAATGGGGGTGGAGACAAACTTGAGGGAATGCTCAGAAAAATGGTAGGATTTGGAAGCATGATTAGAAGTTCACCAGGCAGGGGTTCACCACGGTGGCTCAGTTGGTTAAGCATCAGACTCTTTTGATTTCAGCTCAGGTCATGAGTTCATGCCCTATGTTGGACTCCACACTGGGCATGGAGCCTACTTAAAACAATAAAAAGAAAAAAAAAAGAAGTTCACCAGGCAGGATATCAAGAGGAAATATCAAAGGTGAGGGAGGGCATTCCAGATAGAAAGAACAACATGTGTCAAGGTACGGATGTGTGAGAGAACAAGCCAATTTGAGTACATACTGAGAAGGAGGGTACAAACAGTTTGCCTCAGCATATTACTGGGAACCTATAGGGGAGAGGTTTAAAATGAGGTGTATAGGTGGAGGATAGAGAGTGGCCAGGTAATGATGGATCTTATTTGCAAAGCAAAAGCGGTCAGATTTATTCTGAAGACAATAGGAATATTGAAGGACTTTAAGCAAAGAAGAAATGATCAGATTTGAATTTTTAAATACAATGATAGAACAGGATGGATGAGAGAAGGGTGACTCTAGAGGCTAAGAAGCCATTTGCAAAATACTGGCTTTATTTAAGGCAATGGAATCAGAGAGCTGAGAAGCCATGTCTATGAGAGATTTAAAAGGAGGACCTTGAGTGATTCAGTGACTGACAGCCTATGAGGTAAAAAGAACAAGGATGAGTCTAAGATAATTCTGACATGTTTATTCTGAGTGACCAGCTGGATTGTGATGCTATTAGCTGTAAATGGAAAATTAAGAGATGAGCAGGCTTGGGGAATTAATGTTTTCTAAAGAAATGTTGAGTTTGTGGTGCTAGAGAACTCCCAAGAGGAGTTATGTGGTAATTAAAAATAAGTAAACTAAGTAGGTGGAACTTTTTTTTTTTTTAAAGATTTTATTTATTTATTTGACAGAGAGATAGACAGAAGAGCACAAGCAGAGGGAGAGGGAGAAGCAGGCTCTGCACTGAGCAGGGAACCCGATGAGGGACTCGATCCCAGGACCCTGAGATCATGACCTGAGCCGAAGGCAGACGCTTAACCATCTGAGCCACCCAGGCGCCCTAAGTGGGTGGACTTAAGATGGAAGTCTAGGAGGATAGTGATAGAGATTTGGGCAGTGATAGTTAATGACAGTTAAATCATGATAATTAGTGTCATGGTCCTGCCAGAATCTGCAGAGTGATGAGAGAGCCAAGGTTCATGCTCTGGGGAAAGTTACTATTTAATTGTCAGACAGAGAAAATGCTACACTGCCCTGTGAATGGGATATTGCACAAATGGTCAAAGATTCAGGAAGATAAAGAGGGGGTAGTGGTGCCATGGAAGCCAAGAAAGGAAGGAATGGCCATCATGATTAGGCACTATAGAGAGGCCATGGAAGATAAGGAATGGAGAGTTCAGGGATTTGCCCAAATTACTAAGAAAGTTTTTCAGAGGAGCTTTGGGAATGGAAACTAAACTACAGGGTACTGAGAAGTCTAAGGGATTCGATGGGTAGATTATAATTACAGATGAGTCTTCAAGAAACAAGCTATGAAAGGAAGCATAGGAATAAGGCAGGGATTAAATTTGGCCAAAAGGTGAAGAGAAGGTAATTTCTCATACAAAAGTTACTTGATGGGCAGATAGATGTAGTGTTGAGGGAGAGTTTGAAAATAAAGGAGAGAGAGAACAGGCTGTTCTTGCTGTAAGGGGCCCATTCTGCATGGGAAATGATAAGAGTTGGGATGGAGATCATTGGTAGAGGCTTTAGCCCCAAAGAGGAAAAGGACTACTTGTTCTTTGGAGTTGAGAGGAGAAGAAGGTGATGTTTACAAATAGATATGTAGGAAACATTGAGGTTTAGGGAATCAATATATAACTCCCTCCCTTCTTGTTCCCTGAATTTGGAACCAAATGGAATAACATAGTGAAGCAGAGAGATGAAAATCAACATGTGGGCTTTATAAAGATAGGTTGACTAGAGACTGTAACAATGAGATATAGGCACATAGACTTGCAAATACTCTAGCCCTGAATTAAACAGACATATAGACTGGACAGCTGGACATCTCCAAGCTTCTCCACACAGAATGACCCCTTACTGCAGAACCAAGAACGGCAGAGTAGATGCCAGTGTGCACTTTCTGAAGACAATCAGGAGAGAAAGGGGTTTAAGTGAGCATGTCCAGTCCATTCTCTCATACTAGCAATCAGTTAATTCTGGAAACCTGAATCCAGTGATATAGGACGTCCCCTTTCCAACAGGAACATTGGTGAGATTGAGGGAATTCCCATTTCTCTTTATTATTTGAAGTGGAAAATGAAGTCTTCCTAGGTTTGAGGGATGTGGAAAAAGGAACAGGAGGGCTGGGGAAGCATAACAAATATCATAATGCCCACTGTGAGGAATGGAAAGTGATCCAGGGACAAATGGAAGAGTTGTTGTGGGAAATTGCCATCTAGCTGAGGACAGAGAACATATATTTGCAGTGGCCCTTCTCCAGAAGGAGAAAATAAATCTTTTAATCTCTTTTCCACTGAGGCCTTTCATGGGAGTTGAAGTGGTAGCAAATATTGAAATATTTGTCATGAAATAATATGCCATGAGGTCTAGACTTGTGCTTCATTCCTCTCCTCCTGCATAACAAAAAAGCCCTAAACTTAATGGCTTAAAATAATAACAATTTATTGTTTTTCATGGCTAAGAAATCAGGCAAGGCTCAGCTGGCTAGTTCTTCTGCTCAAATGGCATCACTCAGGTCACCCATTTGGCTGCATGCAGCTGGGTCTAGATGGGGCTGGAAGGTCTGAGATTAATTCATGCACATGTCTGACACCTCCATGTGGTCTTTCTCTGTCCCCCTGCCTCACCTTTTTTCCTTTCCTCCTCTCTCTCTCTCTCTCCACATTGCATCTCATCATTTAATACTCTAGCTAGCTTCTTTCTAGCATGGAGGCTGGTTTCCCTAGAGAGCACAGAAGTGGAAGCTGCCAGGGCTCTTCAAAGTAAGGCCTAAAACTGGCACAATGTCACCTCTGCACAAGGCCAGCCCAGATTCAAAGAGAATGATTGCACTAGACTCCCCCTCCTTATGAGAGGATCAGCTGCATATACAGGGAGGAAGTTAATTGATGACGGCTTTGGGAACTATCCACTGCAAAAGGGTGAGGGGAAGAAAAGAAACGTATTCAGTTTCCAGATATGCAAAAAGGAAACCCAGGATTTCACTTGCCCATAGAAGAGGCTAATGGCTCAAGTTTATTTTATAGGTGAAGTTCTATTACCCATAGAGGGAACTATAGTATTTCTGCTAGAAAACAGAATATACTTCATAGTGCCATGGCATTTCTAGCAAAAGTTTGAGGGCTTAGGGGGAAAAAAAAAATGTAGTTGAAATTTCGTTTTGATGTTCAGACTCAGCTTACTCTGAGGAGTAAAAATAGTTTGGACATGAAAGTGTCACACTAAATTAGGCTCTACTTGGACTTTTGGGAGATGGTAAAATTAGGATTGCCATGAAAACACATAAGAATTTGAATCTATAGGTCAGGCTGTTGTTCAGGAAATATGTGAGGTTGGTATAGTAGATGTAGGATACCCTCTTCCTTTGAGGGCTTTATCCCCTTCACAGCAGCACTTAGCTTCCTTTTGAAGCCAGGGTATTCATTATCTAGGGCTTGTCACCCATGGTTTTATATCCTTTCAGGAATTCCTGGCTTCTGTTGGATTTTCTTGCCAGAGTTTGCCCTTTCTTCCATTTTGACTCTCCCAGAAGTTTCTCTGCCTGTCCCTTATGGCTTTAGATTTTGGAGTGGATGTGAATCTCCATTTCCATCTTCATTCTTATTCAGAAGAACAATTTTTTTTTTCATGTCTTTTGACTTAAGAACAACTAAATTTCCAACTTTGAGTTCCCACCTTTTTGGCTTATGGAAAATTGAACTGCATATTTTGGGGCTTCCCTTCACTGCTTCCCTGAGGTTGTGCTAAGGTCCTGGGGTCATTATAAAGTACCAATGCCCTGGTTCTGTGAAGAAGTGTATGGGCTTAGCCTCTGTAGTCCACAGTGAATTGAAGAAATGTTTGGCAAGGTTGTAAGCCCTGGGTCCTAGCATCTAGCCTCCCTGGGACACTATGTGGTCTTCCATGGAATTTTTGCTCCCTCATCTGGTGTTTCAAGGAAGTAGCGTGCAGGTATCCTCAGCATGCAGAACTATGTGACTTTTTTTTTCTCTACCAACTATCTCTCAGCCAGGGAAATCTCTTTTAGTTGTTGGGTATCCCTCTTACTTCAAGCCCTACTATTAATGAGCTTAGGCTTTTGACTATAAAAGCCAGAAAGTCTTGTCATAAATCTTTCTTGGTCTGAGCCTATTGCCTGCTTGAATGGGGCAAAGGACATGGGAAAGACAGAGAGAAAACATAAATTAATAATACAAGAGTCTTCCTGCCACATTTTCCCATCACTCCCAATCAAAGATGATTTGTCCATGTGTCTCTACCTCCCAAAGGAACCACCAGCTAGTCAGTTAAAGAGTTCTATCTAAGTGACTATGATCATTCAAAAGAGTGAGAGAGGCCCTTTGAGCTCCTCCAATCCTCATCCCTGGCATATGTGTCTATTTCAATAGTGGCCTTGTGGAGGAAATGCCTAATTTTGTTAGTCATTCAAAGAAATGACTTCAATGACATGCATTTCAATCTGGGTGGAATCAGAGAGAAAGGATGAGGCACATAAGGGTGGCAGGGCAGTGTAGGCTTGTCTAATTATAATACTTAAGTATCATATTATTCAGCCCATTGTAGAATGGGGGTTGTTGATGTGCCCATATTGGCACAAATAACAAAAATGCTGACTTTTGCATATCACTTTACAGTATCTGAAGCACTATTCTATCCACAATTTCCTTTGAACCTTGATTCTAAAATCATAGAATGTTCCTATCAAAAGGAATTTAGTTACCTTCTCTTCCATCCAGGGTGGCAATCCCATTTTAAAGCAATGGACATGTGCAGTTACTTGTTCTGGAACCATTCAGGTGACAGGGAGCTCACTACTTCATAATGCCAAGAATTTAAAATGTACAGCTCTCATTGTTCAGAAGAGTTTTTGTTTTCAGCAGAGCTGATAGCTATTTCATCCTTAAATTCCATTCATTGGCCTAAGTGTGGAGCTTAAAGGAAAAGAGAACTAGTTTTTGTGGCTAGGCACACATTCCTCAAAATCACAACTTAGGGACAAGTGACATGAGCTCTCCAAGTATCCATTGGCTCATCTGTAAAATGCTGATAATCTACTGACCACACAGGATTGCATGGATTGTTAAAAGAAATAATGAACCATGAGCCTTATAGGTAGATGGTAGCTCCCTTAATCCTCATCCGGTCCAGGGGACTTTCTTAGGAACACTACCTATTGCTTCGTGTTGTAATACATCAGTTTTCTATTCAGGCTCTAAGCCACTGCTTTTTGCTGTGTGTCTGCATCATGAAGACTTCTTTCCTGTACTGTTGCCAACCTGCCAAAACCATGGCACCAGGTAATCTCATGGTCTACAACGGAGGTCCAATCAAGAGTCAGTATGCTCTGAGGGAGAGCTTGACCAAAGTCGGTGTGTAGCTCCTGTCTTGAGTTTTGTAGTCAATACTTTCCTGGCTCTGCGGTCTTTGTCCTTTATTTCTAAGTTCTATTAAGTTTTAGGTTGTTGATCTTATTAAATGCTGGATATTTTCCTCTACAACTTGTTCCTCCTTCCATGCATGACATCACCATGTATAGTCCCCGCCATCTTCCCAGTTAATTGTGCCAGAACAGGGAATCATATCTGTCTTCATCCTTGGCCTACCTGCCGCATTCAATCAGTCATCAAGTTCTGTCAATTCTACCTCCAAAATATATCTCAAACCTGTCCCCTCTTCTCCATTGCTTCTGCCACCCTGGTCTAGACTTTTACCATCCTTCCCTGTAACTATTGCAAGACCTTCCCAAATCAATGACTTCAAGTCAACTAAAGAACTTAGAAAATTGAATTATCACCCAACCTCTATTTAAGGAAACTGAGGTCTATGTAATATATTTAGAAATGTCTCTATCCCACTGTCTCCCTTTTAAAATTATTATTATGATGTAGTAAGTCTCAAGTTCCCTGGAAAATCCAGTTATTTCTTAACTGTGCTGAGCCACAATGAGAACTAATGTAGTGTATTTGTTCAAGATTGATTTTTGCAAAAGATTGTTCCCATATGTAGATTATGCTTGTGACTCATGGAGTCTCTCTTTTTGTTCTGTCTGCTTTGAAAAGCCAAGCAAAAGTTCCTTCAAGCCCAGCAGTTAATTGTCACAGTGATGCCTGTTTGATGACTCCATATTTATTTTAAGAGGAACTGCATCCCGTTGGGCCTGCCAGGATGAGTTAGCTGCGAAACGCATTCCTAAATAGCTAAATGATTCAGCGCAGGATCCCCTATATGAAATAGACTTTGTAATGTGGCTGCATGTTTGTCTGTTGGAAAGTCTATCTATTTCAGTTCTGTGCTTTATTTTATAATTCAATATTGCATATGAATAGGTAATGGAGGGAAGCTTTCCTGCCTCACAAAACCCATGTTACAACCGATATGTCGTTAAAACTTCGCCCAGGTACTTGGAAGCTTCCTCTGACGAGAACTCTGTTCTATGGGGCCAATGTATCTGAAAACATTCAGAATTGCACACTGCAGTTTGCAAATAACAACTAGGATGCTCTTGAACTGAGAAACCCCCAAGAGGGTACTTACCTCCTTTGCATCAATAAAGTACAACAGCTTCTTATCAGAGGCTGACTTTTGCTTACAGCTAGAAATCTGGCTAAACCCAGTTTCTAACCACTTAGAGACTTCAAATAATTCCCAAAGTATACCTTCCTTCAAAGGGAATATGCTTTAAATCAAGTGTTTAATGTTAGGAAAATAATAATTCACACACTTGCACACCTTAGCAGCCCGTTTTAATTTAGAGACAAAGAGAACAGAGTGCAGCACAGATTGTGCCTTGGCCCCCGGCCTCCCCACTTCCCCCAAAAGTGCTCAGGAAATGTGCTTCTTTTTAAAGAATAAGGACTTAATCAGCACTGAATGCCATAGTGGCTCAACTGGGCATTTTGCTCAGCAAACAGTATATTGAGGATAGAAATGGTGTTTTTCAGAGATAGCGTGAGGCCTGGTGATGTAAGGTTGTTTGCTCACTGGCTAACTTAATTTACAGCAAATTCTCAAGGCATGCTTCATTCAGTTTCTACCAAAGAACCCAAAGGCTACAGATGGACTCTGTATCCTAGCTGTTGCTCACTGTATTGTGGACCACCTGATAATTCGGAGGGGAAAGCAATCCTTTATATTGACAAAATGTGTGATTTGGGTAGGAGGAGAGATGCAGCATGCTGCCCAGGACAGCCATCTCAGCTAGAGCTCCAGGAGAGAAAAACATCCAGCACTCTAGGTATCCAAGTACGTATGAACCTGCCTTCTCTCCTACGCATCTAAAATGTGCCACGCACCATCTTTGGGAAAAACTAGGAAACAGTCATTCAAATGATGTTTTTGAATTCTATGGTTTAGATAAGGACCCCCAAAGGAAAAAGGCTGGTGGAGAGTCATGATGCTCAGTTCCTAATTTTATTATGTCACAAATTTTGAAATTTTGAGAAAGCCATTTATCTCTACCGAGTTTATCATTTTATTTACCTGTAAAATCCATAAGAGGGGCTGGTGATTTCTGAGATGCCTTATTACTCCAAGAATCTCAGGTGAATGAGCAGGGTGGTATCATTCAGAGATGTTATTTACACTGATGACACACTCAGGAGTTTTGAATCCTCGTAGTCTAAAATTTTTGTGTGCATTTCTGTGCTGGGGTATTTTTTCCCCCCATAGAGAAAAAAGAGAGAAAAGAAGTATCATATAATCTAGTCCAGTCTTGCAGCCAACATTTGAATTTCTTCTAAAATACTTTTACTAAATAACCATGTATTCCACACTTGAATGCCTCTAGTTACAGAATACTCACAATCAGCATATTTAGTCCCCCCATCTTGGAAGTACTCTAACTGTTCCGCCTTACATAATGTGTTATTTCCCTAGTCCTCCAATATGACTGCAGAATGAGGTTTCATTCTTTTTACACAAAAGTAATCTATCCCAAAATGGTCTAGTTACGGGAAACTAGCTCCCCTTCAGTGCTTGCACCCCTTTCGCCCACACTGCCTCGTATGTACCCACAGTAACTCCCCTGCAATCTTCCATACCTGCAGATTCAACTTGCCGTGGTGCAAGTTACCATGTTTTGGGGAGGGAGGCAAGTTGATGCTTAGTTTCCATTCAAGAAGTACAGTACTGGGAACGTCCATGGGACCCTCCCAACAATGTTGTTTACAATTGTACCCTTCCGCCACCAAGGGTGACCTGTATCAGCTGGGGGACTTAGGTTGACAGTGTCTCCACCATGGCCTGCTGAATGACTAATAGGCCATAGCGTTCCCAGTTAAGATTGAATAATTGAGTCTAGTTGTTTTTTATGGAGGGACTGCCTGAGAACAGTTGATCCAGTTTGTCCTGTTTATCTCAACCATGAGCTGTGTCAGGGCTGTGGCAGTGGAGGCGAAGAACACATCTGGAGATGCCGACAGGTGTTGAGTGAAAGGCACAGAGACGGGGGAATCCCTTGCTGTTTCTGATAGATTTCTCAGGAAGGTTAAGGTGATTGCTAATCAAATTGTGTTCAGAGCTGTCTTACAAAGGGTGGCATCTTGCAATACTTTAGGAGAGCTGTGCCAGGGTGTTTTCCTTAATGAAAGAAGTTCTAGAGGTGGCGCTCCCTCTTATGTACTTCACAGGGCCTAAGTTACCAGGTGCTGGAGCTGTTGCCACAAAATCAGCGTGCCCCATTCCAGTAGCTGTAACCTCGCCTTTTCCCCCAATCAGCTCCTATCACACCCAGACCTCTTGTTTGGAACAACCTGTTGCAAAAGGCCTAAGGACATTTTAATAAAATATACAGACATCTATTATGTACTCCAGTATTTTGACTTGGTTGGGCTACTGTAGAGGGATGCAGTGAGCAGTGTACTCATTATTCTTACGATCTGGTGCCATGTCAGTCCAACAGGAGAATCCAGATGGCTGAGCCAGAATTCACCCTGAATCCCTTAGACCTCTTTTTGGTCTGGCACCTTGAAGGGGTACCAACTAGGTCACTCTGGAGTTTCAAGTTAAGGGGAAGAAAGAAGCGTTATGTGTAGGCATAGTCAGGATGGAATCCTGAATTTTCAAGGTAGGTCTATATGATGTCTACCACCTTCTTCCTGACAATTACTCATGGAACAGATAAGAGAAGATAAGCCTTTTCATGGAAAGCTATGTTTAGTGACAAAACTGACTAAGGCATATGGGCCAAAAGGAGTTGAGAGAGGTAGAGACAGAAAGGTTTTTGAGTAAATTTTTGAGGAACTTGTTGCAACTATCAACCATACCAGATGCCTGTGGGTGATAGAAGCATGAAAGGTCCATTGGATATCTTGACTATCAGCCCATGGTTGAGTGGCTTTTGTAGTAACAGGTGCACAATGAGTTTTACAGGTCACAATAGTATGGCCAGAGTTGGCTGATTGTACTGACACAGTGATTCATAACCTGGAAAAGTGGTGAAGCATCACTGATAGTCCTGAGAGAAGTCAAAGGTCTGACATACTCAATCTATAGAGAAGAGGTGGGGGCCACACCGTGTGCCATATGGTCTCCCTCACTGCAAGACAAATTGGCCAACCAGATTCACAAATCTGGTGTGCAGTTGTAGCCTCGGCCTCAGATATAAGGAATTCTTTGCACTGTTCCCAGTCTGTGATGGTGAATACATTGCCGTGCCTCATACTCTGGTGGAATGCAGGCAGCACTAGTAATCTGGGAAGCACAGGATGCATCAGCGGGTTGATTCTACTTGGTCTTCAGAGAACTGACCCTTACCATGGGCATCCACATGATTGACTCAGAAGCTTGATCATTACCTATGATGTGTCCCCACCGTTTGTGGCTCTAAAGAAGGGCATCCCTCATCTTCCAGTCTATAGTTTTCCAAGTGACACACCAAATAGCTAGGCTATTGGCAATAAGAGGCCCAAGTTCAAGAGTTAGTAAGAGCTGAGAATGACCTTGAGTTTTGCCCAAGCCAAGCAACCGTGTCTACTTTCTGTTCTGTCTAGCTAGTGCTGAGGGTAAACAACTGCAGTAGCAAGGGGACACCATTTGGTTTCAGTTTAGTTGAGCCAGCAGTGAACAAAGCCCAGGAATTTAGAGGAATTTTGGCATATCAAGGGCCCACTGGCTCAGCAGCTTTGTGAGGTATAATGTTTCCCCCATAAGGAATAACTGCCCCTTTTTCCATATAAAGTTGAGATGCTGCTGGGGCCAGATTGGCTGCATTCTTCAATATATCGTTTCAACATGACAGGCAAGTCTTGTTGGACCTCTTCTTCCTCATTAGCCATTTAATCTGAGTTGACCCACTCTAAAATAGGAACATCAGCTTGGAGAGTCACAAGGATTTCATGGGTCAAGAGTTTGTTTATGTCAAGAGTCTAGTAACAAGCTAAAATTTGCTCTTCAAAAGGAGTGTACTTGGGAGCCTTCAAGACAATGAACCCAAACGCCAAAGGGCTCCTCTAGGTTGAGGCTACCACCTTTTGCCTGGGACTCCAGTTGGCAAAATCTCCAGTCACAGTGACTATTAGTTTAAATGGACCATTGGGATTATTAGCACTTCCCTACACATGGTTCTTCTCAATCAAGAGACTCTCCTCCGGTACTCATGGGATTGGGGAAATACAAGCATGTAATACACCACTTTCTCATACATTCAGATGCAGAAGCAACAGCAATAGTACGTGAAGTTGGCCCAAAGCCTCCATCTATAATGTCATGTTCACTTTTCTTCCCCATTCTTAACCCAACCCAAATTCCATCAGTTGAATCCAGGTGTGTCCTCCCCCAGGGTCAGATAGCAAATTGGGCACCTTTATCCAAAAAAGCCATAAAAGTTTGTGTCCCTCCCTCCCCAAAGTTCTGTGTATTATATGAGTGGGAATATCCTTCAGTCTTCTTTGGGAACAGCAAGATATTTGACCTACACTTAATCATCTTTATCCTTACAGCAGTAAAGATCCTTAAAGCAGTAGATGAGGATGGAAGAGTAAGGGGCCATGGAAAGGGAATGACACCAACGAACAAGCCTTTGCACTTCTTTTGGTTTTTAGTGGTATAGCAACAGCTCATGGTTCTGCCAGACAAATGTCCAGTGTTTTCAGCCCACACAGTGCTTTATCTCAGGTGGGACGTCATCATTACTGATATCATCTACTTCAGCTTTAAAGACCCCTTGACTCAGCATCCACAGTGCTTTCTGATTGGGCCCACAGGGATCGCACCTTGGAGCCAATGTGGGCCTGACTTGCACGGTGTCAATGTTTTTTTTGTTTTTTGTTTTTTTTTTTAAATTTTATTTTATTTTATTTTTTTTAAATTTTTTTATTGTTATGTTAATCCCCATACATTACATCATTAGTTTTAGATATAGTGTTCCATGATTCATTGTTTGTGCATAACACCCAGTGCTCCATGCAGAACGTGCCCTCCTCAATACCCATCACCAGGCTAACCCATCCTCCCACCCCCCTCCCCTCTAGAACCCTCAGTTTGTTTTTCAGAGTCCATCGTCTCTCATGGTTCTTCTCCCCCTCCGATTTCCCCCCCTTCATTCTTCCCCTCCTGCTACATTCTTTTTCTTCTTTTTTTCTTTCTTAACATATATTGCATTATTTGTTTCAGAGGTACAGATCTGAGATTCAACAGTCTTGCACAATTCACAGCGCTTACCAGAACACATACCCTCCCCAGTGTCCATCACCCAGTCACCCCATCCCTCCCACCCCACCCCCCACTCCAGCAACCCTCAGTTTGTTTCCTGAGATTAAGAATTCCTCATATCAGTGAGGTCATATGATACATGTCTTTCTCTGTTTGACTTATTTTGCTCAGCATAATACCCTCCAGTTCCATCCACGTCGTTGCAAATGGCAAGATCTCATTCCTTTTGATGGCTGCATAATATTCCATTGTATATATATACCACCTCTTCTTTATCCATTCATCTGTTGATGGACATCTTGGCTCTTTCCACAGTTTGGCTATTGTGGACATTGCTGCTATAAACATCGGGGTGCACTTACCCTTTCGGGTCCCTACTTTTGTATCTTTGGGGTAAATACCCAAGAGTGCAATTGCTGGATCATATGGTAGCTCTATTTTCAACTTTTTGAGGAACCTCCATACTGTTTTCCAGAGTGGCTGCACCAGCTTGCATTCCCACCAACAGTGTAGGAGGGTTCCCCTTTCTCCGCATCCCCGCCAACATCTGTCATTTCCTGACTTGTTAATTTTAGCCATTCTGACTGGTGTGAGGTGGTATCTCATTGAGGTTTTGATTTGGATTTCCCTGATGCCGAGCGATATTGAACACTTTTTCATGTGTCTGTTGGCCGTTTGGATGTCTTCTTTGGAAAAATGTCTGTTCATGTCTTCTGCCCATTTCTTCATTGGATTCTTTGTTCTTTGGGTGTTGAGTTTGATGAGTTCTTTATAGATTTTGGATACTAGCCCTTTATCTGATATGTCATTTGCAAATATCTTCTCCCATTCTGTCAGTTGTCTTTTGGTTTTGTTGACTGTTTCCTTTGCTTTGCAAAAGCTTTTTATCTTGATGAAGTCCCAATAGTTCATTTTTGCCCTTGCTTCCCTTGCCTTTGGTGATGTTTCTAGGAAGAAGTTGCTGCGGCTGAGGTCGAAGAGGTTGCTGCCTGTGTTCTCCTTTAGGATTTTGATGGACTCCTGTCTCACATTGAGGTCTTTCAACCATTTGGAGTCTATTTTTGTGTGTGGTGTAAGGAAATGGTCCAGTTTCATTCTTCTGCATGTGGCTGTCCAATTTTCCCAACACCATTTGTTGAAGAGACTGTCTTTTTTCCATTGGACATTCTTTCCTGCTTTGTCAAAGATTAGTTGACCATGGAGTTGAGGGTCCATTTCTGGGCTCTCTATTCTGTTCCATTGATCTATGTGTCTGTTTTTGTGCCAGTACCATACTGTCTTGATGATGACAGCTTTGTAGTAGAGCTGGAAGTCTGGAATTGTGATGCCGCCAGCTTTGTTTTTCTTTTTCAACATTCCTCTGGCTATGCGGGGTCTTTTCTGGTTCCATACAAATTTTAGGATTATTTGTTCCATTTCTTTGAAAAAAGTGGATGGTATTTTGATGGGGATTGCATTGAATGTGTAGATTGCTCTAGGTAGGATTGACATCTTCACAATATTTGTTCTTCCAAGCCATGAGCATGGAACGTTTTTCCATTTCTTTGTGTCTTCCTCAATTTCTTTCATGAGTATTTTATAGTTTTCTGAGTACAGATCCTTTGCCTCTTTGGTTAGATTTATTCCTAGGTATCTTATGGTTTTGGGTGCAATTGTAAATGGGATCAACTCCTTAATTTCTCTTTCTTCTGTCTTGTTGTTGGTGTATAGGAATGCCATTGACTTCTGTGCATTGATTTTATATCCTGCCACTTGACTGAATTTCTGTATGAGTTCTAGCAGTTTTGGGGTGGAGTCTTTGGGATTTTCCACATAAAGTATCATATCATCTGCAAAGAGTGAGAGTTTGACTTCTTCTTTGCCAATTTGGATGCCTTTGATTTCTTTTTGTTGTCTGATTGCTGTGGCTAGGACTTCCAATACTATGTTGAATAGCAGTGGTGATAGTGGACATCCCTGCTGCGTTCCTGACCTTAGGAGGAAAGCTCTCAGTTTTTCCCCATTGAGAATGATATTTGCTGTAGGTTTTTCATAGATGGCTTTTATGATATTGAGGTATGTACCCTCTATCCCTATACTCTGAAGAGTTTTGATCAAGAAAGGATGCTGTACTTTGTCAAATGCTTTTTCTGCATCTATTGAGAGGATCATATGATTCTTGTTCTTTCTTTTGTTCATGTATTGTATCACGTTGATTGATTTGCGGATGTTGAACCAACCTTGCAGCCCAGGGATAAATCCGACTTGGTCGTGGTGAATAATCCTTTTAATGTACTGTTGGATCCTATTGGCTAGTATTTTGGTGAGAATTTTTGCATCCATGTTCATCAGGGATATTGGTCTGTAATTCTCCTTTTTGATGGGGTCTTTGTCTGGTTCTGGGATCAAGGTAATGCTGGCCTCATAAAATGAGTTTGGAAGTTTTCCTTCCATTTCTATTTTTTGGAACAATTTCAGAAAGATAGGTATTAATTCTTCTTGAAATGTTTGGTAGAATTCCCCTGGGAAGCCATCTGGCCCTGGGCTTTTGTGTTTTGGGAGATTTTTGATGACTGCTTCTATTTCCTTAGTGGTTATAGGTCTGTTCAGGTTTTGTATTTCTTCCTGGTTCAGTTTTGGTAGTTGATACATCTCTAGGAATGCATCCATTACTTCCAGGTTATCTAATTTGCTGGCATAGAGTTGCTCATAATATGTTCTTATAATTGTTTGTATTTCTTTGGTGTTGGTTGTGATTTCTCCTCTTTCATTCCTAATTTTGTTGATTTGGGTCATTTCTCTTTTCTTTTTGATAAGTCTGGCCAGGGGCTTATCAATCTTGTTAATTCTTTCAAAGAACCAGCTCCTAGTTTCATTGATCTGTTCTACTGTTCTTTTGGTTTCTATTTCATTGATTTCTGCTCTGATCTTTATTATTTCTCTTCTCCTGCTGGGTTTAGGCTTTATTTGCTGTTCTTTCTCCAGCTCCTTTAGGTGTAGGGTTAGGTTGTGTAGTTGAGACCTTTCTTGTTTCTTGAGAAAGGCTTGTATTGCTATATACTTTCCTCTTAGGACTGCCTTTGCTGTATCCCAAAGATTTTGAATAGTTGTGTTTTCATTTTCATTGGTTTCCATGAATTTTTTTAATTCTTCTTTAATTTCCTGGTTGAACCATTCATTCTTCAGTAGGATGCTCTTTAGCCTCCATGTATTTGAGTTCTTTCCGACTTTCCTCTTGTGATTGAGTTCTAGTTTCAAAGCATTGTGGTCTGAAAATATGCAGGGGATGATCCCAATCTTCTGGTACCGGTTGAGACCTGATTTATGACCTAGGATGTGATCTATTCTGGAGAATGTTCCGTGGGCACTAGAGAAGAATGTGTATTCCGTTGCTTTGGGATGGAATGTTCTGAATATGTCTGTGAAGTCCATTTGGTCCAGTGTGTCATTTAAAGTCTTTATTTCCTTGTTGATCTTTTGCTTAGATGATCTGTCCATTTCAGTGAGGGGGGTGTTAAAGTCCCCCACTATTATTGTATTGTTGTCAATGTGTTTCTTTGCTTTTGTTATTAATTGCCTTATATAATTGGCTGCTCCCATGTTAGGGGCATAGATATTTACAATTGTTAGATTTTCTTGTTGGATAGACCCTTTAAGTAGGATATAGTGTCCTTCCTCATCTCTTATTATAGTCTTTGGTTTAAAATCTAATTTGTCTGATAGAAGGATTGCCACCCCAGCTTTCTTTTGGTGTCCATTAGCATGGTAAATGGTTTTCCACCCCCTCACTTTCAATCTGGGGGTGTCTTTGGGTCTAAAATGAGTCTCTTGCAGACAGCATATCGATGGGTCTTGTTTTTTTATCCAATCTGATAGCCTGTGTCTTTTGATTGGGGCATTTAGCCCATTTACATTCAGGGTAACTATTGAAAGATATGAATTTAGTGCCATTGTATTGCCTGTAAAGTGACTGTTACTGTATATTGTTTGTGTTCCTTTCTGGTCTATGTTGCTTTTAGGCTCTCTCTTTGCTTAGAGGACCCCTTTCAATATTTCTTGTAGGGCTGGTTTCGTGTTTGCAAATTCCTTTAGTTTTTGTTTGTCCTGGAAGCTTTTTATCTCTCCTTCAATTTTCAATGACAGCCTAGCTGGATATAGTATTCTTGGCTGGATATTTTTCTCATTTAGTGCTCTGAATATGTCCTGCCAGTCCTCTCTGGCCTGCCAGGTCTCTGTGGATAAGTCTGTTGCCAATCTAATGTTTCTACCATTGTAGGTTACATATCTCTTCTCCCGAGCTGCTTTCAGGATTTTCTCTTTGTCTCTGAGACTCGTAAGTTTTACTATTAGATGTCAGGGTGTTGACCTATTTTTATTGATTTTGAGAGGGGTTCTCTGTGCTTCCTGGATTTTGATGCATGTTTCCTTCCCCAAATTAGGGAAGTTCTCTGCTATAATTTGCTCCATTATACCTTCTGCCCCTCTCTCTCTTTCTTCTTCTTCTGGGATCCCAATTATTCTAATGTTGTTTCGCCTTATGGTATCGTTTATCTCTCGAATTCTGCCCTCGTGATCCAGTAGTTGTTTATCTCTCTTTTTCTCAGCTTCTTTATTTTCCATCATTTGGTCTTCTATCTCACTGATTCTTTCTTCTGTCTCATTTATCCTAGCAATTAACGCCCCCATATTTGATTGCACCTCATTAATAGCCTTTTTGATTTCGACTTGGTTAGATTTTAGTTCTTTTACTTCTTCAGAAAGGGTTTCTCTAATAACTTCCATGCTTTTTTCAAGCCCAGCTAATATCTTTAAAGTGATGATTCTGAACTCTAGATCTGACATTGTGCTAATGTCCGTATTGAGTAGGTCCCTGGCAGTCGGTACTACCTCTTGTTCTTTTTGTTGAGGTGATTTTTTCCGTCTTGTCATTTTGTGCAGAGGAGAATAGATTAATGAGAGAACAAAATGCTAGCAGGGTAACAACGTCCCCAGAAAATATACTCTAAACAAATCAGAAAAGACCTGAAGCAGTGGGAAAAGAAAGGGAAAGAGAGAAAAAAGAAAAAGAAAGAAAAAAAGAAAAAAGAAAAAGATAAAGATAAAAACAAACAAGAGCAGAACAAAACAAAACAAAACAAAAACAGAATGTGATCAAATATGATCAGGCTGGTTTATAGATCAGTGCCACACACTAGATTTTGGGTGTATTTTGGTCTGTTAAAAGAAAGTCCCTCCCAAAATTTTAAAGAAAGAAAAACTTATATATGTACAAAAATAAGGGTTGATATGATGAAGGGATGGAATATGACTGTAAAGATGGAAATCATAAAAAATTTTAAAAAAGGATTTGATAAGTTGTTTGAAAAAAGAAAGAAGAGGATTAAAAAAAAAGAAAGAAAAAAGGGAGAGAATGTGATCAGGCAGGGGAGTAGAAAAAAACCATACACTAGAGATTTAGAGTATATTTTGATCTGTTAGAAGAAACTATCTCAAGATTTTAAAGAGAGAACAACTTATATATATATGCCAAAAATACGGGTAACTACTATGAAGGGATAGAATATGACTTAAAAAATGAAAAATAAAAATGTTTTTTTTTTTAAAAAAGGGATTGATAAGATGTTGGTTGAAAAAGGGAAAAAGAAAAATTCAAAAAAAAAAAAAAGACAGTTAAAAAAAATAATTTACTTTGAAAGACTAAAGAATCATGGTAAAAAAGCCATGAATTCTATGTGCAGTATTCCCCTAGCGCTGGAGTTCTGCTGTTCTCACTGATCGGTAAACTTGGTCTTGGCTGGCTGTTCTCGCTGATCTTCTGGGGGAGGGGCCTGTTGCCGTGGTTCCCAAATGTCTTTGCCGGAGGCAAAATTGCCCCGCCCTTGCCGGTCCGGGCTAAGTCATCTGCTCGGGTTTGCTCTCCGGAGCTTTTGTTCCCTGCAAGCTTTCCGTACAGCTTTGGAGGCGGGGAGTGAAAATGGCGGCCTCCCAGTCTCCGCCCCGGAGGAGCCGAGAACTCGGGGTCCCGCTCCTCAGTGAGCCCCCAGAGAAAAGCAGTCAGTCACTCCCGTCTCCCCAGTCTCCGGCCACACTCCGCGCTCACCCGGCCTGTGACCGCGCCTTTCTATCTGGCACCTGACCCCAGGTGGGGTCTCCAAACCCAGCAGATCCCCGCGGTGCGCTCCCGCACCTCTCCTCCCGGGGGAAGAAGGTGAGTCTCCCCGGATCTGCCGCTTGTTGGGTCCCTGCTGGAGGAGCAGTGGCCCGACTGTGCCGCGGATCACGGTTTATGACAACCCCGAGCTGAGAGCCCGCGCCTGGGCTCCGTCTCTGCAGCCGGCTTCCCCGCTCCGATACCTGGGAGCTCTGCCGCACTCAGGCACCCCCGGTCTTTCTGTGACCCCGAGGGTCCTGAGACCACACTGTCCCACGAGGGTTCCACCCCCCACTTCGCCACCAGAGTGACGTCCCTCAGCGGAGCCGACTTCTAAAAGTTCCGATTTTGTGCTCCGTGGCTCTATCACTTGCCAGAAGCGCCGACGGAGGCCCCTCCCCCGCCGTCTATCCTCCCAAATAACGCCTCGGATTCACTTCTCCGCACGTCCTACCTTCCAGAAAGTGGTCGCTTTTCTGTTCAGAGAGTTGTTGCTATTCTTTTCTTCGATCTCCTGTTGAGTTTGTAGGTGTTCAGAATGGTTTGATCCCTATCCAGCTGAATTCCTGAGAGGAGACGAAATCCAGGTCTCCTACTCCTCCGCCATCTTGCCGGTGTCAATGTTTTTAAGGAGCTCACCTTAATCTGGGGCATTTGCTGCACCATTATCAAGATAACATCTCTTAAATTCTTGCCCATTCTCAACATAAGGCCTAAGGGAATTTTCTGGGGCAGGGTGGCCGAAGGCGAGAATTTATCTAGGTTTCTTTGGGTGAAGACCACTAGGTTCCCTTCATCAACACTATAAAACCCAATCTGGCCAATAAAAGCCTGAAGATTTAGTTAATGTTTCACTTTTGGTTTCTCACAGGACTGTCTATCTCCTGGGAATCTCCCTGGCAGGGCTAAAGTTTTCTTAGAGCAGCCGGGACCCACTGCAAAATGCTCTAAGATCTTTATTATCATCTTAAATGGATCTTAGAGGGCATAGCGAACTCCATCAGGTAATGAACTGTAGTACTGCTCATCTGTTACCATCCTTTATCGAGTGTCACACACCAGCTCCCTCATTTCCTAAGCCACCAGCCAAAGTTTTAATGATTTGCCTCTTTTCTGCCCATCATGGTTAACAATGTCCTCCGTCTGTTGTCTAAAAGGGGGCAGAGTCTTCTCCCCAACTAGGGAAAATCTTACACTGGTTGTTGCAGTGTTGTTACAACTGGGCCAACCTGACACTGACCACCAGATTGGCCAGGAACCCACACAAGTCCCAGAGGAGAGTTGGCAACAACCAAGGCATTTTTCAGGCAATGCCAGGGTTTTTTATCATTCATTCACAAATACTTACTGTGTGTCTACTATTGCTTGGCCCTGTTCTATGAGCTGGGGATTTAACAGTAAACAAAATAGACAAAAATCTATTTGGAGGATCTAAGTTCCAAGTAAGAGAATTACAACATGTATTAGAAGGTAGCAAATGCTGTGAACAAAATAAAATAAAAAGAAGAAAAGAAAACAGGATAGTAGGTTTCCAGTGTGAGGATTTAATGTGATGGAAGCAGGATGTAGTGTTCTCTTGTGAGGTCCGAGTAGGCTTTATTGAGAAGGTGAGAACTGAGTCAAGACTTGAAGAAAGTTTGATAGTATTTTGGGTTCCTGGACCCAATTCCAATGTGTGTGTGTGTTTGGGGGCTGTCTCAGAATTCAACTCAATTCTGACACTATTTTCCTGGGGAGAGCAGTAAATTCCATAGGTTAAGGGCTCAGTCCCAGAAGACCAGCCTCCACTCCAGACACCAGTAGCAAGTCCAGGTTGTTACCTATATTTCTGACTGACTGGCTATTAAATCAGAGGTTTCCATGACCCCCATCTTGGGTTTGATTCATTTGCTAGAGTGGCTCACAGAATTCAGGAAACCCTTTATTCACTAGATTACTGGCTTATTACAAAAGGATATTAAAACACATGAATCAACACTCAGATGAAGAGCTACATAGGGCACGGTACGGAGAAAAGGCAGGAAGCTTCCATGCTCTCTCTGAAAGCGTTACTCTCCCCAAACTGGAAACTCTCCGGAACCCCTCCGTTAGGGTTTTTATGGAGGCTTCATTACATAGTCATGATTGTTTAAATCATTGGCCTTTGGTGATTTCACTTTCAGGCTCTTTCCCCTACCTGGAAGTCAGGGGTAGGACTGAAACTTTCAGCCCTCTAATTTTGCACTGGATTCCCCTGGAAACCAACGCCATCCTTAGGGGCAGTCCCAAAGTCACTCCATTAACATAACCAAAAAACTCCTTGGTAGCGCTCCTTCCTTAGGAAATTCCGAGGGTTTTAGGACCTCTTGGCCGGAATGGGTTGAAGACCAAATGTATGGTTCTTGTTATGAATCACAATATCATAGATAGTTAGGCAAACTGACTTCTGAGGGAAGAACATGCGTTCCCTATTGTAAGCCCACTATTTAGAACGATGCCTGGTACACAGAAGTTCAATAAAAATTTGCTGAATGGATGGAGATGCAGGCAGCATGTGATGAGTCCATTTCCTTGTTCACAGATTGATGTGAAGATTCTAGATTTGATCTTTGCTCCATCTCCAACCCTCCTGTAGCAAATTGATGAACAAGAACCCATAAACCCAATGCTCAAATAATTTTTAGTTGAAAGAGGAGCATTTAGTGGCTCAACCTGGGATGTTTCAACCTATTAGGCTTCCCTTAGGAACAATCAGCAGATTCTCGTCACCTGCATGACCAAAGAAGCTTGCCAGAGGGATCGCTCCCTGAACAAAAGTGGATCTGTTCCAAAGACAAATTCCATTCTCTAACTTAGAAGGCAGAAATTTCTGGGAAACTCCCAAGTTGCAGTTTTCTGATTTCAGAAATGTTGTGATGGAGATTCCATTTCATACCCTATCACATCAAGCCAACATGTCTTCCTATATTTTACCCATTGTCCCTAATTCTTGGGGACATAGTGAGTAGAATTCCTCTTTTATGTATTGATACTCAAATATTTGAGGCTGACTCATCTTCCCTGAAGTTTCTCTTCTGTTGGATAAATAACTTCCTCTTGTAAGAAATGATTTTACTTAGGACATTGGATTTTCTTCACCATCTTATACACAAGGTGTGTTATGAGGAGCACAGAGAAAAGAATACTGCAGTCTCATTTGTCCAAGATATATATTTATTAATGCAGCTTCAGATCACGTTAGTTCTTTGGGGGGCAGTTCTGGGTCATTATAGGTACTCATTGAGCCTATTGCCAGCTAAAACAATTATTTTCATCTGAGCTCTGCTAAGACAAATGGTCCCTGTGTTTTACTTGTATAGTTGTTTATGGGGAGGGGGGTAACCACAAAATAAATAATTTCTTCCTGTTGAATTTTAACATACTAGATTTCATACAATGCTTCAGTCTGTCAAAATATTTTCCAGTGAATTTGCTATTTTCCCCTAGTTTCGTGTCACTCTCATATTTGATGAGTCTGTCTTTCTAATTATTATCTAAGGTAGTGGATTTAAAATTTACATAAACAGAAAGCTTTTTGAAGTCAACTGTGACAGAATCCTAAAATATAAAAAAGCCATTTGTCAGTATAATTTTATTTTACAAGTTAAATTATTAATATTTATTCATTATGAAGACCTTCATAGTAGCTAAATGAGGTGCTTATTGTTGAACACAAAATTTCAAATCAGTGTTTATGGATGACAGCCGAAATTGGATCAATGTCATCATCTAACTTACTTGAATATTTTGTTTTCATTGCACAGTATTGAGAATATTGTGATTGAAACAGAAGTAGTTGCAATTGTTTTGTTCGTTGGTTGACTGGTTCATTTTTAACTCCATTGGCCTTATAATCTCAAGATACCTTTAGTGCGAAATGAATCAGATGTTTGAGAGAAGCATAATGGAAAATTTTTGTTTTAAAACCAAAGCATTGGTAATAGTTAACTGTCCTCGTTCATTTATTCAATAAGTATTTCTTGAGACTCTACTATATGACCAGCAGTGTTTTAGATGCTGCGGGTACAGAGATATATAAGATAAAAAAAAAAAAAAGTAATTGCTCCTGGGTTCTACCTTCTAATAAGATGAGACAAAAAATAAACACATATGTATACATCTGCATATAAATATTTCTGTGTGTATGTGTGTGTGCGTGTATTAAAATAAAAATCTGCACCCATGTAGCTGAATGGGGCTAGAGGAAAACACTAGGTGTGCTGACTTTTCTTACTCTATATTCATTTCCACTAACTTGAAGAGGACTCATTGCTATCTGGTGTTAATACTATACTTCCTTAGCCCATTTGTTCTTCCACCTTTCTAGAAGATTATTTTACACCTCTTCTCTCTTCTCAATTCCTAACACAGTTTCCTATCCTCACGTTCAGCCAATGACTGTGTTTCCTATTTCACTGAGAAAGTAAGAGCTATCAGAAGAGAATATTTGTCAGGTACCACCAACACATGGACTCACCTGTCAACCTCTGTTATCAGTACAATTTGCCTATTTCCAAAGCCAAAGTAGCTATACTCCTATCTAATGCCAACCCTTCTACTTGTGCCCTGAATTCCATTCCTTCTTGCTTATTCTAAGACCTTGCTTCAGCAATTCTCCTTTATTTCTCCTACATTTTCTTTCTACTGGGTCAATTCCTGACATCAATCTTCCTCGTGCAGTTACTTCCCCCACTAGCTACTGCATTTTTTTTCTCTCCTCTGAAATAAAATTCCCTAAACGTATCACCTGTAGTGATAATCTCTAATTCTTCCCCTTCAAAATTTTTTTATTCTTACCTGATTATTTTTTTAATTAAGGCTTTACCTTTGTTTTTAGAGCAGTTTTAGGTTTATAATAAAATTGAGAGGAAGTGACAGAGATTTCCTATATAACCCCTGCTGTCCAAATTTTTTAAATTGCTTAAAATTTAATATCTTTCTAAGGACTTTAGAATTTTTTTATTGTGAAATATAACACATGCAAAAAATTACCTGAAATGTGAACTGATAGCTTAATAAATTATTATAAAGAAACTCTCACGATAACCACCAAGATTAAGAAAGTGGAAACTGGCAGGATCTCAAAAGCTTTTCATGTGCTTCTTTCCCATTACTACCCTATCTCTTCTAATAGGTAATCACTTTCCCAATTTTTTATACCAATCTCTTTGTTATATATATCCCACACCAGGTATGCATCTCTAAACCGTTGAGTTTCATTTTGTCTGTTTCTGAACTTTGTATAAGTGGAATTATGCCATCTTTGTGCTTATTGTATTCTTTGTGCCTGGCTTTTTTCATTCCACATTATGTTTGTGAGAAGTTATCTATATGATGTGTGTAATGGTAGTTTGTTCATGTTCACTGCTGTACATTACATGAAGGTGCTGTAGTTTATTTTTCCATTCCATCATTGATGGGCATCGGGTTTGCTTTTAGATTTGAGTTACTTTGAATAATGCTGTCCTGAACATTCTTGCATATGTCTCTTGATTTTTGTGTGTGCACAGTTCAGAGGGCTATGTAACTGGAACTGGCATTGTTGAGTCATACAGACACATATTTCCAACTTTAATAAATAATGTCACACTACTTTCCAAGAGGTGTCAATTTACATTCTCACCATCTGTACATGACAGTTCCAATTGCTCCACATCCTTGAAAACACTTGGTATTTTAGCCTTTTAAATTTTTGTCATTCTAGTGGGCCTGTGGCTATAATCCACGTGTTTTTAATTTACATTTCTATTATGATGAGTAAGGATAAACACCTTTTCATTTGGCTACTGGCTACTTGGATACCCTCTTCTGTGAAGTACCTGTTCAAGCCTCCTGTCCATTTTTTTTTCTCTTTTGTTGCTGTTATTTCTTATTTGGCTTATGGAAGTCCTTTATGTAGTGTGGATATTAGTTTTATGTCTGTTATATATGATGAAAATATACTTTCCCAGTCCAGCCTTGTCTTTTTATTTTCTTAATGGTGACTTTGATGAACAAAATACAAGTTAGATTTATTAATATTTCCTTTATAATTAGAGCTCTGATGTCCTATTAAAATTTTCCAACCCAATGTTACGAAGTTATTATCCTACATTATTTTTTTAAGTATTATTTACTTTGAATTTTATACTTAGATGTCATTCCAACCAAAAAATTATTTTTGTTTATGGTATGAGGCATGAATTAATTTTTATTTTTTTCCTATATGAGCATCCGATTACCTTTCCACCTGGATAGCCACGTGGCTAACTCCCTTCCTTCAAGTCTCTGCTCTCATGTGAGCTCCTCAATGAGGCCTTCCCTGACCACCCTAATTAAAATTATAACCTCCATTCACCCCTACAAGCACAACTCCAGTCCAGAGCACTTTATTCCCTTATGATAAAATATACAACTGTTTCTTGTCTGCACCTCCATTAGAATGTAAGCTCCGTAAAGACAGAAATTTTTGTCTTTTTTTTTACCAATATATCTCACGTACCTAGATGGTACCTAGCACAGAGTAGGTGCTTAATCAATATTTGTAAAATAAAATAAAGTAAAATAAAATAAAATACATTATGGCAGGAAATACTTTATTCAACTCAGCACCTGCACTGGTTCATCTGATTATATGATTCATTATATTGGTGGTATCTAATATGTGAAATTTTAAAATACAATGCATTTGAGTACTTGTGTAATTTTTATTACAGATTTTGATATAATTCAAGTATTTTAAGTAAATGGTTAAACTCATACTTTAATAAAACATTTTTGAAGTCCTGAAGTTGCTAGGTTTGTACGGAGTGTCCATTCATTCAACAAACATTTATAGTGTACTCGCTAGGTGCCAAGTACTATGTTAAGCTCTGGGGAACAAGATTGAAGTAGCTGTTCCTTCAAAGAACTTGCAGTTTACTAGGAACACAATTTAAAACCATAAAACTAAGGCATTTAAATTTAACTCCATCCTTTGGGTTTCAAGTTAGATGGCTCTAAAAATATAAGGTTAGTTCCAGAGAAGCCTTGAAGGAACCATCAATAAAAACTACTTTGAGTTGTGGGATCCAAGCTCTTGACCACATCAGGTCAGGATCTATCCAGGACTTGGTCTAGTGTCTGAGTCAGCCATTAGCTACATGGTTTGTAATCTACGTGCCCTGAGGGTGGATCTCATAGGACTTGAAGATGTCTTGGGTGATAGGGTCATAGAAGGAACCTGAACTTAGAATGAGAGACTTGTTCTGAGTCTTGGTTCACTTAATTGTTGCATTATTCATTCATTCACCAAGCATATATTGAGCAGCTACTATGTGTCCAGCTCTATTCTGTGTACTTTGTATGTGTTAGCTCATTGCATCTGCATCTTTTCTTGATGAGGTAGGTACTGTTATCCCCATGTTTATATGAAGAAACTGACACTCAGAGATGTTAAAAAACTTGCCTGAAGTTACAAAATGTTTAAGTGACAGAGAAATGTTTAAGTGGGCTTCATACCCTAGCAGTCTAGCCAGGGATCAAAACTTTGACCTCTTATCCATGCATTACCTCATTAACTGAATGATTCATTTATTTATTTATTTATTTAGCAGCTGCTTATTAAGTGCCAGCTAAGTTCCAGGTATTATGTTAAAAGCTGGGATACAGGAATGAACAGGGATCAGGCTATTCCTATCTTTCAAGCACTGATAGCTAAGCAGTTATTCATATGCAATGTGGTTTTAATTATACTTGGGCTCTCTTCATCACAGGATCATTTTAAGCATCAAATAGCAAATGGATTTGAAAGCATTTTTATAAGCCACAAAGCTCTCTACAAGTAAGAATTTATTGTAATTATTATTATTTATTCAAGAATCAAATGATTAAATAATACATTTAATAATATTTCCTTCTTACAATTTGGCATTTCTTCTATCATTCTTTGTTCTCTTTCTCTTTTATCCAAGAAGGGTAAAAAAATCATTTACAAGGTGACATGCTGTAACCAAGCCCAAGTTGTGGGAATTTGAGTTTCTAAAATCTACTTCAAAAAGTAATTTAAACAGTAGCTCTCTTAGTTTATTTAAAATACCCTTTAATGTACCAAAGTATTAGATTTGCACATTTCCAAGAATGTATATATTTGCTTTAACCAGTGGATTGTGTACATTGAGGCCATTTTTAAAAGATGAAACAACAGACAAAAAACTGCTTTGTCTAATCTGAAAGTCAGGCAGTTATATCCAGAGTTTTGATTCGTTGATTGCTACCACATTAAAAATGAAAAAAAAGGGGGTATGCCTTTTGATAAATTCTACAATAAGGTCATGAATTCTGGAGACACATGGAAAGACTATATGACCTTTGGTGAATTGTTCAGCTTCGTGAGGGTTTAGTTTCCTTATCTGTAAGATGGGGATAATCAAAGTAAACTACTTCTTGGGGAAGCTCAAGTAAGTCAATGGAAGTAACCTGCTTATAGCCGCGTTTGGTGCCTAGCAAGCAGTTAGTTCATTTCTGCTAAAAAAGAAATCTTCAATCTTAAAAAAAAAAAAATCATTATTAGAGTTAAAAAACCTGGCTGTAGTAAATTCTTTTCTGAGTTTGATTGTGAAATGTCATTTCTGTTGTTGGGGAAAAAAGAGGAGAGAGAGAGAAAGAATAGCTACATGTGATTATCCGAAGCTGAAAAGTTAAATAGCAGCCATGAATGCAATGCCCAGTTTTGAAGAGAAGCTTAAAACGTGAGTCAGTGTCTGGACACATTTGTTCAATTGTCCTCAGCATTTCCATGTAGATCCTATTATTTCTGCAAATTCCTTCATAATATTGCACTTTTTGTCATGATGAACACAACCTCTCTTATCTCAGAAGTGGGGTTTTCCAGCTGTTGGACTGAGGAAGCTCTATTCTTCTGAGTTTCATATGGAAGCCGTGATAAGAGAGACAACACTGCTGTAGTTTAACTAGCTGCTCTGATGAAAACCTTCTATTATCAGGTGGTGTAACACCGATTGTTAGTTTTAATCAAAGAGAATCTAATAGCTTAATGAAATCATTGGCATTAGATGTTCCTGGTCCTTTAGCAAATTGCTGACCGTATTATAGAAATTTGTTTTTCACATTTTAGAGTAATTACCCTGTAGAACCCAGCAAACATATTTTATCAATTTTTTTGTTTTGTTTTGTATTGAAGAAATTCTCAGCTCCTGTTTCATATGCTGTAAATAGCCGCTTGTAGGTGAGGGAAATACCATGTTTTAAGCTCTCCATTGATGTAAGTCTTCAGCAAAATGGTCATACTGTTCCTTCCATTCCTCTCTCTTGAGGACACAATATTTTTTGTTTCCTGATATTTAGCTAATCCTGAGAATTCTTGAACCTTCCATTTCAAGTGTTAATTATATAAAATGATTGATTATTGATTGATCACTCTATCAGCTCTCTTGCTTTTTGGCATCTACAAACCGTTCTTAGGATGGTTTTTATAACCCTAAAATGTAAATTGTTTATTAATAAGCCAGAAACCATCTAATAGTCATACTATAGGAGATTTTCAAATTCTAATGTAGGAATCGAAGACCTTAATTTGTAAACTCAATTTAAACTAATATTTATGTTTATCTGCTCCTATAAACATACAAACCTTTTGGTTATAGCAAATGGTGGGCAGCTGACTTCATAGCTATTTCTTGTACTACACAATTTAGCCTTTGTTAAAAGGCTATCATGTGTTGGTCTCTAAGTTAATTAGTGCTACATTTTTGTGTGTCACCTATATGGAAGGGAATGTGTTTTTTTTTCATATGTGTTATCATTATCTTTCCAATAAGATTGTACATTCTTTGTAACCAGGAAGATGTCATTTATTATTTTTATTGCCTTCCTTCTAAAAACTACATATTTATTAAATACATGATGATTGTTTTAGTTATTTATTGCCATGTAACAACTTACCTCAAAATTTGGTAAATTAAAAGAGCTATAATTTTATACTGTGTCAGTAGGTCAAGAGTTCAGGAATGGCTTGGCTGGTGGTCCAGGCTCAGCTTTCTGACAAGGTTGCAGTCAAAAGTATGCTGGGTTCCAGTGATCTGAATGCTTGACTGGGACTTAATAATCTGCTTCCAAGGTGGCTCACTCACATGACTGGCAAGTTGGTATTGGCTCTTGGTGGTAGGTCTCAGTTCCTCTCCATGTGAGGCACTCACAGGTTGTTTAAATATCTTCATGGCATGATGGCTATCTCCCCCACAGGGGGAGATCTAAGAGACTGAGTTGGAAACTTTAATGTCTTTTATGACCTGGTTTTGGAAAGTACACACTGTCATTTCTGTGATTGGTCATAGCCAGTCCTGATTCAGTGTTGTAGAAGACTACATAAACGTGTAAGTACCAAGAAGTAAAGATCGTTAGGGGCCCCTCTGAGGGCTAGCTACCACACTGATAGACTGAGTTGTCTCAAAGATTCACATGTCAGAAGCCAACATTTTTACTTAACCCTCACTGAACATCCATTACCACAAAACATCAATTCAGAGGAAGATGTCAGAAAAAAACTATTATTTTTTTATTGAGGTATAATTGACATATAGCATTGTGTAAATTTAAGGTGTATAGAGTGTTGATTTGATACATTTACATATTGCACTATATTTACCACCACAGTGTTAGCTAACACCTCTATCATGTCACCTAACTATCATTCCTTTTGTAGGAAGAACAATTTTAAGGTATCGCGACACTCAGCCATTCATTTTATTATCTGTAAGAGAAAATTCAACCTATATTGACTTAACAAAGGGTTTACATAAAAGGAAAGAGTAGGAATATGGTGGACTTAATCTAGGTACTCAATAGTGTTACGGAGGACCTATTATTTTCAGTCTTATTGTAGTGTCTTCATCCTAAACTGGACTTCTTTCATGGTGGCAGGTTGGCTACCAAATGCTCCTAGAAATTTCATTTGTATCCATGTCCATTAGTACAGTAGTATTCCGATTGGACCGTCACTGTGCCAAAAAGAAAGGGATTATTCTGATTGCATAGGTTATTTAAGACCCACCGAAAGAGCAAGGCTGTTACATGGTGAGGAAAAGATGGAAAAAATGTAGAGAACCACAATATCTGCCACATAGACAAATATTTATGTTTATTATAATTAGCAGCTCTGAATTGATTTAAACAGATACACATATTCTCCCCAAATGGGAACAATTTATACTATTCTTCTCTCCTTACTAAAAATCCCAAACAAGCCTCTACCACATAGGAGTGTTAAAAAGTTAATGAGATAATGCACATCAATGCCTGAGAATGGATCCTCATACATGGTAAGCTAAACTGGTGTCAGCTATTTGCATTTGGAGATTTTGCCACCATTTCACATGAAAGACAAACAGATTTCAAGTCAAGGTTCAAAGTTTTTGAAACTCTGGGTTGCACTGGGAAGCTTCTTGGCATTATCAAGTTTTCACTGGTGGAGATTAGGTTGCTGTAGAGTAGAGGGGTGGGATTTAATATAGAATATTGGCAGAGTAAGCACTTTGAATTCAGATGGGTTTGGCTTGGTTATTATTGTTACCCCTTCCTAGCTATGTGACCTCAAGCAACTTAACTTACCTCTTGTGTCAGTTATCTATTGCTGCATAACAAATTACCCCAAGCTTAATGACTTAAAACAACATGCATTTATTATTTCGCAGTTTCTGTGGATCAAGAGTTTGGGCAAGTTTTACCTGGGTTCTCTGCTTAGTGCTTCACAAGGCTGCAACAAAGGTTTAAGTTGGGATTGGTTTCTCAAGAGATGCTCAACTGGGAAAGGATCTAATTCTAACCTCCTTCAGATTGTTTGCAGTATTTCCTGCAAGTGTAGGATTCATGGCAACTTGCTTCTTCAAAGTCACAAATAAAGTGAGTCTGTTAGCAAGATGGAGTCTTATATAATGTATTGTAATCATGGGAGTGATTCATCACCTTTGACATGTTTTGCTGGTTAAAAGCAAGTCACAGATCTTGCTCACACTGAAGAGGAGAGAATTTTACAGGGTATATACGGCATGGACACCAGGAAGCAGGAAACATGAGTCCACCTTAAAGTCTGTCCACTACAGTCTCTAAGCTTTCATTTCTTCTTCTGTGTAATGGGTATAAATAGTGCCAACCATATTCAATAATCATTATAAAGCACCTGATGGTAGCTTATATATTTGTACCATCTACTAGTTGCTTATTTGGTGAAGGTAAAAATGACTAATTAGCCAGATTGAGCTATTGAAAATCAGGGCTACTTGAATATAATTTATCTACATTGTCCCTACTGCAAGGTCCTTAAGTTTATTATATTTCTCCTTCCATTCTGTGACACTTTCCAACACTGTTGTTATTTCTGATGCCATAAATCCATTTCTCATGGCATTCTCATTTCAATGGGATGTGCTTGAAATTTATTTCCTCAGAATTAGATTTTCTGTGCTAATAAATATTCTGATAAATTAATTTGTGATAATAGGTAAAAGCCAGAGAAAATTCTTCCCCTGCACTTTTTCCCTTTCTCCACCTCTTCCCACCAAATAGGAAGCATATTTTAATCAGTGCCTCATAATGAAATAAACATTTTTCAGACAGAATTTAGCAATTCACAAAGAGCTCTGACACACTTTACAGATTAGGAAACTGAGCCTTTGAGAGGCTGAGTAATCCTCTTAACCCCGAATCCCTGAGTTATGCAGCTATACTTCTCAAACACTCAATTTGGACACTCTCAAAAATATGTCCCAAACTGAATTTTAATTGGTGCCTATTGCAGTTATGTCTCTATATTTATTGTAACATTGAAAAAAATTAGTCTAATAGGCATTCTGGACCATGGAAAAAAATATCAGGAGGATTCCTGGTAGGTGGGTAACAGACTTAGAGACAAGCTTTTGTGGCAAATCTAAATCATACTTACTAGGCAGAATCATCACATTGACTCCCAAGCCCAGACCAGTTTGGGTTATAAGAGAAGCTAATTAGTTTTGCTCATAAGCATAAATAATCTGCATTGAAATTTCTTTACTTAAAAACTATGAAAAGTATAATGGAGTATTAGACTAGACCATTACATCATAATTAACCACAAACAACCATAAAACCATAGACAAAACATATGAATCACTGGGTTTGAAGCCTTAGACAACAGAGAGTACAAAACAATGATCCCCCTAAAAAGGGAAATTTGTGAAGGGAGCCCCATGATTTCCCTGATTCTCTGCCTGGGACAAATCCCCAACTGTGGTACAAGGAGCTAGACTCCAAGAAAAGAATAATGGTTTCTACTGAGCTGAAGAAGCTAAAGTTTAAGTATGGAGCTCCCAGAGAAGCTGGAATCTGCAAGACAGCACACAGTAGAGAAAGAATCTCTTTGTGATAGGCGAATCCAGAATTCTGTGGGACAGGATTTCCCTCACACAAAATAAGATGACACAGACTTACAGAGAGCAGCTGCTTTGATGGGCTTGATATGGATTAGATAGCAGAACAGAGAATAAGAGTTTGAATAATGCTGAGAGAAATTGGAGTTCTGGCCCAACTAGAAAAGAAAAATTTAGAGGTAGAGTCTATAATATTAGAGAGGCTGAAGAAATGTTTGGCTTTCTGAAGTTCCATCTAACAACACACAAAATCAACTCTGTATAAGTTAAAGATGACCAACCCATAATTGAAATGTGTATTAGAACAAAAACAAACACATTAAAGGGAAAATGGGAGAATCTAAAATCTACATCATTCATAATGGCCAGTATATAATAAAAAATAACTAGACACGCAAAGAAACAGGAAAATGCAACCAGATTGCAAAGAAAAACACACACTAATATTAGAAACCAAATCCAAGGGGCACCTGGGTGGCTCAGTTGTTAAGCGTCTGCCTTCGGCTCAGGTCATGATCCCAGAGTCCTGGGATCGAGCCCCGCATCGGGCTCCCTGCTCCGCGGGAAGCCTGCTTCTCCCTTTCCCACTCCCCCTGCTTGTGTTTCCTCTCTCGCTGTGTCTCCCTCTGTCAAATAAATAAATAAAAATATTAAAAAAAAAAAAAAAGAAACCAAATCCACGTTGCTCTGATATATGAGAGTTAGCCAGAAATTGCTAACAATAATGTGTTCAAAGAATATAAAGAATATATTTTATAAGAATATACAATATATTAATGTACATTAAGTATAAATGTGTTCAAAGAATTAAAATATGTTCACATAACTAATAGAAAATATGGTCTACATGCATGAATAGATAGGAAATCTCAGCAGAGAATGAAACTATAGAAAAAAATCAAATTCCAGAAAGGAAGAATATAATAACTGAAGTGAAAAATTAACTGATGGTCTTAATAGCAAATTGGATATGGCAGAATGCAGAGTCAATAAACTTAAAGACAAATAAATAGAATTGTACAATTTGGAAAAGAAGGGTAAGAAAGTGAATAAAATTAAAAGTACAGGGACCTAATGGACAATATTAATTGGTATAATTTACATATAATTGGATTCCCAAAAGAAGACAGTGATGGTGGTCTGAAAAAAAGATTTAAATAAATAATGCCTTAAAGTGTCCAAAATATGATGAAAACCCCAGCTTATAGACCAAAGAGGTTTAGAACCCCATGGTGAATATACAAGGAAAGTGACACTGAGGCACATCAGATATGCTAAAATCCAAAGGTAAAGAAAAAAATATTAAAACCAGCTAGGAGCTAAGACACATGATATATAGGGGAACAATGATACAAATAATTGCTACCATCTCATAAAAACAATAGAGTCAAAGAGACCTGAGTGATACATTTTAAAAAGTTAAAAACAAACAGAAGAAAAACTCTCTCAATTCAGAATTGAATTAGCAAAAATAAACTTCAAAAATGAAGATGAGATAAAGACATTTTTGGATAAATGTAAGCTGAGATTATGTGTTACCAGCAGACTGGCACTGCAATAAATACAAAGGATGTGCTTCAAAATAAAGGAAAATGAGACCAGATGGAAAGGATCTGCAGGTAGGAAGGAAAGAACCAAAACTGAAAAAAAAATTTTTTATGTCTTGTTTTCTTTTGAATTAGTTCCTTCAAAATTAATGGCTATTTAATGTAAAAATAATATGGAAGTCAGGGTTAAATTATATGTAGAATTAAAGAAATAACAACAGTGGTACAAGGAAAGGAAAAAGATTATTCCATTTGTGAAGTGGGAACTATGATATATAAAATAAGTTTGTCAGTAGTGATGTGAAAAATGATAAGTGTGAATTATTAGGTATGAAGTGTGAGGTGGTAATATATTGACTCTGAATAGACTTTGATAAGTTACAGATGGGTATTATAAATGCTAGAGCACTAATTACAAATAAAAGAAGCATAGCTAATAAGTCAATAGAGGGCATAAAATAGAATAATAATGTATACCAAATTAATCTGAAAGAAGGCACACAAGAGGAAAACAAAGAACAGGTGAGACAAATAGAAAAGTAATTGCAAGAATATAAACTTAAACCTGATCATATCTATGACTACATTAAATACAAGTTGTTTAAATGTTGTTTTTAAAAGTGAAGGTTGTCAGAAAGGTTGAAAAATAATATAGCTATATTCTGTCTCTAAGATATGCACTTTAAATATAAAGATATTAATAGGTTAAAAGTGACAAGAAAGAGAAAGATACACTATGGAAATACTAGTCAAAAGAAAGCTATGGTGGGTGTACATAGACTTAAGGACAAGAAATATTATAGATAAAGAGGGACATTTTATAATGATTAAAGGGGCAATGAATCAAGAAGACATAACAATCCTAAAGATGGATGCATCTAATAATAGAACTTTAAAATTCATGAGGCAAAAATTGGCAGAGGCAAAGGGAGAAATAAACAAATCCATAATAATAGTTGGAAATTTTAACAACCTTCTCTCATTAAGATGAAACAAGTAGGAAAAATATCAGTAAGGCTATAGAAGTTCTGACCAACACTATCAACCAAATTAATTGACATTTATAGAGCACTATATTTAACAACCACAGAATAAACATTCATTTCAAATTAACATAGAATGTTCATCAAAATATAACACGTATTGGGCCACAAACGAAGTCAATAAATTTCAAAAGATTGAAATCTTTTGGCACTTGATGTTAGACCACAACAGAATTAAATTCAAAACCAATAAAAATAAGATATCAAAAACTCCAAATATTTGGAAATTAAAATGACATATTTCAAAATATTCCACGAATGACAGAAGAAATTGGAAGGAAAATCAGAAAATATTTTAAACTGAATGCTATTGAAAACACATCAAAATTTGTGGGAAGAATCTAAGCAGTGCTTAAGAAGGAAATTTGAAGTATTAAATATCTATATTTGAAGTGAGGAAATTTATAAATCAATGATCTTATTTTATACCTTGAGAAGTTAGGAAAAAAATAAATTCAACCCATAATAAATAGATGAAAAAATAACAGAAATCAATAAATTAGAATAGGCAAATAATAGAGGAGATGAACAAAGTCAAGAGTTTGTTCTTTGAAAAGATTACTAAAATTATGAAACACCTGATTAGAATGATCAAGCCAAGAAGGAATAAAATGCAAATTAGCAAAACCATAAATTAAAAAGGGAATATCACTACAAATTCTATAGACATTAAAAGGAATTTAAGGAATAGTATGAACACCTTTATGCCATTACTGGCAATAACTTCAAAGAAATGGTCACATGCCTTGAAAAATACTTTTTACGTAAAATGACACAAGATGAAGTAGAAAAGTCTGAATAGCACTTGAACTACTTAAATTTTTGAAGACATAATAAGAAATATAACCCTAAGGAAAATTTCAGGTGATTTCACTGGTATATGCTATGAAACACTTCTTGTATAAATAGTAACAATTTTACAAAAAAGTCTTTCATAAAATACAGGTGGGTAGAATGCTTTCCAACAAATTCTGTGAGGCAAGCATAACCCTAATACCCAAACCTGACAAATACATTATTAAAAAGAAAAGTGCATGCCAATATCATTCATGGACATAGACACAAACATTCTCAATAAAATATTATCAAATTGAAAATAGAAATGTATTAAAAAAAAAGATAATACATTATGACCAAGTGGTATTCATCCCAGGAATGCAAGGTTGGTTTAAACATTAAAAAGAAAATCAATCAATAATCATTCCCCATATTAACAGAAAAAAGGAGAAAAATCATATACTCATATCTACAGATGCAGAAATAACAATTGATAAAATTCAACTCCTATTCATATTAAAAAACCTCAGCCAATTAAGAATAGAAGAAAATTTCCTGGATTTGATAATGAGTACTTATGAAATTCTAAACTGACATTATGTTTAATGGTACAGAGTAATTTCCTCTTTAAGAATGAAAACAAGGCCAATATATCTGCTCTACCCTATTCTATTCAATATAGTACTTGAGATCCTTGCCAACATAACAAGAAAAAGAAGGGAGCAGGCATGTAACAGATTGGTAAGGAAGATGTAAACTTGTTTTTATTTACAGACAACATGAAGAAAAAGAAAATAATGGGAAATCTTAGGTAATCTACAAAAAATCTTACGGAATTTATAAGTGAATTTAGCGAGGTTTAGGATATAAGATTTATAACATCAATCACATGTCTATTATTTTTTTAAAATAAAATAACAATAAAACAATAATAACAGTAATACCACAATACCTAGAAATAAATATAATAAGACACACAAGAGTAATACATTGAGATTGACAATGAATTACATTATCATTATTTATTACAGAATTATTCTCCATTACAGAATGGAGAGAGTTACCATATTCATGGATTGGAAGACTCTGTATTTTACAGATGTCAGTTCTTCCTAAATTAAACTCTAAATATAATGCAATACCCATCAAAGTCCCATGAGCTTTTAAATTTTTTTGACAGATATTATTAGGCTGATTCTATAATTTTTATCAAGAAGCTAAACTATAATACTTCTAGGAGAAAATACAGAAGAGAATCTTCACAATACTGGAGTAGGCAAGGATTTCTTGGATAGTTACGTAAAAAGCACTAACCATAAAACATGGTAAATAAAGCTTAATCTATAGTAAAACCTGTTCTTTGAAAAACAGTTTTAAGATAAAAATTAAGGGGCACCTGGGTGGCTCAGTCGGTTAAGCAACCAACTCTTAGTTTCAGCTCAGGTCATGATCTTGGGTCATGAGATCAAGCCCCGCATTGGGCTCCGTGCTCAGTGCATTCTGCTTGAGACTCTCTCTCTCCCTCTCCATCTGTTCCTCCCCCTGCTCATGCTCTCTCTCTCTAAAGTAAGTAAATAAATCTTTAAAAAAAAAATAAAAATTAAGCTGTCAATTGGGAGAAAATAATCACTATGTATAATTCTGAAAAAGGAATTTTAACACGAATATATAAAAAACAACTTTGATAACTCAAGAATAAGAGGCTAACAAATCAATTAAAAATGGGTAAAAAGTCTTGAATGAACACGTCACAAAAGAAGGTATACAAATAGCCAATGAACTCATGAAAAGTTGCTGAACATTATTGGGCATCAGAAAATGCAAATTGGTTTAGCATTATGAGATAGTATTTCACATCCATTAGAATGGCTAAAATTTTCAAAAGACAAGGATATCAAGTGTTGACAAGGATGTAAAGCAAATGGAATTCTCATACTTTGTTGATGAGATGGTAAAACAGTACTGGAAAATGGGAGAACAGTTTTTCAATTTTTATAAAACAAACCATAAAGTTACCCTGTGACCAATTCCACTCATAGATATTTATTTAGGAGAATTGAAAGCATATGCCCACAAAAAGAATTATACACACACGTTCACAGTAGTTTTATTCACGGTTGTCAAAACTGGAAACAACTCTAATATTCATCAACAGATAAATGCATAAACAAATTGTAGTATAACAATACAATGAAATACTTCCCAGAAGTATACAGGAATAAATTACAGATAAAACTACTAACTTCAGAAGGGACATACCACCACTTCTGTCTTATTCTATTGGCCACAAAGGCTGACCTCGTCACATGTGAGGGAGCGACACACAGCAGTGTGCAGAGTGTGAATACCAGAAGGTCAGGATCATTCTGGATATTGGCCGCCACAAATATTTTCACAAAGTGGTTAGTTATCTGGTGGATATCTGGTGGTGAATTGGAGTATAGGGTATTTGAAGTGGGATGGACAAGGGAGGCTGGGAAGAAAAGTTGTGGTCAGATTATGATAGGAAATTTGACTTGTATGTCGCAGAAATAAAACTGGCATCATCCAAAATAAATTGTAAAAGAAATTCATCTGCAGCAATGAGACTGTAAATAATGTTGGATAAAACTCTTTCAAAAGGACTTAGTTTTGGAAGCAAGGTTAGGAAACACACGGTCCTCTTGTGTCCAAAGGTATCCAATTGGCTTGGCTCATTGCTGTATGTCTGTTGATGTTGATAGATAATTTGCAAATTGTGTTGTCAACACAACATTTAATCTGCTCTGAGCAGCTCATAAACAACACTTTGATTAATTCTTTCAGTCCGTGTCTTCTGGACAAGATTTACAGAGCTCTGCTTATTTGGATGAAAAATAGAGAGAGACAAGCTGTCAGTATAAGGGGAAGGGTGACAGGATGGTTTCCTTCTCTCTTTTTTGGTGGCATTTAAGAAGTGTTTTTGAGTCGGGATTTTAAATGTTTGGTTCCACAAGGGAAGGATTTCTCAGTAGAACTCGGCAACTGGCAAAAGGCAAGGCTCCGTGTCAAAGTGGAATAAGTCAGGATGGACAAAGGCAGCTTGGTGGTGGAATACTGGAGAGAGGGAAGAGTCAGTCAAGCCTAAGGCAGGAGATGACTTTCTGAATTAGCCAATTAGTTCCAGAAACCTGTTGGACAATTACAACTCAGAGAGCTTGCCATCCACGCTCTCTGTGGAATACAGAAATATTGTATTGAATAGAACTCTGTTCCACAAGCACATTTAAAAAAATGATTAGAACTTAAAAAGAAAGGCTTTCGGTAACATGAAATATAAAGGTAAATATGCATTATTATTGAGCAATTCTGTGTGTGTGTGTGTGTGTGTGTGTGTGTGTGTGTAAGGGTGGGGGAGAGGAAGATGGCGAGAGATTGATTTTATTGTTGTCCTTTTCATGTATTATTACATGCCAGTCCCACCCCCACCCCCACGCCAGGCCCCCAAATCTGTTTGGTTGAGCAGTTCCTATTAATTTTGGCTTTGAAATAATTTTCCATTGAAGCATGCCTTTTAATCAGCATCTCTCTACCTTTGTTGATTATCCCAGGCAAGATAAGTGAATAGAGTTCTAAAACACTGTTTATGGAATACTCTTATATCACTGTGAAACATGGTGATCATCCAGCAACCTAGGCATAGAGACCTGGAAATGAATGTCATTTGGAATAAGGTCCTTTCACAGCAATTATGACACAAGATGTACAGACAGTTTGCAGCTGATAGGGAGAAAAGATCCAAGAAAATAGCTCTCTAATAATTTCAGGACTATTAGAAATGTAAATAACCCAACACCACAATTCCTCCTTGAATTTGTCCCCTTTTATGCCCGTCTCCTTTCAAAGGGATAAATATGATTTTTATGAGCTGCGTTTTGGAATGCACACATTTCTAGCGATCATGCCGAGTGTTTCTTTTGTTGTTCACATCTGCATCTTTCGATATGATGAAGAGTCAACAAGAAAGTAGATTTGGTTTTGTTCCTTTGACAAATAAAGTTCACTTTGGGACACAATTGGAAAAAGACAAACATTACATCCATACCAGAAAACCAAAGCTGAATTTTCCATTCATGGCAGTTATACGTTGTAACTTATATGCAAGGCCCTTAGAAATACTAACCCAGATTCAGAAATTAGTAATTATATTGACCTTGACATCTGTCCTCATTACCTTGTTCCCAGCTCACACAATTAGTTTAGCTGAGAATGTCATCAAAACCCTGTGTTTTAGATCTATTTCTAGTAAGGACCTCCTTCAAATCATTGCCCCATGAAAATTACAATATTAAGGACACAAAGGTGTACGTGTATGTAATTGCAGTAATTGTGTCGAGAAAGAATTCCCGTAAATCTCCTTTAGGGGCTTCGTTCTGTTTGATGGCCTTCGTGTACTCCCTTAAAACCGAAATGATTTCAAAGCATTGTTCTACAAAAGATGATCAGAAAGTATTGTATATGAAAAGAGAAAGGGTGAAAGAGAACAATCGGAGAGGTTCACATTGTGAAATAAACTTCAGGCTCTTAACTTGAGGACGGCAGAGACTAACTAAAGCCCTGTGATTCTGGAACTCTCTGTATCCTCTGCTCGCTCCCTCTCCAACTTCTTGGACCACAATTTGTTGGAAGCGTTATTGTTGTATAAGTAGTATGCTGACAGAGTCTAAATGTAACACTACCCTCCTGAAAAATGAGGGAATCATGTACTCATACAAAGAGGGAAATACCTAGTAATTTTCATTTTCTGAAAATAGCAATAGTCTATTGGGTTTATTTCATGATTATAAAAGCCTAATAATCTATGATAGCTGAAAGCAAATGTGATTTATTAAGGTCTCTCACAGACAGAAGATAAACCCATAATGTGCAGACAAATTTTTTTTTTTTTTTAAAGGAGTGTTGCTAAAAAGAAAAGAGTCAACAGCTTGCTTACTCGGTAGCTCCAGAAAGTGATGATTTGAGGCTGTGAAATATCAGAGTTGATGAATGGTAGAAGCAAAATTATAACTGTTGTTCTATGGTGAGATAAACTTTCACCTCCGTGAAGAAAATATAGATTACTGAAACTGATTGCAAGCAATCAGCCCTGTATGTTCTTCTTTCCTAACTGAGCAATGTTTGAATTTGTGCCTTTCAGACAAATGCATTAATAACATTTAGCCACTAGGTATTTGTGGAGGAAATTGGAAATTGTTTTTAATTTGTTGGTTTGGTGAAGCGATAATATATTGAGCCATAAGGGAGGGGGTAAAAAAAAAAAGAAGCTATTGGTATATGATTTCTATTTGCATATGTAAATATATTAATACACGCAGAGCCATGTTGTTCTTATAAACTCTCCCACACAAAGAGAAGGGTTAATAGACAGGGAGATTGAAAAACCTGCATGACCACGTTGTGAAATATGGATTTAACACATAACTCATTGGAGGCCCCAATGAGTTATGGGCCTCATTTGCTGCATATTACAGACATTTTTTCCATATTCCTTTTCAACAAGGCATATGGTTTAAATTAGTTTCATATTGGGTTTTCTGAGATCTTTCATGGACTGTTTTCTGCAACAAACTGTAATACTCTTGCTCTTTTAATTTTATACTACGATGCTATTAAGTGCAGTTCTTTAATTACCACGTGAGGCAATGCCTCAGGCACATATTCTGTAAGAGCCACAGTGGAGTAGTACGAGTTTGAATCAAGAATTCCTATTCAGTTGATGAACTTAAAGAAGCTGCAAATTCCTTCTGGATGAAGGCCAATGGGTAACCGTCAGTGTTAGCACCGGGTGGGGGCGGGGAGCAGTTTGGGAGGAAAACATTCAGACGCACCTTCAGTTGAGTCAGGAAAGGAGACTCTTTGATAGGTAACAACATCCTGAAGGGTTAAGAATATTAAAGGACCCCATTTCCCATAACTTAGCTCATAAATCATATTTTCAGGTACTTTACATGATTTATGAGAGGCTGGCTGTCTGCATGATCAGTAAGTTGCATTAAAATGGCAATTGGTACTTCCAAAACAGAGCCTGATGATAAGAATCCAAATCTCAGAGAAGGCAAATCTCAGCACAGAAGTCAGCTGAAAGCTGGGGTGGGAAGCGACGATCTACAGTTCATGCTCTGTCTCTAAAATTCAAGACATAAAATCAAAATATTAAGTGGGAAAAACACCACGCTGGAATAATAACAGTTGGGTTTTTGTTTTTTTTCTCACCACTGCAAACTTGATTAAGTCATTTATTTTCTGTGGGCCTCAATTGCTTAGTAATATAAAGGATTCAGGGCCTTTCTATCCCTACATATGTATTTTGCTTTGCATGTGTATAAATTATATATTCCCATTATGTGTATATATTTATATATTATTTATCTATCTGTTTAGATTATTTATCTTTGTATGTATAGTAGTATACATTATGTGATATATATGTGTACGATGTGTACGTATGTATGTGTATATGCATGCACATATATCTCAAATAATATATCTATATTCATACACATGTATGAATTTTCTACGTGTATGTGTGTATATAGATATGGTGTTTCCTTAAAAATGTGAAAGAAGGGCCACCTGTGTGGCTCAGTTAGTTAAGCATCAGACTCTTGGTTTCAGTTCAGCTTGTGATCTCAGGGTCCTGGGATCAAGCCCCACATTGGGCTCTGCGCTCAGTAGGGAGTCTGCTTGAGATTCTCTCTGCCCCTCCCCCCACTCGTACTCTCTTACTCTCCCTCTCTAAAATAAATAAATAAAATCATAAAAAAATGTGAAAAGAGCTGAAGCAAATATATACATCTTTGTGTATGCATACATATGTAAGAAATATATATACGTATGTGTGCATATAGATGTATGAAATAATGTACATGTTAAGAGAACTGGTCACTTACAGAGCACCAGCAACTTATGGGTCTTGTTACCTAATATGGCCTATTATTCTGAATTTCATAAACACTGACTCCTAGAAATGTTAAATTTATGAATGGTCTTGTAAAGTATAATCGAACATTCTATTCAATGTTATAGTTGTGTAAAGGTACTATGTTTTTCTTTAGAAATAAAAATTTATAGGAAATTGCTACTTGACCTTTATCATGGGTAAATGGAAGATCAAAAAAGTTTATAAAGTGTGTCTTGTTACTTTGTGTTAGTGAGAATAAATTCCATTTCAAGAGTAAATTAAAATTCATAGTTCTGTTATTAGACCTTTATTCTAATGCAACTCATCCAAATTTGGATTTTATAGTGGAGGACTGTTAAGTACTTTGAAGCCTCCTAAATAGGAGCAAATTCAGTATAGACTGATCTCTTTGCAAAAGGCCCTGTAACCCATTAGATTATCTCAAAGTTGTGTTTTCCTGAACACACCAGACATGAGTCAGACCCATGGTGTCACAGATTAGGTGAGAAATAGAACATTTATGAGCTCAGAATTATTTGACACATTGGGTCACCTTTGAATTATGAAACCTAAACTTTTTATTTTTAACAGAAATTTAGATACAGGTTTACACTAATAAACTGTCTCTTGTCCTTATGTGTCAAGAAAGCTGCTGACCTCTGGTGCCTGTGCTCATTAGCTATAGCCATTACCCCTGCCTCAAGCTCTTAATCAGCTACCTTAGATCAGTATTCCTTCAGATTTGGTCATTTGGGCTTGAATCAGTCAGTTCATGCTGCTATAACAACAGCACCATAGACTGGGTGGCTTAGACAACAGAAATTGTGTTTCCACAATTCTGGAGGCTGAGATGTCCAAGATCAATCAATCAGTTTGGTTCCTGGTTTGTGGAGGGATATCTCCTTGCTGTATCCTCCCATGGTGGAGAGAGAGAGGGGAAACAAGTTCTTCCACATCTCTTCTTGGAAGGGCACTAATACCATTCATGCCCCCTCATAACCTAATTACCTCCCAAAGGCCAATTTCCAAGCACCAGTGCATTGGGGATTAGGGTTTTAGCATATGCATTTGGGGGGAGAACATAAATGTTCTCTCCATAGCAGGTTGCTGGCCCCTTCCTCTGGGGACACCAACTCTACTACTTCAGTTAGGCTCCCTCACTGGGCAGCGCATTTGAGAGCCAAATGTGAGTTTCCTACATGAAACCAGGAGCTATTAAATAAAAAATATATAATTGTTTTCATAAGTGGAGTACTATTTTTGGAGTTAGTAAGTAGAACTTATTGAATTCATTTAATGAAAATTTTTACACAGTGCTTACCATATTAAAGCATCCAGAATAAGAGATATAATAAATCAGAGGGTGACAGAATACATACAAAAAAGAGATGAGTTACAAATCCCACAGGTCTTTCAGGCCCTTAGTATTTTCCAAAGTCTAGTTCATCAATGGGCTGGATCTTTGTGTGTGCATGTGTGTGTGTGTGTGTGTGTGTGTGTGTGTATGTGTAAAGTCTGGAAGTAAAACTCCAAATAGTCAATGTTCATTTGAGTTGCAGAAGGATGAGAGAGGAAGGAAGCATAAAGCACTACATTTGTTTTTAATCAATATACTTTTATATTGTTGGATTTTAAAAATAAGAATATATTTGCACATTGCAAATGACCTATCAGATAAAGGGCTAGTATCCAAAATCTATAAAGAACTTACCAAACTCAACACCCAAAGAACAAATAATCCAATCAAGAAATGGGCAGAAGACATGAACAGACATTTCTGCAAAGAAGACATCCAAATGGCCAACAGACACATGAAAAAGTGCTCAACATTGCTCGGCATCAGGGAAATCCAAATCAAACCCTCAATGAGATACCACCTCACACCAGTCAGAATGGCTAAAATTAATAAGTCAGGAAATGACAGATGTTGGTGAGGATGCAGAGAAAGGAGAACCCTCCTACACTGTTGGTGGGAATGCAAGCTGGTGCAGCCACTCTGGAAAACAGTATGGAGGTTCCTCAAAAAGTTGAAAATAGAGCTACCCTACAACCCAGTAATTGCACTACTGGGTATTTACCCCAAAGATACAAATGTGGTGATCTTAAGGGGCACATGCACCCCAATGTTTATAACAGCAATGTCCACAACAGCCAAACTATGGAAAGAGCCTAGATGTCCACCAACAGATGAATGGATAAAGAAGATGTGATTTTATATATATATATATATATATATATATATATATATATGCACAATGGAATATTATGCAGCTATCAAAAAAATGAAATCTTGCCATTTGCAACGATGTGGATAGAACTAGAGGGTATTATGCTAAGCAAAATAAGTCAATCAGAGAAAGACAAGTATCATATGATCTCACTGATATGAAGAACTGAGAAACAAGACAGAGGATCATAGGGGAAGGGAGGGAAAAATGAAACAAGACGAAACCAGAAAGGGAGACAAACCATAAGAAACTCTTAATCTCAGGAAACAAACTGAGGGTTGCTGGAGTGGAGGGGAGGTGGGAGGGATGGGGTGGCTGGGTGATGGACATTGGGGAGGGTAGGTACTATGGTGAGCACTGTGAATTGTGTAAGACTGATGAATCACAGACCTGTACCCCTGAAACAAATACGTTATATGTTAATAAAAAAAATTAAAAAAAAATATATTTGCACATTGCATGTTAAATTTAACAACATATATTGAGACTATAGTGATATTTCATAGAAGAATTTTGATTAAGTGATCTGGGCAGATAATCTTATGCTAAATTTTTAATTCTTACTTTATGCTTATTAATTTTTTAAATTTATTTATTTTAGAGAGAGAGAGAGCATGCAGTGGGGAGGGGCAGAGGGAGAGGGAGAGAGAGTCCCAAGCAGACTCCCCGCTGAGCACAGAGCCCATCCCAGGGCTCAATCTCAGGACCCTGAGATCATGACCTGAGCGAAAACCAATAGTAAGACGCTTAACTGACTGTGCCAGCCAGGCGTCCAATGCTTATTAATTTGTATTTAAATAGCAGTGTTCTTTATGAGCCCTGTATTTAAACAGTTGTAATTTGGGGGATAAATTAAAAATGTATCAATGTATGTAATTGAATGTTCATAACAGCCAGGATTATGCTGGCTATCAGGGTTTAGCTTAGTGTTGTTTTTGAGACATGATGTAGTCATCTGATTTCCACTCAAGTCCTGTTTGCTCACAGGGAACACACAAAGAAGTTCTCTGAATCTTTAGCTTTTATAATGAGATGGGATACGATTTATGTTTGTGTGTGTGTGTTTTAATTTTAAAAAAGAGAAACTGGTATAAATAACATTTGTAGTAGGTGCTTTAGTGCCCTACCTATATCCTCCTGGCCCTTTTGCATTGGTTACGGTTCTCCAGAGAATCAGAATATATATATATATATATATATATATATATATATATATATATATACACACACACACACACGCACACATAATATAATATAATATAATACAATATAATATAATATAATAATATAATATATATTCAGGATATATCTATATATATCTATGTATCTATAGTTCTAGATCTAGCTATGAGAGAGACAGAGGTTGATTGATTTGAAGGACTTGGCTCATGGAGTTGTGAGGCTGACATCTGAAATCCATAGGGCAGGCTGGCAGTCCGGAAACTCAGGTAGGATTTGACACTTTAGTCTTGAGGCAAAATTTCTTCTCTGGAAAGCTTCAGTTTTGGCTCTTTCGGCCTTCAACTGGTTGGATGAGACCCAACCCCATTTTCGAGAGTAATCTCTTTTATCTAAAGTCAACTGATTATAGACATTAACCACATTGACAAATTACCTTCATAGCAACCCCTAGATTAGTGTTTGGTGAAATAAATGGATCCTCTAACCTAGCAAAATTGACACCTAAGACTCACCTAAGACTCAATGTCCAACTGTAAATGTGTGCAAGTCTCTTCTAAGTGTTTCTTATGACCTATAACCTGCACTGTCTGTGCATGTGGTTAGAGTTTTGGAGAATCAACACTCCCTCCGAGAAAACCCTCTCATTCTATGGCTGATGGGAGTTGATGTATAAGTTAATTTATCCACGGGGGATACGTTCCAAGACCCCCAGTAGATGCCTGAAATTGTGGATGGTACCAAACCTTATATATACTGTATGTATTTTTTTATACATCCATACATTTTTTTTATACATCCATACCTATGACAAAGTTTAATTTATAACCTCTCAAATAAATGGCCTCCACTTCAATCTCAGCAATGTCTGTTTCTGGAAGAAACAAAACTAACACAGCGTGATCATTTTATAAGGTTTTTTTTTTTTTTAATTTTATTTATTTATTTGAGACAGAGAGAATGAGAGAGAGAGAGCACATGAGAGGGGTGAGGGTCATAGGGAGAAGCAGGCTCCCTGCCGAGCAGGGAGCCCGATGCGGGACTCGATCCAGGGACTCCAGGATCATGACCTGAGCCGAAGGCAGTCGCTTAACCAACTGAGCCACCCAGGCGCCCAGCGTGATCATTTTAATTGGTGAGAATATTCTGGAATAATTTCTTGAAAACTAGGGTGGGGGAATTTGCTAGCTAGAAAACACAGATGGTTCTCTTTTTTTGTTGCTTTTGTTACCAGTAAAAAGAACTCTTTTTCATGTAAAAATTCTTTCAGTATCTTCAAAGGAGTAGCTATATATTTTGTATTTACTGAGTAAGAAAATACCAATTCACATCTAGCTTTGAGAATACATTGTAATAAGTTGGTTTCTTTTCTTTTCTGTCTTTTCTTTTTTCTCTTCTTTCTCTTCTCTTCTCTTCTCTTCTCTTCTCTTCTCTTCTCTTCTCTTCTCTTCTCTCTTCTCTTCTTCTCTTTTCTCTTCTCTTCTCTTCTCTTCTCCTCTTCTCTTCTCTTCTTCTCTCCTCTCCTCTCCTTTTCTCTTTTCTTTTTCTTTCTAAAAATGTTGAGACTTCATTAGGTTACCCATATTATTTTGTTCACTACTGTATTTCCAGAGGCTAGAACAGGGACTGGCACATAATAAGCATTCGAAAAATATTTCTGAATGGATGAACTATGTAGATGCCCAAGAGTTTTCCTTTGTTTTTGGTTTAGCTCCAGTGATTTGTAAATATAGTTGTATAGGAATATCTGAGAAATATTTTAAAAATAAAAATCCTGGGTACCATCCCTAAAGATAGTAAATCAGACAGTGTAGGGTAGGTAGGGTCTAAGAATCTAGCTATACACACACACAACTAGTGTGTGTACGTGTGTGTGTGTATAATAGATTTTATAATTTTTAACAAAAATTCAACTGTCTTAACATTTCAAATATACAAATATTTCTGTATAACAGCTTCTTAAAAGTGAATTGCTTATCAAAAGGGAATGCTATTTATACGTTTGCAAAATAAGATATTGTCAAATTTCCCTCCCAAAATTCTATACATCTGAATATTAAGAATGTTTGTTTTCAACACTCTTAACCAACATTGGATATTAACAATTTTTTTTAACTAGTTGATGGATAAAATATATATATTTTTATTGTTCTATTTTTTCTAGTTCTTTTAGGGTTCACCAATTTTGTTTTTTGATCATGTGTATTTCCTAGTTTATGAATTTTTTATTCAAATGCTTTGCTCATTTTTTAATTGAGTTATTTGGCTTTATTTTAAAGGCTTGCCCTATTTTATTAATGTAAGTCCTTTGTTACATATGTTGCTAATATTTTTTTGTGTATGTTTTAATTTGACTCTTATGACCATCTTCAATCACACAAAAATTTTAATGAATTAAAATTTACCTCTTTTTCTTCCCTTTCTGATATGTGATTTTGCATCTTAAAACTTTTCTATCCCAAGGTCATAAGCATAATATTTCTCTTTTATTTTTGCCTAATTCCTTTCCCTAAAAAATTTTTTAGATTTTTATTCCTTATAGTATTTATTTATTTATTTATTTATTTATTTATTTATTTATTAAACTTTTTTAAAAAAGATTTTATTTATTTATCTGACAGAGAGAGAGAGAGCGAGAGCAGGAACACAAGCAGGGAGAGTGGGAGAGGGAGAAGCAGGCTTCCCGCTGAGCGGGGAGCCTGATGCGGGGCTCAATCCCAGGACCCTGGGATCATGACCTGAGCCAAAGGCAGCCGCTTAACCGACTGAGCCACCCAGGTGCCCCTATAGTATTCATTTTTTTTTTTTTTTTTAAAGATTTTATTTATTTATTTGACAGAGAGAGAGACAGCGAGAGCAGGAACACAAGCAGGGGGAGTGGGAGAGGGAGAAGCAGGCTTCCTGCCGAGCAGGGAGCCCGATGTGGGACTCGATCCCAGGACCCTGGGATCATGACCTGAGCCGAAGGCAGACGCTTAACGACTGAGCCACCCAGGCGCCCAGTATTCATTTTTATAAGTAAGATATAGTTTATTTATTTTGGAATTGGCTAGTTAATTACTTCAACATTCTAAACTGTTTATACTGTGCCTGCTAGATTTGAAATATATAAATTTTAACACATAGCACATTCAGATATGTACATGGGTCTGTTTCCACATGACCTATCATTTTTCCTTGATCTATTCCTCTGTTCTCACACCAATATCATACTGTCCTAATTCCTGTAGTTGTTATCTGGTAAAACAAGACCTCATCATTAGTCTGCCTTTTAATTTTTTTCTAGCACCTCTTTCATATTTTCTCTTCTAGAAATAGTTAGAATCACCTTATCAAGTTCTATGAAAAAATTTTGTTGGTATTTTGATAGGTACTTATCTGAAATTCTGGTTTAATATAGGGGGAAGTTGACATCTTTACAATATTATGTCTTCCCTTCCAGGAACATGGCATACCTTTGCATTTATTCAGATGTTCTTTTATAGCGTAACTGATACTTGAAGATATAGTGACAATTTAATCCAATTTGGCTTTTGATTTATTGGAATAAACAGTGTTTACGTCCTCAGCCTGCTATTTGAAGACTGCTGGCAAAAAACAACTTGGAACATTTATATCCCGTCATGTGGAAAGAAAGCATAAACAAATTAAAAAAAAATAAACCAGTTGTTTCTTTAAAATGCAGTTTTCAAGGACTTCAAATTATAAGTCACCAAAAGTTTTTTCATCTTATGTTTTGATGGTATGAGGCATAGTTAAATTTTAATCCACATTTTAATACCCATTAGTTCTCCGAACAGAAAACAATATGTATAATTTTTGAATTTATTTGTAATATGTATAATTTTTGAATTTGTTGACAATTCATGCTTTTTATTACATAATTAATTTAAAGTAAATGAAACAGTATGCATCACTTGTTAAATGGGAAAAAGTAAGAATTTGTCTTTATATAGTATAAATATTATCAAAGATTATATTAGCATCTTTATAATATGGTATTTAATAATATATGAATCTGAAGCCACTTTTATCCTAAATCACTTTTCACACCCACAGAAAATGATAATAGGATTCAAAAAAATGAGAGGAGGCTCAGGAGGTAATAATGTGGTTGCAATCGGTAGTTTGAAAGACAAGCAAGACTGGGATGTGCTTCCTGTCTCCTACTTTGAAGTTTAGTGCCTGGTGCCCTTTGTTTGTGCTCCTGCCTCTCTTTTGCTTTTCATTCAAGGTCTCCACCCATGACCCTACCGCTAAGAAACTGGAGAATGGGCTGGAAAGAAATGGAGGAACGTGGCAATCACATACATGCTTTTCATTGAGTGAAGATTGCTATTTTTCTTTCAGAGCTTAAAGCTATCACACTAAACAGAACAATAACTCAGGCTACTTTGCATTCTGTCTAGTGACTTAATTTGAATGACGGTATTAATATTTTATCAGGAAATCAGCATTTTCTTTTAAATATGTACTTTTAAAGCTTTATTGTACCCGAACATGAGATTTATGGTATCTTGAGGCTCAGATATTTTCTGTTGGAGCAGTGTTCCCTCCTGTTCTTTCACAAAGTCAGGTGGTCAATAGAATTCAAAATATAGAATTTTCCTTTAGAGACACCTAGTGTCCCTGTTGCTCTTTGGAGAGTTCAAAAACTGATCCTCAGATGCATCTGCCTGAAAATGCAACTGCCATCATGAAACCTTCCCCATTATTTGCATTAGGTCACAAAGAAGTCTTGCCCTGAGCTCTTTCAAAAATTTAAGAATAGAACTTTAAACCATTTATTTTATATCCTACAAGAATTTGAGTTCATTTTCAAAGAAACATCAGAGAAAGCCTACAGGATGGTGGGCTGAAAATAATTTGATACATTAACTATTTTCTCCCATATTTTCCTTCTTTTTCTTGCCCCACAGATCTGTGCTTTAAAGCCCAAGAAGAAGAAGGTGGCAAATCAGAAAAAAGTAGAAGTCTGTAAGACTTCCTGGCTTTTGCTTCTAAAAGACTAAGTGCGGGCGCCTGGGTGGCTCAGTTGGTTAAGCGACTGCCTTCGGCTCAGGTCATGATCCTGGAGTCCCGGGATCGAGTCCCGCATCGGGCTCCCTGCTCTGCAGGGAGTCTGCTCCTCCCTCTGACCCTCCCCCCTCTCATGTGCTCTCTCTCTCATTCTCTCTCTCTCAAATAAATAAATAAAATCTTTAAAAAAAAAAAAAATAAAAAAAAAATAAAAGACTAAGTGCATTAAAAAACAAACAAACAAAACCCTCCAAAACAGGGATGGGCTGAAGTGGAAGAAGATGGAGGACTTCCTAAGAATCAAGAGAGAGCGGGAGAGTGCTGGCCTCGTTCTAGGAAATAACTTGCTGAGGCTGTGGGGAAAGGAGAGGCATGTGGGTCCCAGAGCCGTACCTTGGCACTTCCCTGAGAATGTGGCATAAAGGTGGAGGTACTCGGTTGATATCTTAGGCCTAAGGCTCCTAGTCATTCCAATGCTTGAGCATCAAAAGTGGCAGGGGAGCATCTTAGTGTCAGATCTGGACAGACCACATGACCAGAGTCAATACGAATTTCATTCATGACTGCAGTGGGCCAGGGGCTGAAGATTGCGATGACCTACTGGTCCCTGCAGCAGATCCTCGGATCTCAGCATACCCTGGGCAAAGCCCTAAGAACAGCTAAGATTATTTCTGCCAGAATAGAGAGGGAATTAGAAGAAATCAGTTGATATTTTTCAACACATATACCTCTGCAATGTGCTATGGAAATTGATCCAGTAGATTCTTCCTAACCTACGTTACTGTACTTGTCCTCACGCAAGCCTACAATTTTGAGTCTTTCTCCCCAAAAGCCTATGTCTCTTCCCAATTGTTACAATATTATGTATGTGTTTGTATCAGAGAGAGTTAAAGATGACCCTTACTCCCAGACATTGTGTGTTGTGTTGCAGGGCTGTTAAAATCTGTCTCTTGGGCTGCCTGTAATGGAAATCAACTTGAACTACCTTATGCAATAAGAGGACATGCATTATAAAGCTAAAGGGGTGTTTGGGGGGATTTGAAGGCATGGATGTGGCTGGAACTTGGGATAGGGCTAGAAACAAGAAATGGGAGGGCATTAGAAATTGTCCCTGCTTCCTTCGCCTGTTTACCCTCCTCTCCTCTCTTCTCTTCTCTCCCTGCTCCTCATTGGCTCTTTCTGCTTTTCTGTCTCCTTCTCAGAATCTTGCATTACACTTCCTTATTGGGTATGGTGCATCTGACTAAAGGAATCTCAGCTCCAAATTTTTAAGAGATAAAATTTGAAGGGATAGGAGGCCTTTCTCAGTGTCTAGCACTTATGAGCGCTCATGTTCTTCTTCTCATTACCATCCTGAGCAAACAGACCACTTACCATCCAGCTTTTCATCCTTCTTGACATGGTCAAAATTGCCTGATTTGGCTGCATGTATTTACCTAAGGCTTTCATGTAAGGCTTCTTATTTGTTATTGAGTATCACATATAAGCAAACATGCATCCATGAGAAACATGTAAGTGTTCCTATGAAAGAAACATTATCAAGCAATCAAATTGATAGATTATGCCCACAGAACACAATCTCTTTTATTTCCCTTCCTTTTCCAAATTTCCTTCTAGGTAGTACTTAATGGCATGCTTTAACTTTTTTCTTCAAAAATAACTGCTAAATATGTTTCCTCTGCTTCCTTCCTTAAAAACAATGCTTTTGTCCTTGCAATTTCACTTTGCAAAATCCCTGCAATGTATTATTCCAACATGGTGATGTACTGATGTTTGACATGAATTCCTGTCCACCTTGCACCTCTACCTCCCCGGCAGTCTTCACAATGCACAGGAGACTAACAGAACCTTATTTGCTAAATAATGGCTTTGTTCATCTCATTCTTTTACCCCAAATTTCATCCCCTTAACAATTTAAAATGGATCTTGAGTTTTCCACTTCCGACTGATTTGCATTTTTCTTGGTTGTGTGCTGTTGAACAGCTGCTGTTTTCTCCCCAGAAGGGGGCGGGGGATGGTTTCCATGGAGATGGTGATGACTCTGCTCAGATGTGGACATCTCCAATATTCCCACTGCATTTGTAATTTCTAGCATCCCGTCCATGTGGAGCTCCTAAGTAGTTTCATTCCTTTTTGACAATAAACTCCTTGGAATTCTGACTCCAGAATTTTTAATTGGCCCTGGTTTGTGGCCACCAACGTATTTAATTGACATCAAGATATATTTATTTGTCATTGAGTCCTTACATGGTAATGTGCTACAGAAAGCAATTAAAACAGGTACAATGCCCGTTATAAATAGAACACCTTGCCATAGTGCTTAAGCCATAGTGGGAATAAAGAAATGCTTATTGATTGATTCGTGGCAATATAAAGGAAACTTTTAATTCCATTATGTTGCTGCAGGAAAAAAAAAGAGATACTAAATTAGGATCAGTTTGGGAACACTATTAGCCAATTTGTTACTCACATTCTGTTTTAGTCATAGTGTAGATCTTACAAAATCTTAACTTTTGAAATTATTGTGTTGAACCCTATCATGAAAAATAATTCAGTAATTTAGGCAAGACAGTTGGTATTATAGGAAAATGTTGAATATTAGAGGCCAGACTTATTGGAACATTGGTTGTTTAGTCAAAAAATACAGAAGTAAAAATTAAAGAAAATTAAGACCTATATTATAATCATTCATTTATTTATTCCTTTACTCATTCAACAAATGTTTATTGAGGACCTACTGTGTATCAGACTATGAATAAAATTGTGACCAAAATATAGGCTCTTCTTTATGGATCTTAGAATCTAATGGAAGATACAGATACTAAACTAATAAAAAATCCATGAATGTATAATAACAAGCAGTAATAATATTCCTGAAAAAAGTATAGGGTGACATGAAGGCATTTAATAGGAAGGCAGAATCTAGACTGAAGTGTGTATGGCCAAAAGAAATCTAAAAGCTGGGCAGGAGCTAACTGAACAGGGGTCAGAGTGGTTTTAAGCAGAGTTAGCATTCCAAACAGTGCTTAACAATTGCTAATACTTGGTGCTTCTCTAGGATATTTGAAGCACACATCCAAGTACTTTACCATGAGTCAGGCTCTATTGTTACCTCCACATATGAAGAAATGGAATGCAAAGAAGTTAAGCACTAGGTAAGACAGAGGTGAAGCCAAGATTTGAGTCTAAGCAGTCTGAAACCAAAGCACACATACCAGATAACTACTCTATATTCTCTCATGTGGTGAGCAAAGACAATAATAGAAATTTTTGTTCGAGCAACCTATTGATTTTATATGACTAGAGATATGAGGTCTGGGCCCAACTAAAAGATCTTATAATATTTGTTATTTGCTATTTTATAGATATAAAGCAGGCTGAATCTATTTATGCCGGTGGACAGTGTCCATATTAAAGGTACCATGGAACTATAGAAGGATGTGAAGGGCTGTCACCATCAGTCTGCAAGAAGTGTTGATCTCGCATCATTATTTCCAGGTTTCTTAAGTCTTATTCTTCTTCCACCCTTCCTTAATGGTTGATACAGGTAGAATAAAATAGTTTGGCTGTGCAGGGTCCTGTATATGTATAATATGCAATCAGAAACACATGCCAATTTTATTTTTTGTCACTAGGAAAGATTTTTTAAGTCACCGAAAGCCAGAAAACACTAATAATTATTTTGTGTACCCTACAAGCCAGGATGGTGGAATGGGATGTTGCAGTTTAAATTTGGGCTCACCTATATTCAGGACAAATATGTGATCCAGGTCAAGTGGAGGGGAACCCCAATTTGATGATTTTGTTTATACAATTACAGTGAATGAGGTTGCAAGAAAGAAATACATTTAGGTTATAAGTAAATCAAGACACCAATAATTAGTTTTAAAAAATCAATATGAATAAGATATCTATAGGCGATACCTTGAGTATAATGTGGTTATTAACTATGATGTTTCAACTGAGCTTTTGACATCCAAAAAAACTACACAAAAACAAAAACAGAATTTGGGTTTACCTAGGCATGTGGAGGTAAAATAATATGTACATGGATTTCATTAGAAAGAGTCAGTTCGGAAAACTCAAGTCCTCCCATCCTTTTTCTGTTCCCATGGTTGATGTTTTAGGCCATTATGTCCTAAGTGTCTGGATGTTTGCCTGTACTCCCCACTCATCTGGCCCCAGAATAGACATAGCCTAATGTTGCTATTGGTCTCTTTTGGATATGCTAATAGTTTAATTGTATTTTAAATTGATTTTTAATGCCCAGAGTTTCCCTAAGTGAATTTTTTAAATCTAGAAAATAAATACAAGTCTACATTATAGCAGTGAAGGGTTCCCCTTTACCACTGCTCTGTCAGAGGGCTGTTAAAAAGTCTAATCATTTAATGTTTATAAAGTGCTTTAAGAATATTAATTACAGGGTTTGGACTGAAAGAAACAAATAGTGACTCCTATTTTTAAATACTTTATCTCCTTTTGAATATACTGTGCCAAATATATAATGTGGTACACCTTTGTATATAAAAATGTTTTAAAAATAATTACAATTGACATTTGGTAAACTGCTGACAGCTTGTGTTATATTTTGTACCATATAGAAATTTTCTACATTATAAAAAATTTTTAACCCAATTGAGGCTTCACAATAACCCTATGAAAAAGGCAAGATTGGTAATAATTAATTTACCAGTAAGGAATTAAAGTTCAGAATAGGAGAATGAATTTTGCAAAGGATGGCAGCTACAATGTTGGGGGTCTTAGTGCTCTTTCTCTACACAAAACAAAAAGTAACATAAATTTTGGAAAATTTTGTACTGAATTCTTTACAAGGATCAGTTGACTACCATTAGGAATAATCTAGAAATAAACCATTGAATCTTCAGCTAATGCCCCAACTCAGGGAGAACCATGCCTTTTGGATAATAAATAAGTCAATACCAAACTACCTACCTAAATAACTGTGGTGGAGTTGTTTTATTGGTTGTAAGTGACAGAAATCCAACTCAAGCTAACTTAAGCAGAAAGAGAATTGATTGACTCCCATACCTGAGAATTACAAAGGATGGGATTGTCTTTGGTCGTAGTTGTATCCAAGGACTCAAAGGTTGCTCTCAGGACTCTTTGGTCCCCAGGCTTCCTCTATATTTGGCTTTATTCTCAAGATGGTTTTCTCTGTATGGCTGCCAAGGTAAGTCAACTACTGGCAGAGCTAAGGCTTTCTTTATCTATTCAGCTTGATATCCCAGAAGAAAGCAGGACTTTTCTGGAGGACTTTGGATCATGTGCTTATCAGTGAACCAATCACTGTGGTCAGGGAGATAGAGTGCTCTAAATGGGCAGGCTTTGGACATGTGCAGGATGTTGGGGAGTCACCCCCACACAATTGGAATGGGATGGCGAAAGATGGCTTCAACCAAAGCTGCTATATTTTCATCTGTTTTAGTTATTGAAACTCTAGATTTTGTTTGAAGAGAGGGCTCCATGGCTTCTAAAGCTTGTAAACTATTTTTTTTTAGCAGAGTTTTGATTAAAACCAAATAGGATTTAATCCTTCTAAGTATTTCATATAATTGAAGATATTTGGAAAATGGAGTTGGAAGACCTGGGCTTGATTTTTGGCTTCTCCATTTATAACCATGTGCCTTTGTTCAGACAACCCGAGTCTCAGTTTTTTTCGCCTGTCACATAGCCTAAAAATAAAACTAGTTAGAATGCAATGAAACAATGCATGTGGAATAGTTTGTAAAGGTTCATTGGTGCTGTTTTAGTTGTTACTTATTTTATATAAGTTGTATATCATTCCAAGTCCTGAAATAGATGGAAATTGATGGGACAGTCAAAAGGAGTAACTGAAGACAATTTTATTAATAGAGTATTTACAAACGTATGAGCAGGGCTAGGGGAACCAGCAAGGGAGAAATACCCTGAGACCAGCGAGCATGAGAAACCATTACCTCCCCCATATCTGGAAGGACGAAGAAAAGGAAGAGTTGCCAGAATACAATGAGAACTAGAGTTATAGGAAGGGCGCCAGGTAGAATCTGTGGCATTATGTAAAGAATCCTAACCACTGGCAAACCCAGCTCAGCAAGAAGAGATGGAAATAAAGACCCTGACCTCTCTCTACTCTTTTACTCCAGTCTCCAGATGGTGTTTCCCATTGGCCAAACCCAACTGGAATCTGGAGGGCAAGGGATGCTGGTGATGCAATCATTAAGGGTCATCCTCTTGAGTCATAGAGCTGGGTAGGGGAGGGTAGAGAGAGGGTCTGTAGGGAGAAATGAAAAATATCTGGTATTTACTTGATTTATTTGAAGAACAGCCAGTGCTTTTGTATTTCATTTAGTTTAGTTTCTAGTTCATTAGAATTTAGTGACTGCTAAAAACAATAACAACAACAACAACAAAAACATTTAAATATGGGCTCAATAAGAACTATTGCTTACTTTAAAACTTGTCTTATTCTGTGGTCAGTGTATGTGGACTTAAAGCATATCCTAAACATCCTTCAATGTCCTGTGAAATTCCATCTTAGGTGGTTAAGAGCATCTCCCACTTTGCTTCTGAAAGCAATGCAGGGTAAGCTGTGTAATTTTCCATAGTGATATTTTCAGTTGCACTTTAAATTGAGTATTTCAAATAAGGATTTAATTTAGGTTTAATGAGGGAGTTATTATATGTTAATTAAATATCAACTGATTATTATGAATATCTATCGGGGCATAACAACTTTTTTTATTAAGATTAATATCTCTTAAACAATCAAGGCTTAGTAAATATGCTACTAATAATCAGTTTTAAAGTAACATTCAATAGAAAAAATACATCTAAAGGCACTACCTTGAGTATAATATGGTTATTACCTATTAAATATCAATGGATTATTGAGAATATAGTTATTGAGTTTTGACTCGTAGATCTTAATAAACTGCTAGTTGCACCTAAATAAACCTCCATAAGTCAGCTAGTATTTCATTAGCAGAAGTATTTATAGCCTAGCATTTACATTAGCATATTTATAATCAAATAAATAATATAATAACTCTTTTATTAAATCTAAATTAAATCCTTGCCAGAGGCATTTAAAGAGCAGTGCAACTACATTGGCTGTGTGGTCTTTAATATTTAATTCATTACAACATTTTTAAACTTTAGTAATATGTTAAGCAATTCATTAATATACTATTTGTATTCTAGGGATGTTATGAAATTGCACATAATCTATTTAGGATTAAAAATATTTAGGTTAGATTGGACAAAATTCTCTAAGCCTTTCATTTTGGTCCATTATTACTAGGCAAAAATATGGGGTATGAGTAAAATATGTCATTTTTATTGGCTATAGTTATTGTTGCTAAAGAGATTTAACCACCACACATATTTGGCAAGGTTGTTATCATGGCATGTGATGTGCCCACATGAGCTTCTGTAAACAGGAGTTTGGATGTCAAGTTGCCCACAAGAAAAGAAGCCCCGAGGAGGCCCTGTATACAGTTAGTTTTATGTTCATAAAAATAACACTCCACAGATGAATTGGCACTTGTCTTGCACAGTTAAAAATGGAGCATAATTTCCTCTCAAGAGTGAGGAATAAAATCCAAACTAATTTTATTTCAATATTGAAATATCATAATTAAGTTTCCTTTTCACGCAAAGCAGATGAGGATGCAAAGAGAGTATTTGAGTCAGGCTCATCTCTTCTGAGGGGTCTAGTTAGTTCTTCCTCATCCTTGCTCCAGGTGGAGGGCTTTTCAGGAAAACTGTAAATTTCATTTTCTCCTGGAAAAAAAATCTTTGATTCTGCAGACATTTATTTCAATGGCAACACTAGGGAATGATTCTGTGAGGATGCTAGCAATGTGACATTGATTTGTGGATTTGTGTTTATACTGGCCAAAGAAATCAAGGGAAGTCTACTAAGGGTCCAATGTGTGAATGAAGAATTCCATATTTTGGTGCTGCTGAAACTCCCAAAGGTCCATGCTCCTTGTCCTTCGGTTGTTGTGAAACAAAGGAGACCTGGATGGTGATGGTGATGGTGAAGAAGAAGAGGAAGAAAAAGAAAAAGAAAAAGAAGAAGAAGGAGGAGAAGGAGAAGAAAAAGAAGAGGAAGAGGTCACAGTGGTTTACATGTATGGGGTTACATGACTTTATGTCTGCTAGATCATGTTTTAATTGTCTTTATGTGGATTATCTTACTTAATAATTGGGTTTCCTTTATAGAATATTAAGATATCGCTTCCTTTCTCTCAGAATGCCTTCTTCCACGATCAATGGCCATTCAGGTGATCCTTTGCAAATCACCATGCTTTTCCCAATTTGTGTCCAAGTCATTTTACAAGGGCAAGGTTCATGGGGAGGCAGAAGGATGAATTAGGAAAAGCCTTGGGCTAGAAATCTCCTGTCTCGATTCCTACTCTCACCTCTTCAGTTAACCAGCTATATAACTCACCAGATTCTTCATATACAAAATAAAGGGGTTTAGATCTCAGGATCTCAAAATCTATTCTAGTGCTGGGCTTTCATCCTTATGAATGTTAGGGGTTCAGCTGGGTCAGCACTTATTGCTAGAATTTGGAATATAAAATACCTTTAGAAACATTAGTTCAACAATGTATTGTTATTGGTCTGATGGAAGTTGGTTATATATAGTCTTATTTTTCTGTAACATTAAAACTTATCCTTTCTACATGTCCTGAACAGAGAAGTAAAGATGATTATTATTGAATCTGTACAATGACTGTCTCAGAGGGGTTTAATTGCTTTCCATTCCATGGATACTGAAGGAAAGCTATTAGAATAATGAAGGCTCAGCATTTTGAAGGAGGCTAGAATGTAGCAATCATGCTATTCTACTTTTATATATCGTATTTCTAAGATCTATTGATAGACTTTTTCAAAATTTAGCTCCTTCAGAAATAGAGATTTTGATTCTGTGGTCCAGCATTACAGATAAGTTTTTCACTTAACTTTGTCCCTGCTAATGATTTGCTGAAACAGGGTTCTTTAAGAATGTAGGCGACCAAGGGTGCTTTCCTAGGTAGTTACACCACTTGGATCAGGATTTCCAGTGTTAGGATTGGCTCCTCTATGTAGAAGGGGCAAGATAGCTAAGTGAATAGAAAACCTTGAGATCCTCATACCCCAAAACTGGAAGTTTCCATTCCAGACTACATAACAAGGGGTATTGAAGAGGAAAGAGACAGCTAAAATGGGTCTTATTGGGAAACAAAGAAAGCAGGCTGCAATTGAAGTTTCTACCTCAAAATCTGGCTTTTGCATTTTTATTTCTTTCCATATCTCTATTAAATAACTTCTCTAAGGGACTCTTTCAGTATCACTGTGCTTTCAGTTATGGTTTCATGTAATGGTCACAAATAACACTATCAGTGTAGATACCTCGTTCAGAAGTCAGATTAGGGATCTACACGTACATTAATTACACTAGTATTTCTCTTCAGCTACTTCTTTTTCTGATACTCATTAGAAGTTGTTCTTCAGAATTACAAATCATGGATGGGGTTGATTTTTCCATTTATATCCCACTTTATAGCATGTTGCTTTCTCTAAGTTTAAGATGAGCTTTGCTTTTCCCTGAACAAAGAAATTCAGTCTATAATTTAATTTTAAAACATATATGCTAATATAAGGTTTCTGTAGCTACCATTTCAGTTAAGCATCTAAAATTAACCTACCATTTAAAAAAAAAAAATTTGCTCGGCTTGAGTCTGTAGCTCTCATTGTTTAAATGTACATGCATGCAGGTTTTGCAGATGTCATTCTGCGGTGTGGGCATTTGTTTTTGTAGATTGCATGGAATCTGCTGGAATCCTCTTGGAAGTAGAACATAAAAATAGGTGTAAAAACCACCCTGTCATATATAACTCCCAAAGAAAGTAAGACATTGCATATTCCTAGAGGCAGTCAACAACTGCATACTCATTCCCGTTGTAAAACCCTGCTTGATCTCAACAAGTCATATTGCCTATATCTCAAATATGTGATATTAAATGACTTGATCAAACAGCTTGTCTAGCAAAATGCAGATAAACCTCTCTCTAAGTGGTGAAGATGAACCTGCTTTGAAAATACATTTAGAAATCAACTCACAAGATCAAGGTTATTCCAATGTAGCTGGAGTACAGGAACCAGATAAAGAGACCTGAAGAAGGAAGACAAGAAAGTTCTTGGAGTGATTGAGAAGAAAATTAAAATGCCCAAAGTAAAGTACAATCTTGTGTTACATGACTTTGCCTTTGTTACAAAGGCCTTTTCTTAAAACTATTGCATCCAGATTTCCTTATTTTTCCTAACATGCTATTTCTAGGATGTGTGTTTTTTTGTGTGTGTTTTTTTCTTTTCTTCTTTTACCCATACCTTTTGTATTTCTCCAGAGGCTATCAATTATTCTACCCTTCCCCGTCTTTTCTGGAGTGAGAACACGTTTTGATTAACCTCTCTTAACCCATTCAGATCTTGTCTCTTCTGTTTGTCTTACCGTGATTTAATTCTTCTTGCCTACGTCCACTTGGATTATGGATACTTTCTTCCATTTACTATAAGCCAGCTCTCACATTCTACATCTATGAATCATTCACATGCAAGGTTGAGAAGAGATTTATAAGATCTTAATGCAATAATTCAAAAGGTGTACTGCTATCAGATATCTGATTTTCAAGCAAATAACAAACAAGTTCACCTCATTATAAAATAAAACAAGATAAATGTAGCTTTAATCTTGACTTTAAACCCCTTATTTTGTTGTCACCTTCACAATTATTTTAAGGTTAGTTCAGTGGTCATTGGGGTTTAGGGAGGGCATTTGGGTGTCTTATATTTACATCAATATTTGAATTTAGTTATAGAATTTTCCAAATGTATAGGATTTGTTTATTCTACAAAGATAAATGGGGTCAGCTTTAGTCTCAAGTCCTTCATGTAATTCCTTCCTAATACATTTCAGCAGAATACAAACAGTTCAATATCTCTCATATAGGCTACATTCCTGCAGATGGTCATGTATGTGTTCTTCATTTTCTCCATATCCATGTCCAGACTTAGCCTAAATTACCATCACTTGAACTATGGTTCCATTTTTTCCCACTCATGTATTGCCTGGCCCAGTAATTCAAACACTAACTTTGAGGTCACCAGATTTTGTTTCCCCTGTATCTCCAGCGCTATGATAGGCACAACATAAATTGAATGAATTAAAAAAATTGTTAGATTTTCCTTTTTAAAAACTCATTGAGGGGCGCCTGGGTGGCTCAGTCGGTTAAGCATCTGCCTTCAGCTCAGGTCATGAGCCTGGAATCCTGGGATCAAGTCCATATCTGGCTTCTTGCTCAGTGGGGAGTCTGTCTCCCTCTGCCTGCCGCCCCCCCTGCTTGTGCTCTCTCTCTCTGACAAAAACTTAAAAAAAAAAAAAGCTCATTAAAAAGATTATATACAGTCTCTCAAATTTTACCCTCTACCACTTCAGACTTCTAAACTCTATCATTCTGGTTTTTTTCTAGACTTTCACTTCCTTAAATGCTGAAGCTGTATCTTACATCTTGATGAACATCTTTGCTTTTTTTTTCCTTCTGCAACACTCTCCTGCATCCTCTTTCCATTTTGTTTGTCAACTTTTACCTATCCTTCAGGTTTTAATTTAGAGCTAATTTTCCTCATGCCACTACTGTGGTAGACATTCCTTAAATGTTTACCCATTGGAATCCCATTCTTCTCTGTTGTTATGTTTGGTATATTTTTCTCTTGTACTTCAGTGTGTATTTCTGGGACAGAGACCATATCTTATCCTCTAGTATATTCCCAGGCCCTAGTAGAGGCTTGGTAAATATCTATGAAAGGCTGAGTAAATGTTCTCCAATTCACCGCATGCCATCCATCACGTTGGCCCAATGTATTGAGCCAAGTTTTTGCCTTAATTCTTTTTTCTAGATTTTGGGTTGTACTATTTTGTATTTACTAGTCTTCCTTATGGGGACAAAAGCTTTATTTCACACCCAGCAGAGTGATTGGGCTTCTGTTCCCTGAGGGTACATCTTTAGGATAAGGAAAATATATACCTGCTTGACCTCTGTGCTCAATCCACTTACTCAGAAATCCCCATGGCTAACTCATTTTGGAATTGTGCCCGTGGCTCACATGACTCTTATTCTTCCAAAACAGATCTTACGGCTGTAACTCAACCATGGTGGTACCTGCTCAAGTCCCAGGTAACCATACACAGAGCAGAAAGGAATCTTTATCAGAGAACTCATTAGTTTTCCAACATGGCTATGCATTTGAATCAACTGGGAAGGCTGAAAATGTACACAAATCCTGGTTCTACCGCAGACCTAATGAATTAGAATTTTTCAAGGGTAAGGCTCAGGAACCTAGTTTTAAAAATGTCCCCTAGTGATTTTCATATACAACCATGTTTGGAAATCACTGATTTTTATTTTTATTTTCTACCTGAAGGACCACTACTCTGAATTCTGAACGAGAAAAATACAATTACATTTCCCCATTATTTAAGGGAAAAAATTAAAAGAGGGACCAATTTTTCTTGAGAAAGAGAGATAAAAAGTATTTATGAGATAAAAATCAATCAAGGTGTACTAGGAAATGAACCAAAACTCAAAACTCAGTAAAGGGACAAGGATATCCTCCATTTTTCCTAAAGATAAAAAAGTTTCCAGTGGCTTCTCTGTTTTACCTCATTTGTTCATTCATTTACTAACAATTAATTATAATAGTGCCTACTACTGACCAGGCACTATTCTAGGTGTTAAGAACATGGGAATGAGCAAAAATTGACATAGTTCCTGCTCTTACAGAGCTTAATTTTTAGTGGAGGCAAAGGAGCAATAAGTAAACACGTAAGTGATGAATTTATCTTGAAATATTAAGTTCTACGAAGAAGAATAAAGTATGTGAAGGGACAGAGTGATAATGCTGCTTTATTTGGGTGATCAGAAGGGAAGGCTTCTCTTAGAAAGTGACATTTGAGCAGAGAGACCGGAGTGAGGTGAGAAAGATGTGTAAGAGATAGCTGAGAAGAGTAATCTCAGAGAAATTGAGGCAGCAATATGCTTGGTACTTTCACGGAAAAGCAACATTAGGTAAGTCATTTATCCTTCTGAGCATCAGTGTTTTCATTTGTCAAATGAGAATGGTAATTTTGCTTTGCCAATCTTTAAGAGGAATGCTGTGTGTATTAAATTAAGCAGTGTACATAAAACTGCTTTGTCAAATCAAAAGCACCATACAAAGGGAATCTATCAAGTATTAATAGTCTGATGCTGATCAATGTTGCCTTCACCCAGAATAAGAAGCACAATTTTAGATATCCTAGAGCTGGAAGGAACTTCAGGAAATCTTACTTTCTCTAAGCTTTAAAGTTAAAGTGATATTATTAACCCATTTTTCAGGTTCACACAATTTCATTCAAAAAAGATTAAGTGACTCACCCAAGGTGACAATGCTAGTTAGACTAGAAGAGAGCTGATAACTCTGTTTTCTATTTTCTAAGGCAATGCTCTTTCTACTAGATCTTTCTTTGGAAATAATTTTATTTAGTCATGTTGACTCTGTAGGTACTTTCTAATGTGTTTAAACATCAAATTCTGGTGAAGAAAATGCAGTCCAGTCTTTCCACAGGCACTGTCCAGATTCAGAAGGGGGGGGACAGGAGCATTCTGGTATTATTGTTAAGGTCATAAATATCTCCCTTGCTGAATTAGCACTGGGGCTGCAATCCTTGACTCCAGAAAATGGCTTCTGCAGCCGGGCCTTCCATCACTGTGAAGTGACATATATCATCATCCGATATGGATTGGCCAACATAAAAAAGCTCTATGTGCACAAATTTTGAGACATTTTACTGAGAAATGGAGCTTGAGAAATTGCCCAATGTCATCCTTCCTCTGGCCCCTCCCCAAGGAATGGATATACATGACTTAGTCTGAGAAAATCATGGTTTAGGAAAATTCCATCAGCCTGGAACTAGGAGAGCTGACTGCGTGATTTCAGGGGGATTGAAGTTGGCATTGAAATCCCCACAGGGAAAGGTCCTAGAGGGCAGACATATACATTGGTTTATCCTGCATAGAGCTTCGTTGAACAAATCACATAGAAAGGGTAGCATAATAATGCAATCTCTTTGTGCAAGAACTGGTCAATTTGGAAAGCTGTCTTAACTCATGCTGGCCACTTTGGGACCTTTGAGTAAATTATTACCTCACTGGGAGAAGCTGGCTCATTAGGCTGCCACACATACAGCAAGGATAGCTTTATATTTCCATTCCCAGGAATGTTTGATAGATATTAATGGACTCTATTATAAACTGGATGCAGGAAGGATGTCTATTAGAAAGACAGTCCTCTGTTTTATTTCTACTTGCTGTGCTTGCAATCCCTCAACTGTGCAGGAAGAACAAATACATTCACTGAATGCCTACTATGTGCTGGCCACTTTGCATAGTTTTCTCACTGAATTTGACTAATAATCCCTCTTTTATAAATTAGGGCTTTGGGGCTTTGTATTAGTCAGTTATCCAGAGAAACAGAACCACTAGAATGTATATATAATATATACATAGGGAAATCTGTACATATACAATATATAGAGATTTATTATAGGGAATGGGCTTACCCAGTTATAGAGGCTGACCAGTCCCAAGATCTGATATTGGCAAACTGGAGACCAAGAGAACAGATGGTGTAGTTCCAGTCTGAGTCTGAAGATCTGAGAACTAGGAGAGCAGATGGTGTAAGTTCTAGTCTGAAGGCCACCAGGCTTGAGACCCAAGAAGAGCCAATGTTTCAGTCAGAGCCCAAAGGCCAGAAAAGACCAGTGTCCCAGCTTGGCAGTCAGATAGGAAGAGTTCCTTCTTACACACACTTTTTCTATTCAGGTCTATAATTGATTAGATGGGTCCTACCCACGTTGGGGTGGGGGTGGGGTAGGGAATCTCTTTTGCTCAGTCTACCCATTCAAATGTTAATCTCATTCAAAACACTGTCACAGACACACCCAAAATAATGTTTGACCAAATGTCTGGGCCCTCTGTGGCTCAGTCAAGTTGACACATAAAATTAATCATCACAGGCTCAGGGGGAAGGAAATTTGCTAAAAGACACATAGAGGTGAATGAACATATTTCTGTGTCTCAAAGCCTGAATCTTTCTCTTGCACCTCATTGCCCTTACCACTTCCTAAGTTGTCCCTCTGGGTGGAACAATATGTATTTTAATAATGTGATTTTTTTTTTCTAAAGACTTCAAGGGTTACTGTGCAACTTTATTTCTTACTATTCTCTAATGTTCAAATTCCAACTCATTTAAACTCATGTCATTGTCAGTTACATATTTATGATCAATTGTATATACATGACTATGACTCATACCACTTTAACATGCTAGGCAATCTCTACCCTGCTTTTGGATCTGTCATCCTTCACTCATCACCTGAACTTTTTTAAAGCACCTACCAAATGTTGGAAACTGTGGCAAATACTGATAACATAGAGGTAATAATAATAATCATAATAGTTAATATTTATTGGACATTACTGTGTGCTAGATATGTTCTAAATATTTATGTGTATTAATTCATATTGGCCCTTCCAGATCTATCATTCTGCTCTCTGTCCCTGGAGAATGACCTGCATAGACTACATCATCAAGGTTGCCCTCTGACTTCTGGCTGTATAGGATTGTTAGGGAGACCTGGCAGAAAGTAGAAGGAGAAAAGCGTGTGAGATCTGAGTGTTAATTTTCTGGCTCTGTCAAAGGGCACTGGTCTTCACAAGAAGGCAGACTTTGCATGATTCTCCTTTTGAGTTCCAATAAAAACTCCCCTCTCCCATCTCTTAGGCCTATGCGTGATAAGAACTCAGCAGCTAAGACTTCCAAGTTGTTTGTGGTTCCTCCATATCCATATCTTTGATGACAGCCCCTTTGTAAGTAAATTCTCCTTGAATTTCCCTAGGGTGAGTGGGTCATCATTTCTTTTGTAGTCCTGGCTGATACATCATGGAATCCTCAAATCAACCCTATCAAGAATATACCATTATTGCCCCATTTTAAAAATTAGGAAAGCTGACGGGCTTCAGCAGTTTGCTGGAGATCACACATCTTGCAAATAGAGTAGCCAGGATTAGAAGACTGGAAGTTCAGCTTTTAAGATCATGTTCTTAACTACCACATTATTATACCTTAATGAATAATCCTTGTTCTGAATGAATACTCTACCTACAACAACCTAGTTCAAGTCTCTTTTTCCTCTGAAACCTTCCCATTTTATTTGGCCACTATTGTTTTATGATCCCTAACTCTCAAATTTATTGAGAATCATTCTTAAATCTTATGCTAATATACTTGTTCTACAGTCACAGAAAGACCATATTTGTTGTGCTGGGGGTAGAGACTGCTGATTTCCTTTTTCACTCCTGAGCAATTAGCTCAGTCCTGGGAACATGGTACATTCTTACTAAATATTTGCTGATTGATTCAGAGGTTTACTTACACCCTATTAATAACACAACAAGGAATATTTTCCTGAACATATCATAATATGGAAAGAAGTAGACTGATAAAGAGCCTAGAGGCTATTCCAACTATTCTTTTCCAGCTATGTGACTTTGGAGGAGGATCATAACTTTTTTGTGCCTATTTCCATGAAGGCAACTACCATGTTGTGTTCCCTGCATCTAATGTGGACCTTGGCATCAATTAGACACTTGAAAAATAAGTGTTAAATGGATGAATAAATGTATGTTTTAAAAATAAACTTTACTCTTTAGAAGACTTTTAGATTTACAGAAAAATTGCAAAGATAGCATAGTTGCATACTCCATACACCCAGTGTCCCCTATTATTAACATCTTCCATTAACATAGTACACTTGTTACAATTAATAATTTATTATTAACGATTAATAATTCATTATGATTATGAACTAACATCTATACTTTATTAAAATTTCCTTAGTTTTTACTTAATGTCTTTTTTTGTGTGTGTGTCTATCAGGATACCACATTACATTTAGCTGTCATGACTCAGACTTTTTTTGTTCTTGAAGACCTTGATTGTTTTGAGTAGTACTAGTCAGGTGTTTTGTAGAATGTTGCTCTCTTGGGATTTGTCTGATGTTTTTCTCATGATTATACTGGAGCTGTGGGTATTTTCATTACATTGCATCAAGGCTACATACTATCAACATGACTTATCACTGTTGTTATTGACCTTGATCACTGTTGCTGAGGTAATGTTTGTCAGGTTTCTTCACTGTAAATTTTCTTCCTTTCCATACTGTTGAAGAAAGTCATTATGCTCAACCCATACCTAACGAATAGGAAGTTATGCTCTACCATCCTGAGACAAAGTATCTACATAAATTATTTGGATTTCTTCTGCATTATTTGTCTCTTCTTCCCCATTGATTCAATCATTTATTTTTGATCAGCATAGACTCCTGGATATTTATCTTATACTTTGGGCTGTAATCTAATACTACTATATTTTTTTACTCCTATTGTTCCAGCTTTGACCATGGAAACTCCTTTGATTGGCTCTTATGTCTCTTTGACATATACCCATCATTGTGATTTGATTTTTTCCCACCAGAATTTCCATGCTTTCTGGCATTTTACAGTGCTCCAAGCTCATCTTGTATATTTCCTCTTTCAGTGTTAAAATCAACTATTTCTCCAAGGATCCTGGTTCCTTTTATTGGTGATGGTATTAGAAACCAAGAATTGAGCACATGGTATACTCAGTGAGAGTAAGGAATGGAGGAAAGGAATAGGAAATGTTCCCAAACAAAAGCCCATGCCACTAAAAAAAACCCAAAATGATCTGTGGTGCCTCAAAGGGGCTGTCCACTGTATGACATGGAGAAGGTGTTTATACTTTCACAACTTTCTTCTAATCTTTCTGTTCAAAGAGAAAACTTCAGTTTGATCCTGGTAATCTCAGACTTAGGACTTTACTTTTCTAATAAAGTGAGTAGACTTCAGACACTGAACTTCAGGCAAGCAAAAACATCTAACTGGAATCTATCAATATTATTTTGTCTTGCTTGTGTTCATTTATATTATCATTTTTAATTTATGGAAAATTCAACTAGTGTCTATTTCTAATAGCAGTATATACTTTTCTCTTAAAATATACTAAGTGAAAAATATAAATAAATTTACAGGGGGAAAAAAAAAGCATTTCAGTGGTTGGTATAATATGGAGAAAGTGGTGAGTAAATGGTTGAGTTTGGAAAAAATTGGAAGGAATAATCTTGAAAATCTCTTGCAGCTCTAGAATTTGATATTCTATGTCAGCCAATATCTATTATCTCACCCCCATAGCTGTGTGCAATACTTGGGAACAGGAATATTTTGCATCTGAATCCCAGAAGGAAAGAGAGGACATTGTTGAGAACACTGAAATGCATACAGTCATTTTCTTGCAGCTGTTCTTAGCCCTAGATTTATCAGCTCTAACAACCAGGCATTGGCAGAGGGTCAGGTGAGAAATGCTGGGTAGTGCCTCAAGGGACCGAGGCATTGAGATCAGAGAACTACAAACCAAGGGGAAAGTTGATTCTAATAGCATCAATGGATATCCTCAAAATGTTCATGAAAAATGAAAATATAAAGCAAATAATTGTGACAAGCATATTGTCTAATTAAGATGAATGGGACATGCTTCTTATGCATTTTTAATCTGTTAAATAAACAGCAAATTAATAAGGCTTAATTATATCACCACATACTTAAAGTGACTGTCTAAGATAAAGTTTATTTTGATTTAACATATGCTTTTTTTGTGTGTTTTTGTAGCACTTTTACAAGCCTCATACACAAATAACATCTTGAAATAAATCTCTTGGATGTGATTACCATCTTGATCTAAATTTCTTCCTTTTAATTTCTTGGACAATTCAGGACTGATAAAGTAATTTCCTACTTTTAAGATAAATGTCCTTTCAGTACTTGTGCTTGAGCATTGCAGAAATGACCTTCTCATCTTTGATCAGGTTGTTTCATGCTTCTATTCTTTCATTCCCATTCCACGTTTAGGTGGGCAGCACATCCTGTTGACAAGCTATGTCAGAAATAGCTCCTCAATCTGCCTCCTACCCTTTACGTCTATGGAGGTTGGCCACAGATTCTTTGACCCTTTACCCCTCAGGAAATAGGGTTAATTTCCTCTCTTTGTATCTGGGCTGGCTTGTAACTCTCTTGACCAAAGGAGTGTAATGGACACATGACCTTCAGAAAACCAGCAGGCTTTTCCTTAGTCTCTTGGAGCCCTGAGACATCAATGAGACTACTCACTCTGCTGGAGAAGCCACATGGAGAAGTTCTGAGGTTCCAGAGAGAGGGAGAGCCTAACCTCATAGCCAGTCCTGGCTATGTGATTCTTGGCAAGTGAATAAGCCACTTACATATTCAAAATTAGCCCTGTCTGACTACCTGAGAGTCATGAGCATAATAAATGATTGTTGCTATTTGAAGCTACTATTTTGAGGGATGTGTTATACAGTAGAGAACTAGGGTGATAGAGTACTGTTTTTTCAAATGTTGTTTGTCCCCCCCCCAACCCGTCCCCAAGAATCATAGCTCCCCACCCAATTACAGTTAGGTTTTGCAAACTGATTTGTGATACTCCTCACTTTGGGGGGATTATAATCCCTCATGTCACCAACATCAGACTTGGCCATGTGATTTGTTTTGGTCAGTAAAATATGAGCAGAAATGATAGGTAACTATGGATAGAAGTTTTAAGAAACATCATGGGGTTCCATCCTCCCCCTTTCACCTCTATCAAGAGAATAGGAATGTCGCAAATGAGGGATGTTCATTTGGCCTGGCTGCCAGAATGAGAAGGACATGGAACAGAGGTGCAGCTGACCCACAACCAACATGTGATATGGGTGGGAAATATCCCTTTGTTGGAAGTCACTGAGATTTTTAGGGTTCTAGATGGAGCCACTAGAGTAATCATCCTGAAACGTAGGCACTATGATGTCACTCACCTACTTAAAAGACACCATGGGCCATGTGGTCTTTCACAATTTTGTTTCATCTTACCTCTTCAGTCTTGTCATGCTCATACCCCACAATTCAGCAGGGCTTGCCTTGATTTTTCACCTTTGGATGTGTAGGTCATTCTGTTTGGCATATATTTTCCCATTGTTCTACCTGGAAGATCCACTTTAAGTCGAATTTACTTTGTGAAGACTTTCCTGTTTTTCCTGGACATTAGCTCCTCCCATTTGAGTGTGTCCATAATGATAAAGGTGATAATGATGATGATAATGATGATGATAGTGAAGAAGCTGGTGATAATACAACTCTATGTACCAGGAATTGTTTTTAGTATTTTACAATTTTCAATTCATTTAATCCTTGCTATAACCCCAGGAAGAAATCCTAGCATTTCCATTTTATTAGTGGGGAAACAGAGGCAAACTGACTTTACACAAATCACTCAAGATCACACACCTATTAAATGCACTAGCCAGAATTTGAACCCTGGACGGTCTAGCTCCTGGATCAGTGCTCTCTATTGCCACGATGCACTGCAAATTTCCACGATAGCATTTATATGTTATATATCTATTATCTATATTTATACTAGAGTTACCTGTTTTCATGGTTTTTTGGGGTAGATTGTGAGTTTCTGCAGGCCAAGGACCATGGTAGTCATTTTTCTACCTTTGCATGTAACACAAAGTCAGGCACACAGAAATTCAATAAATAATTTTCAATAGCTAAAGCAGGGTTTGAATTTAGTTCCTAGAACTTTGAGTCCAATTTTTTTTCCTCCCTCACATTAGTCACCTTCATTTTATGCTGCTTTTCATCTTACTATTATAAATGAATTCTGGAAATGCATCTGTTCTATTAGTTGAAATAGTAGCTAAGACATTTATTGAAGAAGACTACTAATTCATTTCAATTATTTCCTTTAATGTTACAATAATTATGATTCAAAAAGGAATGCTAATTTTATGAGAACTTGTTGTGCATGTTAAGATAGAGTCTAACCTCATAGTATCTCTTCAAGGTCTTACAATTCTTTTCTGGATTGCTCCCCACTTCTCTGTCCCGACTTGTTATAAATCACCTGTGACCTTTTGGTTCAGTTATAAATTATATTCGTTATAAAGCTCTTCTTTTTACTGACAATTATTTTTTTTTTTTTTTACTTACAGGTTGTTGATCCTTTTTCTTTATGATTAAATTTCTCTGAAAATACAAACTCTTCTAATACCAATCCTATTCTTCCTCCCCCTCCTCCTCATTATCCAGATATCAGCTGGGATTGGCCCCCTGCCCTTAATATCAAGAAAAGTTAGATTCCGACCATGATCCAAAGAAAATTTAATACCTATCCTACGGTTTTGATGCTCTAAGGATTTTCATGTTCTACTACAATGGTTCTGAGATTCTACTTTTACCAAATTATTTCAGTTTAGAGCATATCTCATTTCCGGACTTTACTATCCATCAACTGTAATGCATGGACTCAGAAACAGAACTCAGTCATTTTCTATAATTTCTACCATAAAAAACTACTTACACCAGGATTTTTTGTATGAAGCAGGCTTTCTAGCATATAGGTGTGTGGGATTTACTCAAGTCAAAGTGAGAAGTATAAGTCCATCTGACACTTCTGATGTCTATCATGCTGTTTGGCCATCCTTGTTTTTCTATCTTTTCCCTCCTCTACTTCATTGGCTTCCAATAAAACATTTTGTTTCAATCTGGTCTAGCTACCTCTTTTGTTGCCTTGGTTCCTCTGAACACATGCCTCACCTTCTTCCTACAAGCAACCTCTCAAGGTAATTTCTCTAAACAGAGATAGCTTTGTTTCTACCCTAAGAGACATTTTTGTGCTGACTATTAAGATATTTTGCTTTGCTTTTCTACAATAATTTTTTTCCCTTATTAGCCCTGTGAGATAGGGATGGTAAGCCCAGATATCTTACACATGTTAATAACAGATTACACATGTGCCCTCATGTTTAAAATACGAAGTTTGTATTAGATAAGGCTTAAAGTCCACCCCATATAGTTATATGTGAACAAGTCTTAAAGTTGAACGAGAATTCAGAGATCATCTACTTTTAAGAAGATAAGTTATCATGATCTCTACTTTACAGATAAGATGCCTGATGCCCAGAGAGTTTTAGTGGTTTGCTGAATGTGAGAATAAATGGTGAACTGTGGCCATAGAACTCACTGTCTTCTACTTCTTGGGCAGTACTCTTCCTTATTTCTCCAGCAAATGTCTCAGTTCAGTGAAAGTCTGGGTAAAGTGTGGGATGAGACAGTAGGGAGCAGCTGAGCATGCATGTGGTGCCTAGATGAAGGTCACTGGGGGAAAGGATTCATTGGAGAATGTTTAGAAATGATTCCAAGGAAGTAAATTTTTCATTTAAATGTAGATGTCGCATAGGAGAGGAAGTGTCTATGAGGATGAGGATTTGTAGAGATGCATTATTAATGTCTTTATTCAACTTTCTGCTTCTTTTACTTTATCGCCAGCATCTTTGGGTGGTTAAAGTTACAACAGAAAGAAAGGATGTTATGCTGTCCTATTAAGATATCAGCTCTTATAAAGACAGGCAGCTACATGTTTCACCAAGAGGTACAATCATCTCCATCAACATATATTTATACAATGATGATTTTTTTTATTTCTGCAAAGGGCTAGGTCAACAAGTTTAGTTTATCAAAGGGAATTCCATTTCCTCATTGACTTTAAACAATGAAGCCCTTGAAACATTCAGTCAATACACATCTCAGGAAAGAACAAAGGAAGCATATGAAAGGAGGATTAGTAAATTACCTGCCTTCAAAATTCAAATAAAACTGCACAAAAGCAGTTCTCTATATTTGCTGGTAATTCAACAAAGAAAGCCAAATGAAGCCCATAGATCCAGGGTATATAGAAGTGTTCAGCAAGCTGAAGTTTGCACGAAATGGATGTTCAAATAAGGATCATTTTAATGAATACAATTACAAGATGGATAATATGCAAAATGAATAATTTAAAAAATATGGTGGTTAATGTATGATCTATGCATAATTACAATAACACACAATTTGGGATTAGAGAAATAACTGAACTGAAATTGTTGGTTGGCGTGAACTGAAGGAAAAAACCAAAATTTATTGAACACCTGTTATGTTATAAATGTCCTCAGATAATGTTATTTTTTTAACATAGCCAACCAGAGAACACTGTAGATAAGGGTATTATGACTCAGTGGCTAATTAGTGGACCTTATGCACTGTTCACATTCTTCTTCTCTGTATTTCATTTTTCACTTTGTTGGCACAGGATTTAAAAATGGGAAAACCTAAAGATGAAAAGAAAGGATGGGAGCGGGGACAGAAAGGAGAAGAGAGCCAATTATCTCCTTTTTCCCTTTTCTTGCCCCTCTAGAGTGATGGAGACTGCCAGAACAATGATCTTCAGGGGATGCAACTTAAGCCAATTTAAGTAAAACAAAAATAAATATCTGATGCACAGAGGCAAACATCAATTTATAAGATAAACATCTTTATAAGAATTGTGCTAGTTTCTGTTGAGGTAAGGGATTCTTAAGAAAAAGACTCAAAAAGTTTGTGAGGAGGGTTTGAAAATAGATTTGAAGGATGAATTTTATCTTGGCATGGAAACTGAATAATGGGTAACCATGACCAGTTGACCTTTCTCTGGCTCAGCCACTATATTTTTTAAAAGGCAATAATAAAATCTTTCTTTACCACCTCTCTTAGGATAAGCAGGTTTCTTGGTTACCTGATGATATATAAATCACATTTCCTTTCCTTTATTATCATTATCTCTAGGAGTAGAAAGAGTAATGAATTGCAGGGGTTGTCATGATCTTATTAAATATGTTAAGATATTATTGGGTTATAAACAATAGAATCGGGACAATTTATAATAGGCTTTAAAATATTAGACCTTAAGAATAAAAAAAAAAAGCATAGACCTGCAAATTTAGCAGACAAATGTAAGCAGTAGAAGGCTAGAAGGGAAAGCCAATCTGAGAGTAGTGCTGGGTGAAAGCTATTGATGGGTTGTAGGGAAGGTAAGCCGGCTTCATACTGACTGGCCCTTGGCAGGCATAACTAGGGGCTTGTAGGTAAGAACGTGAAATGAGTAGTGAGGTTAGCAACCTGGTTCACAATAAGAGCATTGTTCGGGGATGGCAGGTAAACTGGCTGCAGACAAAACCAAAACCAAAACCAAAACCAAAACCAAAACCAAAACCAAAAACAAAAACAAAAACAAAAAACAATCCAAGTGCAAAGAACAGGCAAAAGGATAGTCAAGAAGCCATAGCCATGTTCCAAACTCGTATGATAGCACCTGCTTACTTCTCCAATCCTAGCAAGTAATCATGTTGCTTACATAGAAGGCACTCACATTTTCGCTGAATTCAACAAAAGAGAATCACACCACGTTTTTAAAAAGAGAAAGGATACATGAACGTTTACGATGGGTTGGACTTACCCACTTTATAAAATAACTTGTGCCTCAGAGAAAATGATCCCACTCAACACGTCTTTCTTGGAATTGCTCTCAAAGCCTTAGTGCCAAGTAAGAAACTGTTTTTTATCCCCAAGCTGAAATGTCTCTTGAATTTGGACATTTCCAGCCAAAGCTTTGGCTCTCATCACCTTTCATCTGTCTCGTATTGCCATGGCCTCCGCATGGGCATCTCCACCACATGTGTGTCCACGCTGTCACTGGGGTTGTTGTACAGAAAAAATGCATCTGATCATGTCCTTTTCTTGTTTAGAAACCTTCGTGGTTCTTTTTCTTCTGAGTTGCTCTTGGTTTAGCCTTAATATTTCTTCAGGCCTTCTTCCTATTTTCCAGCTCGTGTACCCTACCTGTTAGCCCTGATGAACATTTTACCAATGCCCCAAAATGCATGATTGTGTCTTTGTAAATGTATTTTCTCTCCCTTTGCTGAATAAACTCTTAATCCTATTTTAAACTTCACATCCCCAAAGAAGCCCCTTCTATTTATATCCCCTCTTGCTATACCCAGGTGATTCTGAGGCTTCTGTAGGCTCTTTGGTATTCTTTCTTTTGGAGACCCTACCCCACATCATATCAATATATCAAAATGCATCGAAATCCTACACTTAAAATAAAATATTTGGCCAGTATAAATTTTTGTGCGTTTTTTTTAAATGAGCTTCAAAATTATTTGGCTCCATATAACTCATTTACTTTGAAGTCAGCTACGATTTCTCAGCAGTCATCATGCATACTCAAGAAAATCTAACCTGCAAATTGTTTTCAAGTATAATGAAATGTTTATGAATTCTGAATATCACCATGAATGAAGTTGACATAATATGTTTATAGACATCTAATTAAATCTTTGTGATTTTGACTTGGAAGTTTTGATTTCACAGTTTAAAGCCAGCAATTTGATTTTTAAATTCAAGACCCAAATATTTTCTGTGGCATTTGAAGAGCTCATTGGCCTCACCCAGTGTGTCTGTCATGCCCAATGAGTGAGCTTCTTAAATTCGTATTGCTAATTATTGGATGGCGTTCTCTGTTGCATGTGATCGAGTTCCTCAATGTTTGGTACTATCACCAGCATTGGTATCTGACCCAGAGCAGTTTGAACAGATGTACATATATGTGAATAGATACAGATGACACAAGCATGGATGTAGGTAAAGCCATAGACGTATGAACAGACATATGTCATAGACATTTGACATTGACACACCCAAAGCCAGCCAGTCTAGTCTACTGGTGTCTGTTGGAACTCCAGGGTTCCTGATTTCCAGTCCCAGGTTGAGAATTCCATTTTTTGTTTCTTCAAGAAGCCTTCTTTTGCTCCTTTGGTATGTAGGTTATCTGCACTATGCCAACTGAAATTGGTTTGGATCAGTCATTTGCTGCTTTAAAATGGGGCAGTGGACTCTGTGGATTTGAATGGATTATTTTCTTTTTATACATGATTTCTTCAAGAATTGCCTGAGAAGGCACACTTTGGTATGTTCTACTTGATGAATGTTGTGTCTTATTATCTTTATACTTTGAAAACATTTCCAGGAAATTCTTCTTTAGGTACCACATGAAACCGATACCCAGCATATGCTTTCTCGGATTGATTGCCTTACTGCGAAGTGATTCTCTATTACCATGCTGTGGCCTTTTAGAGACTAGCGAAGTATCAAAGCTTTTACCATTAGATGATCAGCTTACATTGCTACTGTATATGGAGTTACCTGAAAATTTGTCAAATGTTCCCTGCTAATTATTGGCAAAGTCCAAGCAACAGAGTTCATACTCTGATATCATGTTTGGGAATGAAAAGTAATTACAAATTATCTGACATAAAGACTAACTGAGGTATTATTTGTTTTTTCCTATAACTTAAATATAATGTTTATGGTTTTTATGTGGTTAACTGGTATACTTTTGTCTACTAACATGCAGTGGGCATGGCTATATAAGGTTAAATTTATTTAACTGTGCCAGGCTAAAAAGGATTTGAGGTTGTGTACTAACCCTGTTTTTACCTGAAAGAATCAGGTAAAAATGTGAAGGGAAGGGAGTAAAGAATTCAGTATGGATCTTGGTATATTTTTAGAATAGGTTGTGGGCAGCTGGGTTGCAACTCTCATTAACGATACTGGGATTTGAACATCTAAATTCCTATCATCAGTGATAAAATGATGTTCAGACTTGCCCAGAGTATATTATTTAAGACTTAGTAAGCAGGGCCTTTTATTTCCCAAGTAAGCCAATTATGGGCAGGCTTTGGTGTGTTATTGACTGCAGTACTACATTTATCAGAACACTCGTATCCTTTAAGCACAAAAAGCAAAGGTTAAATAACATTACCGTGCTGACACAAATGAACAAAAGAAATTTGAGATCAAAGCCAATGACCTGTCCCTTTTTGATTTGTTGGTGTAGGAAGAGTGAGTGAATGAAAAGGTAGCTTGAATGAAGGCAGAATTTCTACTTTGACTTAATGTTTTTGCCATGAATTGTTGTTCTTTTCAAGGGGGAAGTTTAGGTATATAAATGCCGTCCTTCCATTTTCAAAAGGCTTTGAACAATTCCGCATAGAAAATGTGACCATAGGATATAGGCTGCAAGACCCATGAGGGCAGGAAATGGGTCTGGCTTAGGCACAGCTGTATTCCCAGCAACTAGTACATAGTAGATTCTCGATAAGTATTGGTAGCTATATAAAGAATGCCGTAAACATATTCTTAGTCACAACTCAGCTCATTACACATATATTTGAGTATGTAATGTACATCATCAATTACTAGATGTGGGAGAAGAAGCAATGTATTTATTCAAAAGATAAGGATTATTTCTGCCCTCATCTAGCTTCCAATCTAGTAAGGCAGGTAGTCAGAAATGAAATAATCATGAACTATGTCATTACAAATTGTGAGAAGCGTGCTGCAGAAAAAGAATTGGAACTTTCAGAGATAATTACAAGGGGTCCTCATTTTCATGGAAGAATCAAAGCAGACTTCTCTGAGGAATTATCAATTAAGCTCAGGTCTAAAGGATAACTAGGATTCATTCATTGCAGGTTAGAGGCAAGGACATTTCCAGCATCAGGAAGGCCTGTGCAAAAGTCCTGTGGTTGGAAAGAACCTGGCATGTTCAAGAAATTGAAAGGAAGTGAGCTAGTGTGTCTGGAGGATACTGATGGGGAAGGTAGCATGAATGGAGATGAAGGGCCATGAAGAAGTCTGGAACTTACATGTCATGGCAAAGTTTGGGGATTTGATTCTAAGGTTTCTGAGTAAATATTGAATGGCCTTATGCACATTACACACATTATGCACGTAACAATCTTCTTCGGATTTTATAAATATATGTCCCGACAAGAAGCTATTTGTTCACCTGGGTAATGGGATCAGAAGACGTATGCCTCTGAGCTACAGTAGCTGACCCACAGGCACCAACATGTAAAGTGAAAGAGAAAGAAATGCTTTTGTAAGCAATGAAAATGGCAATGTGGCATGTTGCCCCGCTAAAACCGACTAGTGGAAATGGGTTATTCTTAGTGAACCACGACTCAGATTAAAAATTTTAAGCCCGGACCCAACTGGCGGAATTGGTGCCTTCTGCAAGATTGAAATCATGGCAGGTCCAGAAACTGATGCCCAGTTCCATTTCACTGGTATCAAAAAATATTTCAACTCTTATACTCTCACAGGTGGAATGAATTGTGTACTGGCCACATATGGAGGCATTGCTCTGATGATCTTATACTTCAAGTTAAGGTCTAAAAAAACACCAGCTGTGAAAGCAACATAAACGAATTTTAACCTGTACCTCATCTGTTAAGTTCCCATGCCTGGAGAAGCTAATGTCAACTAATCATGTGATACTCAATTTGTACAATAAATTATGAACCTGGAAAAAAAATTTTTTTTTAGCCCGAAAACCCAACTTGTATTTTATATAATCAGAAAAGGAAAAATTTTCCCACAGGGCAGATGCCTTGTTTTCTCTCTATATTATTCCAATCTTGTTCTGTTTTCACAGAAGAGGGTTTATGTATCTCATTTTTGTTCTTCTGACGCATTTGTTGCCTTGGCTTCTTATATAATCTCTCTTCTTTCCTGTGACATCATTTGTTTGTTTTTCAGGCAAAAATATCTGAAGGACTTAGACCTGGCTTTCAGTCCCCTTTCTGCTACGTTTCATGACACTAGCAGAACACTGGGCCAGCAGAGGACGACACTGAGCCCATCCGGGAGGACAAAAGCACAGCAGAAAGGGCTTGTTCTGTACACATCATTTGTTTCTCTCCCTCTCTCTCTCTCTCTCTCTCTCTCTCTCTCGACGACTTTGTATGTTTTGTAATCCGGACCAAACTTGAAGCATTTTCCAAACTCTACTTGTCAACAATCAGCCTCATTGTAAATATTATATAAGGAGCATTTCAAAAAACAGTTTCTTCCTGAAATAACCTTTTAAAAGTGTATCTCTTCATCTCCTTTCTCAGTGAGAGGATCCGATCAGCTTTGGAAACATAAAAATGTTTCAGAGAGCCTATCTGCTTTCAGGACTTTCTTGGGACAGACAGGGGTAGGTGGAACACTGCCTATTTTCACATCATCCAATCCTCTGGCTTTCCACTGATCACAGCCTTCTTTGCGATGCTCTCTTGTTATGTATAGCTGGGCTCTGTTGTTTTCCTCTGTCCAGTTTCGTTATGAGAAATAACGTGGTGGTGGTTTCTAGCTATTCGGTGAGGTGGGTCCTTAAATTTAAAGAGTCCTTTTATTTCTTCCCAATGAAGGCTTTTGTTCTGGGGTAAATCTTAGTCTATCGAGTCCCTGTATATCCATGTTTCTTTCCCCTTTCTTCCCTGCTTTATTAGCTCTGGCACCTTCATGACTCATACCTGTCAATACTCCCTGCGGTGTTTGGTGAGGTGCCCCGTGTCCCTGTAACCAACGCCGCTTTCCAACGTGAGGCGGCGTGAAGAGGCGCTCTTGCAGGTGGGGGGAGGTGCAGAGCTGAGCCTCAGAGCAGAAGTCCTGTGTTTTCATTCTGAAATGACCAGCTCTGCTTCTTTCAACAAGTCATTCTCCTTCTCTTAGTCTGTTTTTGCCTCTGCACGATACATGAATCCCAGGGACCTAGGAGATGGCAAATAAAGTAATTTTCGTGATAGTTCACTTGAAATATAAAGTATGTATAGGAAGGCTTTATTTTGACTCCGTTAATGACAGATTGTCTACTTGAGAGAACTTTTTTTCCCCCCGTAATGGGAAAATAATATGACGGTGTGTTTCCGCCCCCCCCCCCCCCCCCGCCTTTGGCCTATTTAAGAAGGACTTGAATTATATGTTCATTTAACTTATGTGAATTTGGCTGTCCTCATTCAGCAGGGATAGACACGAAGAGAGATGACACACGGACAAGCAGACAGAGACAGATACATCTCCTTCATGAATGGAAGCAACAGTAACGTATTTCAATGCTGGAATGTTATACTGGCTGAGAAATGATATGTCAGCAACTTCCTAAAAGAATGTCAAGGGTAGTTTTTAGCTTCATGAGATTTTTACCTGCTGTTGTAGTCCATTCAGGCTTCTATAACAAAATACCACAGACTGAGCAGCTTATACACAACAGAAATTTATTTTTCAATGTTCTGGAGGCTGGAAGAGCACAAGCAGGCTGGCAGCATGGTGGGGTAAGTATTCCCTTCCTGGCTGCAGATTTCTGGGTGTATCCTCACACGGTGGAAGGAGCAAGGGAGCTTCCTCGTGTCTCTTTATAAGAGCATGAAGCGCATTCATGTGCTAATCACCTCCCAAATGGTCCACCTACAAATACCATCATTTTGGGGGGTTAGGAGTTTAACAGATGGGTTTTGGGGGGAACTAATCACTTCCCAAAGGCTCCATATACAAATACCATCACTTTGGGGGGTCGGGAGCTTAACATCTGCGTTTTGGGGGGACACAAACTTTGCTCAGTGTAGGTCCTACTTCTATAGAATGCAGGTCCTTGGCACTAGCTGAACCTTGGGGATGCCTGTTTCTTCACTCAGGCTACCCATAATGTGTCTTAAAATGATAATGACCATTTTGTTGAATGTCTACTAAATACCATACATTTTACATGTATGCATATATCACTGCTTGCCCTGTAATGTGAATTTTATTAGTCCCATTTTTCCCCTAATGAAATCGAAACTTAAAGATATTTAGTAACTTGCTCAATGTCATATAGAGCAAAATTCCTGTTCAAGTGGCATGTTTCAAACTCATGTATAGTCATAGTCATTTTCAGGTCCAGCAGGTTAAAGTTCAAGTTCATTAGTGTGGCATACAAGACTCTTCATGATCTCCCACACCCTGAACCTCCACCCTCCTCACCTCCTCCTGCTACATCCCTGATGCACCTGCTGCTGAGCAATGGTGCCTTCTTCCCCCACACCATGCTGTTCCCTACATCTGTGTCTTGCACTCATGTTATTCTTGTTGTTTGCAGAGACATACCTCACACTAGCTGGGTCACTGTCACAAGTCCTTTAGGGTTTAAGACACCACAGACACAATTACAGTGATAAAGAACACAGCCACTCTTCTCTGTCACTTTCTAGCTTTATGCCCTTGGACAAGTTGTTGAATTTCTCTATGCCTCAGCTTCCCTATTTGTAAAACAAGGATAAAAACACACTACAGGATTATTGGGAGGATTAAGTGAGTTAAGATAAGCAAGTACCTGGAGCAGCTCATGGCGCAGGGTAAGACATCATGCAAGTGTTTGCTCTTATTACATTTGCCACTTTTCTCCAGAAAGCTTTCCTTGACTCCCAAGAGACTTCTCTACCAAACTGAGTTTGGTGCTTCTTTCATAATCACCTGCAATATAAACTTGTTTTAGAATTTCAGTTTAGATATCTGCCTCTATCATTGTATGTGAGTTTCTTGAGGTCAGGGAACAATTTATTTTTGAATAGTCAACACCTTGTACATTACCTAATACATAACAGGTATTCAAGAATGATTGGGCGCCTGGGTGGCTCAGTTGGTTAAGCGACTGCCTTCGGCTCAGGTCATGATCCTGGAGTCCCGGGATCGAGTCCCGCATCGGGCTCCCTGCTCGGCAGGGAGTCTGCTTCTCCCTCTGACCCTCCCCCCTCTCATGTACTCGCTCTCTCTCATTCTCTCTCTCTCAAATAAATAAATAAAATCTTTAAAAAAAAAAAAAAGAATGATTGCCAAATGAATGAAATAATTACTGATATTATTATTAGTGGTGGTATTTACTAACTTTTATGGGCTAGCTACTATGTGTTTTGCACTATTTTAAGCACTCTGTGGGATTTTGATTAACCTTATTTTACAGAGGAGATTAAGTAATATGCCCAGAGCCAATCACTAGGATATATGGGAATGAGAATTTAAATCAAAAAATAAGATCCCAAAGTCCACATTCTTAGCTACTTTTTAGTGGCTGCTTCCAAATGAGTTTAAAGAGGGGAAGGAGGGCAAGAGGGAAGAGAGAGGGAAAAGGGAGAAAAAGAGAGTGCCTAGAAACCCGGAGTCTTGTTGGCTGTCATCTGAGTCCTTGTGGAATTGCCTTTGCTGACTTAGAGATTTATGTTAAATTCTTGACTTTTCACAAAAGTCACTATAAAAAATAGCCATGTGGAACCTACTTTTCCATTTGCTGTAAAGAATTATTTGTGAGTGTTGCCAATTATATCATTCAATTCTTGTACATAATACCCCACACGGGAAAAAAAAAGTGTTCAGAGTTTGTTTCTGGTAAAACCTTGGTGACCCTTAAGGCACTAGTCTGTTTCCTTCTATCTGATCATTAAAGTTGTGTGACTAGCTTTGCATTGGCTGCTGGAAACTTAGAGCCAGACTTTATGCTTGGTCACAAAAATTGTATTGACCCTCTGATTGGAATGTTTGCTTTTCTCCTTTGACCATCTTTCCATCCCAAAGTTTTATTTCTATGTTAATTAATTGTACTATATTTATTTCTTCTGCCAGCTGGCTTTTTTTTTTTTTTTTCTTAAGAAAGAGGTGGTATAATTAAATACATTGAGGTAAATATCTGTATGGGATTGATGATTTCCACTCTATCACACATGGCTTGATGTCAGGGAGAGCAGGACACACAGCACCAAATATACTTTTTGTAACCATCTTAATAACAATTTAATGATAATAATCTTTTGTAGATAAGGTTCAGAGAATTTCAAGACTTTGCCCCAAATCACAAAACTAATTAATAAGTTGTAGAGTCCAGGGACGAACTGAGAACTTTCAACCCTCTGTCGTTACCATGTTTCCATGATGGCCATGATTCCTAGTCTCTTGAGGGCAGTATCAAAGTAGGTGACTATGCTTTCTACAACACGTTAATAAGTCACTGGTAAGAGATAGAGTGCTAAGTTTGATGGAACAAGATTATGACTTAGTATTGCAAGATTTAAGCTCTTATGTAATTTAAATATATTAGTTATCTCATTTAACTCTTCTTTTCAGATTTTTAAATTTTTTGTGTGTATATTGAGATATAATTGACATATAACATTGTGTAAGTTTGAGGAGTGTAAGGTATTGGTTTGATACATCTATATATTACAATATGATTCTGCTTTCATCTTTTAAAAATAAATGTATATTTCCTCTATCACAAATGTTAAGAATGTCCACTATGGAAAATGTGGAAATCCAGTGAACCAGAAAGAAGAAAGAAAAAATTTACTCAAAGTCTACCACTCAGAGTAAATCATTGACATTTAACATTTTATGTTATTTCCTATGCGTAATTATTTTGCAAACTTTTTGTGGTTGTGATCACATTATTTTCTACTCTCCTTTCTTCCTTAAATTACCATAGATATTTTTCCATGTTATTATCGGCAACAGAATGTTAAATAGCTGCAGACTAATTAGAGAAGTAATTCATGATAATTCCCTTAACTTTTCCTCTATTGTTGAGCTTGAGCTTGTTTTTAATATTATTCATAATGTTTCAATCACTGTCTTGGTGCATGTAACCTTTAGGTTAAATTAGCAAAGATCTAATTACTTAACCAAAAGTTAGGAAGTGTGATATGGTGGACAAAGTATAGGTTTTGGTACTAGAGAAACGTGGATTGGAATTCTGTTTCTGCTTCCCACTGGCTCTGTGGCTTTGACAAATTACTTAACTCACAGATCCATTGAGTTTACATTTATAAAATGGGAATACTCATATCTGCTTCCTCAGGTCATTGTAAGTATTAAATAGAATAATGTACATAAAGCTCTTCAATAGTGGGTAGGGTTTTGATGCCTATTATTGAATTCTTCCCCAGATGGTTGGTTGCTCCAAGTTACATTCTCACAAGTATAATTCTTATACATCCTTACAACCTTCCTACCATTTTTTAAAATGATGTTTTGATAGGTAAGAGGACTGTCTTGTTATTTTTCAAGTCCTAATGCTTTGCTTCTTCAAGAGAATTTAATAAATACGTCCTCACACACTGGTTACCATGTTGATTGGAGTCATTTACTGACTTAGGAGAATTTTTTTCTTTTTCAGGAAAGAAATTTTATCTATGCAAATATTGTTCCTCCTGGTGTTCCTTTTCTTTTATTGTCAAGTTTAAAAGGTCTGTTCCTTAACACACTCTGTAGTTTTTCTTCAAGTCATCCCATAAAGCCTTGTGATTACAGGTTAACTCGAAGAGCTTGTCCTATTCTACATGTGAGACATTTCATGTCTATGCTTGGTGGGACCTACAGGTGAGATCTATTGAAATCTTGCCTGCATGAGTCCAATCTTAACGGCTCACTAAGAGTAACTCACTGTCTGCAAAATATTCTAATACTTCGTGTCTGTAGGTATGGTTCTTTTGTCATGTTTATTTCAGTTTAGCAAATACTTATTGAATGTATACTGCTTACCAGCCATTGTGTCAGGCTCCAGGTCAGGAGTTCCGTGGACCCCAAACACTGTGGATAAAAATTTATGTGACCTGTGAACTTGTGCAGGAAAAAGAAATCTATCTTTTTTGCACCATCTCTTACTAACTGACCACTAATTCTCTTAGTTGCAAATGTAAAGCAGCAAATTCCAGCAGTGTTAGCAGTATCTGTGATTTGTGTCACCATTAGAGATCACAAATATTTTCTTATCAAATCACAGTTACTGTTGATATCTAGAAATGTTACCTTTGTTATTATTTCAAAATTATGTTAGTTGTTAGAGTTCCTATTAGATCTTGTTTTGTAATGTACTACTAAACGAGAACACACATTACAATATCATAATTTTTTCTTTAACTATATCTATGACTGGTTTATATATAAATATGCAAATGCTTCCATAATTGTTTTCACTTATAATCCTATGAATTATATTTATGCATGTAAAAACTTTATTCTGAGTATGTTATTTTCCACAGGTTTCATCAGCTTGGCAAAGGCATGGCTACAGAAATGGCTGGTGAATAAAATATTCATAAAAATAAGGTCATCACAATACTTACATTTTTTGCATTTTCCACATATTTTCTGAACCTAATATAAATTCTCTGACAGGGAATGGCACTCCTTGGGTATCCTTCAATCTTTCTACCATGACTTTAGAATCATAAATGTGGATTGAACTCTTACCATTTGTGTCAGATACTTCACTTTACCCCCATCATCTCATTTAATTCTTCAGACCGTGCTATGAGGTGGACAATAGTACTTCCCTTCTTTAGTAGGAGATGAAGCTGGGGTTCACAGAAATTAAGCACCTTGCTTATTCACAGTGCCCTTATATGGGGGAGACTGCTTGGGCAGGTTCCAAGGTCCATGACCTTAAATGTGGCCTCATTAAGCCAAGAGTCACTTAACATAATTAATTTTAATCAAAAGGCACTGAATAACATCACCTGTATCCTATTACCATGAGAACCCCAATAATTAATAGGAAAATGACATACTTCCTTTCTTCAGCATGTAGAGGGCTTTCTGTGCTGATCATTCTCCATTTTTTTCAGGTCTCTGTTTTGCCCTTCCATTCCCTGCACTCTTCCCCAAAAATCTGACCTCAAGAACGGCATCACTTGGGCTCTGATTTTCTCTACTTCTAACTGGGTTCTGCTAATGAAAGGCACTGGCAAGAAATCGGAAGAAGGGATAGAGAAGGGCTACCAATATTTCTTCCTCTATTTTCCCCTGCTGGGCTGTAGTCTTTGTAATAATTGTGTTCCTTCTCCTATGGCCACATCTCTTATGAGGCACTTCCTCTTCTCTTGCTACAATTTTTTTTTTTTTGAGTACCAGTAATATTGTTCCCTCTCCTGTCCCTTCAGAACTCAGTTCATGACAGCTTCCTACTGTGGCTAGTATCCAGATGCTGTATCATCTCTCAATGATCACCTTGACCTTCTTTTTTTCTCTGTAAGTAATGAGTTCATTGAGCTTTCTTCAGTTAACCTTTTGAATGGACCTTCTGATTCTTATCAGTACCTCTACTGATAATTTCCTTTTGTAGATGGAAGAGCCAATACTTATCCATAGTTCAAGAAAATCAAAAGCAGTTGTTGGTCATTAAACATTTGCATTCCTCTGCATTAAGATTTTCATATTGGATCAAACTATGTTTTGATGGATGAGCATTTGGGCAGAGAAGAAAGAACAGTGGAAAGAATAGCAGACTAAGTCAGAAAACTATGTCTGCTTTTGTTTCTGTCCATCTTATGGAGGTAAACTTGAACAAATTCTAAAACCTCCATGAGACTTGGCTTCTTTATCATCTCAAGGACAGTAAGGATGACTGTCAGAAAGCTGTTGTGAGGAACAAATGAGATGATCCAATGAAAACCTGTATTCTCTGAGGATACGTACGAAGTAAAGTATTTAAAATTTGGTTAATTGTTCACACATTATGTTCATTAAAAATGTATAATAGATATGGAAGCACTATAATAATTTGGCATTTTGTAAATGTGATGATTCTATGTATTGTACATTTCAGAAATCTCAGGATCTATCTTATTCACTGCTATTCCTCCAGTGCTAGCAGACTGCCTTGCTCTTATTAGTTGCTCAATAAATATTTCAAGAAATATTCACTAAGTGCCTAAGAAGTATTGCCTAGACTCAAGTATCTCATTGTCTTGTAAAAAAGACTGACACATAAATAAACACATACATGCAAAATGAGTTGCCTAAACAAGAGGGCACTTGACTCATTCTGACCAGGCAGGAGGAAAGACATGAAAGAATTAAGAGAGAATGGCAAATGGCAAGTGAGCTGGTGTGACTCTAACATTGGGTGATTATGAGAAAGAGATGCTAGAAATAGTGCAAGCTCAGGCAAGGGCACTGAGGTGGGGATTAGAAACTTAGATACAAAAGAGACTTCTAGGTGAAGATGGAAAACTTGGGTTGACTATATGTAAGGGAGAGACAGAAGGAATAATCAAGGATTAATAATAGGGATAGGTGTGAAAGTTCTGACTTGTATTAAGGCATAGGTAGTGGCATTCGATTGATACCAGAGCAAGCTTTGAGGTGGGAGGTCATAATTTGAGTTGTGTAATAGGAAGAACCAGAGTGACACGTAAACAGAGGTGTTTAACAAACTGTTTCAAATCTGGATCTAGAACTTAGGAGACAGGTCTGGGCTGCAGAAATATGGTATTTTATGAATATGACAAAGAATGAGTCGTTTTTAGGAGCCGAATTTTTTGAATAGTAAGGGTTTATTACTTTCAGCACTAGAACTTAAAAAAAAATCATTTGGATGAAGATCTTTCTAAAATTTTATTGCACATTTTTCTGCCACCTTAAATGATGCATCTGGAACCAAATTTATTTTTTTTCTCCTGATGGCTCAGGGTCATCATTATAATCATCTGTTATGATAACATGCTATAATTCAGTGATGCTGTTGGGATAATTGAGATGCATAGAGCTGTTTCCCTTTATTAAGCGACTTAAGATCATTGTTGTTCTTTTTGTTCTCAAGTTTCATTTTTATCCTTTCTATGATTTCTCATTTGCTGTCAGCTGTCATGTCCTACAGCTATCAAATGTGTCACCATGAACTGATAATACTGTATCCTTTCAATCACTTGCTCTTCCACTAACACTAGTCGGGACACCAGTAATCATACATGCTGTAGCTAAGTGCAGAGCATGTGCAAACCATTTCAGAAGGACGAACAGAGCATATTCCCAAGAGGGAACTAGATGAGCTTTAAGGAAACACATTTTGTGATATCTTTTGACTCTCCAAAGGACTTCTGTGTTTATTTTTTTAGTTCTCAGCTGTGTTTCACAGAGGTAGCATGGCCAGAATTTACATTTTGGAGTGCTAAAATGTTACTTGTTTGCGTACCAGAAAAGGACAAGATAGAACAATGGTTCAGGACAGTAGAGTTTAATGCATATTTTTTAATTTCTCAGAACAGAATCTGCTCCAATTTTCATCAGTTACGTAGGATTGAGTTTTTAGACTATTTTTTAAAAATACATTTACTACTAGAAAAAAAAAAAAGAGGAAGGTCTTTGGTGGTACATAAGGTCGTGCAAGGTCAGTATCTTAAATTAGAATACTTTGTTAATTTTTTCAAAATGAATAGATTGAACCCCGTCAATTGAAAACTCCAGTGTTTCTGCAGGTCGTGCTCTTTCATGGTCCATGTTCACTGGCATTGTTTCTAGACAGGTTTTATCTGCGCAGTGTCTTGTGTCCCCCTTTGCTAACACCCTGGAATGCGATACAGTCTTTTTTGCTAGTTGAAGTTTCCCCATTTGTCACCGTTTGTCACCACAAATGATGCTTTGAAGCTCTTTTTCTCTCCACGTGCACATTTGTTAGCAGTTTCTTGGTAGTGTCTACTGGGTTATTTGTCTCCGACGAATATCATTTTCGGTTTATTTTCTCTGATATTCATTTAACGACTTGTCACTTCAACTCAAGCTATAATTTCCTGTCAATTATATTGTAAATTTTTCATGTATCAGTCAGCAGGTCTCTTGACGTTCCTCTTGTTATGTCTTGTCGACAGAAATTCTTTTCCCTCCATGGCCTTTGATTTCCTGAGAGTGGTATCTTGCCCTTTCTGTACCTTAGGACCAGGAATCTCTTTCCAGTTTGTATTCACAGCTGAAAAGGTAGCAAGAAACATGCAAGCATATGAAGCAGCTCTGTCCACTCTTGTTTTTTGTGACGTATGCCATCCGGATAGACATGCACATACACAGAGATGACGCCATGAAAACCTGGAATTAAGCTGTCACACACCCAGGAACCACCAGAAGCTGGGATTGAGGCCTAGATTAGATCCCTCCTGAGAACATTCAGAGGGCACATGGTCCTGCAGACACCTTAATCTTGGACCCCTTACTTCCAGAACTGTGAGACAATAAACTTCTCTTATTTAAGCCACTAAGTCTATGGTACTTATTAGAACAGTCCTAGAAAATGAATCCAGCCCTCATTATCTTTTTTTTAATTTAATTTAATTTTATTATGTTATGTTAATCACCATTATGTGACTTAAAAAAGAAAAAAAAACGGAAACAAAAAACAAAGATTCTTTTGGAGAATCTGCCTTGCCCACCTCAAGAGGGAGACTCTATTGTTTCTTTATTTAAAACAAACAAACAAACAAAAACCTGTAAGAGGGCTTTCTGTTCAGGCTCAAAGGACAACTTTCTAAGACAGTGTTTCCTGAACCCGGCCATGTCCAGAGACACTTAGGGAAATCTTAAAAAAATGCAGAGTCTAAGTTTAAATCCCTGGAGATTCAGATTCAATATGTTTGGGAAAGGACTTGGTTATCTATTTTGAACAATCTTTCTAGGTAATTTTTATGATTGGGTAGGTGTAGGTAGCACTGGTCTAGGGGGTTGAGTAATGAAGGAAATATTTCAATAATGGGCATATCATTCATGGAAAAAGAGATCATCTAATAAATGTTTGACTCCCTTGCCTCCGCTTTCATTGATTTTAAGATGGAATAAGCTAACCAGAAAAACCTCTGCCCTGAACTTCATTCTTGTGAAGCAAAAGAGATGGGGACCTTGGGAGAGAGTGGATGTAATAAATTTCTAGGAGATTTAACAGCCCAGGAACGGAATTTGGGGTATAGTTGAATACTTTAGGAAATCAGATTTCATTCACTATTTATTCAACAAAGTTCTAGAGGACTTAACAATAAGCCAGTTAATGTAGACTCAGGTAAAGAAGAGACAAGCTTCTGTGACCAGAGCTTCTAAAAGGAGAAATGGCCGAGGATGTAATGACAGCAAGCTTTCAAATGTAATTGTGAAAATCTGACCTGAGGCAGCTGTAGAAACCAACATGGCTATGCAGGGAGTCCTCTTAGGCATCTGGATTCTGAAAAGCAGGTGCAAAAGATGGAAGAAGAACATAGAAACAAAACTACAAAAGAGGAGCATGAAGCTATGAAAATTGGGTCAGAAAAGCTAAACCCTTTGAAGTAGCAGAGGTAATATGGTTTCCATTTGCAGATCAATAAACTGAAGCTAAGAAGGGTTATGTACTTTGGTTCCATGTCATACGCAGCCAAATGGTACGGGGTCCCTTTCCTTCCTTTTCTCTACCACTCTGCTGCCCACAGCCAACCCTACTGTGCCTTGTAGCATAAACCTAGAGTCAAGTGTTTGGGTTTTTTTTGCAAGAAGTAAACCCAGAACTGCCACTTTGCTTCATATACAGAGAGATCTCCTGTCCACAAAAGAAAGGGAATACTCATAAGTCTTCACAAAAATCTTTTTAGCTGAAGCCTGCCTTAAGACATACTCTAAGAGGAAAGGAATATCAATGTACCTTTCGTGATGCCAAAACCCAGGATGTATTGTTATGTTTTTGTTATTTCTAAGTCAATTTTTATAACCTTTCATATTTTTGAATCATTGTAGTGAGCTGCTTGATTTTGAAAGGGTGTCTGAATATCTTTTAATCCAAGCCTTGAAGATCCAGAGATGAATCTCTTTTCATGACAAATTTATGACATCCCCTTTATGTTCAGATATGGTTATAACTTAGGTTTTTAAGGCCAACTTTTAGTTTAATTTTGAAGAAAATGACCAAAACCTCACTAAATACAGCTTTCTGGCTGTAGGTGAATCCCAGTCTGGGGTTCTGAAAGACCAGGAGATAGACTTCTAAATCATTAGTTGACAACTTAATGTATATTGGACAAGATCAAAAGGTTTGGTAATTACCTAATCTATCCTTCCAACAAATCTTTGAGGTAGGTGACTAATACCATCAAACTCATTTCGCCAATGGGAAACTGAGGCACTGGAAGAGTGTATATTTTGCCTTTTTATTCCCATGTTCTGAAACAACAAGAAAAACGATAATCAAAAGCCCAATCTGGTTTCCTTTCCCACCTTCTCTCTCTAGTCTAGAAAGGTTATTTTCTAGCATATGTTGGGAATAAGAATGAGACACAAAATACTAAATAGCAGGAGGCCAATACAGGACCTGTGGGATTAAGCGTGAACACAGAAATGGATTTTCTTTTAGAAAATCCCTCTATCATCACAGATATATTTATAACCGTTGCTGAAAACATCAAAATTGACTGACATACTAGATTGTTGAATCATGATCTATTTTGGAAAGGAGAGAGAGCACAGTCAGGGTATGGAGGAAAACAGTGGGTATTCTGTTCTATTTGAAGGGAACAATGAGGGCCATGACCTATAACTTACAGAGAGTTCTGAGCACCTTTGGAAGAACTAACTGGCCAAAAGGACATCAGACGCAGATCATGGGATTGCTGGGCAAAGAGCAAAGGAAGGATGTGCACAAAGTGGCCTTTCTTAGGAGATCAGAGATATGAAACTAGTCAAGGGAGTCAAAGGGGATATGTGGGTGAGGTTGAGGAACCAGCTGTTTGTAAGGAAGTAGTGAGAGCTTGAGTCCTTAGTGTTCCATTGTATTTCCCTGCCTGCCTTACTCAGTTTCAAGGGTGCATATAAATGCCGTGGCAAGGTCGGATATCACTGTCATCTATTTCAGGTGGCATGAAATTACTTAGAATCCTCTGTGTGGGATCCCTCAAGGACCTTAAAGGTCATTTAGTTAAACACTGCCATTATACAGATGATGAAAGCAGACACAGAGAAGTGAAGTGACTTGCAAAAGGTCATATAGTTCATTAGCAATAGCCTACTGCTCAAGCAGGGGCACTGGGTTTTATTTCATAAAAACTATATTGTCCCTACTTTTTGTCAATTCAGTCCTTCATTAAACAAGCATTTCCTAAGTGACCAATATGTTCTAGACACTCTACTAGGTACTAGAGACTGAAAGAAAGAAAAGAAAGCAGGTTCTAACTTAAGACCTCACAGTCCAGTGGAAGAATTTTGTGTGTGCTAAGATACTGGAAACAAAATGATAAATATCATGAGAGTAGCTGTGGGAACCAAGGTGAGGGGTGAGTTTACAATGACACAGAAGTGCCTGTCTTTATAAGTTTGATTTTTTCAAAATCAATTATTTACTTTGGAATGCTAATTCAAATCATTGCTCAGAAATGAGAATATTTGAGAAAACGTAAGCTTAGACTTTTTTATGAATGCAAATCAAAAGCCATCGTATTTTTGGACATACGTTTTTTTCCCTAGAAGTTTGATTTTTTTAATACCTCTGTAAAGGGTTGAATTGTATTCCCCAAATAAGGTATGTGGGAGTCCTAACCCCTAATATCTCAAAATGTGACCTTATTTGGAAATAAGACCCCTGCAGAGATAATTAAGTTAAAATGAGGTCATTAGGGTGGGCCCTACTCCAATATTACTCATGTCCTTAAGAAAAGGGGAAATTTAGACATGGAGACACACGGAGTGAAGATGATGTGAAGACACACAGGGGGACGATGGTCTTGTGACTGGACTGACACATCAGCGGGCTGGGAAATGCCAAGTGTCCCTCCCTGGAATTTCAGACTTCTTTGGTTTTTGGATTTCTAGCTTCCAGAACTGTGAGACAATACATTTATGTTACTTTGAGCCAACATTTTTGTTTCTTTGTTTTTTTACCTTGTTACTGCAGCCCTGGGAAACTAATACAGGCTCTTTGGACAGTGATCAAGGAGCTGGACTGATTTCTGTTCCTGATACTTTGCTCCAAGACTTGTATACAGAATAACTGGAAGCTGTGCAGCCATGTGCGAGTTTGACTCTAGAGCTAGCCCGATTGGACACTGGCACAGGCTTCTCTGAGGGCTGAATCGGGATTTGGAGACCAATTACATCTCCTCACCTTCCTCAAATCACCATAACCGTTCCTTCCGTAAACTTCCAGTGTTGGGCTCTTCATGTGGTCCCACAAATGTCTCAGTTATAAACAGCTGACTCTGCTCATCACAAGAGCTCCTCAGCTCTCTGGGGTTAGAATTCCAGGCTTTTCACTCTAAAGTGACTGCTACCAAGTTTCCATTGAAAACCTCTACAATGACAATTGTCATCAAAGTAAGCTGATGTTTTAAAAATGACTTTTATGACCCTAAATGCAGTACAGGGTATACTGCATTTTAAAACCATAAAATCATGACTGCAGATGGTATTTCAAGGATATTCTCTTTTGACATTGAAAAAAAACAACGTATGGAAGTTATCAAGCAGCATTTTTGAGAGTTATGCAATTCTACGTGGAAGAATGTTGTAATAGTTTAAAGGCTGAGGTGCTGGCAGGTGGGATTAAGAATATCAGCTCGCTTTCTCTTCTGCAGTTGACCAGCTTGTGCACCTGACACGTGCACTCACACTCTGTGGGCTGCCATTTCCTGGAGCAGAAAACCTGGGCAATGACATTTATTTCCTCTCACCTTAGAGACTGGTGAAAGTATAGAAATTGGTGTTAGGGTTCCTTTTAGAATTCAGCAAGTGAAAAAAAAACTTTTTATAATTTCCAGACTTCCTCATACAGATTTATTTTTCACTGATAAAGAAATGACACCCCTCCTGTATATGGAAGTCTGTCCTCAAAGGCCTATTGCATACATGATCGTCACACATGTCACAAACTCAGGATGGAAAATGCTGGCAAGCAGTGAGTCACAATGAGCTCATAAGAATGCCCTGGGATCTAAAGCCTTTGCCCCCAGACACAACGAAAAATTGTGCATGGCCAGTTCTAGAGCTCGGAGACTCAAGCCTCAAGTTGTTAACAGCATGATCACATGATCGAGTAGAAGCAGAATATTAGTGTTAACGCAATAGGTGGTGGATGGGAATACAAAGCAAATCTGAAAATGCAAGCAGAGGGATCACTATTGAAGTTCTTCTTTGATATATACACAAGCACTGGCAACAGACTTAATAGAAAATTCTTGAAGGACCATTACTTCTCACAGAGTGAACATCAGAATCTTGATTTCCATCTTCAGGTAGAGTTCATCTTTTCCAGGTATTTATTTATTTATTTCTACAGATAATAATTATTTAGATAGGCGTGTTAACTTGAGACTTCATAAAGAAAAGACTTTGGTGAGAATGATTGAACCCATCTCTATGGTAGGAATTGTACATAGTGGATTCCACATACACACAGTAAACCATATGGGGAGTTTCCAGGTGTTCTCATGTTGGTCTTTACTTCCCCTTCACTAACCATCTGGTGACAGTGTTTACCCTGTATAAGCAAGAATATCATCTCCCTTTCGTTCTGCTCTAGTTTGCATCCTCTTGTGGGCGTTCCAAGCCACTCTTGCATTGTGCTCTCTGCCTGGGGGCCCGTTCCTCCCTTCAGTTCTCTTGGTACTAATCTCCAAAGCTTCTAGACTTGGAGTGTTGGCTCCTGAGTCTGCCAGATGCTGCAGCTCTCTGTCTCTTAAACCAGGCTGCACTGAGGCCATGTTCTCTGGGAGCTGTTGAACTCTTTGGTAGGAACAGCATTTTCTCTGAGTTTATAGGCATTACAATGGAGGCAATTAATTTTTTTTATGGTAGAATTATTTGGTTTCTAATGCTGTTCAGTTGATGGTACCATGCCATTCCCCATGCAGCCCTATTAAGTTTCCACCTTATACACCTAACAGCTCAGGCAATGACTGCTGTAGCTCAATTCTGTGTTGCATTGTAGCTCCAATAAACAACGCTTTCCTAACGAATCCCCTTTCTTTTCTTTCCTTCCTCCTTCTTTTCCTTTTCCTTCTCTTCTTCCCTTTTATTCTCACTGAACATTCAGTACATGCTAAACACTGTGCTAAGCACTTGGTGGCCAAAGATGAATAACTATACTCGTTGCATCCCACTCCAGCCTCACAGTCCAGTGAGGAAAACAGTCAAGTAAACAAAAAGCTAGAAAAGAGTGCTGAATGAGAGGTCTAAACAAACTAATTAATAATGTTTGCAAATCAGGGACTTTTCATGGGGAAAGGTGTTACATGAACTGAATCTTGAAGGGAGACTACCTTTTTCACTGGGTAGAAGGTTTCAGATAGAATAATTTTAAAGGAATGTCTGTATGTTACATGCTAGCCACTGCTATTTTTCAGTCCAGGCCATCATAAATCGTAGCTATGGCATATGACTCTACATAGCATGTAGAAGTCATACGTACTTCATGTCAGAAATTCTCTAAATATCCACTTTAAGTTTTCTTGTCTCCAGGGCACTCATTCCCAATGTTTTCATCTCTTTTGCATATGACAGTTTGTGTTCTCCCTCACCCCCCAAACGGCACAAGTATGCACACATTCTCCTACTGCTTTCTGTGACCATGTTCACGTTTGCCACCAGCCTTAGTCTGAGAATGTCTGTGAAGCCAAGAGAAAAAGATTTCTCCTCCCCAGCCCACAGAGAACACACAGGTCTTCCTCAGAAGTCTCCAGATAATACCGATGGATCCTACAGGTCAGTGCAATCCATTGTACTGGAGCATAGATGGATGGGTTCATGGGTTCTTACTGGACAAAACCACTGAGAACAGAAAGGATGTATTCTACAAAACTGCCGTATCTTGCTTGCTGCTACAATACTCTCTCTGGCTCTCCATCTCTCCAGTGCTTTCTGGTCCTTAAGTTGAGAATGCAGGGAGGGGATCACTGTGAAGGGTCTCTGTAGTTCTCCATAATTGCAGTTCTTAAATCAGTTTTAAAGTTCTTTTTGTTCAAAATAGAGTATAACACAATTAAATAGCTCATTTTTGGTCTTGGAAGAAATTCAAGCAGGCATCATTTGGCAAGATGCCTCAAATCATCACAAACTTTAAAAAATAGCAACTAATTCGATGTAATTCAACAAATATTGGAAAATCTATCATATGGCTAGGCACTGTGCTTGGCTCTGAGGAAAGAGGTAGGGGAATATAACAGTGAAAAAGGCATGGAGCCTACAATCCAATGGCTAAAATAGATATTCACACAGCAAACCATATTGCAGGCATACAAAGAGCTTCCTATGGGAAACAAGGAGGCAGAAACATTATTGCACTTACTTGGTAAAGATGTATGGGCATCAATAAAATTACATGTTTTAACTGAGTATGTTCTAGAAGACTAACACTCATATTACAGCCCCAATAGTCTGTGGATATACTTGCCTAAAAAAAAGAGAATTTGAACGCTGACTTGACCACTTACTGCATGACCTCATACAAATTGTTCAACCTCTCTATGTCTTAGTTTTGTTTTATTTTTTGTTTATACTTCTAATGTGGAAAAATAATATTAACCTCATAAGTCGTTGAAAGGATGAAGTAGGATATAGGGGGAAGGTGCTTCACCAACTATAGAGGAACTTGCAATTTTTAATTATGATTATTCTTTTGGTTAACCTCCATGAATGAAATAAGAAGTATCTCTTATAAAATACTAGAAACAACATACTTAGTTAAGAGGTAGAATTCATTAGAATTACAGTTCCAACCTGGACTAGTGCCTTCTCCATGACTTGTCCAATTCTAGAACAATGGTTAAGCCTGAGTGATCCAGTTCCTGGCTGTTTTAGTAGAGTGATCTAAACGTAATTCGCTGCATTCTGGGATTTCCATGTTTCCGAGGTTAGCTGTATTGCTTGGAAGGCACAAGTGTGGAAGGGCAAAGTATACTCTGATCCTAAATAAATATATTTTACATAACATCTTCCAGAGCTTTACAAAGTGCTCCACAGGTGACTAAGAATGAACACCATGTTCCTAATTGCTAACTGAAATACCCAGGCTGGTCTCTGTCCAGTTCTCATTTTATCAGTTAAACCAGAGCTCTTTTTATTTTCTCTATGATGACCATGGAAAACAAAAGCCTTTAGTAACTTTACTGAAGATTTGTGACTCTCTGAACTGCACACAATATTACTGAAGCTTTCTTCTCTTCCAAAGTGAGCCTATGGTGTTGCTTTGGAGTCTCAATGATCTCCTCTTGCTATAGAACAGAGATGCCAGGTAACCTTTTATTGCTTCTTACCACCTTTCAAGCAAATGAAGAGCCAGCATAGCAAAAAGGAGCATCAAACTTATTAACGGTCTTTGAGGGTCACCAGTTGAAATACTTCCTAAATCAGCTGGAGGATGAACAGGGTGAATTATAAGAACTGAGATGACATTCTAGCAGGAGTCCTATCTACATAAAAACAGATGATTCTGTAGGTGTCTGAACAGATGGACATTCATCTTATATTTTCCCAAGGCTATTGGCAAGTGACTCTGGCTGAACAGTTTAAAATAAAAATGAAAAATCATTCTGGTTCAGTAAAGTCTCTGCACCAACTTTTCTTGGTCTTTTGTAAAGAATCACTTGGTGAAAATACAGAGTATCAGTCTCCTTGGGTCTTGGACCACTGAAGATCTAGAATAACCCAGGAGGGCCTTTGACCCCAGGGAATAGTACCTACCTGTGAATACCTGCCCTGTGTTTTGTTTCTTTAGCTTTACTCTTGTGGAATTAAAATCAGCATTGTAGAAATTTCCATTCTTTTGTCTTCACCCCCCATATATGCCAATCTCTTACAGCTTTTTCTCCTCCCTACGCATGGATAGTTCCAGTTAAAAGAGATAATTTGGTGCCCTCCAGTGGCTCAACCTGACAGCCTCGCTCTTGACCTCTCAAAGCTCTTTTATGCCTGTAGGAAGGGTATAGCTCCATAGATCTTTGGTGGCTCCTTGGTTGTTGTCATGTAACCACCACTTTTAGGAAAGGAATCCATCATGCTCTTAATATTGTGTAATTCTCAGAGGAGAAGGAATTGGAGAATAAAGACAAAATTCTCTGGCTTTTCTTTGTACAAAGACCTAAAAACAATGAAAACCAAGTATAATAAACCCTGTACTCTTACCATTCCTTTTCATTTTTAGTTTTGGAAAAGCCACTCACCATTTTGCCCATAGGTATTTTCTATGGAATGAAAGTGTGGAGCTAAATGATCTTTCGGGGTTCCCCCAGATTCTACCACTGAGGGATTCTGAAATTCCAAAAAAGGGAGAAATGTTTCCAGATGATTTCACACTTCAATACTTGATACTTTTCAAAACTTTAGGAGTTTAGAAAACAAGTTACAATAAAATGCCCATATAAGTCATGCATGGTATTAGTAGGTACACATCTAATATAACTAAAGATTCTCATTGCTTCTGCCCTTAGGATAATTAGATGCTGCTTTGTAAAGTCATCAAGAGAAAGCATTCTAATTTTCTTGTTTGAAGAAGATGGAGAACATATAAGTGTATTTTTATAGCACTTAGTGTTCGGTAAACTAATGAACAAATGGATGGGAAAAGAAAAGGAATGTTGATCTTAACTCCTATAATGCATAAGAAGAGAAGGAGGCTATATTTATGATAGAGGGAACAAGAAAAAATCCACCTATGCCTGAAATTATCCTCTTTTTTTCTTTCCCTGATCCCTAACTCAACTGTACCTTCATGATGAGTCTTACCATTAGAGATCTATTTAACCCTTTGGGTGATAATAGTAGGCTACCTCCAGCATTTATTTTTATGGGATGAATAACATTTTATGACTGGTTGCAGAATCTCAATAAAATATTGTTGAATAAAGGAATGTATCAAAATATTTCTTCTGAACACTTTTGCAAGAACTGATTTGGAGATTAGCAGATCAGTCCCAAGAAGAGAGAGATAGAGTGAGAAGAAACTAGTGGTAGTGGTGGGGACAATATAGTAGCTACTAGTCACATGTGGCTATTGTGTATTTGAAATATGGCTAGTCTATGGGGTGCCTGGGTGGCTCAGTTGGTTGAGCGTTCAGCTCTTGGTTTCGGCTCAGGTCATAATCTCAGGGTTGTGGGATCAGCCCTGCATTGGGCTCTGTGCTGAGCTGGGAGTCTGCTTCTCTCCCTCTCTCTCCCTCTGCCCCTACCCCTGCTCATGCATGCTGTCTCTAAAATAAATAAATAAATCTTAAAAAGAAAAAATATAGCTAGTCTAAATCAAGATGATAGTCCAAATTAAGATGTGCTCTTAGTATAAAATACACATTGGGTTCGGAAGACAGGATGTAGCAATGGTGGTTGTATTATGAATATATTTTGAAGTTGGCACCCACACCACGGGATTTGCTGACAGATTGAATATGAGGTGTGAGAGGTAGGAGACAAGGATGGCTCCAAGGGTGGATTTACTATTAATTGAGATGAGGAAGTATACAGAAGGAGACATGAAGAAAGTCAGGCTTGAAGACATTAAGTGATTCACCCAAGGTCACAGTGTTAAGTCACAGAGAAACAGAGTTATTTGAGCTGATAGAGAACTCAGAGGTCTGTTGGTTCATCTTTCTTATTTTATAAATGAAGAATTGGGGGTCTAGTGAGGAGAAATGATTTGCTCAATGTCACATAGCAAATGAAGAACAGAAGCTCTAAGATGGATTTCCTGACTGGTAGACTAATGGTTCTCTTTTGCCATTACACTACAGCTGTAAAGATGTAAATGAAACCAAGTTTAACTATGCCTTTAAATATATTAAGGAAAGAAGAATCACTGGAGATACTTTTGGGGGAGAACCTTCAAAACCACCATGTAAAGCATATTTAGACTCTTCTCTATAAGTACTAACCAGATAACTGGCTACCCCACTTGAATTCAGGACAAATGAATTATTCCCTCTTTCACACTTATTTAAAGCCAAGGAGAGCTATGGTAACTGTCCTTATGGAGAAAGTCTCCATCAAGAGCCACAAATTTTATCTTCAGTCTTAAGAATTCTCATGGCTTAGGCCAAAGCAAGGAAAACAGATAAAATACATATTTTAGCCATCTTAGGCCATACACAGCCATCTTAACATTTTTTTTTAAAAAAATCAAGGATAAAAGTTCAGTATATTTTAAAGTGATTGTGGTTATTGGTTTGAATGTGAGACCCAGAAGTATGATTGTTCCCTTATCCCTGTTGATATTTTTCATAAAAAATTCAAACCAGCATAGTATTTAATGATTTTTTTTTGTGTGTGTGTGTGGTGGACATTTGGTATGTCAGCTATTGCCACAATAATGATGCATAACAAACCACCACAATGATTCAATGTCTTATTGTGTAATAAAGAATTTGGCTGGCCTTTGTCCCCAGTTCCTGGAAGGTAACCTCTAAATCTTTGTAATTTCCTGAGTGATAGGAGAGTCTTTGTTATTCATAATGGGTCCTGATCAGTTATGCTAACTCAGGACAGGACTGGTCATTCTAGAAAGACCAACCATGTAATTAGAGTAAAGAGGTGTGGAGGGCTCATGTGCTATCAGCCTGACCTCTGGGGAAAGGAGGGAGACTGGAGAGTGAGCCACATGGGTCATGATTTAGTCAATCATGACCATGTGGACACCACAGCTTGGATGAACTCCCCTGGTTGGCAATATTCTTAGTATTGTTAATGCATCTTGACTCCACGGGAAGAGAGGACAATGTAAATTTCATATTTGGAAGCCTGTCAGAGCTTGCCATACAGGCCAATCCTTTAGGCTGGTTCTGATTTCAATCCTTTTGCTATCATAAAACTAATCATAAGTCTAATGCTTTCTTGCGTTCTGTGAGGAATTTTAGTGAATTATTGAACCTGAGGGGGAAGTGAGAACCCTCAAATTTATAAGCAGTTTGTCAGAAGTACAGGTGTCCTGGTGACCCCCCAAACTCCTAGCTGATATTTGAAGTCGTATTAAGGACTGTGCCCCTATAGGGAATTGGTACTTACAAACATAAGCATTTTTATTTCTTGTCAATCATGCATCTGAGGGTCAGCTGGGTTACCTCTACTTAAGACTATAGATTGACAGGGCTTAGATCCAAGGTGGCATATCTGATCCATGTCTCATTCTGGATCTCAAGCTGGAGGGTGGTAGACACCTACAGTATGTTCTCCTCACGGTGATGACAAAGCACAAGAGAATAATCCAACTACAAGCACATTTAAAAAATGTACTGCCTCACACCTAAGGACATCCTATTGGCCAAAACAGTATGGACAACCTAAAAGATAATGGGTGGAATAAACACTCAAACCTACCATGAGGCATGGCAAAGGTCTGGATATATCATTCTGCTATGAGGAGAATGACAGATTGACACCATTGTTCAATATTGTGCACATTTACTGAGTATGTTATAGGAAGAGGAAGCTTACATTGCATACTCAGAGTAAACCATCTCCAATATTGTGCTAGCTGATAGCTCTGATCTCACGGTTACCCTCTTCCAAGGCACCGTGCATATCTTCTCTTAGGACTTCCCCGTAGTGCTCAGCGTCTCATTTGTTGCCCTGAGCAATTCTCTTTTTATATCAATCACGCATACTGGCACACCTCAGAGATATTGCTGGTTTAGTTTCAGATTACCTCAGTAAAGTGACTATCACAATAAAGCAAGTCAAATGATTTTTTTCTTTTTTTTTTTGGTTTCCCAGTGAATATGAAAGTTATGTTTAGATTATACTGTAGTCTATTAAGTGTGCAAGAGAATTAACGTCTAAAACCCAATGTACATACCTTAATTAAAAATTATTTCATTACTAAAAAATGCTAACCATCATCTGAGCTTTTGGCACATTGTAATCACTGGTTATTGATGACTATAACAAATAATATAAAATTTCATATAATAATAATGAAAAAGTTTGACATATTGTGAGAATTGCCAAAATGTGATGCCAAGACACGAAGTGAGCGAATGCTGTTGGAAAATCAGCGCCAATCGACTTGCTTGACACAGGGTTGTCAATCTGTGAAAAACACAAACTTCCAAGTGCAAGAAAGTGAAGAACAATAAAAGAAGGTTGCCTGTATTCCAAAATAACAACAAAACCCCTCAACCCTGTGCTACCAGGACCCGTCTTTCTTCAGATGCAGTTTAGTGATCATTTTGTGGTGGTTGTTGACTACCAATTGTTGTCAAGGTGACCTCAAACAAGTACATAATACTTCTGTGCCTTGGTTTTCTTATCTGTAAAATGGACAGAATATTACCTGCCTCTCAGGATTGAAGTGACGATCTGATGAGATAGTCCATTTAAACTCTTAGAATATTGACTGGAACAGAGGGTTGCGATGCCCAGTAACCCAGCTTGAAGCACCAAGTAGCAATTCTCCTCAAGTTCCAAGTGTAATTATAAAGTAGTGTGATTGATTGTTTAATAAGGACATTGGAATTGTACATCCAAATGAGTGCTATCTTCCAAGTCATCACCTTGGGAGGTTGTGAATCTATGCTAATGATACTACTGTGGCTCAAAACTGTTTTTGGAAATCTGCATTTAGTGCCAGCTTAAGGAATCAAACAAAACCAATGGACTCACTATTTTATAGTCAGAAATTTCATCACTCAATTCTGTCACTAGCCACTTGACCCAACACACTCACCTAACCCAAAGAGTTGCCAAGTGTCTTTGGCTCTTTCAAAATACAAAGACATCCTCAAAGAAGGTAAATTTGCTGCCAACAAAGATTATTAAAATAATATGGTTGGAGTTTCAGGTTGCCAATATAGACCGTGCCCATTTTTCCTTGCTGAATTTGGAACCAATTTAGAGATGGATATAGGCGTTCCATGATTATTACAGCAACCTACCATGTTTATAGTGTTAATGCTGATTGAAATATGGGAATGGATATCTGCGGAAATGTAGCCTTGCTAATCCATCAGCCCTGGAATGAGACAGACTGACCCACTCAATCACTAACTGCTAGAACATCAGTAGACCTCTGGTGCAGGGCAGGCTGGTGTGCATGTCTTGGGCAGGCCAGGTTGCTGCCTTGCAATAAGGGAGGAGAGAGAAGAATAGGAAGACGGTCCCCAGGGCTTCCAGGTTTTTATTAGATTCATTACAGCCAAATGAAGAACATGGACAAATTAATGGCACCTAACAAACAAGGAACTCCCACTCCTCCTTAACAGACACTGCACTGGAGTAAGCAACTGGGACATTTACTCTAGCTGATGCTGCCTCATGGGAACATGAGGCCAAGGGAAAGAAGGGAATCTGCCAACTAATACCCCAAAGAATCTGAATGCAGAGAGAGGTTGTGAGAAAAGTCTCTAACTCTGGAAAAAAGTATAGATAACTCTCATTTCTAGAGGGGATCTATTTATCTGGTTGGATATAGATTAGCATTTTAGAGAGGCAATAATTGCTTGGATTTATAGAATCTGGTTACAAAATCTAACACATTGTAGATATTTACCATCTATGTGTGGAAGAAAATTATGCACAGGGCTTGCAAGTTTCTTGGGCTGCAGTTGTGTAATATTTAAAACAATATTCCAGCAGTGACGGGTTCTGATCCCGTGCCAGAGTCTCAGTTGTGCGTCCTCAGACGCCTGCTGAGCCAATCAAATCAGGGCACATCCCCATGACTCTAGGATGTGTCAGAGACACACAGGGAGACTCTCTAGCTTGGTAAAATCAATGCTGGCAGGCCTAAAAACATTTTTTTTCAATCCCCATGGTCAAAGTCATTGCACGTGATGCAATTATTTATACGTATTCAAAATACAATTATGAAAGTAAAGATATACAGAGAGGAAGCTAACATGAGAAATTATGAGCAAATGTTCCATTTCTTTTGTATAAAATTTTTAATGCATCCCAAATGGATAAACCTATCTGATAACCCCAGCAAATATTTATCTTTACAAACATACAGTATGGGAAAAATGTAACTCTTGAATTGGATATTGTTTAATAAATTAAGCACATGAAATACATGTTTTAAATTAGCTTCTGGCAGTTTATTTAAGGTATCTCCTAGTGTTGACAAGTATTATAGCATTTATGGGTATTTGGAAGTTGGCTGTCAAGTTTAAGGATCATCTTCTAACTATTGTCCATCCCGCTCTCCACCTTGTTTCCCTCTATTTTTAACCTCGTCCTGTTTTCATCTAACCCCACCTATATGATCTCCTTCCCACTTTTAATTTAGTCATTTATGGGCAGATATGGTGTTTCTTCATTTAGGTGATATAAACCTGACTCAGAAACAAGAATTTTCTTTAATGAGATTATAATCTAGAAAGAGAGAAGAACATTATAATTACATAAATGTGCTATGGGAATTCAGAATTGAAAGCGATTATTCCCATCTGGCAACATCAAGGAGGGTTTCATGGAAGAAGTCACATTTGAGCTGGCTCTATGAATGAGCAGAGTTTGAGCATAAAGAGATAGGGAGAGGGAGGCCGAGCAAACAGAATAGACTCGGGTTTGGAAATGGAACATTTGAGGGCATTCCCTAGTATTAGGGAATTATTGGTTTGCCAAGGGATAAAATGAGAAAGAATAAATAAATAAAATTGGAAAGAGAGGGTAGGGTTAGGTTTTAGATGATCTTGAATGCTTAATAAATAACCAGAAATAATAAGAACCATGGAGTATCATCAAGTAGGAGACTGATGTGGTCAGACCAGACCTGTGGCCCAGGTAGAGCAATCAAGCATCAATCAGAAAAAGGCATGAAATATCAAAAGACTGAAAAAGAAGGGGAGTATCTGGAGGCTGTTGAAAATGTCCAGTTCTCTGGAGATGATATTCTTGGTTTTGACTCAGAGCTCTTTCTCTCTTCTCAGGGAGTGCTTTACCTTACACACGTTAACACTCAGAACTCCTTCTCTGACGCAAATGTTTTGTGTCTCTCCTTCAACATAATTCAGATCTTCAACGGCTTCAGTGTCATCAACCAGCCCATGTACTGAGATCCCCCCACCCCCAAGCCCCCACAGCCATGGACAGGTGCACATACCCAGTTTCCTTCTAGTCCTGTGGATGTCTACAAGAAAACAGGCCACTGTTTATTTTGTTAAAACATGATTTGAATCAGACCTACATTCTTTTTTGTTTCACTCTTTATAAATTACAAAGTTTTTCTCTCACCGCATCTTTCTTGTCCAATGCCCCTTCCTTCCTCTGCCTTTGAAACCCATGACGCATGCAGGTTACACAGAATGCCAGGTACAAATCAAAAGACCTCATTACTAAAGACAAGATCTGAGAGTCTGCTGTTCAATGCAGTGGAGTGTACACATTCAAATAACTCATTTTTATTTTTTTGGGGGGAAAGCAATATGAAATAACTCTTGAATTTCTTACTTTCATTCAAGATTTGATTCTAGTCAGAGTGTCCAATTCTGGATTTCTTGAAGAAAAAGTCATAACTATTCATCTTCATATTTCTAGTATCTTGCACAGGGACAGGTACATGGTAGGTACCCTCCAAACATTGGTTGAATGGATGAATGGATTATTGTTTTTCTGGAAATATTTTATAACACTACAAAATTGGCATTTTGTTGGACCGTTTGTACTTTGACCTTGGTCATACAGTCTTTCCAGTGATCTTCACTCCTCTGTTCTCCCCTTATTATCTCGAAACATGTATTCACTCCTTTCCTTGGCTTTTCTGTCTCTCTCAATTTCCCACTTCCCCTTTAGAGAGCATGATGAATATTAATTATGTTTTAATATACAAAAATAGCACCCTCATGGCCTTTGATTTTTCTTTGAGTTGTCCTCACTCTTTCCTGTGTCTCTTTTGATTTCCTATTATTTTTTTGTGAAGCTAGATCAATGAGCCCCCTTTTCTCATTTTATCTTCTCACTTCTTCCTTTTGCAAGTGCTTTTTCTTTCACTTTGCTTTAACTATTTTTTTCTCATTGTCTTCAAATTGTTTATGGTCATAACCATCGCTTTATACAGGTAGCATCTAAATGCAAATATTCTCCCACAAAAATTACAGAGTGGCAGGGGAAAATAATGCTTTGAAATAAACACTGTATATTCAGTTGGTTTCCAAATCAGCACCAGCTAAACAAATGCCTAATAGCAGTCCTTAGAGAGACAAGATTAGTATGTTTTGAAATCAGAAGTTATCTTTTCTCTTTCTCTAACTTCCCCTTCCTTTAAAAATATCATAAAGGATTCTTGCAAACAACAAAGAAGACTTTTGGCTGAAACTTTTGGCTTCTTATCACAGAGTGCATGTGTGTTGTTAGACAAACAGATACAGAAGTGGAATCTGGGAGGGGAAACAATTTGACTTGCAAGTAAGTCATTTCAAACTAAAGAAATGAAGACTTTTGTATGCTATCCAGTCCCTTTGTGATGGATGTGCCTTATGAAAATATTCCTAAAAGATTCAAAATCATGAGAATAATCAGCTGCACTTTGTTAAGGTGAACTTCTGGGTAGTTTATGATGGAGCCAGTGTTGAGAGAAGTAAGGCAGGAAGTCTGCCTGTGGAAAGAACACAGGTTTAGACACACCATACACATCTGAATTCCCATTTTGGCCTTAATAGCCATGTGGCTTTGGGCAAGATGTAACCTGTTTGAGCCCCAGTTTACTTGTCTGGAAGATGAGTGTTTATAATTAAACCTCTAAGGGTTATAGAAGAGTGAAATGAAGGAAAATGAAGTTTATAATTAACCTCAAGGGTTATAGAAGAGTGAAATGAAGCATTGTCTATAAAGGGCTTATAAGGGTATCTAACATTCTCAGGTGCAGTAACTTATAACAATTGCAGACTTACTATTACTACTAATAATATACATATAATAATTCTACATAAATACTCTTCTTGAATATACACACTGTGATCATTCTCACATTCTTGCCTTTGAACATGTTGCTCTTTCTTAAAATACGCTCCTTCCAGTTCATCATTTAACATAGAGAACTTGTATTCATCCTTCAAAACCCATCTGTTCAGACATCATCTCTTCAGGAATTTTGCTCTGACCTTCTTGAGGAGAACTGATTACTTCATTCATTGAGTCATTCAACCAGTATTTACCCAGTATCTTCTACATGTCAGGTACTGATCTAGGAACCGTAGAAATGGTTGTGAACAAAACATTAAAAAAAAAAAAAACCTTTGCATCTTGGAGCTTATATTCCAATAGAGGATATGAACCATAATCAAAATTAAGCAAAATATATAGAATGAAAGATGGTCATCAGAAAGCAGGAAAGAGATTACAGGATGCTAAGGCTGGGGAGAGGAGTAGTTTCAATTTAAACAGGTTGATCAGCAAAGGTATTTGAGCAAAGCTGTGAAGGAGAAAAAAGACTGAACCACTGAGAAACTAGGGGAAGAGTGTTCCAGGCAGAGGAACAGTAAATGCAAAGTCTCTGGAGAGACTTATGTTATCTCTGTGCCATATCTACTTCTATTAGGACATTTATAAAAATATTTTATAATTATCAATTATTACAATTTAGAATAAAACATTTTATATTAGATAAGGTGTATATATTTTAAATTTTGTATTTGAGGGTGAAGACTATGAATGCAGGGATTGTGTCTTATGTATCTCTGTATTCTTGTTAGTTACTGCGGTCTTTAACAGGTGTTCAAACATGTTCATTCTAATGAAATTTAACAATGATGTTAATCCTCCTAGACAGAGTGGGTGCAGAGTTTCAATTGCTAAAATAATTGGTCAGGCCAGGAAGTTTTAGCATGGGGTAGTATTCTGCTGTTGGTTACTAAGCAGCGGGCTTGTCTCTTGCATTTCTTTCTTTCTTTTGTGAAATAGCTTCCATGGATGTTACTCTCTGATCAGAAGAAAGGTATTTGGAATGTTGTGGCAGCAACAGGCACTATACAGTAGCATAAGCAATTGGTAGGTTTCAGCCTTTTGTAGCAGCTCTCACTAGCTTTGTTACTTGCAGCAATTAAATTGGAGCCCTGGCAAAAATAACATCAACAACAACAAACAGCTAAAACTAATGTAACATTGTGTATCAACTATACTTCAATTAAAAAAAAAAAAGAAAAGAAAAGAAAAAAAGAAATTGAGCCATAGCATCTTAAGGATGAAAGGGACCTAGTAGCAGCTGGTTCAGGTGTCATGAATTCTTATGCCTACAGAACCAGGTAGGTGACATTTAGACGCTTTGTCTAAATAATGCAACTGTAACTCAGATCCAGCCATTTGGTCTCATGCTCAAATGAAGATTGAGTATCTGCAAGATGTTCTGAAGCGGCTGTAAATTTACATGTTGTGAAAATCTCTTGATTCTTCAATGTTGGCAACCTACTTAATTTTTTTTAAACAAAAAATATGCCAAAACAAAATGCCAAACAAAATATGCTTGTGTCCCGAATTCTGTCATTTCCAAGTCTCATATTTTGTTACCCACCCCGCCATTTCATTGGTGGAGAAAATGAGATCTAGAAAAACCAACGGCTTTGCCCAATCACAGAACTAGGGCAGAGGCAGAGGCAGACCTCGAAGCTCCAAAAATCCAGACCACGGTGGACATGATTTCATATCCTCAAATGCAGAGCATGTCTACTTGCTTTAAAATAAACATGCAGCTCTGATATTCAAATGCACTCACAAATATCACATATCCTTTTGCTTTCAGTTTGTTTGAAGGCTTAGTGTAGAAACAGCTTCTGTTACATCAAAGATCAAAACATCAGGGTTTGGAACATTGTGTGCTCATTAGAGTTAGTGTCAAATGTATCTCCCAGGCTCACATCTACCTGTCGTTCAAGGGAAAACGTCTCATCAACTATTTATGGAAGACCCCAGGGGCTTCCTCTTGAGAGATCCTGAACATGTAATTTTCACCACTAAGAGGCAACTGCCACATTTCCTCCACTTCTGCCTCTGCTCGCAAACAGACTTTTAATAGTCACTGGTATTAACTTTGCTGTGGGTTACACCTACCAAATTCGTGATTCTTAAATTGGCCTCCCTTAAGTAAAACGAGTGCCTTTACACTAACAGCACCCTATGGAAAAGGAGGGAATCCAGCCCCTACTCACACAATCCCTACCATGTCATTTTTTTGTGAGGGTAATCCCATGGAAATCTTTGTTGCCTTCCCAACGTTCCAGAAAACTCAGTGTGTGTGCGTATTTGTGTGTGTGCATGCATGCATGTGCGTGTAACACATCTTTCCGTTTTAATTTACAGACTAACTTGTTTTCAAAAGATATTTGATGATTTGAGAAAATCATAATGATGCAATACCAAATACTGAACATTTTTTCAATAATTTCAGTTTTCATAATTTGAAAACATTTATTAGCAGTTAATTGTTTAATTAATTTGATATATTAATTGAATTATGTATTTCTTGGCCCATTTTTAAAAAGTTAGGTTTATTGAAATATAATTTACATTATTAAAATTTACCCTGTTAAAGTGAACATTTTGATGTGTTTTGATAAAGGCTAGCTAATCCTGGAACCGCAATCATAATCAAGATACAGAACAATTTTTCCCCCAAAAATATTCTCGTGAATCCTTTTGTAGTTTATTGACTCCTCTCACCTCAGTCCCTGGCAACCAGTGGTATGTTTCTTATTTCTATAGTCTTGTCTTTTCTAGAATGTCAGATAAATGGACTCCTGCAGTATGTAGTCTTTTATAGATGACTTTTCTTATATAGCAGAGTATTTTAGAGATTCATCCACAATGTTGCATTATTCCTAGTTATGCTCCTTTTTACTGTTGAGTAGTATTTCATTGTATCAACATAACCACAATTTATTTATCCATTTACCAGTTAATAGAAAGTCAAGTTGTTTCCAGTATTTTGGCTCTTATGAATATCATTATTATGCACATTTGCATGCAGGTCTTTGTGTGGGCATGTGTTTTCACATCTCTTGGAGTAAAATTGCTGGGTTATATATGATAAATGTATGTTTAACTTATAAGAAATGGCCATAATCCTTGCAAAGTGGCTGTACCATTTTACATTCCCACCAACACTGTATGTGACCTAGAATTGCTTCACACATTTACCCCCTTTTGATAGTATTAGCCTTTTTTAATTTTAGATATTTGTGATGGTTGATTTTATGTGTCATATTGATTGATTGGGCCACTGTGCCCTGCTATGGGGTCAAACATTATTCTGGGTGTTTCTGTGAGTGTGTTTTGAATGAGATTTACATTTAAATTGAGGGACCTTAAATAAAACAGTTTGTCTTCTGAAATATGAGTGGGCCTCATTCAATCAAGTGAAGGCTGGGATAGAACGAAAGACTGACCTCCACTGAGCGATAGGGAATTCTTCCAGCAGACTTTCTTAATCTGCAACATGAGTTCTTGATTTTTCAGCCGACTGCTTTTGAACTCAACTGTAACTGCTTGCTGAATCTCCAGGCTAATAACCTCCCCATCACATTTTGGATTTGCCAAACCTCCACAATCATAACAGCCAATTCGTCAAAATAAATTGTTATGTATGTACGTACATCCTACTGGTTCTGTTTGTCTGGAGAACCCTGACTGATACAATGTTCTAGTAGGTTTATAATGATTTCAAATTCTGGTCTTAGTTTGCATTTCTAATGACTTCTGGTGATGTTGATGTGCTCATGGTTATTTGTATATCATCTTTTGCAAAGTGTCTGTTCAAATATTTACCCAGGTGTTTTGTTTTGTTGTTTTTTTTAAAATCTGGTGGGGGGCAGGATTGTTTGTCTTTTCATTATTAAATTGTAAGAATTCTTTACATATTCTGGATACAAGTCCTTTATATTACATGTGACTTCCAGTCATTTTCTCCCTGTGAGTGCTTGTATTTTCATTTTCTTAATAATGTCTTTAGGAGAGCAGAAATTTTAAATTTTGATGAGGCCCAGTATATCAATTTTCTTTCATGGCTCATATTTGGGTCTTATTTAAGAAATTGTTACCTATTCTGCAACCTTGCTAAACTCATCAGTTAGTTTTAGTAACTTTAAAATATCTTAATATTTTCTATATATGTGATTTTGTTGTCTGCAAGTGACGATAGTTTAAAAATTCTTTTAATATTTAAGTAATTATATAAGTCTGACACTATTAGGTATATCGATATGCATAACCTTTGTACTTATGTTCCTTATCAGGTCAAATACCCTTGTATTCTTAGATCACTGTGAGTTTTTATCATGATGGATGCTAGATTTTGTCGAGTGCTTTTTCTGCATTTATTAAGATGATTATATGGTGTTTCTCGTTGTCTTTTGATAAAATGGTTTACATTGATTACTTTTCAAATGTTGAACCAAACTTGTACTCTTAGGATAAACCTCACTCACTTGTTCATGATGTATTATCTTTTTATGTATTGCTGGAGTTGATTGTTAATTTTTTGTTAATGATGGTTGTGTGTATATCCATAAGATATATTGGTTTGTAATTTTTTTTCTTGAATTATCTTTATCTGCTTTTGGTATTAGGGTAATATTAACTTTATTTAAAGATTTATTTATTTATTTATTTATTTATTTATTTATTTATTGAGAGCATGCATGTGTGAGAGAGGGAGAGAGAGAGAGAGAGAGAGTTTGGGGGGGAGGAGCAGAGGGAGAGGGAGTGAGAGAATCTCAAGCAGACTCCCTGCTGAGTGCAGAGGTGACCCGGGGCTAGATCTCATGACTCCGAGATCATGACCTGAGCTGAAATCAAGAGTCTGATGCTTAACCAACTGAATCACCCGGGTGCCCCAAGGGTCATATTAACTTTATAATATGAGTTGGAAAAGTGTTCCGATTCCAGGAAGGGTTTGTATCAAATTTGTATTATTTTTACTTAAATATTGGTAGATTGCATCAATGAAACCATATAGGTGGGGAACCCCCCACCCTCTTTATACCTGTGTTTGTTTAAAGGTTTTTAATTGTAAATTTCATTTCTTTAATAGATATAGGGCTTTTTGTGTCATCTATTTCCTCTTGAATAAACTTTGGTCATTTGTATCTTTCAAGGAATTTGTTCATCACATCCAAGTTGTGAATGCACGATTGTTATAATATTCTCGTTACCCTGTTAATGTCTGTAGAATCAATAGTAATGTTCTTTTATTGGAAATTTGTATTTTCTTTCTTTCTCTTTTTTTTAAGATTTATTTATTCATTTTAGAGAGAGAGAGAGAGCACAAGGAGAAGTGGCAGAGGGAGAGAGAGAGAATCTTAAGCAGACTCCATGCTGAATGTGGATCTCACGACCCTGAGATCAGGACCTGAGTGGAAACCAAGAGTCGGATGCTCAACTGACTGTCCCACTCAGGCACCCCTCTCTTTTCCTTTTTGAAAAAAATGTATTGGTATAGTTAGAGGTTTATTAACTGCATTAAACTTTTTTTAAAAAACAGCTTTTGGTTTTATTGATTTTTCTCTATTATTTTTCTCTTTCCTATTTCACCAATATATTAATACTCTTATCTATATTATTTCCTTCCTTCCTTTTACTTTGGATTTAATTTGCTTTGCTTTTCTTACTTTCTTAACGTAGAAAATTGCAGTATTGATTGGAAATTTTTCTTCTTTTCTAATATAAATCTAATTTCTAAATATAAATCTAATTTCATGCTGCAAAATTCTCTTTGAGCACTGTTTTAGATGCATTCCTACAAAATTTGATATGTGCTTTTACTTTCATTTAGTTAAAAATATTTTCTAAAGTTCACTGTGGTTTCTTCTTTGACCCATGTGTTATTAGAAGTGTGTTATTTATTTTCTAACCATTTGGAGACTTTTCTTGTATTTTTCTAGTATTGATTTTTAGTTAATCCCATGTTGTCAGAGAACACTTTTTTTTCCAGAGAACACTTTTTTTTTTAATGATTTAAGTTCATTTATATTTATTGAGATTTGTTTCATTTTTCGGAATATGGTCTATCTGAATGTCTATGGAATATCTATTTACAGTGGAAAAGAATGTGTTTTCTCCTGTTATTGAGTAGTATGTCCTATAAACATCAATTAGTTCAAGTAATTTCATAGTATGGTTCACATCTTTTATACCTTTACTGATTCTTTGTCTACTTGTTCTTTTAGATACTGAGAGAGAATTGTTGAAATTTCCAAACACAATGGTTCAATTGTCTATTTTTTCTTTCAAATCTGTTTTGCTTTATGTATGCTAAGCTCTCAATATATTTTGTATTACTATTCTTTAATATAATTCTTTGCATAAGACTACTATAGTAAGTACTATTATTTTCTATACTCTGCAGATAAGAAAACATATGGATAGAAAGGTTTAATAATTTGCCAAAATGACATATAGCATGTAAGTGGTCTAGCTGGGATTTGAACTTAGGCACTCTGACTTCAGAACTTATTTGTATGGTAAATTATGAAGTAAAGTTAGAAAGTTAAATAACTATGTCATAATTATTTAAAAGAGAGCAAGACAGAACTAGGAAGCCAATATTGGATATTACTCTGTGATAGATAATGGGTGATTTATTTCTTTATTTTACAGTTGTGTATTTTATATGCTTTCTACAGTGAACATATATAACTGTTACAAAAATAAAAATGTAACTAAGTCTTTATTTTATTTGTTTTTATTCCATAGAATCATTAAAAAGGAGGCAAGTGTTGGTACCTGGCAAGTGTCCAGCAATGATAAGCTATTGTTATTACTATTATCTTTATTATTGTTATATTTTGTATATTCTTATTGTGGGGGTGGGGAGGGGAGAGGGGCTCCATTTGCTAAATAAGGTCGGTGAATTCTGGGGAGGCAATCTCATAGCTCTTCGGTGGAATTTCGTGTTTTTCTCCTTTTCAGTAAATTTTATTGTTTTGTCTTTTTCTTGTGCATTCTCTAAGATCTCAAGTTTTCTTCTATAACACTCATTCTGTTTTCTACTATATCAACTGTACTGTTTATTCATTTCAGTGCCAGAATTTGACTCTGCAATTAACTCCAACTTTCTCTCTCCCCAAATTTTCTTTCCCACCTCTCTCCCCTTCTCATCCCATCGGTCTCTTCAACACAATCTGTTCTTTCTTTTGGCTTTCTGATTTGGTCGCATTCAGGCTGCACTGTTTGTATCCTCCTTCGAATAGAAACCATTTATAAAACATTTTTCTGGTTATTATAGTAAATATTTTTTAGAGATTTTTTTTTTTTTTTTTGTGCTCTTAAGCTGAATTTTTTTTTCCTAATTCCAAAATCCCCCACCTCCATGAACTCATGATTTCATGTTAGGTTTCTTTTTTTTTTTTTTTTAGATTTATTTATTTATTTATTTATTTGACAGAGAGATAGAGAGCACAAGTAAGCAGAGAGGCAGGCAGACGGAGAGGGAGAAGCAGACTCTCCACTGTGCAGGGAGTCCGATGTGGGACTCGATCCCAGGACCCCGGGATCATGACCCGAGCCGAAGGCAGCCGCTTAACCGACTGAGCCACCCAGGCGCCCCTCATGTTAGGTTTCTTGTCATCTGATGAAAAGAGACCTCTTCAAGCCAGATACATAGCTGGTGCCGTCATGTCCTTCACTGCTCCATCTCTGGGGCAGGCTGATAGCTTCCTCCTGCGAGCATCTGGGGTTCTACCCCTGACGGCTTCTCTGGCATGCTTGGGTACAGGATAGAAATGCAGAAGAGTTGGCATCCCTGGGAGCTGTCCTCACAGTGATAGCCCAATGGGGAATAGAGGTTGCCCAGTGTCTTAACCTCTCTGTGGGGACAACTTCAAAGCATGTCTTAAGTGCTCTCCCAGAGGTCTGCAGTGGGTCTGAGCACCTGTTTCTCACAGCAAACTTGTGGGTTAATGCACTTTTATTGGCTTCCTTCCCTTCTGTTTATTACTTCCTCACTCCCTGATCAAAGTTTCCTGGGATGTCCTCCCATATAACCTACTTGCACTCCACCGTTGTCTCGAGCTCTTCTTCTAGGGGCTCTCATCCTAAGTCATTTGTCAACAAATCAGGTGAATGATTTCCTCTTGGGTGCTGATTAGATCATTGTTTTGGATTTAGAGCTAGCAAGAAAGGGATATACATTGTTTGCAATTTTAAACAGATTTTCATTTGGCTCTCCTTTGGCCTGAGATGGGCTCATCCCCAATTACAACTCCCTGCTGTGAACAGATAAAAGGCAGAAAAGCTGTAATCACCAACACATTCTGTTTTCCAGGTTTTTCCCACTTTTGCCTCACTCACAGTCCTTTACTTGGAGGGCTTATAAGTTGTAGGGTGCTGTGCCATTCATCTTCATGTTGCCTTTCGGTTATTTTCTGAAACTCTCTATCTAGGACTAGATGCAGAACAAGAGGCGTTCACAATGTTTAAGTGGAAACAGCACTCTATCCAAAGGGGCAGTATCCATACAGAAGATGTTCTGAGACCCAGTTTTCTTACACATTAAATTCTTTAATAAAAGTGCTATGTTCCACAGGTATTATGGTCAAGAAAAAAACCCAACCATCTCTGTCCTCAGGAAATGCACAATCTACTCTTTCTCAGCATATAGTCCATAGACCAGCTGCATCAGAATGACTTGGAAAACAGATTCCCAGACCTACTAATTCATAGTTTCAGAAACCCAGCTACTTATGAGTTCTAAAGTTTGTAAGTGACTGATCTAGTGGCTAGTGTAGACTTTTTATTTCTTAATTTAAGAGAAACTCAGAGAAAGAGAAAAATTATCTTCTAAGCAAATGACTTTTTAATCCACTGTCCATTGATGTTAATTTAAGTAATTAAATTAAGTATTTTAATTAAGAAAGAGCAATAATCTCCATTGTCACCCCATCTCCTTTGAAAAGACCATTTGTGTAGTGGGTTTTCCTTTAGTGTATTTTTGCTGCAGTATATTCTCATGTGTCTTCTAAAAATGGTATGTGCAAAGCATTTTCTGATTCCTTGCTTGAAAATATTTTACTTCTAAATTTTATACATAATTTGTCTGGGTATAATAATCTGGGTTGAAAATAATTTTTCCTTAGTATATTTATGGCACTATTCTATTGCCTTCTCACCTCTGGAATTGCTAGGAAAATGCCAGCATGATGTTGCTTATTTTGGGGTGATCAGTTTGTCTTTCTAGAAGCTTTTAGGAATTTTCTCTTATCTTGGGGAGTCTTAATTTTTACAATGATGTTTGGTATGGTTTTCTTTTTATTCATTGTGCTGGAACTCATCTGGCCTTTTAAGCTTAATGCCATATACCTTTTTGTGTCTCCAGGGAGTTGGCTGTTTATTGCTCCAATAATTTATCTATTTTTGTCTTTTTTGAGAATCATATTATTTTGGATGTTGGAACATCTCTATTGATATTCTAGATGTCAAATCTTTTCTTACATATTTTCTCTCTTATCCTTTTTTTCTCTATATATTCTGGGAAATTTCAGAATTTTACTGGCCATTCTTTATACAGAATTTTTCTTTTTTAGCCTTTTCTTTTTCATGCTGCTGCTTTGGAAACTCTTGATGGTTAATGTATTTTTTTTTTTAAAGCCCTGTTAATCATTGTGCACTTATTTTTCATCTATTGTATAGTTTGTATTCCCATTGACTTTATTCATAGTATTAATGCTTCCAAGTGTCTAGCAATATGTTGACTTTAGTTTTAAACTTTGGTAATGTTGTGAGACTCTTCTGTATCTCCATTTGGGCAATTTTGTGGAAAACTTGGAGTGGCTCTATGAGGAGCCACTAGTCATATGCCATTTAAAACCAGAATTAGATCCTCTGTTTCTCAAATTAAGTTTACAAACTTACCTCTTAAGTTCATAAACTATGTAATAACATTGGCAGTGTATCAATTCCTCCCAACTTGCGTTAAGTACTCCCCCAGTGGTAATTTCCTGGTACGCATATTGGCGCTAATTGAAAAAAAAAAAAAAAATCTGCCTAACAAATGTAATGGGCTGGTACTTCTAGGCTATTATTTGCACATCTTGGGGGGTATTTTAAGGCAGAGGCTTAAAGCCAAGTGGTTTTAATCACCTGAAAAGCAAGTTACTCTGGTGTAATTTATTAAGTGTGTATATGTGTGTATTTTAATCTGTTTTTGTCCACTGGAATCCTTAAATAGAAGAGAAACCATCCGAGACAGGTATTTTCAGGCTGGAATACCATGGCGCACATCTGCCTAATAAAGTTGTTGTTGAAGCCCTTCCTGTTGACTTTTAACCTCAGGGTCTATGTAAAGCCCCTCATTCATTAAGCAGTTGATTCCATTAGCAGCAGGCTGTGTCTGGGATCCTGGGGACCCTGCACCTGGCCTGCTTTATTCCTGACAAATCATCTGATTTTATTGATAGCCACCTGGAAAATTACATTTGGGGCAGGGGGTTAAGACACACAGCTTAGAACCCACTCCTGAAAAGGAGCAGCAAGAAACAACCCACCCTGGTCACCTCTGCAGCCAGTCCATAAAAATAGGCATTTTTAAAGGAGTGACTCAATAATTACTTTGCCAAGTTCACGCTGCTATTTCTTTCTCTAAGGGGTATTTTAAATGAGGCAAGTTTCTCTTCCAGTTCGCATTGCGGAGGGGGCAAGGACAGCTCCCAGCCTATCATCAAAAGCCTTCAGCAGCCCTGTTACCAGAGTCTTCTTCTGTCCCCCAGGCCTCACATGGTGCTTGCGGGGCGGTGCCTCGCAGTTCGGGAATAGCAATGCTTCTGACCCCATAGCAAGTCTTCTTTCTGGCTGCCACATTAGATCAGAAACTGTGTGGGATTATCCCTTCAGGAGGCAGTTCTCCTTTTTCAGTTGTTAGCAGGTGTTGCTGAACAGATTCGCACTCTCTGGGGAGATGGGAAGCGCGTCGGTGTCGGAGGAAGAGATTTGCTTTGGGTTAACGGTGAGGATGCCACACTACACACACTTCATGCAGTTCCCAGAATTTCATCCAGTGCTCAAAAGCAGCAGAGGCAAAATTGGAGAAGAGTGTTTCACTTTTGGGGAAGAAGGAGCAGAAACCTCCTAATTACTACAGGAAAAGGAAGAGGTTTCGTCAATTATTTTTCAAGAAGATGGAAAGCTTGAGGGCACTCCCTGAAGTTGAGTCAGGAAACTTATTTTGAAAGAAACAAAGAAAAAAAGAAAGAAAAGACTGCACATAGTCTTAGAAATGAAACCATCTGTGACCCTGTTTCTTCAGATTTGAAAAATATGGAGCTTGAGGTTTCTGTGGCTTTTCTAGCACCTTAGGTTTTATGAGCTCAAGTTCTCAAAAGAGCCATTCTCTATAGAAATGCACAGTTGCATATATCTGATCATCACTAATTGGAGGGGAGGGTGACTTAATGAAAAATTAGAATGGTTAAATAAGATAAAAAAATAATAGCTGTTGTATAGATTACGCAGCCCTCCTACGTTCAAGAGCAAGCCATTCCTCAAACCAGACCAGCTGAAGTACTGCAAAGCAGATCTCCCTGGGAAGCCTGTTTTAACAGAGAACTTAAAAAACATTTATAATTCACATGGCAATTAGCAAATATAAATGGTATGATGATTTTTTGCATGGCATGGCGTCTTGGAAAGAGTGTGGAGTAGGGGAAATGATACTTTCTTTGGAGTGAATGGACCTGGGTTTAGATTCTTTTCACGCTGCCTATTAATTATGAGATTTTGAGCCATTTAATGGTGCTTAAAGTCATAGTTATTTATATCTCACTTTGACAAAAATACAACTGCATTACAGAGTTGTTAACAGGAGTAAATGAAAAAAAATGCATACACAATGGCCGAAACTAAAAAAATGTATGTCAGATTTTCACTGCATTTAGAATAAAATCTAAACTCCTTGCCAGGACCTCCAGGACCCTATAGGCTCCGTCTCTTGCCCCCCTCTTTGTCTCTGTCTCATCTACTCACCCTTTGCTCCGCTCCATGCCCTCGTGGCTTGACTGATTCCCACTATGTATATCTATCAAATGTCAGCATCAGTGATATCTTCTTATAGAGATTGAGATATTGTGATTTACAAGAAATATGTATTTGGTCATATAGATGATCCAAATGTATTACTCACACAAATTTGGCCATAGTCCATAGTTCCTGGCCCACCACTCCCCAAACCCTTGGAATTTCCTATGGTAAGAGAGCTAAGTGTGCCTCCTCTTATGCGAATGAAGTGATTATTGGACCACCTAAGGATGGGGGCTGTTTGCCAGGAGAATCAACTATGTGATTAGAGGGTTTGACCTTTCAATCCCACCCCAGACCCCTGGGGAGATGAGTGGGGCTGGAGGTAGAATCAATTGCTGGTGGCCAGCGATTTAATCAATCATGCCTACGTAATGAAGCCTCTGTAAAAGCTCAAAAGAAGAGAGTTCAGAGAGTTTCTGGATTGGTGAACACGTGGAGATTTGAGGACAGAGGTGCGCTCTGAGAGGGCATGGAAGCTCCATGCCCTTTGCCCATACATTGCCCTACACATCTCTTCCATCTGGCTGTGCCTGAGTTACGTCATTCTTTAATAAACCAGTGATCTAGTAAGTGAAACATTTCTCTGTGTTCTGTGAGCTGCTCTAGAAAATTAATTGAACCTGAGGAGGGGGTCATGGGAACCTCCAATTTATAGCCAGTCAGTCCCAAGTACAGGAAACATATGACTGGTATCTGAGGTCCAAGGAGGGGTCCACTGGAGCCTCCAGTCTATAGCTTATCGTTCAGACACACAGGTGATAACCTGGGCTTGTGACTGGCATCTGAAGGGGGTGGAGGGCAGTCTTGTAGGATTGAACACTTAACCTGTGGGATCTGATGCCATCTCCTATAGTGTCAGAACTGAGTTGGATTGTAGAACACCCACTAGGTATCTGAGCATTGCTTGTTGGTGTAGGGGAAACTTCACACACACATATTGAGATCGGGGACCAGAACCTGAATTAGATACCTCCCCTTGCCACCTTTCTCTACGTAATATAGTGTCCACCAGCACTACCTCATTCATTCATTCATTTAGCAATGGTTATTGAGCTCCTGCTGCTATGTGCCAGGCGTTGTTCTAATAGCTAAGAATACAGTACTAAACAGCCCCCAGTAGGTCCTTGCTTTCATGGAACTCCCATTCTCATGGGGGAATACAAATCATAAACGAGTAAATAGCAGGATGATAGTAAAAAGAGCTATTGAGAAAAAAGTCATTAAAACAGAAGGAAGGGTTGTATGGGGCTGGTGTAGTTGGGTAGACTATGTCTCCAACGAGGAGGTGATTTTGAGTTGACACCCCAGCTCAAGCCAGAATCTTGTAGCAAAAAAAAGGACATAAGTTCCTGTAAATAGAAGGGTTTCCCATCCTGCTGTATGTTAAAGGAGCAGGAGGTTTTGTGACTAAAATAAGCCTGGATGAAAATGTACTTCTGCAAAACAAACTTGAGCTGTCACATCACTCTTTCCCACTGAGTTTCTTGACTTTAGGTGGGCAATAAAACTTCCCCAGGAAACCATCCTGACTGCTGGGAGAGAGGGCCTATAATTGGGTCCAAATTTATGAGGTGTTACTCTATACCATTTCAAAAGGGGCACTTTTGAAATCACAGAGTTGGATGTGTGGCTGTTCTTTATCACCATGGAGAAAGCTGCACTTTTCCCCTGCTCCTCTTCTCTTAGATATCCATGTCTCCAAACCAACCATTACATGGCCAGCAGCAGGGTCCTCCTAACTGAGTGTACGGATGGGCTGTCTATGTGGTCTGAGGCTGCTACCACTATTCTAGGTTCATTAGGCATCTCTTCAATTGGAGCCATCCCAATTCTGATGCCTTCAGGCCAGTGGGTCTGTCCACTGTGGCTATTTCTCCCTCTTTCCCCTCATTGCTTGAATATGTCTTCAGGGAGTTCCTTCTCTTCTCAGTGTGGTGCTAGGAGAATGTTTTTCTGGAGTCCTTACTTGAAGAGAATTATGAACCACTGGGAAAAAGCTCTTCTGTTGATTAGGCTTTTTTTCTCCATTTGGGGGAAATCAAATGACTGAAATATAAATTTGATTTGAACAGTTCTTAAATATCTTTTTTTCAACATTGACAGGAATTTTGCCTTTGCATTTTGATTTTGCACATTTAAAAAGTGAACCAGAAAGACTCTTAACCACTAAAAGTAGAAATTGCAAGAAGCAATCTAAATACAAACCAGTAGAAATGATTATGATAAAATGTCTTTTGCATGTCTGATCTATAAACACATTTAATAGCCTACTCAGAGGATGATGGTATTATTATTGCAAGAACATATTCATGGAAAGTGAGTCCCAAATTTAATTTTTAACCATCCCAAAGATTTGAAAAGGCTGGAAAATATGGTTTTAAAAATTGCAACACTCACATAGACCTGTATTATATATATATATTTAGAGAAATTTGGAGAAAACGGAGACAGAGGAAGGTATTTATACTTTTGCTCAGGGGCTGGACATGCATCAATCTAAGGAAATACTCAATTTCATAAAAAGTGTAACGGGGTTGCTCCATATTAGTGGTGGGTTTCAAAGCTGTTCTGTCTAGTCCCACAGTGTTCAGGAATATGAGAGTTTTTTTTTCCTGTGTCATCGTTCCTGAAGTTTTCTAAGTTCACTCATCCTCTGAGTGGTCTATTGGATGGGTTCTTTTTCACATGAGCTGGCTTGCAGAGAGCCCTGTGTAAGTGTCAAAGCAAAGCAACATCACCCCAGATGCGGTGATCACCATGAAATGGACTCCAGAGATGGAACTGTCTTGTCTTAAAGGAAACTGGAGGAATAACTAGCTGATGACTCAGAATGCAGCCAGTTCCTTTGAACTGTTGTCTAATTCTCTGCAGAAAGCCCTCTGTTTTCCAGTGTCATCTTTTCCTGCCTGGGAGGCTCCTCTTTTCTATTCTTCTCTACTGTACAATATCTTAATATCGAGACAGTAGGAGTGAGGGAAATTAGCTCTGCTAGAACACTTGGAAATCTTTTATCTCTCTCACACAGGCACAGACTGAACTTCATAGCAGAGTTTCTGGTCTTTGTTTCTGATTCTAAACTGTGGGACTCACATTGAGCTCTTGAGGTTCAGTGGCTGGAGCTAAACAGAAAGAGGCCCAACTGAGTCTCCAGCTGAATGTAGGTGTCACCAGGCACAGACCAGACCTTTTGGCACAGACCCGAAAAAACGCCCAAATGACGCCTGACTCTCAGCAATTTGGGGTGGTTTATTATTCGGAAAGGGCTGTCTGACAGATATCTTCTCTTAGGATTTCTATGTTAGTTTGTTTATAAACCCAATGCCCCCAAAAGTGGGATGCTTATTGCTGGATGCATCAAAGGATATTGGTACATCGAACTACAAAGTTCAAGCCAAAGGCAAAAAGGGGAAGGGAAGGATATTCCTGGAATGGCTATAGCCCAATTTCTGCTTTCCTAAGAACTTGACAGTCACCACCCTACAAATTTGGGTGGAGAGAAGATTTGGAGCTGCTTATGTTAAGAATGTTCTAATGAATCCCATGGTGGTAGTAGCTTGAGTTTTGGAAAATTTAAATTAATAATTACAAATGAAAGTCTTCTTACCTATGATGTTTATACAAATTGCAGGCTCCCGAATGATACTAGGCAAAAATTGCTCTTCTGTGGGAAAATAGGAAGAGACAATTCGGGATCTATAGCCAGGGGCTTACATACAAAAGTAGTGAATTAGATTCATTTGTCTCAGTCTATTTAGCCACACTTCTGATGGTAATATTGCTATTTGATACGTCATTTCTCTTCTTTAAAATTCTAAACTGTCACCTTTAAAACCTGACTATTTATTATTACATGTCATCCTTCAAGTCCAGAACAATCACAAAAGGAGACATATGAGATATTCTTTTAATGCCAGGATTTATTATAAATCACAATTTCTTCTTTTCTCTGAAAAAAAGAAAGGGGCGGAAGACAAAGATGACAGGGGGCCCCTGTGCTTAGTTACTTATGATTTGAGACTAGAGTTAATAGCATGAAATATATTCATGCAGTGAACTTCTGCAAATGTGAAATTTCTGTGCTTCACGATCGAAATTCATTACCAATGGAAAGGTTTAAAACCAGAGAAAATGGGGAAAACTGCTTGAAAACATAACAGGCTTGAAAAACAAGAGAAACAGGAGATAAAACTAAAGAGAATGATTTGGCATTAAGACTGTTTAGTAAGATTTTATATGTATGTACCTATATAAAATCTTCACAGATGATCATGAATGTATGGAAGAAACTCTGATAGGGAAACTTAAAGGCTGAAATTGTACACATATCCAAACAGGATAATGGCAGCATTCATGGAAGAAAAAGACTATATAGGTTCAAATTTATGTTGGACCTAGCCATAGCACCTTTTTCCTTCTGCAAATGTCACTACATAAATAAAAAAAATCTTGGTTCAAATTCATATCGCTACAATTCTGACATGGAAACTAGTAAAACAAAACACCTTTTTGCCTTGGAGTAATTCTGCAAGTGATCTAAATTAAAGAAATGAGGTACAATTGAAAAAGGGCAATTTTGTGACTTTTAAATTCACGGCAATGAGAGTCAGGCTAGCATCTGTCAACCCTTGGCCTCCTTTCATTTAAAGATATTAATGTGTTTGGACTGTGTCACATGCTCATTCATTCACTCAGATGTTTACTCCATATATTCCGATTGTCCCTGTCCTTGTGGAGCAAACAATCTAATGGAGGTGATGGACATGAGTTAGACGTCAGAATGGTGGTAATACTGTGAGCAGAGGAGCATAGCTGGGCAAGATTATAGTAGGACTTGGCTTGAGAAATCAAGGAAGTCTTCCCCAAAGAAACGGTTTCCTCCAGGAAAAGAGGGGTTAATTACTGCAGGGGAGGTGTGGGCAAAGGGGTGAGACTCTCAGGATCAGAGAACGTCACTTACAAAAGCTGGTCCTGGGAGAAGAGGGAGGAGTTCTGCAGATGATGCATTAAAAGGAGAGTGTGGTTGCCACGCGGGTGTTCACTAGGATCATAAAGTCATAAAATGTTAAGGCTGGAAGGGCACTAGTGATGCTCTAGTTCAATCTCTTCATTTTACAGGTGAGGAAACAGACTCAGAGGGGTTAAGTGACTTGGCCAAGGTGACACTGCTAATGAGTGGTGGAGCTGGGATCAGAGCCCAGGGCTCCTAATTACCCTTTTAATGCTTTCCCACCACACCATGCTGATTCTTTGTATCTGTGTTAATGAGTAGATCAAGATGCTGTGAAATTAGCATAATAATTATTTGTATATAAATACTGCATTTAAAATGCTGCTATATAACAGAGCTTATCCTTCACAACCCACATCTGCAAACTGTCAATGGATTAGTCTTAAAGAAGTAAATGATAATTGGCTTTTTTATCATAAAAGGGTGCAGATTGAAACCCAAGCTCAAGACTTGTATGAGTTAACACAAATCCTCTATTAAAGGATTCTGAATTAATGACATTTTACTATATATTGATCTATTACTTTATCCAATAACTGTAGTGCTGGGTGGTAGGCATTGTGCTGGGACTAAGGTGGTCCCATTTTAGTGAACAGGATACAGTTACTTCTTTCAAGGAACTTGCAACACAGTGATAATACTTAAGCATATATATATATATATATATATATATATATATATATATATATATATATTTTTTTTTTTTTTTTTTAACTGAAAGCTGACACCAGTGTTGTGAGGTAAGGCCTGACACAAAAAGGATGAGATTTCTGGGCAGAATTTTAAAAGAATACCTTCCAAAAGAACATTTAGCACAGGCAACCATTCTAAGATGAAGAAGCTTCCAGCAGGGGGAAAGGGAATGGGAGGACATTGCAGTTGTTGCTTAATTAGACCTTGGTTAGGTCTTCAAACTGAAATTACCAATTGTATTCCTATGATAGATTGTACTACTTTGGAGAGCTGGTGATGAAATCCGGCCACTGAATTACACTGAACTATAAACTTCGTTTGTTCTTAGGTGCATAGTGATTTGCTATAATAATGATCATCCATTTGCTGGACAGCTGAGATTTTTTAAAAGCTTGATTGCTTTTGGCATTGTGTTATTAGTTCTGGAAGAATGCAACACATTTGTAGCAATTCTCAGCTTGTACAAGCTAGAATATCCATCTTTTACAAATGCAGGCCACTTAAGACCTGTGTGTTGGACCTCTGTGGTTTTTTTTTTTTCCTGGCAATTCTGCACTGAGTATACACTTTTGTTTTTCATTAACACTGTCATGAATACACCCATCCCTAAAACTTCAAGGGAGTTAATTTGAGCTCACTGTGTTTTATGGACACAAGGGCCAAGAAAAGTCCCCAAGAAGGGTACATGCTGTCAATTTTCTTTGGTGAATGAAAGCCTAACAATTCCAGACAAACCCCTTCCTAAGAAATACACTGCGTATCTCGATCTGAATACTCATCTGATGAGAATCTAAAACTCCTACTGAATTACACTGGACAAGAACCTGGTGATGTTGATTCTTTCAAGATCACTGAAGAAATCGACCCTCATCTCTGATTCTGATACCTTTTAGTCCATCCATCTTGAAAATGTCTATGGAATGATTCTGTTGTACCTTCAGAAATGAAATTCATAGGCATGGATTTTCTCACACAGCAACTTTATATACAAAGATGAGAATAGCAGAAAGGTCATTTCCAAAGAAAGTGACATTTATTCTGTATTCACTGAAAAGCCAAAAGAGTTTTCTCATTCACCCATACCGACCGAGCCTTGCATCTCCCTCAGAAGACGTGAAAGAGACCTCTCCTATCTGCTCTTGCATCGAACTTCAGGCGCAAGACCTGTCCAGACAAAGTGGCTTCTTTCAAGGATGAACCTGCTGTGCTCATCAGAGGCTTTATTTTGTTTATAGTTCAGGTTTGTTTGGCAGGTTTTATTTATTTTGTTCAATACCACTAAGCAAATGCCTGCCTCCTTTCTGAATTAGTTTTTCATCCATGTACCCTCCAGTATTTTCTCCTTTAAGGTAAAGTGTTAGCTGTGCAAATTTATATATACATATATATGTATATTTATCATGTATACATGTATGTCTATCACAAATACATGCACACATGTATGTATATCATATATGTATACATATGTGTATAAGTGTATACATATGTGTATATGTATGTATAGTGTATGTATGTGTATATGGACGTATATGTATTATTCAAAGTCAGTGGTTTCAAAAGAAATGCAGCCAGGCATCCATTATTGACGCTAATGGAGACCAAGACCAAGAACAGTTGAGTAAAGTCAAATCAACAAAGACTCCCCAAACCCCATATTAACAATGGTTTTGACCTCATTTGCAACAAGATTTTTTCCCCAAGCTCTTGCTAACCAGACTACCAGCACTGAGTTTGGAACAGCAAATGTTGCAGAGAAGTCATGCAGTTGTTTTACATAAACTGGAGAGAGAGTTCTATCCATTCTTATGGTGCTGCTGAGGGTAAGTGCTGTAGGTGCTAGAGCAGAGAAAGGAGGGAGAAGGCCAGCAGGACAGAAAGATTTCCCTGCATTCTAGTTTTCCCTGGGTTGGAGCTTTATGACTGCCATCCCACATAATGAATAATTAAGAGTCCATCGTCTTTTCCTCAAATGAAACTTATTTTGTTGGAAGACAGTATTGCAGAATGACTGAGCATACCGACTCTGAGTAAATCATGGCTGCGCCACCGACTAGCTGTGTGACCTTGGGTAAACTACACAGCCTCTGTGTGCTTTTGAATCCTCATCTGTAAAGCAGATTTCATATTAGTCCTTACCCTATTGGGTTATGGTGAAGATGCAGTAAATTAATACATGTGAAACAACTATAACAAATTTTGGCATATAGGAAGTGCTCAAAATTGTGAACCATTAAGGAACAACTTAGGTCATTGGGAAATTGAAAAGTTTGGAAGGTAAGAGACCATGTCGTTAAAATGCAGGCTAACTAGAACTGTAAATCTGACTGTTGAAATAATAAACAGAGTAATTGTTGGAGAATTAACAGCAACTCATATACCATTACATTTAAGACTTGAACCTTGCTCGAACTACTTTTAACTTCTTTAATGTTTAAGACCTATAAATGTCAGAGCTCACTAATTTCTTTGGCTTTCAATAAATGCCAGTGACTTTGAGAATTGTTATCCCTTTAGCTTATCTGGCAAGAGCTCAAGCTTAAAGGGTATCCAAGAAAGCAGTGATTACAGTGATGACCCATTCTCTTCCCAGTAGAAAATACAAGTTGCTGAGGTCAACCAGCCTCTTGAGTCACAGTCATTCTGGGGACCTTTTGTGTTTGCGTCACTTGAACTAGGTGCTGAATGGGATTTCCAAAGACAGAGAAGACAGAGCCCCTTCTGTTAAAGAGTACTCTACTCACCAGGGGAAATATGTTGACAAACATATACTAATGTCTAATTTCTCTGCAATCCTCAGAGAATATGATAATTTTATCAAGTAAAATGTTCCAGGTAACCAAAGCTTTTCCCATTTGGGCCTCCAATAAGCGATTTAAATATTTCAAATGGAAATCTTTCTGATAAAAGTTGAACACACTTGAGCGGAGACTCTGGAGAGGAATTTTGCATTTACTTAATAATGCAGGATCATCATTATGGATATCAATAATTGAGCTGTGCTGATGTATAGGGGGCTACTGAGGTATGAAGTACTGTTTGGCCTTGTCTTAAATGACCCCAGATGGACATACCTTTTATAGTTCTTCTGTTTCTTTCCTTACTGATAGGCAGTTAGCTTCCGTTCAATAATACAGGCTAGTCTAGTGGGTTGGACATCCAGAAAAAACAGATTGTCAGAATTCTGCCCACCCAAAAGTAATTAGGTCTACATCGTTTTTTTTTTTTTAATAAAGGTAAACGCAAGGAAAACATTATCTCTTGAGTACCTCCTACGTGCGAAGTATTTCTGCATACATCATTATCATTTGGCCTCTTAACAACTTTGCAAAATAAAGGAAGTTGCTATGGCTTATTTGACCTAGATCAGTGCTTCTCAAAGTTTAGTGTGCCTAAGTGTCATAAGAAGAGCTCCATAGAGCAATTCTGTGGGCCCCCTCTCCAGAGATGCCGATACAGCAGGTCAGGAGTGGGACCCAAACATTTGCATTTCTAACAAGTTCCCATGTGATGCTAATGTTGATGGTCACTGAATCTGCCCTAGATGATTCAGGTAGGGAGGAGACGGACGGAATTCCAACCAAAGAGCGTGTAATATCAGAGTGCACGATGTTCATGAAATCACACTGCCTTGAATATGGTGGCATAATTTTTGCGTGTATTTTGTATTTGTATTTGTATAATTGAATTATGCTCCAGTATATTTGGTAGAAAAGTCCATAGCTCCAGGTTCAGCAATATTGGCTACCCAATTAGCTCCTATGCTATCTACACATATATAGGTATTTATTTCATTTTTATAAATATTACAGGCCACGTATTGCTGTACGTGCTGATGATAGAAGAGGAAACACTCTTCTTCCTCTTGGAGCTTACATTCTATAAAGGGGAATCAGGCATAAAAATACAAGCAAATAACAGAACAAGATAATTTCAGAAACTACTAAGTGCTATGATGAAATTAACCAGGGCTGGCATGATAGAGCATGGCGACTGTGGGAAGTTACTCTGGACTGGACAGATAGCAGAGGTCTCTCGAAGGGGGGGATCTTTGAGCCCATATCTTAGTGACATGAAAGAACCAAAACATTTGAAAATCTGTGAGCAAATCCTTTCAGACAAAGTGAAAGATTTCTGATTTGGGGAATTAGTTTAGTGTGTTCAAGAGAGAAAAAGCCATCCAGTGTGTTTGGAGCAGTAGGAGACCAGGAGAGAGTTAGAAAGATAGCACAACAGTGTTGGAAAACTATTCTTTGTACGAGTGTTAGACAGTGGGAAGGAAGTAAAATAAAGCCATGAATATGAGCAGAGTAACAAAGACATTGGGAGAAAGGCTTTGAGAAGGGCTGATGATGAGTGAGGACCTGAAGGTAGAGAAAGATGTACTTGGTTAATGTGGGTATGAACAATACTGCTTGGGCATACTTTGGAGGAAAAATAAAAGCTTTTATAATGGCATAAGCCAAAAATTAAAGGTATTAATTCCATTAGATATTAAAATCTGTTTGTGATCAGCCCTTATTAATACTTAGAGGCCTGGCAAGAGTTAAGGGCAATAGGAATGGCTTGGAATTTAGTTTGATTATACATACACATATATGTAAACATGGGCTAACCATAACCATGAATTAGAATCACCTGATGCTTAAAGAGACGGCTGCCTGGTCCCCATTCCAGATGAATTAAATTAGAATCCGTGGGTAGTTGGGCCTAGGGTGATGTGTTTAGTTCTGATGCGCACACCACCCCCAGCTGAGAATCATTACCCTAGAGCAGGTGTTAGCAACCTTGACTGCACATTAGAATCACTTGGTTAAGCTTCAAAAAATAACCCATGCCCAGGCCTCACTCTGGATCAATTAAATCAGAATCTCTGCGAGTTGGAGGGCATTTAATGAAAACAAAAATACAAAAACAACAACAACAAGCTTTCCAGGTGATTCTAACCTGCTGCTGCCCTTAACGAATACTGCCTAGGGCTACACAGGTAGGTGAAGCCCCATCCCTGCCCCCTGAATTTACACTCTAATCGGAAGCTGTGAATAAATGCAATGCAGTGTGCCACTCAGAGTCACATTAAAAATACAAAGTGTAGGAAAACTAGAGAGACAGATTAATTCAGTCAGTGAGGGGTTGTGTAGGGTGACCGACTTGTCCCGGCTTGCTTGGATTTTTCCTAGTTTTAGCACTCAAATTCCAAATCCCTGGAAATTCCTCAACTCCATGCAAACTGGGATGGTTGGTCCCAGTCAGTGGTAGCAGAAGTTTCAGATGGGGGATTTGAATGGTAAAAGGAGCTTGCCAAGCAGGCCTCATGGAGGTGGGAGTCCATTTCAGGCAGGGAGGACAATACGCAAAAAGACACAGCATGGGTTGAGAGCTTGGAAGCATGAGTTTGGTTTCACTGGTAGAAAAGCACGACCGGGGTGTGACAGATGAGTCTCAAGAGGTAGCTCTAGATCATAAAGGGCCTGCTTTATATGCCAGAAGTTTTGCATTTTCTTCCCAGGTATCAAGGGGATGGTTGATAATGTTGGTGGGAGAACATAGCTGTGGTTTTTGATTTTTGGTTTTCATTTTAGAAAGATCACTGAGGAAGCTCTGGGGTCGTATGCTTATTTTCCTTGAGCACTGCTGACTCTGAGGCACTGACTCCTTGAACACTTCTCTACATGCAGACTTATGAGGAAAATGCAGGTGTCCCACTTTACACAGTGCAACATTCAGAGGAAAGCAGATCTCATTACTTCTGTGGGTTCTTCAGATGGAATACCCTAGGAAGTTGATGAGTCTTCAGAACCTAGAGCCCATCTTGGATTTGCCACACACCCTAATAAGTTCATCAACTTGAGGCTCGAGGTAGCAGCTCTAAAGAACAGAGCTTGCCCCTTACCACAGCTGGTGCTGGAAGATGAATGAAATTTAGTTGGAAAGGGCATTGCACTCTTGAAGGAATTTGCCCATATAGATGTTTCTTCCATTGTAGGAATAATAGTGGAAATGCAGAAAAATAAAACATAACTAATTTTATAAGTCAATGTATTTCCACACCAGTTAATGATTCCATTTTGATACCCGAAGCATCGTGGTGCAACATTAGTGTTTGGTGGATGATAACATTTTGATGTCACTATTTTACCAGTAATCTCTCTCTTCCTCCTCCATACACCAGCCAATTTAATTGGATGGGTCTCAACTAACCTCTCTTGTTGACTTTGACCCATATCTCTTAGCTTTCTTACCCCTAATTTAAAACAAAATAAAGAAAGAACATACTAAGCCCTTAGTTAGCAATATCACAAATAGCAAAAACAACAATAATAAAAATAAGTAAATAAATAAAATAAAAATATAGTAAACTGCAAACTTTAATCCTTGAAGATGATGAGTCTATATACATGATTTGGAATTCTTCTGTATGGAAGATTTGTTTCTTCTCCCCATTTATTCATTTATTTATTTATTCAGCCACTTATTTATATCAGAATGGATACATGGATATTTATTTTATACTTTGAGCTGTAATCCAATATTATGTTATTTACTTTGTTGCTCAGAATGTTCCAGCTTGGCCAATGGGAACTCTTTCAGTTGGTTCCTGTCTTCCTTTGAGATGCCGCCATCATTTTGTTTTTTGAGCACTTTCTTACTTAATGACACTACATGATGTTCCAGACTCATCTGGTATGTTTCCTGACTTTAGCTGGAGAATGGCATTAGAAAATAAGATCTGGGTGCTGGTGTACCACCTTTGTTTTTGAGAGTTAGACTTAGCCAGACAAAAATATTAAACTTTTGTCTGCATCTGGGATGCTGATTTACTGTTAACTGTGCTTTTCAAGTTTTACTGAATGCAAATTCTCTTCAGCATTTTTGGATCCAGATAGTACCATTCTTAAATGCAGCTGTAAGACCTACATAGATGGTTTTTAGCAGCTACCCAATTATCTGTTTGAGATTTGATTTCCCACTTTTTGGCTCTTCCTCCTGTTCTCTGTGTTCTGGTAGATTTTTCAAAGTTCCCTATTTAGGCCTGGCTTCCATGTTTGACTTGTCTGGTGACCCACTCAGACTTTTCTCTCTAACATCTGAGCTCAGTGAAGATAGTTCTTATCTTGGCCTGCTCTGATGTCCCCCAGTACCTTCTGTATTTTCTGGCAGAGTGAGCACTCAATGCCTATTTGGCAAGTGAAAGCACCAATTAATACATTCTGATAATTGGATCCACGCCAAGCCATTACTGATTGACAGCAGCTTAACATGGTCTCCTTTTGAGATATCATAGGTAGAAATTGCAAATGAAAGCAGACGAGATGCTGCATAAAAGGGATGGCGGCTGTCAGGGTATTTAATCCCAAGGAGCACTTAGGTACTTAATCACTTTAGTCAGAAGCCCTCTGGGTTAGAGGGGACCTTGAATGTCTTTAAGCTTATTCTTGCATCTTCTCCATCTGACGCTTGGTTTATCTGTGATCTAGAATGATTGACCCTTTACATAAGGTGGAAACATAGTCCAAGGAAGCCTTGCTCCATGGAAGGAACCAGCAAGTACTGGGGCATGGTGGGCAGAGAGAGGGGCACTTTCTTTTGTCTTGTGGGGAATCAGCAAGAGAAAGGGAGGGAAGCAGGGGAGCTCACGGGTGTTAAATGCCTACTGTATGCTTGATACTGTGGTGGGTCACGTTTTCCTCTTCTTCCTTCTTCTGGTGCTCCTTTTTCTTCCTCCCTTTGCTCTCTTTTCCTCTTTCTCCTTCTCTTTTTCCTTATACCCCTCATTTCCTCTTTCATCCCTTTATATCCCCTTTCTTTCTCTTTATACCCCTTCCAATCAACCATCTTCTCTCTCACTCCATTCTCCTCTTTTTCATCATCCAATTTCATAACTTAATACGATGTCGACTTCCAGCTTTTGGTCCAGCATGTTAGGCATGTTAGGAGCTTCGAAGTTGTCAGTCCATCCTGACAAGTAAAAAGGTAACCCAACTGAAAGTTAACTCTTAGATCCATCAGAGAGCAGAGGTTGCAGGACAAGTGGCTGTCTCCCCAAACTGGAGAGCCTGACAGGTGTATACAGAGAATCACAACTTACTGGAGCAGGAACCTCCAAGGGAATCAGTGCTGGGTTGGGAGAGCCTGAACTGTAATCGACGAATTGCTGGAGGCTCAGCGGAGACAAGTCTGAGAGTCAAAAACTCGAGGGTGGCCCAGTTATGGGGAACCCCACACTGTTGTGAGTTTTACCTTCAAGGGCTCGGCCAGGTTCTCATAGTGAATATCAGAGAAAAATCCCTTCATGCTTCTAGCAGGGGCAGAGTAAAACTAGCCATTTTGAAATAAGCCAGAGAACTCTGTTCTTTGTAATAGAAACTATTCAGTAGAAATTGTTTTACCAGGGCTTAGATTTTTGGGCCTCTATCAAGTCCTAACTGACCTGGGAGAAAGGACATACCCAACTTCAGCCCACTGTAGCCATTTTGTCCCACCTAATGCAGTAGAGGGGACGACTGTGAAGCACATATGAAGTTCACGGTCCACAGACACAGGCTGACTGAGGACTGAGACCTAATCATAGGGCCATAGACCACTTCCTCTCCCTCACACCTCACCGTCATTCTACTAAGGACTTATTTACCACAATGTTGAAGAAACAGAGCAGGCCTCAGAACTGGGCTCAGATATGGCAGGGACATTGGAATACTATGTGTGAGGTCCTAGGCACTAACCCACAAGACCTAGATATTATTTTAGCTATTTTATAGACAAAGGATCTGAGGCTCTGAGAGGTTAAGTAACTTGTTCAAGGTCCCACAGCCCCTCAGGGCAGGTCCTGAGATTATCTCAATATCGTGTGGTCCAACAAGAGTCTCTATAATGATGCTTATCACTTACATTTGTGCCATACAATACAGTAGCCACTGCATTGATAGTTATTTACATGTAAGTTATAATCATATAAAATTAAAAATTCATTTCCTTGGCTGCATGATAAGAATTCATAGCTTCATTAGCCAGGTGAGACCAGTGGCTTTCATACTGGACTGAATAGATAAAGATTCATGGCATTATTGCAGAAAATTCTACTGGGTAGCATTTGCTAGAGTATTAACAGTCTAGGAAACAAACAGTTTCCTTCACACCCAAGTTGGAAGGCATTGTGCAGATCAGCTTTTATATCCTACCTCCTTCCTGCTGACCCTGCGTCTCGTCTTCTTAGTATCACTGGACACCTCCTGGAGGGAGATATAGCTCTTACCAATAATTGCCCTGGTCTCCCAAGGGTGCCCCCATTATGCCTTCTTGTATAAGCAGGAAAAGCAGCCAATGCAGCCCATTTTGCTCTATCTTTTCCTTCAGCAGCAATTTAGAGTAGATGGATTCTGCTTTTCATTCTTGTCTCAGAATTCTTTCTTGTTAGTCATGTAATATTGAAGCTTATCCAATTTACATCTGCCCTTCAAGAGCTTATATTTGGTTCAATTTTTTTTTTAAATCTCTAATTTGATCTGGGACTAATGTTAGGTCTTTTTCCCACAGCTTTGGTATACACTTCTCCTAAATGCATATCATCCACGTCTGAAGATTGAGACTGTGTGCCCGCTTGGACAATGCAGATGAAGGTTGCTCATGCAGTTGTTAGGGTCCAGAGCTATCTTTTGAGGAGAAGATGTTCAGTTCCTGAGTTAGAGCTTGTGTAAGTAAACCTGGGGCTTATTCAGCTATCCAATGGATTTCTGAAATGCTTTGTGACTTTCTAAATAAAAGCTCATTGCCACAGAGCTGTTCTTTGAGGGGTATAAGTAGAGGGATTAAAAACCATCTGTGGGGTGTGTGTATGTGATCACATCTCCAGGATCCAGCAAGGAGGCAGGGGGCAAGGAGCCATGTGACTCACTCTTCTTGTTACTGTTGTTGTTTTTTGTTTTCCACTTTTCATTTTAAGCAGCTTTGTGGCCAGAAGGCTGTGTGCTTACATAAGGAATAGTTAGCACAGTGGCAAATGGGCAGTGTTTTAAAGGGCCTTTCGTGTTATGAGAAGTAGGAGGAGCAGGTATGATGGATGAACTTGAGGTATGCTAGTGAAATGCCCTTAGAAGCTGAAAATGTTCAAACCAGCTTGCTTACTACACCTATCTTTAGGGCTTAGTATGGCTACTCAGATTTCCCTGACGTGATCGTCAAATACAAAGTGATTATAAGCAAAGAAGAAACAAAAAGAGGTGAATTGCCTCAAGGAACTTAAATAGAACAATGAAGAAAGTCTCACATATTGGATCATAGACCTTGGTTCCTGAATGCCCTTAAAGCAACGGTTAGTTACCTAAGATGAGAGAGACTGAAACCCAGGAGTTCCTTATTAACAACTTAAAGCAAAGTTCAGACCCCTTTATAAAGTTTCGATTCATTCAGGGCTTTGGCTTAGAGATGGAGTCCTGTCTGATTCTTTCCCCTGTTAGTATTGAAGAAGACCTGATTTGGAAACATCACAGTAAAACTAATTCAAATTCCCAAAGCACAAAATGTAGAAGTAGACATTTATTTCTTCTTCAGTGTAGTGGAGATTTTCTATAAATTTAACTTCTGATTAGAAAACTTCTTACATCGGAAAATTTCAGCAATGAAATTTCAGTAATAAGCCAAATGCAGGTCTGCTTGAGGTCGAATGAAATTTAGATGAAAAGTCCAGGATTATCAAAAAGAATGAGGGAACTTCAAGTTTCTGTACATTCAAGGTCAACGGGCTGGATTCTTTCATTTTTGATTTTTATGGCAGCACATAATTTCTGTTCCTACTTGGCTCCTTGCTTTTTTTAAAGCAATAAATTTCAGGTTATGATAGTAAACCTCACTTCTAATGAAGCTTGTACGTCTCTCTATCTGAATATTTCTATAATACCTGTCACTTTAGCATGCTGGGGATTATTTCCTTTTATAGAAAATAACAACACATGTAACCTGATCATTTGATTCTCTAGTGATATTTTATAGAAAGATGTATTAATCCGGTCATTTAACTATTGAGAAACTGAGGCATAATGAAATGAATCAATAGTAAACAGTTTGCATTGAACATATCCTCTTCTAAAATAGGAAAGAGTGAAGTACTCGTTAAGCATCTATTTCCATACATATTTTCTCAGTCAATTCATGGCACGTACTCTTTACACCAACTGTTGGGCAATCACCTTAGTGCTGCCTCCGCTCCTCCCTATATTGTTGCCTTATGGTCTGATGTCACTGCTGTACTTTATCATCCACTCTTTCCAATAAGATTGTGAATTATTTAAAGGCAGAGATAGTGCCTTGAACTTGTGTTTCTTTGTCATAATACCTAGCATAATTACTTGACACAATCCAGTCCAAATGACAATTGTGACAAAAGATCACCGCCAGATCAGTTGCTGGAGACCTCTGTGTTAGTCAAGTGGTTGCTGTTCTCTGCCTTTACAAGGGAGTGGACAGGGGCTGAGGGAATTTGGGGGAAATCAGAGAGAATCTTCATCCTGTCAGATTTTCCCGAGATGGATGCTGTCTCCATAGTTCCTCTTGTGGGACTCTTACCCTTTATTCATTCCATATTGAATAGAGGGAATGACTCCATGGAAGGGATTTATGGCTGAAAGCTTTCTTAATTATAGGCTAGTGTAATAAGTCCTTCCACAATCTTAATGATTGGGGAATTAAGAAGCTCCTTAATAGAAATTGACAGGATCCATTGTCATTGTGAAGAAGTTTCTGTTATGGTCTGGAGTATCCTGCCAACCATCCCAGGATTTAGGGTTCCCTAAAGGCTCATTAACATCTCAGACCATAAGGTCTCCAAAGAAGGCACTAATGGTCCACCTCGTTATGATCTGAGGATAATGACTGCATGACATCCGTATCCATTGAGACGATAATGGCTCTGTAAAAACTGTTATGATGTCAGCAGAAGGAAAAAAAATCTCATTTGCACTTTATAATCTTTGGTTTCTAATATGCCATAGTATCTAAATTATACTAGAATTATTTCACAAATCTGGCTTAATAGAGGCAATGCATATGATGCTCTAAAAAAAAATCAAAATCTTCTCTTAAAACAGCTGTTATCACCCTTATATTACTGCATAAATGAAGGGTAAGATTAGTAATGCTCTCATAGTACTGAAATACTTATGAGTAATGGAAAAAAAAACAAAGACTAAATTTTCCTAATTTACATAGTCATTTACTCCTGAGAATGAAAAGAAGTTCTGTTTTTAGACTGCCCCAAAACAGCAGAGAAAAGCTCATAGTAATAATAATACTGAAACTGAGTACTTATTATGCATCATGTCCTATTGCTAAGTAATTTTCCAGCAACATCTCATTTTAATGCTTACAAGCCATCTCTGAGAGGGGCATCCCCATCACCCTCACCATATGGATGAAAAGGATTTGCACGATTATCCACACAAGCCACAGCCAAGATGGGATTCAAACTCATTCAGTCTGACTTCAGACTTGTTCCATAATGACTGGGATTGTATTCTAGGAAGGGTTTTGGATTCCCACATCGGGAGAAATGGGCTCCAGCTTGGCCACTAACTAACTGTGTGATCTTGGGCAAATTATTTCACCTCTCAGGACTTCTGGCCTAGTAAACCTTGAAGGCACTTTTCAGTCCCCACATTTTAACTGACAAGAACATCACAACAGCAGAACTGCAATAAGAATTTTGACATCATTCCCACAATAGCTACTAGTATTCATTGGTAATAATATCATTGTTTCCCATTATAACCCAGTTTGGCTGAACAGTTTTTCCATTTGGTGCCGGATGATGGATTTTAAAATAACCTCATTGTTTATGGGAAGCATACACAGGAAAAAAAAAAAAAAAAGACATCCTCCATTATTGCTTAACTCAGTAAAGTACACACAAAAAAACATTTTTCCAATCAATTTCTATTTGACTCTAAACAAGGGAAAAGTGGAGATGAGTGTAAACAAAAATCTATTAGTGTTAATACTGCCTGTTTATAGCTCGAAGCATTTCCCTGTGTATAAACATAAGCAAGTGAATGAACATTTTAAAGAGATTTCTTTATTGAGTTATATTTAATAACAAACCAGCATAAAAGGGGGGGAATCTTATATATAAAAAAGTCTGTAGTTACTCTTTCAGCCATAAGCTTAGTTAGGTATTTGTCAGAGCTTAAGCTGCAGTACTCACATCCCTCCACTAGAGGGATGAATTGTTCCTAATGAATAAACCTTCAGTGTTTGGGGAGGGGACCAGCTGAGGGCTGATAACTTACAGTGATATCCTGGACTCTAAAAATGGAGTGGCTTTTACCATATCATCTATCCTCAGCACTGCTAGCTACAGAATAGAGAGTTCTAGAAAAGAGATTTTAAAGATCAGGGATTAATGGAAATATAATCTATTTTGACATGAGATGATTTAGGCTATGAATGGAAAGAATTTGACCATTGTGCCTAAGATGTAGCAAAAAGTGACAGCTTGGCTCCGTGATGACACATGAAGACAGAGCCAACAGGGGGACTCAGCGGTAATTCTGAGTACCCGAGGAGAAGCTCCCTGAGAACCTCAAAACATTTATGGCTTCTACAATTGTTTTGCAGTAAAAGAGTCATAATTTTTACACAAAATGTGATTAATTTAGAAAACAATAGGCCCAGGAGTACAGCCTGAGATTTTCTACTTGGTTCTGGTAAGAGGAGACGCTGCTGCAAGTTCCTTTTTGCCGCAGAATTTATATCCTATTTGCTTCCATGTTCTCCAGTGACAGGAAGTCTGACTGCAGCGGGCAAACTGTTGAAGGAACAGAAACGCCATGAGCTACAGGACTGGCCAAAAAATGTAGATGAGTGTATGCTGACCACCACTGTTTAAAAATGAAAAGCCAAAAACTAGTTTTTCATGTTCTGGCAAAAGGAGAAATGTTTTAAACAAATCTCAAGGTATTCCAGTCCAGTGTTGCACATTGGCTTTATGTGCACAGAATGTAGACATCATTTTTGACATTCTGCTGTTTGAAGAGATTCAAAGATACAAAAATTAACAGAAAGGAAGCAATTCAAAGGAGGCATATTATTAAAAGAAAAAGCTATTCCAATGTGAGAGCTTGTTCTCCAGTAGTTTCCAAACTTCACAAGCTTGTTGAAGGGTCCTTTTCTTAGGGAACGTCACATGGAACTCTCCATCAGTAGATAGTCCTTTCAGTGTGTGGCATGGGACAGTTTCCGATATGTGAAGAAATACTAGCTGGTACTTGGGATAGCATTTAAATTTGTGAAAAGCACAGATTGGCACTCATGCACACACACACACACACACACACAAATCGATCTTCATTATTCAGATTCTGCATTTGTGAATTCACCTACTTGTTAAAACTAATTTGATAAACCCCCAAATCAAGACTCATGGGATTTTTTTGATTATTCAAAGACACGCCCCAACAGGGTGACACTGCCTTATTGTTTTCATTCTCATACTGTATACACATGACCTTTCTATGGTCTATTTAGGGCTACATTTTTCACACTTTTTGTGCTGTTTTGGTGATTTCACCATTTCAAATGGTTCGCCACCACAATGCTGACATCCTGTCTAGTGTTCCTAAGTGCAAGAAGGCTGTGCTGTGTGCAATGGAGAAAATACGTGTGTCAGATGAGCTTCATTTGGGCAGGAGTCAGAACGTTGCTGGCCTTGAGCTCAGTGTTAATGAGTCAACAATAATATTACACAAGGTGCTTTTAAACAGAGACACATAAAACAGTGTGACACATTGACGGTTTTATAAAAACGTTGGGACCAGAGGCTCATAGGAACCTAACTCTGTATTTCCCCTAGGAGCAATGGTTCAATATTTGTTAATTCAGTGTTTGTGGAGACTTTCTAGAGCATAACTACTGTGAATGCTGAGAATCACACAGATAGGTAGATGGATGGCCAGACAGATAGATGGATAGATGGATGGATAGATAGATGATAGATGATAGATAGATAGATAGATAGATGATAGGTAGAGGAGGGAGAGTAAAAACAGAGAAAAGAATTATAAATGTGAATATTAAAGTGTCTTTTGCTCTGGAATAATCATCTCTGCTGACAAGGGATTTATTTTAATTTTTGCATTAAAATACAATTTAACTGAGGTAGAGTATCTCAAATACTCCATAAATGCATGAGAAACAACAGTAACAACAATATAATAAAGGCTGGTTTGAAATTCTAACCAGTAGTTTAGTATTTATTTCTTGGCTCACTTTAAAGGAATTCCCTTAAATAAGAGTAGTGAAATGTCAACAGAGAACAGAGAGAAAGAAACTGAAACACATAAGAAATTATTTTTTAAAAATGGAGACTTGGTATAATGAAGATACGTCTGCCAATAGCACGCACTTGAGCTCTAAGCAGCTCTGGATTCTATCCCGGCTCTGCCTGTTACTACAAAAGTGATCTTGGGTGATTTATAAAAAAAAAAACTTCAGCCTCAGTTTCTTCATCTGAAAAATGGAAATAATAATATCAATTCACATAGTCTCCATGAAGTTTATATAATTTATGCAACACACCTAAAATAATGATTATTTTTTCCATGAACATTATTTTCCTTTATTCTTTTTTTCTAATGAAGCGGGGTTTTTTTGTCCCTGTCTCATGCTCAAAGGAAAATGAGACTATGATTCTCCTGGTTTCATTGATTTGTTCTGTTGTTTTTTTTTTTTTTAGTTTCTATCTCATTTATTTCTGCTCTTATCTTTATTATTTCCTTCCTTTTGTTGGTTATGGGTTTTGTTTGTTTTTCATTGATTAACATGATAGAAAATGATGTTAATGATTAACATCACATTTAGGATCATCATTTATGATTTCCAGCCTCATTCCTGATCCTTAGCAGTTCCCAAGAATTCCTGTGTGGGTCCTTTGCCAACACCTGTACCCATTTCCTGCACTAGCTTTCTGGAACAATCTCCACTTTTCTCATGCTTCTACCCTATCACTTCCTCTGCTCCTCTTTACAGAGAGCCTGGATGCCTACTTTAGAGAAAATAAAGCCTTTCAGAAGAGAATTCCCTCAGCTTCCTCCCCATTCATAATGCATTATATGCATTATATGAATTATATGCCTCCACCTCTACAGTTTGATATATATCTTTTATTAGGTTCTTGCCAATTTATGGGATGTTGTGCTAAGTGCTTTATATGTTTATCTTATTTAATCCACATGACAGCTCTTTGAAGTAGTTATGACCCTTGCTACTCCAAATGTGCTGAGTTGAGGAAGATCCTAAGGCTAAATTGGAGCCCAAAGTGCAAGAGGTCTGTGATAAATTCCTCTATGTGGTGTGGGTACAAGAATGGGTTTGGGTGGTCCTTTTGCCAGAGGGTGGGCATCTCTGTCCTTGCCAGTCTCCTAATGGAAATTTTTATTCTCTGCTGATCCCTTAAATGTTGGCATTCTTGTGTTATATAGTAATGTCATGCATTTTCCCTTAACATGTTTCTCCAAGGTTGACTGCATCTACTCTTATGGCATCACTTTCTTATGGGACAGTGACTTCAATTTCTACTTCTTTGGACCTAGCTTCTTCTCCTCTTAGGCCAGGCCTCTGGTTTCATGTGACTTTCCCACAAGTATATGACCCTCAACTTATCCAAAACTGTATTGACTATTTGATTTTCTGAACTATTTTTTTTTATTATGTTATGTCAGTCACCATACATTACATCATTAGTTTTTGATGTAGTGAACTTACCTCTCCCTCTTTGACTACCAGCTTAGTGGGCAGCATAACCATCATTTGACACCATCACCAATGCTGGACACGTGGACTCATTCTCAAATTCTACCTCTCCCATTACCCTCCATTGTCAATTCTTCAGAAAGTCCTGTTGATCTGCCTCTGCAATAACTCTGAGATCTGTCCTGTCTTTTTTATTTCTCTATTAACTTAGTTCAGATTCATGTCATTTCTTACCTGGATTACTGCCATGGGCTTCCAATGGGCCTCCCCGCTTTTTATCTTGATCCCTGCAATCCATTCTCCCCAGTGCTATCAAATGTGAATCTTTTTGTAACAGAAATCTGATCATATCACTGCTCTGCTTAACTTCCCACAAGGCCTCTTTATTGCTCTTGCATAAAGGAACATCTCTTTGGCTTAGCTCACAAACATCTTTCTGATCTGTCCCTTGCCTACCTGTCCAGGCTTTCTTCTCATCATTTGCCCAGTATGCTCACTCTTTTATTTTGGGTGCACTAAACCACTTTCAGCTACTTAAACATGATAACATACTGTCTCTTGCCTCCAAGACTTTGTACTTGCAATTCCTGCCTTTTGGAATCCTCTTCATACTTTAAAAAATCAACTTGAATACCACTTACTCCAGGAAATCCTCTTTTAACAAAGCCCCTTACAATCTGTGTTAGGTATTTCCATAATATCTCCTTCTTAACATTCTTATAGCACTTGTCTGTATCTGTCTCCATTTGGGTTCATGTAGAAGCAGATCCTGACACAAGGATTCAAGTGTAAATAATTTAATAAGGAGCTGAGTCTAGGCAACTCTAGTAGGGGAGTGAAGAAATGAGTCGGGGGAGGGAAGAAATCCAATAAAGTATACATCATCAGACAAGTTACCATTGTTGGCAACTAGAACATAAATCAGCTGAAGAACCCTGGGAATCATCATCATACATATGCCTCAGAGTTGTTTCAGTGGAAGGGGGAGGGACCTGGGTTATTTATATACCAATGCCCATTTGTCACTGGTTTGAGGGACTATTGCTAAAGGATTGAAGGTGTTGGGGGGAAGGAGATAATTCCCGGGCACCTCTGGCTTGCTATATATACAAGACCTCAGCAAAAAGATGAAGATGCTATAAGCAAGAGGTCAGGCTGGTGCACACAGAAGTGCAAGGCCTGAGAGCATGTGGACAGACAGCTGACAGCCAAAGCCACCTTCCCACCGGGTATGTGATAATCTACCTGAGAACCAGGGCCAGATAACAGAATCTTTAATGCTACAATATTAACTTCCCAAGATAGCACATGTAGTAAAACTTAAGTGTGGATTTTAATCCAGTTTTGTCTGACTTCAAATTCTGAACTCCTTTGCCCACACTAGACAGTCACTTTTCCCAGAAGAGAATGAAAATGAGGAGTAGAAACACAGGCACACATGATAAACCGGGTACACTGGGTGCTTTAGGGACGCTGAGATATGCTTAGAGAATTTCAGTTCAGCTTAATTACGTGCAAGGAACTAGGTTCTTTCCTGTGGGATCACAAAAAATAAGAAACTGGCTCGTCCTCCAATATCTTGTAATCATCTATGCGTGTTTGTATTTGTATATATGACTGTGTGTGAAAGTGTGTGTGTGTGTGTGTGTGTGTGTGTGTGTGTTTGTGGTGGTAGAGTAGGCAGATACTCCACTTCAAGAAAATTTTCCAGAAAATGATGCCCACTCTACCAACCCTCTTTCTTTTATTTTTTGCCAGCTTCACCATGACCATAAACATTTTTCTGGGATGAAATTGCTTATCAAGAATAAACCATAGCTTAGGGAGAAGAGCAGTCAATCCATGGTGTTGAAGCCATGGGTTCTGTGCCTCAGGGCTGCATCAGAGTTGCTGACGGGCTTTGGATTGGGACTGATTTCCTGGCCTTAGCCTCCTTATCGACGGGATGGACAGGTCATAAAGGGACTTGATTATATGAGGAGCTGTAAGGTTCCTTTCAGACTTACAACTGCCATGCCATGCCTTAAAACAAGCTGTATGCCAGGCAGTTTCAAATGAATATTCTTTTATTTCTTTTTCTCCAAATGAATTCTGTGACAGTTTAGTATTTACTTTCTAAAAGAATCTTTGCATTTTCTTCGTGATGCCTAAAAGTAACTCATTGATATTCCAAACAGGCCATTTGTTAAGCCTTTATTTCACAATATGACCCCTTGCACATTAATAGTCAGAAAACTAAGACTTAAATAAATAGAAATTACTGTTTGTCCCAAGGATTAAAGGAGAACAAGTTTGTTATTGTCAAATAGTTTTCACAAAGAATATTAGAAGGCCATGCATAGGCTTT